>NC_052099.1:7981953-8605495 GCF_015852505.1 Tachyglossus aculeatus
GGTCAGGAACAACTCGACAGCATTTGAAGAAGATGATCTCCTGCTGCCTGCAGGGCATCTCCACCGGGTTAACAACTATATCTTCAACTCAATATGCCAAAAGCTGAATGTCAAATATTCTATTCTAAACTGCCTCCTCCTCCGAAATTTTCCATCACAGTAAACAAAACCACTACCCTCCTTGTCCCAGAAACTTGCAACCTCTGTCATTTTTGATTCTGTCTTTTACTTCCCAAATTTAGTCTGTTGGTTTGTCCATAATAATATTTCCCAGACATTCCCTTCCTTCCCTACCTTTTCAGCCACTTCTTTGGTCCAAACCCTCACCATCTCCTGGCTAATTATCATAACAGGATCCTTACTGATCTCTGTGACTTAAACCTCTCCCCTGACTGTAAGAGAAGCTGAAGTCTCTCCAGCATACCATGCTTGGATCATCTTTCTAAAATGCAACCAAGAAAACATCACTCCCCTCCTCAAAGTTCTCCAAAGGTTACCATTTCTCTCTTCATTAAATACAAAATTGTTTAATTGGGTTCAAGATTTCCACCAGTTGTCTCCTACCCTATCTCTTCTTCTCTCCCTCTTACCCCCAGTTAATACTCCTTTGATCCTCCTCTAAACTATATCCCCCTCATAGTTCTTCCACGCCTGACTCATTATGCATTCCGCTCCCCTTCCATGGAACCTCCTTCTCCCTCAAATCATCCAGAACCCATCTCTCGCCACCTTTAGAGTCCTCGTAAAAAGACACCTCTTCCCTAATTAATTTTGACCTTTTTGGTTTTGTCACTCCATCAACTACCTTAGCATTCATGCCTACTTTTGTTTCATAATTTGTACCATACTCTTACTCTTTTACCTAGTGTATGTTTGTAATTTGTTTCTGCTTGTCTCCCCCACTTGAATATGGGCATGGATCATATATTTTATTTCTGTTGTGTGTTCCCAGGTGCCTATTATTATGTTCTGCAAACAGTAGGCTCTCAACAAGTGCTGCAAAAAAATAAAAAAAGGGAGGCTAGAGAGAGAAGTAGTATTATTAGCTCTCTGAGACAGAGGGAGAGGTTAAGAGAAACAGTTAGAAATAGGGAGAGACAGGATTAAAACTGTTTTCCTGACTCCCAGTCGAATAATACTCTTTCCAACTAAGCTACCCTCTCTCTTTCTAATAAAGATACTGTAATGCCAGGCACTCCTTTAGCATTAGTTCTTTTAAGCTGCATGACTGAGGTTTAAGGAAGTTCAAAATATTATGGGAGAAAACAAAATTAAGGCAGATGGGTCCATAGGGAAAGCAAAGCAATTTTTCTAACAAACCTTCATGAATAGAAATTGAATTGTGAGGCTTTACAAGAAGACTAAAACCCACTTTTCTCATCCTCCCTTTTTTTCCCCTTTATAATACTGGAGCTATGGTGGGAAATGTGATAGCTATGTGTGTTTCCCAAGAGACTACCTAGTTTATTTTTTCAATCATGTAAATCTCATTTGCTCAGAGGTCTATAACAAGACAGAGGTAGCTTACAATAATTTACATTTCAATCTCTCAAATGCATGTGAAGTGGAAAATAGTTCCGTGACAATAAAATTTTATTAGCTGAGCTAAGTGTAATTTACAGTTAATGTATGAAAAACTTCTCAGTTCAACTCATTCCATCTGATAAAGCTGGCCGAGCAATACATTAACATAATGGATCTGTGAAGTGGTTAATACTGCTTACTTAACGTGTTGTCGATTACACACACAATTTTTATCTTGGCTTTTCGCTAGGAAAGGAAAATAGGCAATTGACAGTTATTGATTCGGTAGCAAGGCAAGTTAACTATTGTTGACATGGGTGAAAATCCAAATCCGATTACCCTGACACACTCATTGAACTGTGCGTCTAGAAGAGAGTCTGGGTTGAGACTGTTGATATTCAGAAAGACCAAGAATGGGGAGAAATCACATGGTTCTAGTAATGTAGTGCTTATATTATGAGATCGAGGCCAGGGACACCTCAGCCTTGCTACCCGAAACATGGTATGTGCTCAAAGTCCAGGCCCCACTGCCTTCCCTCTTCACCACTTCAAGCCCCATCACTATCTAGTAAACACTCCAGAGTCATTTTCTCTTCTCTGTTGGAAAAATCTAGTTAGGAGAGACCCATGTAAATGAATGCGTAGCTTTCAAAAGTTCAACTGATATTTTGCAAGTGTGTGTATGGCGGGGTGGGGGTGGGGGTGTAACTGCAGGATAAAACACAAAAACTTAGAAGTCATGTTGAAATTATTGTCCAAAACCAGCACTTCTTAAATTGACTGGATTGTGCTTTGATTTTGCATTATTAAGGAATACGAATGATAATGAAGTCTTTAACAAGGTATTACTAAATGGGCTTCTAAATTGTGATTTTTCAATGTTGCACAAACATATTTGCCCGTCAACTGAGTGGTTATGACTATAAATTACTTGGGGAAAGCTTAGGTCTGCTAATCTAGGTTTTGACAAGGAGTACTGGAAATGGATGATCAGTGAAGAGTTCAGAGTTTAGGAGCAGAAAGCCACTATATCACTAAAGCATTTGGATGCTATGTAAAATGGTAATTTGCTCCTTGTTGTGAATGATGAATTACATCATGAATTACCCTTTAAAAGTAATGGTGCTTTGCTTCTCTTTGTCACGGTTTGCTTTTAAGTTCTTGGGAGAGTGGCCCAGTGATATAGTAAATACAAAATAGGGAAAGCCTCTTTGGTAAATACAATTCTCTATCTTACAGCAATGATTGGATTATGATTGCTGCACTTTGTGGGGTTTTTATTATTCCAGGAACTCACATGCCAGGGTGGCCAGCAGGCCCTGTCAGTGTGATTGGTATCATTTTTGCACTGCCTAGTTTGCACAGAATAAATACAGATTCCGAACCTGCCCCTGGTCTTCACGTGTCCTGTCCTCAAATGCTTTTACAAGGTGACATGGTATGTTGGTTTCTATAACAAAAACAACTTGTTCCAAAGGGGAGAGGTTACGAATCACTGCCAATTTTGTAAAGAAATTTTGAATTTATGAAACTTCATTTTCTTGATGCAATAACAGGAATCAAAAGTGTTTCTTGTTCTTCTATCTGTTGTACTGATTAGAAATCCCTTTTCTGTTTTCCCGTCCTTCACCCTTTCCCGACCTGACCCTCTTCCTCAACCTTCTCAGGCCCTTGCTGCCCATCTTTTCAGAGGCTGAAAGCCTTCTCTCTCTTTCCTGAATTATCTCTGAGTTTTCGCCAAGAGGTCAAACACAGCCAGTGAATGTGTTTGAATCTCTCTGTTTGAATTCACTGCCAGTGCAGTGAATCTCCCTGCCTCCACGTCCCTCACAGTGTCCTGACTTCTGGCCAGATGTTGCATAGAGACCTGAATGTGATACTGGGCATTAGGGATAAATATATCCCGGAAACACTGGTCACTTCCAGCAAACTTTCAAAGCTTTTTGCATATAGATGTCCCCTGGACAGCACTACTAGATGTAGTATTTGTTAAGCACTTATTATGTGTCGGCACTGTATTAAGTGCCGGGGCAGATAGAAAATAACCAGGTCAAGAGAAGCAGTGTGGCCTAGGGGAAAGAGCACAGGTCTGGGAGTGAGAGGATCTGAGTTCTAATCCTGGCTCTGCCACTCATCTGCTGCATGACCTTGGGCAACTCACTTAACTTCTCAGTGCCTCAGTTGCCTCATCCATAAAATGGTGATTAAGACTGTGAGTCCCAGGTGGGACATGGGTTGTGCCCAACCTGATTTCCTTATATCTGCCCCAGCATTTAGTACAGTGTCTGGCACATATTAATCACTTAACAAATACCATTAAAACAAAACAAAATGAAAAAGGTGAGTCCCACAAGGGACCCACAGTCCAAGTAGGAGGGAGCACAGGTATTGAATCTCCATTTCACAAATGAAGAAACTGAAGCAGAGAAAAGTTGAGTGACTTGCCCAAGGTCATGCAGCAGGCAAGTAGCAGAGCCAAGACTAGAATCTAAGGTCCTCTGGCTCGAAACCAGTACCCTTTCCATTAGGTCATGTTGCTTCTAGGCCACACTGCTTCCCTCTCAACTCTCATGCTTCTTCACAGGCCCAAACATTATTTGCTTAAAATCCCTTAGCAAAAAGAAAGGCGAGCATTCTTCATAAGTAAATATATAATAATGTAATATTGTACAGTAAGAGGCTAGTTAGATACACACTTGGCGAATGAGAGATGACAGACATGGCAGTTCAGTGTTGGTCAGCAGGGAGTTTGGTATAATTACATAGAATTAAATATCTCTAGAAAAATCTGTGAGAAATATAGCATGGTGAACCCTGGTAGCTTACGTTCAGAAAACTGTTTGCTAGTCACCTCCTGAAACTGTTGATAGGAAGAATGGACTGCTTCCTAATCACCTGTGCAGATCAGCAAAATTTGGGCTGCCCATAGCAATTCTGCTAATAATTTAGAGAATCGGAGAGCCAGAGACTGGCATAAGGAGATCATTCGGTTAACTTAGGGTAATTTCTGTGGAGTGAAGGGGGTGGAAGCCAGGCTGTAGGGGGTCAGAGAGAGAATTGGAGAAGAGCTAATAGAAGCAGTGGGTGTAAACCACTCACTGGAGAAGTTTGGAAAGGATTTGTAGGTGGAAGATGGGATGATAACAGGAAGGTGCGAGGGGGGAGAGGAGACACATGGGAATGCTTGGAAGCAGCAGAGAAGGAGCCATTGGAGAGTCAGTGGTGGAAGATGATGGCCAGGAGGGAAGAAGGAAGGGAGCAAGTGTTTTAATAAAGTGTTGGGAGCCCAGTTGGATGGACTAGATTTTAAGACGGGATAGGAGATGTCTTCTTGAGACACTGCTGGGAAGGGCAGGAGAATGGAAGAAGGGGAAGGAGGAAGGTGAGCTGAAGAGGTGCAGAGGATATTTTAGGAAGCTCATGCCTGATGGTTTCAGGTTTTTCAATGAAATAGGTGGCAAGCTCATTGGGGGAATGGGATGGGAGACATGGGGATTTAGGGGATGTTGTTGCGGGATTTAAAAACAGAAACAGCCGGCACCGTCAACAGTAATAATAGTAATTGTGGCATTAAGTGCTTACTGTGTGACAAGCACTGTACTAAGCACTGGGGTAGATACAAGATAATCAGGTCCCACATGGTGCTTACAATCTAAGTAGGAAGGAGAACAGGCATTGAATTCCCATTTTACAGATGAGAAAACTGAGGCACAGAGAAGTTAAGTGACTTGCCTAAGGTCATACAACAGCTACATGGAACAGCCAGGTTTAGAATCCAAGTCCCCCAAATCCCAGGCCTGTGCTATTTCCACTAGGCCATGATGCTCCTCGATGAACATGGGAGTCAATAATGATGGTATTTGTTAAGCGCTTACTATGTGCTAAGCACTGTTCTAAGCACTGGGGTAGATACAAGGTAATCAGGTTGTCCCACATGGGGTTCAAAGTCTTACTCCCCATTTTACAGATGAGGTAACTGAGGCACAGAGTCATTAAGTGACTTGCCCAAAGTCACACAGCTGATAAGTGGCGGAGCCGGAAATAGAACCCACAACCTCTGACACCCAAGCCCGGGCTCTTTCCACTAATCCACACTCCATCTCAGAATGGAGAAGTAATGTTGCTGGGCAGAGAAAAGGGCAGAGTTATAGCAGATGAGGATGAGAAGTGCCTTGTACAGTGTTCTGCATACAGTGAGCAATCAATAAACACCACTGATTGATTGACTTGGCACGGATGAAGTTGGTTGATACCTGGCTTTCTACCATCATCACTCCACAGCTTGAGTACAAGAGTGGAGGATAAGTACTATGGAGGTCACTACACAGTGACGAGAGATGATGGAGTCCAAGATGGCAACTGGGTGAGGTGGGGTGGAATGGAAAGTAGGTGGAGTTGAGAAGTGAGAGGAAGCGGGCAGTGGGAATGTCACGGGAACATCCACATGGATATTGAATGCCCTGAAAATCAGTTTTAGGGATGGGGAAAGAGAGACGAAACGAGATAAAGGTATCAAAATGGTTCAGAAAATTGCACACGGGACTTGAGGAGTGATAGATGATCATGACCAGGAATTCTAGTAGGTGATAGAGCTGGATGGTGTGGGCTTCGAAGGAAGGATCAAAGGAAGGAAAAGAAAGGGATGCATGAGGGTGGGATGATGTGCCATTATGGGTCCAGAAGGAAGCCGACTCCTCCCTCTTTCCGAGTGAGATTTGGAGATTGGGAGAAGATGAGCCCTCTCCCTCCCCCCCGCCCCCCACTCAGGATGCAGTGTAGGGGAGACTGTGTCATCTGAGTAAGCGCTCAATAAATACGATTGATGATGATGATGATCTGAGGAGAGCCAGGTTTCTGTGACACCTATCCAAAGGTTACCTCAAAAACTGAAGTAACTTAGAATTAGATCCTCTGTAAGTGATAACAAAAAGCACATCTCAAATCAAATCAGAAGTATACAAAAGATGGGACACATTAAATTGAAACACATCAACCTCCGGGAGATCAGCTAAACGATAGCCAAATCTCATTTAGTAGAGCATATCATTTAAAAGGATTTTTGATTTTAAGAGGTCACCTGATGAGAGAAGGGAATTGTAAACTTTATTTTTCAGATTTAAGAGAATGTTCTAATATGTAGGAGGCTACAGTAAATAAACTAGAGGAACTCGTGTGATGCATCAATGCTAAGAAATATAATGATACATTTAAATGTCAAATGTAAATTGCCAAAAATAAATTTCTGTGAGAGAAACTTACTGAGCATTTGTCAAACCATTGAAGCAATTTAAAATGTACAAATATAATGGTAAATAGTGAAAGACAAAAATGTACCCTACAAAATGAAATACTGTTTAAAATTACTGACTTGAGAGGATAAGATAGTGATACCATTGCATTTTCTCTTTTCTTACACTTTTTTTAGTTCTATCAATTTCCATCCGAGGTTTTAGCCAAAGAAAAGTTTAGATTTCAAACTTTGATGGCATTTAATATTTTTGTTGACAATGAATATGGAAAACTTTCTTAAACATTAAGAAAAATCTTAAAAGTTCCGCAGTTCCTAAAACAATACAAAATTAGAAAAATATGATTAACTGATCCCACTTTATAAATGACTGTCATATTTAGGGCTTTGTTTGACGTGGATACCAAGAAGATTAGGACATTTCCTCACATAGCATGCCCATGTGATATTTGAAGGGCTTAGTTATATTTTAGAAAGTACTTGGTCTTGATCAGAAAGTAGAAACAGCATGGCGCAGAGGATAGTGCATCAGCCTGGGAGTCAGAAGGTCTTAGGTTCTTAATCCCGGCTCTGCCACTTGTCTGCTGTGTGACCTTGGGCAATTCACTTCACTTCTCTGTGCCTCAGTTACCTCATCTGCAAAATGGGGATTGTGACTGCAAGTCCCAAGTGGGACAGGGACTGCGTCCAACCCGATTTGCTTATATCCACCCCATCGCTTAGTACAATGCCTGGCACATAGTAATCACTTGAAAAATATTATTATTATTATTATTATTGTTGCTCTTAGATTGGAAGCCAGAAGGGAAGTCTCTTCCTTTAATTCATATTATCTCTAAAAATCATTTCAACCAGAAAAACTGTTATTAAATTTTTTGAGTATTTATTGAGAGCTCATCATGTGCAGAGGACTGTACTAGGCACCTGAGAGAGTTGAATAAAGCAAGGAGCTGACAATCTAGGTGGGGAGGCAGATATTAAAATAAATTACAGGTAGGGGAAGCAATGGAGTATAAAGAAATGTACCTAAACACTATTGGGGTGTGGAAAGGGATGATTTTCTTTCTACTTAGAAGGTAAGAACTTAAATGCATAAGATGCAGTAAGGAAGGAGGGAAAATTAGAATGGAAAGATAAAAAATTAGTCAGTCTTCCTGGAGGAGAAGTGACTTAAATGGGTCTTCAAAGATGGGGAGAGTAATGTTCTGCTCTTTATTCAACCCACTCCAAGCCCCACAGCACCTATATACATATCCATAATTTATTTATTTATATTAAAGTCCGTCTCCCCCTGTAGACTGTTAGCTTCTTTTGGGCAGGGAATGTTTCTACTAACTCTGTTATTCTGTACTCTCCCAAGTGCTTAGTACAGTGCTCTGCTCACAGTAAGGGCTCAATAAATTTGATTGATTGATGTGAAGGGGAGGGAGGTCCAGATAGGAGAGAAGATTGGAGCAAGGCAATGGAGAAATAGACAAGAGTGAGGCATAAAGCGAGGCATAGTGAATAGGTCAGCATTAGAGGAATGAATTATGTGGACTGGGTTGTTGCGAGAGAGGAGAAAGTATAAGTAAAGGGAAGAGAAGAGGTGAAGAGCTCTGTGTTTCACCTACCTGGTCCCCACTAATCTGATTCTTTTGTTTCTTTAGACCAGATCAGGGATAGGTTGACATAAAATTGATTTCTTCTGGCCTTACCTTTTCTCTGAAGCTGCTCTACCCTATTCCTGCTACCATCCTGTTCTTGTCTCAGACCCCGATGTGAACTTGTGGTGAGATTAAAAAGAAAACCACACACAAAAATAATCCCTCCTCGCTGAACAAGTAAAAGGCCTGTGGCCCACATGCCCTCTCCCCAAAGATCCAAATCTGCCAAGCATGGCAGATTTTTAATACTCTATTCAGTGAATAGCACTATGGCACTCCCTATGGTGATGGTATAGCCTTATGTGTCAAGGTGGCTGAAAAGGTAGTCAGGTGACAAATAATCCTTTCCACACTGATCGTATGTCTAGGTTTTCCAATGTTGAGGTTTTGTATCCTGCAGAGCTGGTAACAATTTGGCCTCTTAGTACCATGAACCTCTCAGAGGCTCAGATTTAAAAGGTTCACTTCACCCTTTACTATTTACCATTAACCAAGCTAGTCTTCCTTTCCTCTATAGTCCATCTACCTTGTTTGTATGAATTTGTTTATTCATCTTCAGAACTTTTGCTTACATGTTCATCCGATGATTTATTTTGACTATACCTATGCCTGCCTCCTCAACTAGAGTGGAAGCTCCTTGTGGGCAGGAAATGCTTTACTTCTTGGTTGTGGGAAGGGAACGTGTCTACCAGCTCTTACATTGTACTCTCCCAAGCGCTTTGTACAGTGCTTCGCAGACAGTAAGGGTTCAATAAAGGCCGCTGATTGAGTGCTTAGTACAGTGCAGTGTTGCAGTGGGTTCTAATCCTGGCTCCACCACTTGTCAGCTGTGTGACTTTGGGCAAGTCACTTAACTACTCTGTGCCTCAGTTACCTCATCTGTAAAATGGGGATTAACACTGTGAGCCACATGTGGGACAACCTGATTACCTTGTATCCCCCCAGTGCTTAGAACAGTGCTTGGCACATAGTAAGTGCTTAACAAATGCCATCATTATTATGAGAGAAGCAGCATGGCTCAGTGGAAAGAGCCTGGGCTTGGGAGTCAGAGGTCATGGGTTCTAATCCCAGCTCTGCCACTTGTCAGCTGTGTGACTTTGGGCAAGTCGCTTAACTTCTCTGTGCCTCAGTTACCTCATCTGTCAAATGGGGGTTAAGACTGTGAGCCCCCCCGTGGGACAACCTGATTAACTTGTATCCCCCCAGCACTTAGAACAGTGCTTTGCACATAGTAAGCCCTTAACAAATACCATCATCATTATTATTATTAAATGAGAACTCAATAAGTACTAATACTTACCCTCCAGTCCATGCACAGTCACCTGTTCCCTCAAGCACTACTTCAATGCTGGAAGCCCAGTTACATTCTAAGACCCTTGAAAGTTCCTTGTGAGCAGGGATCGTCTCTACCAACTCCTTTGTATTATACTATCCCAAGTGCTTAATGGACTAACCTGCACACAGTAAGTGCTTAATAAATACCATGGATTGATTGATTGATGCCATATTGGTGCCACGCACGGTTCGTCATTCTCTCAAATGACATACTATCTTTCTTGATTGGCTTAGTAGAAAGAGCTTGGGAGTCAGAGGTTGTGGGTCCTAATCCTGGCTCCGCCACTTAGCTGCGTGACTTTGGGCAAGTCGCCTAACTTCTCTGTGCCTCAGTTACCTCATCTGTAACATGGGCATTAAGACTGTGAGCCCATCTGGGACCACCTGATTACTCTGCATCTACCCCAGTACTCAGAACAGAACTTGGCACATTGTAAGTGCTTAACAAATACCATTATTATTGTTATTACTGATTGAGTCCTATCCTTGCACTGAGATCAGAGAATAGGCAGTAGAAGGGAAGCAAGCAGGGTATGTCTGTTCCTTTTATTTTGACCTCCATATTCCTACACTGGCCTGATCCAGGAAAGTTGGGGATGGGGTTGCCTCCATGCTTACATGGACTAGACAGTGTTCTTTCATGTGCTCTTTGATACATGCACACTCCACTAACCTTACTTAGCTTCTCACTTTCCTTCCTTAATTCTCTGCAAATAGAACCTCTATTACTAAGATCCCTCGATTGTTAATATTTTGTATAATGAAAGAGAGAGGCTAAGAAGACCTGAGTTCCAATCCCACATCTCCCATTTGCCTCCTATGTGACTTTGGGCAAGTCATCGCATTTCTCTTTGCCTCATTTTCCTCATCATCTATAAAATGTGGATTCCATACCTAAGTCCTTCTCAGACTGCGGGCCCCGTGTGGGACAGGAACTGTGTCTGACCTGATTAAGTTGTATCTACTCCAAAGCTTAGGAAAGTGCTCGGTACAGAGTTACTGCTTAACAAATACCACAATTATTATTATTATTAGCCAACCTATAAGAAGAAGTAAGAGAGCAATGTTCTCTTTTATGTGTCCTTTCCGTAGGCCTGAGCCAGAAGAGGGGTCTTCTGGGAAGTCATGGTTTTCTCACTCCTGGCTTCCTCACCTTTTCTCTCTTAACCATAGGTGTCTGAACAATGCTTATGAATGACAAGGAGTCAGACAAGATGCTCTAGTATTTCCATGGATAAAACCATGCAAGTGATTCTCTCCAAAGATACACACATGACAAAAGTTTTAATGTTGGCAGAATTATCTTTGAACTGGCTGCAACTCTATTACTACTCCTTGGTTGGTCTGATACCCCTAGAAAAATTCAGTCAACATTTACCTGTGGGTTACCAATGGAGAGCCTATGTGATACCTAGGTTTTTTTTATTTTGGCTGATCAATCAGTCAGTGGTATTTATTGAGCACTTTAGTACGCAGAACACTGTACTAAGAGCTTGAGAGAGTATACAATATGACAGAATTGGTAGACATATTCCCCGATCACAAGGAGCTTACACTCTCTACACAGTGTGCTCATTCTTTGCTTTTTTTCCAGCTTGCGGCATTTTATCTTGTACTTTCTTCTTTCCCACTCTCTGATGCTGCTTCCCTACCATATCCTTCTCCTGCAGTGATGGGGTGCTGGATGCGGAGGCAGTGCAAAATCAGAGGGGAAGGCAAAGGATTTTGCAAACCTTCCCCCGATGCATGCGTACTTCCACTTATGCTCATTTTTATGGAGTCAGTGAGTCACGACTGCAGTGACCCAGATGCTCAGGTAGTACGATTTTGAATACATAGTGCTCCTCATGGTCAAAATCATACAATGCAAGCACTTAGTCCAGTGCTTTGCACACAGTAAGCACTCAATAAAGATCAGTGATTGACTGATTATCAACTTTATAAACATGTGAAGGTGTGGCTGAAAAGAGTGATGGCAGACTGTCATTCCTTTTATGCTTTATGAACACAAAGATTGTCCTTTGCTGGGCTGGGCATATTAACAGTGCCTAATAGTGCTTTAAATTATTTCTCTTTTCATGCTCTTCTTGAAGCCTCAGTTCCACGAGACCTGTTCCGGGAACATGACAGATTATTTCCCCAGGAGCAGTAGTAGGCTGTACTTCATTGTCCTCAAATGGCAGCAGACTTTGGGTGTGGGGAATGAAAGTGCTTCTTACTGATTTTTTTTCTAAATTTCAAGTTAAGTAAGGGAAGTTTTCTTGGTGAAGGGGTGCTAACCAGGAAAACATTCCCATAAATTCATTTTCAATTTAGAAGTACACTGCAGAGAGTTGTGCCCCACCCCCATCCCCTTGAATTCACCCACTCAGGAAACAGAGTGCAGGTTGCCACTTCCAAGCAGTGATTTTTAATGGATATGTCACCTGTCTCTTGATTGCTATATACGAGTTTGGGTTGCCTGACATTTTTGTCTCCAACAGTCTGTTGCTATTCACTTATTCATCCATTGCATTCAATAGCACTTATTGAGTTTTTAACTGTGTGCAGAAAAATACACTAGGTGCTTGTGAGAGTGCAATAAAAGTAAAATACATGGTTCCTGATTTCAAAGAACTTGCAATCTAATGGGGAAGGCAGGTAGATGTGAACTTTGAATATAGGAGGAGGAAAAATGTAGATACAACTGACTAAGAGTGTGCAAAATTCAAATAAATGAATATGCAAATGGTCTGTTGGTGTATTCAGTGTCTGTGTACCTGTATGTGTGTGTACGTTTATGGTAAGAGGGATTGTCAGGATGACATAACTGAGGGATGGAAATTAGTACGGAAATGTTTCCTGATGAATGTAGTTTTTCAAGAAGATTTTAAATAATAAGAGTAATAATAATGGAATTTATTAAGCACTTACTATGTGCAAAGCACTGTTCTAAGCGCTGGGAAGATTACAAGGTGATCAGGTTGTCGCATGGGGGTTCACAGTCTTAATCCCCATTTTACAGATGAGGTAACTGAGGCCCAGAGAAGTTAAGTGACTTGCCCAAAGTCACACAGCTGACAATTGGTAGAGCCGGGATTGGAACCGATGACTTCTGACTCCAAAGCCTGTGCTCTTTCCACTGAGCCACGCTGCTTCTCTAAGACAGGAGAAGTAGACCCAGGCAGGGGAATGGGTGTGAACGGTGGATTGGAGACAGGAGGCAATCGTGGGGTGCAGTAAGAAGGTTGGCTTGTGAGGACAAAGAGTGAGAACTGGGCTTAGTGGGTGAAGAGAGCAAATATATGAAAATGAGAGATCTGGTGAAGAACCTTGAATCCTGGGGTCAGGAGTTTTTCTTAAATATAGAGGGAGTTGCTTGCCACTGCGGATTTTTGAGGAGTGGAATAACACTGAAAGTTCCTTGAGGAATTTTTGACAAACCATCCCCTTCCGCTCTCTACAGAATGCCAGATAACAAAGGTATGTGCGTGTGTGTGTGTGCAAGTTTGGGTGTGTGTGAATATCAGTAATACTATTACTCCTCTGGGAGACTATCAAGCAGAATGTGGGAGCAGTGTGATATTAGATTCTAGAGCCAACTAAACACCTACAGTGCTTTGGTGCTGACCAACCTTCTCTACAGCTGTGAGACCTGAACTCCTCGAGCAGCTCCATCAGCTTCACCTACGGGCTATACTCAACATCAAAAGGAAGGATAGGATTGCATGAGCCCACTGTTGGGTAGGGACCGTCTCTATATGTTGCCAACTTGTACTTCCCAAGTGCTTAGTACAGTGCTCTACGATTGATTGATTGATAAAATGAAGTTACAGAATGAAGTCAATTTCTTCGCATTAAAGTTCTCCTCACCTCAACACAGTCACACTTGGAGGGACATGTGGGGAGAATGAACAGTAGCATAACCAAGCAATTACTGTGAAGTGAACTAGACTATATTTTGCGTATGGCTTCCTCACTAGGTTGTAAATTTCTAAGGGCAAGGATCATGTATCCTAACTGTATTTTACTTTCCCTAGTGCTTAGCACAGTGCTCAGCACAGTGCTCTGCACACAGTAGATACTCAATAATTACTGCTAATTGACTGTGATGGAAACTGGAAAACCGAAAGCAAGAACAGGAAAATATTCGAGGATACAGTAAAACAAAGCTTCAGAAAATGCTGCACCTCAGATTAAAACTGGGAGTCAGTTGCCACAGACTGACTAGCATGGCATGCTGCAATTAAGAAAGAAACTGTTCTTATCGAGCAGTAGCTTCACAAGGATGATGAAACAAAGAGGAAAGAATAAAACAGAACTGAACACTGCACACAAAAAATCTAAAAGCCAAGCAAAGGACAGTGACAATTCAGTCTGCAGCTTTCTTCTCAGTGCAATTCGTTCCATTCTGATTTTTCTGCTGGGAAAATGTGAGTTTTTCTGTTGGATTTTTAGAGCAAGGATATTCACTCATTCATTTACTCAACTGTATTTATTGAGGGCTTACTGTGTGCAGAGCACTGTACTAAGTGCTTGGGAAAGTATACTATGAGAGTATACAAGAGAAGCAGCATGGCTCAATGGAAAGAGCACGGGCTCTGGAGTCAGAGGTCGTGGGTTCAAATCCCGGTTCCGCCAATTGTCAGCTGTGTGACTTTGGGCATGTCACTTAACTTCTCTGTGCCTCAGTTCCCTCAACTGTAAAATGGGGATTAAGACTGTGAGCCCCACGTGGGACAACCTGATCACCCTGTAGCCCCCAGTGCTTGGAACAGTGCTTTGCACATAGCTTAAGAAATACCATCATTATTACTATTATTATGACAATAAACAGACACATTTCTTTCCCACAGTGAGATACATCATGCGATCAAAACAATTATGGAGACCTTACCAAAGAACATGTAATAATGTCAAATTATTTTTGACAGCAGTGTGGTCTAGTGGATAGAACACAGACCTGGCAGTCAGAAGGACTTGGTTCTAATTCCAGGCTTCACCACTTGTCTGCTGTATGACCTTGGCCAAGTCATTTAACTTCCCTGTGCCTCAGTTCCCTCATCTGCAAAATAGGGATTAAGACTGTGAGCCCCACATGGGACATGGACTGTGTCCAACCTGATCAGAGTGTATCATCTTCCCTGGCACTCAGTTCAATGACTGGCACATAGTAGGCACTTAAAATACCATAAAATACCATAAATACCATAAAATACCATAAAATACTTAAAATACCATTTTAAGAAAAAAAATTTCCTCCCCAAATCAGGAACATTGATATGTAATGTCTCAACCCCTGATGTCTCAAATGCTTCTGGATTTCCTCTAGGCTCTTGGAAATCTCCCTGTCTGCCAGCATATACCACGAATGATCTCAGCTGCTTCTATGGTCACATGGGGAAAGTACCAAGACAGAATATTTTCAAGTCAGTAGGAACCATGGGACAGACGCCTTAAAAAACAGGATTACTCTTTTGCAAACGTGGAGTCTGGACACTTTATTCACACTCTCTAGACAGTTTTGTTTAAGGTTTATAAGTAATGTACTGGAAAGCACTGTATCTAGTGCAATATAGCTACGTATGGGAGGGCACAAAAGCTTTAAGGTAAATTTGCCTCCAATCCTGTATTAGGGCTCAGATTGCTTCCTGGTATTTACAAACCAAATGAAATTACTATCGGTTCTTGAATGCAGTTTAAAAGCTAAATCTGTGGAAATGATAATCTTGCTAAGGCCAAGATTTCCTTCCTTTGCCTTCAGGCATCTTCTCTTTATCAATTTCTGAGGCTTTATTCCTCAGCCCCAAAAGAAACCAGCATTTTTATTAAATTACAGTTAAAAGATACTTCCCAGAGAGCTTAAGAAACACATTTTCGGGTTGCATGCTCATGCAACCTTAATCTTTTCACCAATGAGGTAGTAGTGGCACTATGCGCATCTCAAAACCGTCAAACCTCTACACTGCAGTAATTTTTATGAACTTAATTTTATAATGACTTTTTAAACTTATAATTAATTCAGTAGTACAGAAAATTATTAAGGTAGCAGATTGACAGCAAAACTTGACGCTGGCATTGCTCTAGCTTCTACTCCCCCGTTCGGAACTGTATATGTGAGGATGAAGTCAGTGCCAATTTACCCATTGGCACATGTGGCGTTTTACCCATGCCCCTTCCCCACTCTGTCATCGGGGAACCCCTAGAGTGTTAAGTCAACATCACCCTTGACTCTAAACTGGAGGTAGAAAACAAAATAGAGGACTCTGGGAACGATTCCACTGGAACCCTGTTTCCCACAACAGAATTCTCTATGTTCCCGATGTCTTAGCCACCCTGATGCTTTGAAGTTTCTGAAATGCTAAATCAGTTTTGGGTCAAAGACCCTCAAAGTTGACTGTATTATGTGATGGTTGTCAAAGCCATTTGAGAATTCTGGTCTCATTATGGAGGGACCAATCAATTTTTCACTGAAAGACAGTAGGGGAGAGAGTCAGAGTGTTTTAAAGGAGCGTTATTTGACTCCTACTGAACAAATCTGCTGATACTTGGATTCTCCTCTCTAGTGTCAAGTCTCACTTCACATCTGGGGTGAATATTACAAAAGATATGCCAGAATATTATGACTAGCACCAGACTCCATGATGACTGACAGGCTTGAGGCCTGCTAATCTATGCACTCATTACTTTCCAAAAATATAAAATACTATGAACAGAGAGGGGGAGCTGCAGGGAACTGCCACCTTGGGGGAAAATCAGCAGGGAAAATCTCCAAGAAGCAATCTTAAATTGATAAAACATTGTGGAAAGCTCCAAACCCTCTGTCCAAAACACAATTCCTTATTCCCCAGGCAAACTCTATCCTCCCACTGATCTTCCCATCACTGTAGACAGCATCACCATCCTACCCATCTCTCAAGTCCATAATCTTGGCATTATCCTTAACTTTCCTCTCTCATTTAACCCACATATTCAATCTATCATTAAATCCTGTCAGTTTCACCTTCACAACATCGCTAAAATCCACCCTTTCCTTTTCATCGAAGCTGCTACCACATTAATCCAAGCACCAATCCTATCCCACATAGATTACTGTATCAGCCTCCTTGCTGACCTCCCTGCTTCCTGTCCCTCCCGGCTCCAGTTCATATTTGACTCTGGCACCCAGATCATTTTTCTACCAAAACGTTCAGTCCGGTTGCCTGTCCACCTCCACATCAAACAGAAACTACTTACCATCGGCTTTAGAGCACTCAATCTCCTTGCCCCTTCCTACCTTACCTCGCTATTCTCCTATATTGCAATGCAACCCTCACACTTTGCTCCTCTAATGCCAACCTACTCACTGTACCTCCATCTTGTCTAGCTTGCTTCTGATCTCTCATCCACATCTTGCCTCTGGCCTGAAATGCCCTCCCTCTTCATATCCAACAGACAATTACTCTCTCCACTTTCAAAGCTTAGTGAAGGCACACCATCACCAAGAGTCCTTTCCCTAATTAAGCCCTCATTTCCTCTTTTCCCACCCCCTTCGGTGTTGCTCTGATTTACTCCCTTTATTCAACCTTCCCTCAGCCCCACAGCCCCACCCCCTTCGGTGTTGCTCTGATTTACTCCCTTTATTCAACCTTCCCTCAGCCCCACAGCACTTCCATAATTTATTTATTCATATTAATATGTCTCTCCCTATAGACTGTGGGTTTCTTATGGCAGCTACCAACTCCTCCTTCTAGACTGTGAGCCCACTGTTGGGTAGGGACCGTCTCTATATGTTGCCAACTTGTACTTCCCAAGTGCTTAGTACAGTGCTCTGCACAGAGTAAGCACTCAATAAATACGATTGATTGATTGACTGATTGACTGTTATATCGTACTCCTACAAGCGCTTAGTACAGTGCTCTGCACACAGTAAGTGTTCAATAAATACGATTTATTGATTGACTAATTTCTCCTAAATGACATAGTAGAAGTCACTGCTACCAGCTCAGTAAATTGTCAGGGATTCACAAAGAGACATGGATAGGTAACAGAGATTTCATGATGCTTTTCTAATTTAAATATACTCAGCTCTTATGGCAAGATCATTCTAACAATTAAAACACAACTACCTGACATTAATCCACCTGAATGCAAGCAAGGATTTTTTTCTCCTCTTTTCTGTCCCAGTGCATAATTATCATTATTCTAGATAACAGAAATGAATAGATTATAATTCATATAGCACATTTCTTTCAAAGAACTTATTTTCAATCATCTCAATCATCAGCATCCCTGTGAGGAACGTGGATGTCAATATTATTAATTCCATTATACAGAAGCTAAATTGGAAGCAAGGAGAAGGGAAGTGATTTGCAGAAGGTCATACAGAAAATCAGTAGCAAATACAAGCATAACATCCACAGCCCTTGATTCCAATCTGTGCTGTCCTCCAGACTCTGTTATCTCTGTGCAAATATTTCCAGAGTTTTGTATAACTTTCATTTGGGACAAAGTCAGATAACCCCATCTCTCCCAATGTCATTCATAAATTCAATTACCAAGGGGGAGGTGATTATGTAGGGGAAATGATTATGAGGAAGTATCAATCAGTGAAATTTCACTAGAGGTTGAAGGAGCATTTTCTTCAGAACTTAAATTGCATCTTACTAAGCTAGTCTTGATCTAGCATCACCCTTCAGCTAGGAACATTGTCAGCCCATCCATAAGCATTGGACCATTTGCTTCCCCAAATCCCGTTTTATCAAGGACAAAACTTAAGTAATTATCCTCTCAGATTGTTGGTGTTCATCTAATGATTTTTCTTCATTCCTTGTTCTAGTAAAATTCCAAAATACCTTTGCTAAACACTTCCTAAATAGGATGGTATGAACCAATGCACAGATTTACAAAGAAACAGAAAATCAAATCAAGAAGGCCAGCGTAGCTTTTGGGAGACTCAGACACAGTAGACTGACAACAGTGGGGAATCGAGTACCACACAAAATTTGGAAACACATGTTCCAACCTTCTATATGGCTGGGAAATTTTCAAAGCTCTTACAAAAAAAGCCTTTGACAATAGCAGCTCTGAGCTTCAGCAATTTCTTACTAAATTTGGGTGCCCTGGGCAGTTCATCAAAATTCCCAGACTGCTCCATGATGGCCTGGCTGGTCATGTGAGAGCTGTGGGTGCTTTGTCTTATTCATTCCATAACACCAATGGGGTACAATAGTCCTTGTGAGAAGCAACATTGCCTAGTGGATAGATCATAGGCCTGGAGCCGGAAGGACCTGAGTTCAAAACCTGGCTCCGCCTCTTGACTGCTGTGTGACCTTGGGCAAGTAACTTCACTTCTCTGTGACTCAGTTACCTCATTGGCAAAATGGATATTAAGACTGTGATCCCCACATCGGACAGGGACTTTGTCCAGCCTGATTACCTTGTACCTATCCCAGTGCTTAGAACCGTGCCTGGCACATGGTAAGCACTTAACAAATAACATTAAAAACCCCCAAAACAAACAAGGTTCTAATCCCAGGTCCACCACATCTGCTTGTGACCTTGGGCAAGTCATTTTGCTCCTCTGGGCCTCAGTTACCTCATCTGTAAAGTGAAGATTGAGATTGGGAGCCCCATGTGGGACAGGGACTGTGTCCAACCTAGTTTGTACCCACCCCAGTGCTTAGAACAGTGTCTGGAATATAGTAAGTGTTCAACAAATACCAAAATTACTATGATTATTTTCCATTTATTCAATGCAGCCATTCTGGAGAATGCAAGAAGGAACCTACTGGCATTAAAAATTGCCTCAGATCATCGAGAATGTCAACCCAACTGACTTCAACCACCACTGAAAGCCCTCCTCGAGACAGTCAAGAGATGACTATGCCCAAGAGCTACATGGCCAGGAAGAGAATTCAGATGACTGTGAATCACTCCACAGAGTCTGCTCAATGTTATGGGTGACAATAACGTTGAAGAAAACTGTAGTCAAGCATCGTGCTGAACCAAGGAAACCTTATACATCAACTTACCTCTTCATTGGCAATGAAGAAATGCTTTTAGAAAATGCATCCTCAGAAAAAATGTGCCATTACAGCAGAAAATTAGAGACAATGGCAACAGCCAGACAGGCTTAGTACACCAAAATCAAGAAAGGGGTGACTTCTTGAGCAGAAACTTTGAGACTATCACAAGACAAAAAGGGAATACAAATAGGTACAACCTTTAAATGTACAGAGTACATGCAGGTCTTCACTGACTTGCTGACCACACTCCCCTCAAAGGTCATCTTCACATCTAGTGACCACTATCTTAGACTGTAAAGGACAATTTAGGGAGAGGAACAGAGATTCAAATAGAATTAACTATAGATTCAATTGGCATTCCAAAGCACAACTTAAAATAATCATTAAGAAAACCCTTGAAATGGGAAAATACTGAAATTGCAGTCTGGTTCTTTATTGCTCTGTTTCACAACTAGTATGTAACTTCATGTGGCTGAGCAATGAATAAGCTTTTCAATAACTACTTTTCCCTATTTCAAATAGTATTCATTATAGCAGGATCAGGGGCCTAATGCAACTATTCTGACCTTTGCTTAAGTATGCTTTTAGAAAGATTTATTTTACTGAGGTGACTACAATCAGTCACGTACCAAAACTATTGTTTCGCTCCAGCACTGTGATGAAGCAAACTTTTTCTTATGTCTCATATACAATGTGTTTTGCTTACAGAGAAAACAAAACCCCTCCTAATATCTAGCAGTTTTGTTTGCCACAAATAAAGGCATTCCATCTGTGCAAAAACTAAAACAGAAAATATTTACGCAGACAGCTGATAACATTTAGTGGTTGATTCATTCACCACATTTTATTTTTACTGGAGTTATTGTAAAGCTGGCAGTGACATTTATTGTATTTTGGGTGTTTTGTTAACATTCTGTTCTGTAAATAATACCAACTTCAAATTTCATGGAGTCTCTTTTAGAGAAGACAACGTATCGGTGACTATATTAATGGCGCCATACACTAATGCTTTTCTAAAGGGTATTGAAACCATTCAACTAGTTTCCTATGGTTGTGTATGTCCATTAATAGAGAAACATCTGAAGGGGAAATATCAGATGCATAAGAAAGACTAGTTGAATAGACTGTATTATTGATTTTTTAAAAGTTTTTTTCATTGCAGTCAGTTCCTATGGCATTCTGAAATTCTGTTTTGGCTAATACTGTAAAAATTCACTTCAAAGCCATGATAGAAAGTCGGTAATACTATAAGACATTTATCACATTACTAACTTTCTTACGGCATTAGAAACTCAATAAAGGACAGAAAAAAGTCACTGATCCTATAGCAAAATTGCTAATACAAGGTAACGTTTACCACGAGGACATGAAATATGTATTTTATTCTGTGATGCTAAAAGCTCTCAATCTTTCCATTGTTGCGCATTGTGAAATTTTTCAATTCATATTTTTTTTCATTAGATGGGCTGAAATTATACAAAATATGTAAAACAATACCACACATCTCCAAGCTCCCTGAAAATCACCCCAATGGATTAATCACTAAAAAAACTCACTGGATTAGCTTTCAAGAGAGGTCTGCTATTAAGTCAGGTAAAAAGTGTCTTATGCCTTTCTGAGCCACTTTACTCTCTATCAACCAAAATATGAGAAAAGTGAGAAATATTATCGTGCCAATATTTTTCCAACCACTCAGCTTTTATAAACATCCTTGGAGACTGAGATAACTTTCACTTCAACACATAATTCCATGATCAGCAAAGACATTTCCAGCTTTGTAGCTTACTAGTAAAAGTATTTTCAATGAGGTACGGTCTAAAGTTTTTGAAACTTTATAGAAATTTCTGGTAGCAAGTGGATATTAGGAGACCCACAGGTGATAGTTATAGAATGTAACATAACATTATGCACTTTATTGGCAACCAATAAGAATTAATCGATCTGATGTAATAAATGTATTCTTATTCAAAATAGGCCTTTCTTTGGTAGTCCCCTGAAGTGTTCTTTCTAGAGGAGGTGGAAAGGATCAAGATATCAGAACCTATCTATCATATATCAGAGAGATATCAGCTATCAGAGATGGACACTCCTCATCTAGTTCTCAACTGCCTAGATGGATGTTCTGATAAGCCATATTAGTCATTAACCCTTAGATTAATTATTAATAATAATTAATTATTACCATCTAATATTATTGTCATTATTCTTGTCCACAAATTCTACTCATATGAAATATCAAACATTAGAGTATTCTTTTGCTATCTATTTGGAATCCAAGCACTCCAAACATTTACACCCCCAATTAATTAACTAAGACATGGCATTCTATATTGGTAAAATAATGTTGGACATATAACTGGCAACTAATAAGATCAATATGGAGTAACACACAGGTAAACAAAGAAGGTATTGTTGTGGAAATCTTCTACTAGAGCAATGTTTAGTTTCCATGCAGCCAGCCAACTGGTACAATGACTCTGCCCATCAGTTGACAGACATGCCGACACATTTCTAAAGCTATAATGAGCTACTGTTGGTTTCCTTGGGCGGGTGTTAGTTTTGGACAGAGAACACTGAAAGGAACATTGAAATCCTCAACTCTTGCCAGAACCTTTTCCAGCATTCAATATTTAAATCTAGATGAAAAGATCAGGTTTGAGGATTTTGTTGTTGTTGTTTTTACTCCCTTGGTATTCAGAGATGGTGAATTGAGATGGTTTGGACTGTAAACCCCGGGATTTTCTCTTCCCCCTCTCCCAAACAATTTCATCTGAGCTGTGCCAAGACTAATCCCCAAATTGCATAACCAGGACTTTCCCTAACATGAACCCGAATGGCTTTTTTGTAAGCCTGAGTTCTTCAGCCTTCCAAAACTTTTTAGGAGGATGTTCTCAGCTAGAGCATCAAGAGATGACTGGATCATCTTTGCCACCGTCAGGTACAAAATAGATTTGCGGTTTCTTAATTTATGACTTCCACAACAAATGAAAGACTTTCGGGAAACCTTTGTTGTTTGGATACTTCCAGGTAAAACACTGGTTTACCATCTGCCCCTCCTGCATCCTCCTTTGATTGCTTACCCAGGTGAGAGCTGAAGGATGAGCTTTTGAAGGCACTCAATCAGCACTTTCTCTCCTACAACCCAACCATACACTCCATTCTTCTAAAGCCAATCTACTCTCTGTACCTTAATCTCATCTATCCCCACCGCCACCCCTAGCCCAGATTCTACATTCTCTCTTGGGCCTGGAACTCTCTACCCCATCGTATCCAACAGACTACTCCTCTCCCCTCCTTCAAAACCCTCCTAAAAATTACACCGCCTCCAAGAGGCCTTCCCCATTTAAAATCCTTATTTCCCTTATCTGCCCTCCCCTCTGCACGGACTAAGCACTTGGGTGTGTGTAGCCATTAAGCACTTTGATACTCACCCCAGTCCCACAACACTTATGCACATCTCCTTACACCCTATTACTCTTCTCTGTTATATATTTTAATATCTGTCTGCCCCTGCAAACTTGTCATTGACAACGATTGCCTCTACCAACTCTGCTATATTGTCCTTTCCCAAGCACTTAGTTCTATTTTCCACACCCAGTAAGTACCACTGATCGATTGTGCAAATGCCCCTGCTGAGTGCTCCCCACAGTCTGATTGTTGGGCAAAACTGCCTGCTAGATCCCCCATGCCAGTGAGGCAATACTTGATGATGATGATGATGGTGTTTGCTAAGCGCTTACTATGTGCAAAGCACTGTTCTAAGTGCTGGACATGGAGGGGTGGTTGCAGGGGGCACTCAACATCCACTGAACCTTATTTATCATAGCAGCAGGTCTCCAAACTACCAGTCCCATTCCCTATCGCAACAAAAGCAGAAAGTCTGGGAAAAGCTATATCAGAAACTGAGGGAGGTGGGGGGCACTTGTATGCAACCGGGAGAGTGTCTGAGCTGAGTCAGACTTGCTACCGCTTGTTCTCAATGTGCTGCAGTGGTGACAAGGCAACCTAGAAAAGTTTTAGCACCGTGAAGGGTTCCCTGCATTCCCATTTCTTCCTGCTTGGACTGAAGCCCCGGATCTGTCCAGGGGGGCTTCCCTCTGAACTGTGGACCCTATGGAGTTTCCTTTTTTCTCTTGTTTTTTCCCCCCAGCTGCAAGCTGATACCCCAGGGAATGGCGGCAAACCATTCTGAACCCCTGGCTGCTCCTGGCTTTCTTCTTTGCTGGAAGTAGGATGGGGAAAACTGGGGGAGTCAAGCAGTCTGGAGACCAGCCTTCCAGCTTCAGGAAGAATCTGGGTAAGTGGGTGGTGTCAGGGGGAGTTCCACCCTGCATCCTCCCCATGCCCTGCCACCTTTCCACCAGCAGTGCCAAAATCAAGCCTTAATAGACTTTAGAGAGGGGAAAGTCGCTTTGTAAAACCACCTCTAACACAATCAATCATGGAGAATTAAACCAACAGGAGAAGCTCTGTCCATACAGTCGATTGGCTTCACGGTACACCTCTGACTATTTAACCCTGCCTTCTGACTGAAAAGAGAGGTTCTCGCTCCCTTAGAAGTGTGCTATTTCCTCCCTTTCCTCCCCATCCCAATTTCCTCAAGCTCCACCTCTTCAATGCTGCATACCCCTCAGTACCCTGTTCCAAGTCTGCCTCGACCTGCAAAATGAAAAACAAAAACAAATCGAGAATGCCAGCAGCGCATCCTTTGGAAGACTGTCAGAGTGCGGCGGTAGCATGATATAAGATTCCAAATCAAACCGAAGGCCTACAGAGTTGCAGTGCTGGCCAACCTTCTCTATGTATGGACTCCACACATGACTCCTTGAAGAGTTCCATCAGCGCCATTTCTGGGTTATACTCAACACTAAATGGATTGTCACTCTTTATTGTTAGTTGTGCAACAGATTTCAAGCCAAATCCAGGAATAACCACCTGTCCTAATGCGAACGTATTCCTAACTTGAACCTTCTGCTATGCTTCTCTTAACAGCTCTCCTGCGGACTTGCTGTCCATAGGCACTTTTTTGATCATTCACTCTGTTAACCCCGAATTTCCTTGATGAACACCATCTTCCTGCTTCTTTCCTATTAGAAGCCTGATATGGACAGCTCCTTGCATCCTGTATCCTCTGATGTCAAAGAAGGAGTGTTTATAAAATGACTCTGGGCTTCTTGCCTTCCAAACTAGCCCCCTCCACCTTGTCCAAATCCTCCCCAGTAATCGACTGTGCTCCAGCTGATATACTCAGGTGAGTGAATGCCATCTTATGAAAACTAGCTTTCACGTTAGGGAGAGATTTTGAGATGAGAGAAGCAGCCCTAGTTTAGAAACTTCTGAACTTTTGCCCTTATCTATGGGGAGGAGCAAGCCTAATTGGACTATCTCAAATGTGATTTGAAAAACAACATATAAACTAAGCAGAACACAACAGGGCATAATTTATTTCCCTTAAAAAAAGTCCAATTTTCTAAAATTGTGAAAACCTAATAATCCCCTCATTTCCCACGTAAGGTGAACCATGTTAATCATCGCATCTCCTCACCGTGCCTCGTTCTCGCCTGTCCCGCCATTGACCCACAGCCCACGTCATCCCCCTGGCCTGGAATGCCCTCCCTCCCCACATCCGCCAAGCTAGCTCTCTTCCTCCCTTCAAGGCCCTACTGAGAGCTCTCCTCCTCCAGGAGGCCTTCCCAGACTGAGCCCCTTCCTTCCTCTCCCCCTCTTCCCCCTCTCCATTTCCTCCGCCTTACCTCCTTCCCTTCCCCACAGCACCTGTATATATGTATTTATGTTTGTACGTATTTATTACTCTATTTATTTATTTTTCTTGTACATATTTATTCTATTTATTTTATTCTGTTAATATGTTTTGTTTTGTTCTCCGTCTCCCCCTTCTAGACTATGAGCCCACTGTTGGGTAGGGACCGTCTCTATATGTTGCCAACTTGTACATCCGAAGCGCTTAGTACAGTGCTCTGCACACAGTAAATCCTCAATAAATATGATTGAATGAATGAATGAATGAATTGCATCTACCTGGTGAGAAAGAAGATGAAAACACAAAAACCTCACGGAAATTTGGATTGCTACAAGGCCTTGAAAACAAACTAATGATTAGCAAAGAAGCAAGTCAACAGAAACCATTTCATGCTAATCATAAGCAGCATTTGGCTATTTTTCTGTGCAGAAATGTAGATGTATCCATTTATATTTAGCATTTTACGCATCAGCTCATTGTCTTTTCACCAATAGGTCCAGAAAACAGCTGTTACAACAACAGACAGTGCAAAAGTGAGGTTTAACATCTGGAAAGGGAGTTCACAAAGGCTATATCATGCCATGACATCTCTTCAGGATTCACATTGAATAAATAAAACACATCAATAATGATGTGTCATTATTGATGACAGTTACGACTATGGAATTCAAATGAGAAAAAGCAAATGCAGTCTCAGGGGCGGTGATGTTGTTGGCATCACTAAACTTTATGCACCAAGTCAATGAGAATGGACAAACTGCAGATGATGGAGACTAGGAATTAATGGAAAAAAAAACAAGGTTTGAGCCAGGGAGACTTACATCACATAGGCCTGAGTTAGTGGTGACGATGCTCTGGTGGACCTAGTTGATAGAGCCCTATGGAAGCAGACTATCAATCAATGGTATTTATTTAGCACTTATTGTATACAGAGCACTGTATGCAGAGAGTACAGTGAGAGTAATAATGATTATGGTATTTCTTAAGCGCTTACTATGTACCATGCACTGTACTAAGTGCTAGGGTACACACAAGCAAGTCAGTTGAACACAGTCCCTGTTCCACGTGGGGCTCACAGTCTTAATCCCCATTTTATAGATGAGGTAACTGAGGCCCAGAGAAGTGAAGTGACTGGTCCAAAGGCACAGAGCCGACAAATGGTAGAGCTGGGATTAGAAACCAGGCCTGTGCTCTATCCACCAAGTCATTCTGCTTCACACAGCAATATAACAGACACATTCTTTCCCCCCCAAGTCTAGAGGATTGGGTAATCTGTGTAGATAACTGAAAGTGAAAGCTAATTGTTATTCCTACCTTGAAAAGAAATATTTAAAAATGCATAAGAATTAAAACCTAAATGACATAAGTTGTTCACTGCTTGTACTTTACTCATTCATGTTTATTTTTAAACATCATTTGACATAATGGCAATTAAATACATCATGAATGTTAATTATATAATTAAATATTACTAGGTAGCACTGTAAATGAGGTAGAATCTTACTGCTGGACATTAATATTACACTGTGAGTGTAATTTTAATAAATAGCTTATGAAAAAGAAGTGAATTATTGAAAGCATTTTTCAGGGATGAAGACCCAGAAAGCACACTTAAAACTTCATTTTCAATGCTAATTTTACCTACCAAGTAAAGGAATTCAACAAAAATGTTATGTTTAATAATCTTCTCCAGAATAATCTGCTTTCAGGTATATTCTTCCTGTTCTTTCAATGAGAAAAATCTCATAAATGAAATGTTTGGGAATGAATCATCTCAAACCTATCTCATGAAACTAAGTGATTAGGAAGTAATCCTAGTCTTGGAAGGAACTTTAAAAGGTAGAGACTATCTAGCTCTGCACATGGTAAGTGCTCAATAAATATGACTGAATGAATGAATCCACCCCAGCGCTTAGTACAGTGTTTGGTACATAGCCCTTAAATACCACAATTATTACTTAGTAGTAGTAGTATAGGAGAGATTTGAATTCACTCATTCAATCGTATTTATTGAGTGCTTACTGTGTGCAGAGCACTGTACTAAGCACTTAACACTGTATGTATTTGAAGGGAGGGGGGAACAGCCATCTGTGAAAGAGGTTGAATGAAGGTGGGCAGGAGAAAGTGTCTTTAAAAAATGAGTACCTTATATCTATCCCAATGCTTAGAACAATGCTTGGCACATAGTAAGCGCTTAACAAGTACCAGGGGAGCGGCGTATTCTGAACAATGCTTTAAGAAGACGGGACGTGTAGCTATCCTTAAGATATGAGAAGCCAGGGGTTAGAAAAAGCTTGAAATTCAGTTTCACAGTCAAGTGGATGAGCTGACCCTATAATACCAATAGTGGGCTCTGAGGCCAAAGTAGCATTGCATGGCTCTGAAAATAATCTCTTCACCTATTCAGCACTTTCCCCACAACCGTGTTGGGGCCGAAGGATGAATTTGGGTCACTTTAGGAATTTTCCACTCGAAAATTCCTTTCTAAAAATCCACTTTGTCAATGGACATGGCTGAAAAGCCTTGATCATTTTCAGGAGAGTTTACTGAGTGCCTACTGTGTGTGGAGTACTGTATTAGGTGTTCTAATGTTGGGAGCGTACAAGAAAAAATAATAGAAGCATTGCCTGCTCTCGGGGACTCAACAACTGAAAAGGGGACAGAAGCCAACAAATGGGCATTGGTTGCCAAATAGAGCATAGTTATAAATGATGAACTACACGGATAAGCGATTAAAAATGATAAAAAGATATACACACAAGTTCTCAGGTAGATATTGCGTTGGTTTGATGAGAAGGGGAAGATTTAGTTGAGGAATTCCTCTTGGAGGAGGTGAAAGAGGGACAGGACATGATTTGGTATATTTAAGGGGGAAAGGGAGCTCCTCCATTAGACTCTAAGCTCATTGAGGACAAGGATCATGTCTACCCACTCTACTGAATCAATCAATCAGTGGTATTTCCTGAGTGCTTACTGTTTGGGGAGCACTGTGCTAAATGCTTGGGAGAGTACAATAAAACAAGTTTACATTCTAGAAGGGGAGACAGACATCAATAGAAATAAATGTTACAGATATGTACATAAGTGCTGTGGGGCTGAGGGTGAGGTGAATACCAAGTGGCCAAAAGGTATAGATCCAAGTATACTCTCCCAAGTGTTTAATATAATGCTCTGCACAAAACCAGTGCTCAAAAAATACTACTGAAGGGAATTCCATTATTTTGAATGACTAATTTTCCATTGCACAGTACACACACGGAAACTGTTTTCCATTTGTGGTTGCGAGCTATGGGCAGCTTCTGCTGTTGCTTCCAAATCTGACTCTTCGATTCCCAGTTTCCTCAAAGTCATTGGCTCACAGAAAGAGGCAGCTCAGTTCTGATTACCGCAAGCCACGTTTTTCTGAAGACCGAAGCCAGGAGTTGGCCCTCGATGTAAAGTATTTAGATCCCAAAGAATGCATATAAATATCATCACTGGTATGCAACTGTATCTAAAGGGAGTTGATGGCTGAGTGTCAGTGGTGAGTGATGATTTCCTTTGGAAAAGTCTTGCATTTCAGTGTAACTTTGTTGACTGAAGGGTAGAACTCCCTGTCTACACAAATCCTTCCTGTTATTACCTTTGAGGAAGTTTTCCCAAGCAGCACACATACTAATCCAAGTCTGCCGTAGGGATGCGATGCCAGAGGATTTCCAGATCACCGTTTGAAGTGAAGTTCAGCCTGTACATTAGTACTTCTGCTTTTAGATTAGTTTTAGATAAGGATCAATAACAATGTGTGCACTGGGCTATGAACTGCCTCTGTAGATCTGTGTTTCTCTAATGGGCTTTCTTTAATAGGACAAGAACTATTTTATTTGCATTCCTATGTATCAGTGGCTGTTTCTATTTAGCAACTTTTAAGTAACAAATCCTTTCCTTTTCCTCCTTTCCCTTCTTTTCTTCCTTCCCTAAACATGTGTCTCTTTATTCATAACTACACAAGGAAGTCAGTGTCCCCAATTAAACGTTATGCTTTTTTCCCTTCTAGAATGAAGAGGGTCCAGGGAAATCAATCCTTTGCCCTTGACAATTATTTAAAATGCTAAATCGGGGGTTGTTGGCAGTTTAAAGAGCTTGCAGAAATCTGCTCAGAGAAATCCTCTAAAACCTTATCTCCTGAGGTGGGTGATATCTAGCAATCTGAGACTACCATAGTGTTAAATCATTGTCCATCAATGCATCTCGAGAAGACAAGTAGCAATCAAGAGCCATCCTTTACCATAAAGAAGGATTCATTTTAGAACCACTAGCTGGGGTGGTTTCCTTATTCATAAAATTAGATTCAATGCTATAATTCCCTAAAATATCATTCAAAGGTTGTTTGAGCAATTATGCATGACCATTCAGATTTCACCTTGATACTATTTTTGCTATTTCACTATTTCACATAATAATTAATAATAATAATGGTATTTGTTAAGTGCTTACTATGTGCCAGGCAAGATTTCCCAATTCTTTGTTGCTTTCACCCGCAAACTTTTTTTTCTCATTGACTTTGTCTTTAGCTGGCCTAAAGGGATTCAACTCTGAATATTTCTGTCACATCATCTATCCAAAATCTATCATCAGCACTTGAAATTTTTTAACAGGGTTTCAAAAATTGATACCATCACCCCTGGTATTTGATGGTGTGGTTTAAAGTTTGGAGCTCGTTGTGGGCAGGGAATGTGTCTACCAACTCTGTTATATTGTACACTCCCAAGAGCTTAGTACAGTGATCTGCACACAGTAAGCACTCCATACAGAGTGAGAAGCAGTGTGTCTTGGATAGAGTATGGGCCTGGGGGTCAGAAGTTCTAAACCCGGCTTCATCACTTGTCTGCTGTGTGACCTTGGGGAAGTCACTTCACTTCATCAGTGCCTCAGTTACCTCAACTGTAAAATGAGGATTGAGACTGTGTGCCCCGTGTGGGACGGGGACTGGGTCCAACCTGATTTGCTTGTATCCACCCCAGCGCAGAGTATAGTGACTGGCATGTTAAGTGCTTAACAAACACCACAATTATTATTGTTATAATAAATACAAAGTGATTGATTCATTGACTGAAAAAATTGGTGCTAAGATTTAAATTGGAAACGTACATTCAAATCACTAGGCTGCAAACTGTTTAGACATTTTATCCCACCTAGTCAGTTTAATGTGTTGACTTCTTTATTTCTTAGTTCCTTTTCTCCGTTTTTTTTTTCCTCCTAGAAGGCTGGGAGCCCACAGCTTGAAGAGCCCATACTAGCATAACCTCCTAACACCTGATGACAAGACAGGATGCCCCCTTCTTCCTCACCCACCATTTCCAGGGAGAAGTCCTCCACTCTGAAGGAGCACAGGGTGAACAGACAACTCTATACATCAGCTAGAATATTAGGAGGGTTGCAGTAGCTATTCACAGAGGATTGTTTGCCTGGAGTGAGAAGGCACCTGAGGATTGCTGTATACAAACAGTATCAAATTATATTTTTGGCTACTGAATTTTCCCTCTTTTTTCTTTTGGTTTGATTATCTTCATTATTGATTTTTTTTCACCTTGTATGCCTGTCCAACTCCCTTCAGACTATGTGTCCCCTGTGGAGCAGGGGCTGTATATGACTCAATGTCCCTAGATTCTAGCCAGCCAGTGCTTAGTAGAGTGCTTTGCACATTGCACACGAATATTATTGGTTGAGTGATTGATAACATTTTCCATTAGATCACCAATATCCCTTTCTCACTTTGCAAATGTTTCATGAAAATACTTCTGCTGTGGTGCCATGGTTTTATAATGAAAGAAACAGAGTCTGTATCATTGAATAATAATTTAAAATGACTACACAAGGAAATGTATTTTGAATCAAATACAAAAAAGCAATATTATGGGATCTGGTAGAACTTTGTTGATTGGTTAACACTAGTAGGACTTACAGAAACAAGTCAGAATATCCTATTGGCCCTGAGACCGACAAATGACATTCAGGAATACCGGTGGACTAAACCTTCCCACCACTAACCCTGTACTGGTCTATCTGATTCTGGAAACTCCTCAGAGATCTTCTGTAGGGACAAAATATCATGAACAAAACTCTGATGGAGGAGAAATTCTTGTGTACAAGACATTAGAAACAGGTATACTCACAACACTTCATGTGAGCCTGGCCCTGAATTTAAAAAAAATGCTGTAAGTCACAGATGTGCCTTGAAGTCAGAAGGCCAGTTATGGAAAAATTTTGCATATATCTGAGGCATACATAAAGTTAGTTCCAATTGTTAGAGCAAAAGCAGTCAGAAGTCTGGATTATGCCTTCTTTGACTTGAATGACTTTGAAAATATAATTCATTTTTAATTATTTCTAAAAGCTTCTTTTCTCATTTCTTCTATCTGTGCAACTGGATTAATGATACTCACAACCTATAGCACAAGACATTTTGAAGGTTAATGAATTAATATTTGTTAACTCTGAAGGTCACTCTTAAAATATCATTCTCATTTGTTTAAACCACAAGGCAGTACCAATGAACAAGAGCCAAATTTCATAACAGTCTTGGTACTTCGGCCACGGTTCTTTTGGTCAATCTAAAACATTCCCAAAGAGCCTGTCTGTGCTCTACACCCATAAGGGCAAAACCAGTCCCCATCTGAAAAAAAAATTTAAAAGCCCAAATCACATTTCTTAATGGCACTGTCAAAGCTGCTCCGTTTTTAATAATAATAATGATGGCATTTGGTAAGCACTTACTATGTGCAAAGCACTGTTCTAAGTGCTGGGGGAATACAAGGTGATCAGGTTGTCCCATGTGGGGCTCACAATCTTAATCTCCATTATACAGATGAGGTAACTGAGGCTCAGAGAAGTTAAGTGAGTTGCCCAAGGTCACACAGCAGATGTGTGGCAGAGCTGGGATTCAAACCCATGACCTCTGACTCCCAAGCCCGGGACCTTGTCACTGAGCCACGCTGCTTCTCTAATAATGGTGGCATTTATTAAGCACTTACTATGTGCAAAGCACTGTTCTAAGTGCTGGGGAGGTTACAAGGTGATCAGGTTGTCCCACAGGGGGCTCACAGTCTTAATCCCCATTTCTCCCCATCCCCATTCCTCTTTCATTTAATCAAATGAAAGAGGAAGTTGCAACTAGTTATTTCAGTTCTGATGGATTTATATTGACTGAAGTCATTTGTTTAAGGTCCTAAAAGCCAACTTTACTTTATTGGTAGGTTGTCCCCTTGGGCATGCCCCTGAAGGGCCATGCCGATTACTAAAGATACTGTTTCCCAGGAATGCAGAATCTTCCTTATCAGGTCTTCTTTCTGATCAGCCAAAGCTAATTTTACTTATCTGCCACTACTTTTTTTGTGTTAACAAGCTGGAAACAACCCCATTTTGTTCTCTCTAGGGAGAAGCACTTCTGTCTTTCTTCCCAGGGACAGTTTTTTGATTCTGTGGTTTGGTCATTCAGCAGTGTACCTGTCTAAGGCTGTTACAGTATGTATGTCAAAAGGCCCAACTGCATTAGTTTTGGTTAAATATGAAAGGGGTTATGTTTAATAGTTTCATGTAAAATGTAAAGGTTAGCCTTTATTCACAGTATATATGCATAGAATGCACTGAACAAGTGAATCATTCATCTTTTGATTCCTTTGGATTCTGCAATGTTCTTGATCCTCACATCACATTCTCTACAATGTCAGTGGGATTGGCATGCCTCAGTTGGGAGCAGTATGTAGCTCTTAATTTTGATGTTCATTATGCTAAAATATATGCATTGCAAATCACTTCAGTGGAATGGCTTGGAATGTAGAGTATGAGTCTTCCCTAGACGCAGTTTAAAATAAGTGAATAGGTCAAATGTTCAACTCACCTCCAATATTTTTAATTACTTGACACATCATTTTATATGAATGTTAAGGCCCAATCAAACCATTATGACACTAAACTTAAACTGATAGAAAAACCAAGAATCCTGCATGTTCCATCTTTTATAATGCTCTAAGTAAAATTAATCTCTTGATTTTTTTTCCTCCCTGAAAATGTCTCTAAAGGAACCAATAGTTTTAATGCAAAGTTCTGCCCTCAAGGAAAAGACTCTACGTTTTCCATTTTCTGAGGATGAAAATATTACTTTCTTACCATGAAATTTCTGTCTCTTTTATTGCTGGGGAAAAAAAGTACTGGAACTTCTTTAATATAACCCAATTCATCAAACTGATTCTTTCTTGCTTTAGGTTATTTCTCATTGATATTCCCTTTGGTTGCTATGAGTTTCTAAATTAGTGTTTCATACATCTATGTAGCACAAATTATTTAGCTAACTATTACCTTTCATTTGTATTCATTATGTGCATATATGACTTTATCATTGCTCAGCATTATTATAGCCATAAGGGAATGATTTATATTGCCATAGATACAGAGATAAAAGTATTTCATTTTGAAATCAGCATCTTTTCTTATCATAAGCAGTTGAAGAAGCCAAGCTTCAGGATAAATAAATTGTTCTTATTTATCTCCAATGCTGTCTGTATATATAACAGTATCCCTAACAGCAATAAATAGTTCAGGTTTGCCTCTATTCAACCTATGATTCATTTACCACTAGTTCTATGGACTTACTGTTCCTAACTAGAAATGGAGACATAAAGGAAAAAGAGATATCCTGTAAGTAAAGTTTGCACCTTGTTTAAATTTCACAGGCTGCCAAACTAATTAATGTGGGAATTTTGTTCCCAGATCTGGAATCTTTTTTTTCCTTTCTCAGTTTTTGAAAGCATGCATAATTACTCTGAATCTTGCCCAGTTAGGAAAGAGAGAGAGCAAGAGAGACAGAGAGGGAGAGTGCCACAATCCACTTCTATTATTTTCATCTGTAAGACAGATGTAACTGAACTATTTGGGCGGGGGGGTGGGGGGAAGGAGTTTTCCATCCCCAACCCATTGTAACATAGCCATGTACACTATGAATGTTTAAGGTCTTCAGTGAGTTTTATACTAAATTGAGAAGTTATGACATTGCCACTCTATGCTCCTCCTATTAGAGTGCAAGCTCCTTGAGGGCAGGGGATGTGTGTTTTACTGCTGTACCCTATCCTGTCCCTCTTTTCATCGGAGCCCATCGCCCTCAGGAAGCCAGCCACTCTATACTTTCCTGGGGTGAGTTCTGCCCTGGTCAAGGTGGAGAAAAATTTCCTCTAAAAGGGTCTTTACTACCATGAAAAGTCAGGAAGGCTCAGGTCACTCACAGTCCATACTGTCCTCTGGAAATTGCCCATCTTTGGGATTCTTAAGGAAAATAGAATCTTCTATATCAACTGGCATCCATCGCTCCCCACACTCTCCATGGCTAAATGCTGTCAGTCGCCCAGAAGGTTCAACTGCCTTTAAGCATCCTAGATGGAGACCTGATTGAAACGATTCAGGTATGGGCAATTTGGATTTGGAAGTACTGAACTGGGGATTTACGTATAGATGGTAGTGCTGGCATTACCTGACCGGGCGAATGGGTCAAAACATGAATAGTTACAGGAGAGACTTGTGTATTCCCTAACTCACCAATCCAGATGACCAAGGAGCAAAAGAATTCAGAGGGATAACAGTAAGATCGTAAGAACTGATCTGATGAGGAGGCTTGATTTAATTAAGCTCCATCACAAATGGTTCAGGGATTTCCAGTAAGGGGCTGAGCTTCAGAACAGTTCAAGAAACTTCAAGGCAACTCAATAAGGATTGGACAAACATACTTTAAAGAGGGGAAGTTCAGAGAGTCACGGGCAGTGTAAGGAAAGTTAGAAGAAGAGTATAGGAACTAAGATGAGAAAGAGACTTGTACATTGTTAAATCTTATAAATAAACAAGCTATTTGTTGTTCAATAAAACATGCGGGGACTGGTTTGATTATAAGTAAAGATACACAACATAGTATCAGGAGTGAATTGAAAACAGAATACAGGTTGGTGAGTGAGGAAAGATTCCTATTTAGATATGGAATGGTTAAAAGCACCTAAAGCTTTAAAACTGGCTGAAAATGTTACTTCTTGACTCAAAAAGTTTTACACAGAAGTTTACTTGGTCCTGAGAGCAAGCAGACTAAATCTAAGAGGATTTTCTGGAGGTTTCAATGTTCTGAAATATACCAGGGAAAGAAGCTATCTCATTATTTCATAGCTTTAATTTATCAGATCCTGAAAAGAGCAACCCTTCCCTGATTCCCTGAAATTTTAGAACTGTCATTTATTTACCAGAGAGCAGCAAGAAAATCTAAAAGATTCAAAATTCTGGTAAGATGGTAGGTTGAAGACACAACTCTTGCAAGCCATTGAAGTGTGCTCAAGAAATTTAAGTCAATCTTGTAATCTTAGAACACTGACAGAATCCTCCAATAGCAATCAGAGTGATTGCAATAAAAAATGTGTATATTCAGAAAAAATTAGAGGGGGTGGATGAAGTGGGTTTTAACAGAACAATGTAAACAGATCAGGCAGCTAAAGTCGATTCATTTATGCATATATGACTGATGGGCAACAACAATAGGCAAGGTTATACAGCAGATGATAATGAATGAGTTGGTTGTGATGGATCAAATGCGATACAGTGAAAATGGAGATGCTATTAGGCAATCAGTCATGTTTATTGAGCACTGTACTAAGCACTAGAGAGAGTACGATATAGCAATGTTCCCTGCTGAAAATGAGCTTTCGGGCCAGAGATGAAAAAGTTGTAAAAAAAAAAAAAAAAAAAAAACCCATGGTAAGACTCATCAAGCCCAAAGATGTGTTATACTTGAAAAAGTCTATTACTAGTACAATAAGGTCTCATTTTGCACTTTTTAAAAATTGTCGTTATTTTTTATGGTATGTGTTAAGCACTTACTACATGCCAGGAACTGTACTAAGTGTTGGAATATATACAAGCGAATCAGATTGGGCCCAGTCCATGTCCCACATGAGGCCTCACAGCTTTAATCCCCATTTTACAGATGAGGCACAGATAAATCAAGTGACTTGCCCAAGATTATACAGCAGAGAAGTGGCAGAGTGAAGATTAGAACTCAGGTCCCCTGAGTCCCAGGCCTATGCTCTTTCCACTAGACCACATTTCTCCTCTTTTCATAATAGCAAAATGAGAACGGGGAGAAGCAACATGTATAATTTGTGAAAAAAGCAGCACACTTGAGCAAGGTACAGGAGACAAAGAAGTAGGCCACTGCAGATTTATAAAACTAAATGTGAAACTCAGGAAGCTGCAGTGTCCACAGAGCCCTTAGCTGCTCTTGTGGCTGCCGCATAAGTGGCAAGCAGTCCCAGCTCCACTGTAATTCCATTGTTGGGGCAGCAGCCGGGGACCGTCGGCCACACAGCTCCACTGAGACTACGATCTCACCAGGTTCACATCCCTGCAGCAAGCCCAAACTCCAAACCCGGCCTTGTCTGAGAAATCCATCCAGATGGCCTGAGTGAGCCGTGCAGGAGCGAACTGGGTGCATGGCTTATCTTTACAAGAGTCCCAAGACAAGAAAGAAGAGGAGCTTCAGCCCGAATCCAGAACTTGGTTAAGTGTAAGAGAAATGTCACTAGCCACAGTGGTGGAAACCAACACTGTTGCTTCGGAGAGACCACAGGCCTGGGAGTCAGAAGGATCTGGGTTCTAATCCCAGCTCCACCTCTTGTCCGCTGTGTGATCTTGGGCAAGTCACTTCGCTTTTCTGTGCCTCAGTCGCCTCATCTGTCAAATGGGGATTGAGACTGTGAACTCAATGTGGGACAGGAACTGTGTCCAACCCAATTACCTTGTATTTTACCCCAGCACTTAGTACAGTGACTGGCATAAACACTAAACAAATACCACAATTATTATTATTATCATCATCATCAATCGTATTTATTGAGCGCTTACTGTGTGCAGAGCACTGTACTAAGCGCTTGGGAAGTACAAGTTGGCAACATATAGAGACAGTCCCTACCCAACAGTGGGCTCATAGTCTAAATTACTATTAACTGTGGTGACAGGGCAGATGAGAACCTTTACTTTCTTCTCTATTCTCTCTCTTTTCCTTTACTTTCCCTTCCCCCTACTTTCCTCATTTTTCTTTCTTTCCCTTTCTTTTGCTGCCCATTATTTTAAGTCCCTCCACTTTCCCCTTTATAGGTGGCTCCACCCACTCACATCCCACCTTAAATTCATCTCTGTACTGAAAATGAACAATAGACAACTCTGAGATGGACTCTCACAACCAGTGATAGGCTTGAATAGGGAAATAATGTGGGCAGGGAATTTGTCTCCCAACTCTGCTATTTTGTACTCTCCCAAGTGCTTAGTACAGTGCTCTACACACAGTAGATGCTTAATATATACTTCTGATGGATTGAGAGCAAAAAGGACCTATCTATATGTGCAACAATATGGACTATAATACCAAAACAGTGTGGCCTATTTCTGCTTTTGTAGGATGTGAATGTTATAGGGGGATGAGGTGCCTAAGATCTATTTAGTGGCAAAGGATCGGCCACATCTCTGGCCATGCCCTTTTTTGGGAATTGACTATTTAAGTAGAGGTAGTTCATTTAGCCCTTACTATGTGCAGAACATTGTGCTCAGCATTGTGAGAGTATACACAGGTTGGAATTAGAGATAGTTCTTGTTCTTCAAGAGGCTCACTATCTAATTTGCCCAATCTCCTGGTGGATCTTAAGTTACTTCAGTATTTTCCTGGGGTGCTGAAGGTTGAGAAATGTGTACTCATCACACAGTCTGTATACACATTCAGAGGTGTCCTGACTCAGTTTAACACAGCTCAGAAAACTGGGTTCAATAGTAATAGTTCAATTTAATATGGTCAACTTTCTTTCAAGAAAAGAAACCTTGGTTTTAATATGAAGATTCATTCTTTAAAATACAAAGCTTTAATGAAGGTGGGTAGGAGAGAAGGGACATTTATACCATGTACCTCTATTGCCACTCAATGGGCTACCAATGAAGAAATATCAAGCCCCTGCACTTTGGTGTGTGGAACTGTTTTTCATACTTTTTAATTTACAGAATGAGCTGTCATTGTTATTCATTTCATTTTTAAGCACTTATTGGGCACAGAGGAATGTTCTAAGTCTTAGGGAAAGGTATAAAGACATTGAGGTCATGGTGCTGACCCACAGAAAGTCATCGGCTATCTATACTTTTGTGCATCCAGGCCAGGTCAGGCTGAGCAGTTGTACAGATAATCGGGTAAAAAAAAAAAGCCCAGAAAACTTGCCACTGATGGAAAAATTATTGAGTATGCAACAGGCAATGCATGCTGGAAGATCCCTCTTGCTGCTAAATAGCCCCAATGTTCCTAGTTTTGTTTTCCTTCTAATCAAAGATTGTGTGGAAACAGGTGATTTCTGTCTCAATTGAGTCTGTTTTGTGAGTACACCTTCAAGAGAGAAAATACCTAGGAGAGGCTGGGAGTTCAGGGAAAGTGAATGAGGCAACAGGAGAGTCTTATTTGGATACTATCTAAATGCATTACTCATGTTGATAACAAAATAAAATAGACAGACTGGTTTGATACTAGAAAGAAATACAACACAGTAGTGGGGGTAAATAAAAGATAAACTAGAGACCATTGAGTGACAAAAGATATACGTTATGTTGAAGTACAACTAAAAACACCTAGGAATTGAAAATTGATGGTAAATGCCGCTTATGGCCGGAACCATTTTATACAAGTGTTTCATTTATTCTTGAAGGAAGTGGACCAAATCTAAAAGAGGATTCTCAAAAGGTTGCAATATTTCTAAATAGAGCAGGGGAAGGAATTGTCACTGTATTTAATAACTTGAAAGTATCATAGCCTGAAAAGAGTAACTTGAACTTGATAATTCAGAGATTTCAAGACTACTGCTTACCTAAGGAAAATGAAATGTTTGAAAGATACAGGTAAAATACAAGAAAGAACTTGAAATTTTTGGAACGTAACTGTCCTAAATAATTTAAGATGAAGGTGCAATTTTAGAACTCTAGCAGATTCCTTCATTAGAAATCAAACAGTGATTGGAATAAGGAATGAGGCCATATGGAAAAAAGGTTCTGTAGGAGGAAGATCTGGATTTAAACAAAACCATTAAAATATGTCAAGCAGCTGCAACTCATTAATTACATATTCAATGGATGGGAAACAACAGTAGACAAGGTCATATGGCAAAGGATAACCAGAGTTTGAGTGAGGTGATTCAAATATTAAAAGCGAACATTGGGTTCCCTAACTGAGAAGCAATCCAGTCGCTGTATGTTAGTAAAGAACAAAGAACTTGTTTATTTTTAGAATTTAATTATTTACAAGTCCACCTCTCCATGACTCTCTTCTGTACTTGAAGTGCTGTTTTCTGCTCTCCACCCTCTGCTTTAGTACTTCTAGCTAGATTCTAGTGAGTCTTGACTCCAAAGGTTAGGAGTTTTTGGTTTATCAAGAGAACAGTAGGAAGATTTTTGATGCAGGAAGTAACACTCCCTCAAGATGTTATGAATTTTTTGTGTGCATTAGAACATTTGATTCAAACCAGCTATTACCAAAAAGCACTATTACTACTACTCAAAATTTGCCCATACTCAATTCCTAATCCCCACTCTTGAGCCATGGTTCCCACCATCATCACCATGGTTTTCTTTACCCCAACTGTGCACCAGCACCCCGACCCCCCACCCCACCACCTCTTCTTCCAATGGCCTTCTCCAGCAACCTGAGTTTTCCATATTCACCTGCACCCCAATTTCCCTCTCATCATGGGAGGGGAGCATGACCAATCATTGTGCAATTGTAAACAGAATTGGAGCATAAATTATTTCATGGTAACATGGACACTTTCCCCCAACCTAGATTATACTTTGTAGTTTACAGCCATGAGAATTCACAGGTGTTCAATTAGTTATGCCCCTCCTGATCCTTGAAGGCAATGAAACTAGTTGAGGGTAGCAAGGAGAAAGGTATTTTAAAATAATAGAAGTCCATGGAGTTCAGAGAAACTCTTTTTCATAGTTCAGAATAAGTTTGTGCATGCTTGCAAAACTGCATGAAATTCAACTTACTATTGTTGGACTTATTCTTTATTAGACCTGATATATTTTGCTTGGCCAGTAAAACACTGTTTCAGTATTTTTGTTCAATGTTGAGAATTTTGGGATGATACTATAATTCTTGGAAGTGCTTTCTTTGTATGCCTATGAACCATTTCATTGGGGAACGAGAAACCGTACAAACTGAACAAAACCCACCAATTACAATCTAAGCTACAAGTAAGCAGTATCTACATGTCTAAGCAGTTCCCTTTCTCCCTCTCCCTCTCTCTTTATCTCTCTCCCTCAATAAACAAATTCCCTTATTCAATACATCCAGCCATATAAACAGATAGGTAGGAAGAGAGAGAGAAAGAGAGAGAGAGAGAGAGAGAGAGAGAGAGAGAGAGAGAGAGAGGATGATAGATAGATGCATTGAATAAGGGTCTCTATTTAAATCATTTTTGCTGCCTTGGAAAAATATACAATCACAGATTATTACACTATAAAATGTAGTTAAATCCAGGAGGGAAATACACTGACTAGACTCCACCAAATATCACAGTATAAGCAAATCAGATAGGAAAAAGACCTGCTGGAGATCCTTTGCCTTTGAAAGATTAAATTACAGGTGGTCCATTTAAAAGTTATGGAATGTAATTCAATACGATTTAAACTGAGTTTAAATAGGCCATGCTAAATATGAATATTTTTTTTCCCTCAAATTACTATTGTGAAAGATTTCAATTGACTTAAAAATACAGTACAATATTAGTAGACATATAATTTCTCTAAAAAACAACACTACTTGCTAATAAGAAAGGTTATATTTTAGGCATGTCATTCAATTCATATGTACGGTAAAATGCAATGATGAAATTAATAGAATTTGCATAGAACAAAAGGACTTGAGCTTTTCAAGAGTGAAACATTGGTACAAAGCAGCACATCACCTACATAGAGCACAACGCTCTCCCAGATGTCTGTTGCTCAGAAGCAACAGGGCACAGAGAGTGTCAGCCCCCTTACTTTGCTGCTACCTCTAGAGTTCAGCTCTTAGAACAGTGCCTGGGGCATAGCAAGTGCTTTACAAATACCATAAAAAAAAGAATACCGGGTGGGAGATGGATGAGAGAAGGGAAATTCAAACTGATGCTAGAACAGAGGGCTGAGGACAGGTGGAGTTACTGGATGGAATGAGAGAGTTGTGGAAGTGCAAGGGAGAAGCACTGGGGTGGAGGTGGGGCAAGGGGACATCCTCAATGAAAGGAGGCATCACATTAGGGCTTATGCACAGTGGAGAGGGGGATAGGTATAATAAGGAGGTGGAGAAAGACAAAGAGTAGCCATTTACCTCTGCTGTTTTGTTCCTTGCTGCCTCTCCCATTCAGTAGCAGTAGAATAAATCGTGTCTGCCTTCAAGAATCAATCAGTGTCATTTATGGAGCACTTACTGTGTGCAGAGCACTATAGTAAGCACTTGGGAGAGTACAATATAGCAGAGTCGGTAGATACCTTCCCCGCCCACAAGGAATTTACAATCTAGAGCTTATATTTTAATGGGGAAGACAGGGAGATGTTCTGTGCCAATAATAATGCTAGTAATAATAATTATGATATTTGTTAAGCGCTTATTATATGCCAAGCACTGTTCTAAGCGGTGGGGCAGATACAACATAATCAGGTTGTCTCATGTGGGGCCCACAGTCTTAACACCCATTTTATTGATGAGGTAACTGCCCAAGGTCACACAGCAGACACGTGGCAGAGCCGGGATTAGAATCCACATCCTCTGATTCCCAAGCCCGGGCTCTTTCCACTGAGTCATGCTGCCAAACATGTGATCGGTAAAGGAATAAGAATATAGCTACAAATGATAAGAAAAAGAAATGAACTCAACAAATGATAATTAAACAGATGAACATATGAATTCTAAGGATGACAATGGAATGATATGGCCAGCATGATGGATACTGATTAGGGTGTTCAGAGATGTTGAGCTGTTATGTAATGAGACTGTAACAATTAAAAGTATTAATATTGTTGTTATTTGTGCAGCAAATTTAAGTTTTTAAGTTGAAAATGTGTATAATGTGGAATTACTCATTCGGGATCAAGAGGTATACCTTAGGAATAACGGAAATTGACACTTAATGAAGTGACAAATTAAGTACTGAACTGCTAAACTGCACTGAATGGATTATACCCCATTATGAAGAATTAAATGGTCTAAATATACCCCATTTAAGATTGGTAACCTACACAGGACATTAGATATCAAAAACAAGTTGGCATTTCAGGCTTTCTTTAAAAAATATCCTCATGTCTGTACCATAAAGATATGTCAGTGCAGTTGCAGACCAAAATATTACCCAAGCTGTTTTTTACTTAGCCTACTAAGAAATGGCAATATGTGCAAAGGTTTTTTGTTTTGTTTTTTAAATTCCAACTGCATTTTTGGGTGTTCCACAGCAACAAAGAGATAGGGATTTCTTTCAAAAGCACTCCCTAGTTGGTACCACTGAGCATCTGGGAATAGCTTTAATCTCAAAATTATTAGTGCTACTAATACCTAGCGCTTGGCATATAGGACACCACATTTTCATAGACAGGGAAATCGAGCTGTGTCATGGCTACACAGGCTATGTTGGAACATTTTCACAAAGTCCCAGTGTATCAAAATAGTATTAGGGCCAAAAGTAACTAGCTTTATCTAGCTAACGCAATCAACATTGGATATTAGTTCCTTTGTCATGTGGAAGAGGGAAAAATAGTGGGGTGTGATATAGACAAGGGGTGTTCCTCATCTTTTTGAGATGCTACTTAATGACACAAGCCTATCAGAAGCACAAAGGGAATTGCAAAATGGTAACTTTTGTCAAATCACTTAGAGATAAGTACAGAATCCTTTCAAAGCTGCTTCTTTGGGCTTTGAGGCAGGAAGGCTTAATGGAAAGAGTGCAGGACTGGTTCGAGTTGACCTACTGTGTGTCCTTGAACAAGTCACTTAACCTCAGTGTCCTCACCTGTAAAATGCAGACAAAAGATATCATGAACCCCATGTGGAACAGGGTGTGTATTGGTTCTCCTAACCCAGGCCTTAGCACATAGTAAGCACTTAATAAATGCCATAATTATTTTGCAGACCCTGATTTTCAGCCTTGTTTGTCTGTAACCTTCCACATTTAAGGTTTGGTGGGCTGGTTCTTAGGATTGGTGCAGAGGGACAAGGTATTGGCAGTAAACCTGTGACCAGTATGAGGATCACCAGTGGATATGGAGGCCTGTATACATGGCTAATATCATCCTCTATCACCACGAGTAAAAGAGCAGAGGGAAATTTCAGTCTCAACTTGCTACCCTCCAATGCAACACAAATGGATCCCTACTGGCCCACTTTTTTTTTCCCCCCAGAGATTCCAGAGTGGAGATGTTTGAGGGAGTATATTCACTCCAATCTCCTCGGGTGACTTGATTTGATAAAAAGTACAGTGGTGGGTGTCAGGAGTCTTACAGAACCCAGTATGTGCTTCAGTGTGGATTTGTGCAAGTGACCATGAGAATTCTAGTGATTCCTGGAGCCTAATTTATTTGTAGAGTATGAGATGAGAATGACTAATCCAGTCTGGGACTGGGCTCTCTGACCTTGGGGTCAGGCCAAATATGTTATTGGATCTTCAGTACCTGAGAAACCAATATCTTGGTCCACCTGAACGCTGTGGATTTGGCTATCATCAGTAGGAAATTTGCTTGAGCTACATTTCCAATTAGTGGTGACACTGATTCACACTTAGGTGTTCACTTTATCCTTGATCAAAAGCAAGCTTTGTAAGACAGATGGTTGCATGTGGGGAAATGTATTTCACAAACCATCCTTTCTTCTTTGTCAAGTCCATTTACAATATTCTTGGATACTAGTTTGGCTCTATTGATGACTCTCTGTGACAAGATAACCTTTTATTTGAGTAGAGCCATAGCCGTGGGGAAAAGGGAAGAATAGTGTTATTTACTAGGCTTTTTATGATATTTTTGAGACATAAATGCATACAGAAGAAGATATATTCACTGTTATGTAGTATCTTTTTCTCATCGTCATTTTTCTTCTATTACTTCTGTAAATGCCCTGTGGTTTTCATTAGGTGTTTTTAATTGTAAATTATACTCATCTCTAAGTTGATCCTCATTTAAATCATCTGTGCACCCTCATTTTGATTTCCTTACTTTGGCTTATTGTTTAATTAAAAAAAAAGTTATTCTTTTAACTAGCACTGGAAGATGAGGTCACTCATCAGCAGGGACTGGAAGCTATAGTGCTCAGGGATAATCTTAGTGGAAAGAGCCCGGGCTTGGGAGTCAGAGGCCGTGGGTTCTAATCCTGGCTCCACCACCTGTCTGCTGTGTGACCTTGGGCAAATCACTTCACATCTCTGTGTCACAGTTCCCTCATCTGGAAAATGGGGATTAAGACTGTTAGCCCCACGTGAGACAACCTGATTACCTTTTATCTACCCCAGTGCTTAAACAGTGCTTGGCACATAGTAAGCGCTTAATAAATACCATCATCATCATCAATCAGTGGTACTTACTGAGCACTTACTATGTGCAGAGCAGTATATCAAGCACTTATACTAAGCAATGAGGAAAATGTGACCTGCTCCTGTTCCCCAATGACGTTTTTGCATCATCCCCTATCTCCATCCCTTACCTTCTCTTCCTCTGAAACTCATTTCATCCACCTCTACCACCCACAACAAATATTAGTTGCCCACCTTGCCCCACCTCCTCTTTTATGATTCAAGCCGGTAAGCTCGTCCTCTAAACTGTAAACTCGCTGTGGGAAGGGACTGTGTCTAACAACTCTGTTGTATTGTCCGCTCCCAAGTGCTTAGTACAATGTTCTACATGCTGTAAGCGCTCTATAAATTTCATTGATTTTATGAAGCAAAATTACTTCTCCTCCCTCAGGGATTTTTTTCTTGATAAAATCAAAACCATCAAGCATGAGCTCCCCAAAATATCCCCTTCATCTCCCTATCCCCTTCTCATTCCCACATCCATTCTATAATCCTTCTCAGCATTTCTCAAGAGGGGATCTCCCACCTGCACCTCTGACCCCATTTCTTCTCAGATTCCAAAACACTTGCACCCCCTCCTTTTCTCTCCCTAACTGCCATCTTCAACGTTTTTCTAATGGTTCCTTCCCTTTTGCCATCAAACATGTGCATGCCTGTGCTATTCTAAAAAAAATCTTTCTCAAGATCCCCATGCTCCATTTAGCTATTGCCCCAATTTCCTCTTCCCATTCAATCAATCAATGCTACTTACTGACCTCTGTACTGTTTGGGAGGGTAAAATACAATGAGCTGGAAGACCTAATAACTATAGTAGTATTTGTTAAGCACTTACTATGTGTCAAGCACTGTTCTAAGTTCTGGCATAGATACAAGGTAACATGGGGCTCACTGTCTTAATCCCCATTTTACAGATGAGGTAACTGAGGCACAGAGAAGTTAAGTGACTTGTCCTAGGTCACAAAGCAGACTCCCAAGCCCGTGTTCTTGCAACTGTGCCATCCTGCTTCTCAGACATGATCGTTGTCTTCAAGGATCTTGCAATCTAGTGAGGGAGACAGACATTACAATAAATTACAGATGTGGGAAGCAGCAGAGTATAAGAATATGTACATAAGTGCTGGGGAATTGAGCTGAGCATCAAATGCTTAGGGAGTACAGACCCAAGTACATAAGTGATGCAGAAGCAAGGAAGAATAGGATGGGGAAAGTTTTTTGGAAGGGATATGATTGTATTGGGTATTATATTAAGTTTTTGAAGATGAAGAGAGTGGTGGTTTTTCAGACACTGGGGGGTAGGGAAACCCAGGCAGGAGGAATGATGTGAGCAAGGGGTCATGTGATGAGATAAACATGTGTTAGAAGAGGGAAGTATGTGGGCTGGTTGTCATGGGAGATGAGTGAGATTAGGGGTGGGGGGTGAGGGAGGGTAGAATGGATTGAGGGCCTTAAAGCCAAAGGTAAGGAGCTACTATTTGTTGCAGAGATGGATAGATAACTATTGAAGAGTGGAGGGATATGTGAAGACTGATTGTTTTTAGAAAACTGAATCAGGCAGCAGACTGTCACTTGGACTGGGGAGAGGGAGACTGTTCCTCAACACTCTGTTCTGGATCCCCTTCTCTTTTCAATTTACACTCCTTCGGGTCGCTCGTCGATTACTATGGCTTCAACTACCACCTCTAAGTGGACGACTCCCAAATCTACCTTGCTAGTCTGACTCTCTCACTTCCTCTGCAATCTTGAATCTCCTCCTGCCTCCAGGACATCTCTATTTGAATGTCTTGATGCAACCTCAAATTGAATATATCTAAAGCTGAGCTTCTCACATTGCCTCTCTGTTTCCTACTCCACCAAACTATTCCACCACAGTTGGCAATACCATTATCCTCCCCATGTTTCAGGCTTGTCAACTTGGCATTATCTTTGAGTGCTTCATCTCTTTCAGTTCCAATATTGCCTGTTTCCATATCCTGTTTATCCTTTCTCCACAATATTTCCAGGATATGCCGCCTTTCTCTCCATCCATAATGGCCACAACTGTAGTCCAGGAACTTGTCACATCATCGCTTAACCACTGAATCAACTTCTTTCCTGATTTTCCTGCTTCCTGCAGTTCCTCTTTCCAGTACACACTTCACTCTACTGCCCAAATCATTTTTCCAATATGTTCTTCTGCATACATCTCTCCATGCCTCACAAACTTTCAATAACTGTCCATTTCACTTTGCTTCAGGCGTAAACATCTGACCACTGGCTTTAAGGAAGTAAGGCACGCAGTCAGTCAATCAATGGTATTTATTGAGCACTTACTAAGTGCTCTTGGGAGAGTAAGTACAACAGGTAGACATAATTCCTGCCCTCAAGGAGTTTACAATGTACCTGGGGATACAGACATTAAAATAAATTCTAAGTAAGGGAAAGCAAAAGAACGTAAAGATGTGTACAAAAGGGCACTGGGGGTCGGGTGGGGTGAGTATCAAAGTGCTTAGGGGGTACAGACTTATGTACGTAAATAACAAAGATGGGAGAGAGAATAGGATGGGGAGATTTAGTCAGTGAAGGCTTCTGGGAGTCAAGAAAGGATTCAGCTGTCTCCCTCGTTCTTATCCACCCTCTTCTCTCACTACACCCTGGCTCACGTGCTTAATTCTTCTCAAGTTAACCTATTCAATGTGCCTCATTCTCATCTCTCCATTTGTGATTATTTATGGCTTACATCAGTTCTTCTGACTGGAATTTCCTCCCCTTTGACATCCAATAGACCACATCTTCCCTGGATCTTCAAAGCCCATCTGGAATCACATTTCCTCCAGGAAGCCTTCCCCAATTAATTTCTAATCTTCCCACTGTCAGTTCAGCCCTACCACACCACTTAGACACTTAAGAACTCATAACTCTGTAGCACTTACATGTGCTTACCTTCATATCATATTGCTTCTTCCAAATTTGTAATTTATTTTAACGACTGTCTTCCCTGCTAGATTTTAGGATCCCTGAAGGCAGGAATCACTTCATCTAATTCCACTGTTTTCTCTCTAGTGCTTAGTTGGGAACTCTGCACAGTAAGTGCTCCATAAATACTGTTGCCTGATTGACTAATTGATTCATTCGTTCATTCAATCAATCATTTATTGAGCGCTTACTGTGTGCAGAGCACTGTACTAAGTGCTTGGGAAGTACAAGTTGGCAACATATAGAGATGGTCCCTACCCAACAGTGGGCTCACAGTCTAGAAGGGGGGGACAGAAAACAGAACAAAACATATTAACAAAATAAAATAAATAGAATATGTACAAGTAAAATAAATAGAGTAATAAATATGTACAAACATATATACATATATACAGGTGCTGTGGGGAAGGGAAGGAGGTAAGGTGGGGGGAATGGAGAGGGGAAGGAGGGGGAGAGGAAGGAGGGGGCTCAGTCTGGGAAGGCCTCCTGGAGGAGGTGAGCTTTCAGTAGGGCCTTGAAGGAAGGGAGCTAGCTTGGCGGATGTGGGGAGGGAGGGCATTCCAGGCCGGGGGATGACGTGGGCCGGGGGTCGACGGTGGGACAGGCGAGAACGAGGCACGGTGAGGAGATTAGGCTGGGCTGGGTGTGGGTGTGGCTGGAGGGTGTGGGCTGGGCTGTAGAAGGAGAGAAGGGAGGTGAGGTAGGAGGGGGCGAGGTGATGGAGAGTGCTTGGGAAGTACAAGAATTGATTGTAACAGAGGCCCAGTTTCCACAGGCAACTTTAGAACTACCAATGAGAACGTGAGAAAAATACTCTGTTGCATTCATTTTGTTTAGATTCGCTTTGCTGCCCTTGACATTACCGGTTTAAATTACAACCCATGTCCTTTTGTTTCAGAGGTGAAGGGCTTTTTTTCTTCTTTATTTCTATTTTTAATCTAACTGCTCTCTATAGTGCATTTTGTGTTTGTAATGACTTCTTCAGGATGTTGGCTTTGGCCTTCCTTGCTAGGTTCAATTATGCAAAAATAACTTTAGTTCAAACCTTTCCCTTATTCTTTAAGTGACAGTCACTTTTTTTTCTCATTTCTCAGAATGCCGGTGTCTTTTTTATCTGCCTTTTTTAAATTGAGGTTTTCTGGTCTGGGCAGTATCACAATATGTGTATCAGTACCGTTACTCATTAAAAATCTATTAAATGGGTAATTTTTAAGGGTCATTTTCTGCCATAGTTGATATTTTCCAGAAAAGATTTTGACTGGGGCTTAGAAAGATTTAGGGCATTTGAACTAGGCATGTCTTCTCTAATTATGAAAAGGCTCTGTCCCCAAAATTGTAATTTTAGCCACACAGTTTACACCAGAAGATGGTCCGGTGCCATCAACTAGAAATCTTCTGGGGGTTTTCCGGTCCTAAGAACAGAACTGCTTATAGGTTTGGGGAATTTGCAAGATATGTGCCATTCTTTTTGGAAACATTCCTATGACAGAATCTTTCCCTTGTTGTTTCTATTAAGCATGGTGAAGCAAACAGAGTTATCCTGCCTGTCAGCCAATCTCATCTTTTAACATTCAGCTTTCAAGCTAGCTCCATCGTCAGAGGATTGTAACAGGGAATTGCATTACCTGGGAAGGCAGTTGCTTTGAAATTGTAATAGAGAATTAAAATACACGTTGTTGCTTGAAGCACGTTAATGTTGATTTACTGCTCAATAAATACAACAAGCCTCCTCTGAGGCTTACAGGCCAGTGGAGAGAAGCAGCACAAAGGTACCTATGTGATTAGTTGCTTAGCTAATTATGAACTGTGGCTGATTAGAGATGTTCAATGTGACTTTCCTGCAGTAGTTTCCTTCCTCTATCTGCACCTCTGGGTCCAAAGGCGGCATCGGTGATGTCAACGCAGGATGACTCCAGGATAACATCTGAATTTAAAATGCCTCAAAGTCATGATGGGTTTTCATTTAACTTCTTAAAGAAATGAACAAAGAAATAAATACATACCTCACAGGTGAGATTTAAATCAGACAGAAGCTCACAGATGCTCAGATACAGCAGTGTCTTTAAAAAATAGGTCTAATATCCCTTTCTTGGCGGGTGGGGGGTATAGAAAACAGGACTTTAAAAATGCATCTTTGAAAGCTATATTATTTAGTAGTGGAGAGAGAAATCTGCCGTCACTGATCAATTTAGGAAATAAGACCAAAATGTCGTCGCTACACACACACACACACACACACACACACACACACACACACGCAGCTCTTTGCCCATTCACATTTCCAGAAATGCTGATGAAATCCACTTCACTAATATTACTGATTGACAGGTAGACAACAGGACCATGTTCACCCCTGGGGGAACTAAGCGTTAGTCCAGGACTCACTACTCTTCAAGGTCCCCTACAGCCATTATGAATGCCCACTGCAACAAACAGGGAATCTATAACAATAATAATTATGGTACTTGTTAAGCGCTTACTATGTGCCAAACACGGTTCTAAGTTAATCAGGTTGGAGTCAGTCCCTGTTCACATGGGGCTCTCTGTTTTAATCTCTATTTTCCAGATGAGGTAACGGAGGCCCAGAGAAGTTAAATGACTTGCCCAAGGTCATACAACAGACACGTGGAGGAGCTGGGATTCGAACACAACTCCTCCTGACACCCAGGCCTGTGCTCTAGCCACTGAAGCTTCTTCATCAGGAACCACCCCACCTGCAAAGTTCTTCCACCATGCTGCTGTTTTGTAATATAGATAGCCCTGGCAGTAATACGGAAAGACATTCGCAGAGTTAAGGTTAAGTGATAAAATTTCCACCTGTCCAATGTGGGGCAGGGTTGGGACTTCCAGGAGATATGACCTGTATATATGTATATACCTGTATATATGTATATATGCTTGTACATATTTATTACTCTATTTATTTATTTATTTTACTTGTACATATCTATTCTATTTATTTTATTTTGTTAGTATGTTTGGTTTTGTTCTCTGTCTCCCCGTTTTAGACTCCCCCTTTTAGACTGTGAGCCCACTGTTGGGTAGGGACTGTATATGTTACCAATTTGTACTTCCCAAGCGCTTAGTACAGTGCTCTGCACATAGTAAGCGCTCAATAAATACGATTGATGATGATGATGATGATGATGATACGACCAATGGAATAAACATGTGTAGGAGAGAAAATGGAGAGAAAATGGAAAGTGAAGAAAGAGAAATAAATTTAAAAAGGCACAAGAGAGAGGCACTAGGTAGAGGCGTAGGGATGCATACAAGCAGAAGCGACACACATGCAAAGAGGGAAAACACAGTGAAGCGTATTTAGGAAGACAGACACACACACACACACACACCACCACACATGTAATCACTCACCATAGGCCCGCCTAAACTTAAAAACGTTCATTAGGGAGCTGAGCAGAGGAAGTGGTAAGAAGGAGCAGTAGATAAGCAGAACAGCCAACGCCCTCTTTCCCCTCAGGATTTTCTCCAATCCTGTCAGGAGTAGGCAACCCTTCCTTGAAACTGCAGCAGGTGTTCCAGAGAGCTATAAGTTGAAGATGCCTCTATTATCTGCTACCAGGACTACTGTGGCTTACCCCTCCCTGTAGCTTATGCTTGACTGCATACTGCTAGCTCCTCCAAGTTCTTGCTTTGGCCTTAGCCACCGTAGTCAAAGGCGGGACTTCTGCCTATACCACTAGCCTTATGGAAGAAGCGGACCAAAGAATTCAATGTGTGATCGTTCTGTCACTGGTGGTAAGCATGCTCAAATTAAGGTAACAGTAGTTAATGATTATGGTACTTGTTAAGTACTGCGTGTTAACCATTGTTCTAAGGCACTGGGCTAGATCTGAGTTAATCAGGTTGGGCGCAGTCCCTCTTCCACATTGGGGCACACACTCTTTTAGAGAGAGAACGGATACCGAGTTCCCATTTTTGTAGTTTGAGGAAACCGAGGCACGGAGAAGTTAAGAGACATGCCCGAGGTCACAAGGCAAGTAAGTGGCAGAGCCGGAATTAGAATCAGGTCCTCCAACTCCCAGGCCTGTGCTTTTCCCACTAATAATGATAATTATAATGATGATGTGCCAAGCACTGTTCTAAGCACTGGGGTAGACACAAGGTAATCAGATTGTCCCACGTGGGGCTCACAGTCTTAATCCCCATTTTACAGATGAGGGGACTGAGGCCCCGAGAAGTGAAGTGACTTACCCAAGGTCACACAGCTGATAAGTGGCAGAGCCGGGATTAGAACCCACGACCTCTGACTCCCAAGCCCGGGCTTTTGCCACTAAGTCATGCCGCTTCTCGCTAGACCATGCTGCTTCTCATAGAGGCAAGCATGAGTTCCAGGAAAAATGCTGAAGAGGTAAACTTTGGCCTACCCCACTGCCTTCTTAACTTCCACTCTCCAGAGCTCACCAGAAGCTCAGGAAAACAGAGAAAAAAAAGAAAGCTTTAGTAAAGTATGCACACCGCACACAGTGATTATGGTTCATTTGTGAGAAACACACAGTGTCACCAAATTAGTGAGACAATCTTCTGTTTTTTACTTAAGGTCATGACCATCTTCCAAATTGTATTCAAAGTGACATTTTAATGAAAAATAGGATGGTTGCACTCTGAGCCTGACTAAATAGGATGGCATAGGCTTGTCTCAGAGAACCAGGAAGCCACCTAAACTTGAACTCAGTTAAGTGCTTTAGATGTCGATTAGGGAGAGAACTCTTGTTTTGTGATCCAGGATTTGGGTGAACACGGGCTACGAGTTCATTTAGGAGAGAAATTGGAAAACAAACAGGAAGTAGATAAAAGTGAACAGAGACAAAAAAAGAAAAAGGAAGTTAAGGAAATAAAAGCTCCTCCAAGTAGCCACAGCCTTCAATGCTGCCCGCTTTAGATTTCTCATCATCCAATATAGCACGATTACCACTGTGACTAAAGCAGGAAAATTGGACATAGCTAATCACAGTTACACTCTGGCTAGGTAAAATGGTGGTTAAGGCTCTGAAACTTGCACTGGGTAGAAAAATAGGTGATTTTTACCTCAGATTTTCACTTTTTTTCCCTCGCCTCTCAGGATGCAGCAGAGAATTTGAGCACCAGGCTTTGCTGGGATTGCTTACTGAATCTAATTTTGAAAAGGTAATGCATCTTCTTCACGAGCCTTTTGAGTCTCCTTAATTTGTTCTTGTTAGATGTTTATCTGAGGCTGCAAATGTTGAATGAGTAATGTTCCCACAGGTAAATACAATACTCTAATAGTGTTATCATTAATAAATTATTGGGGCATATTCCTTGCCACCACCAGAGAGCTTCTTATGAGCACAAAAATGACCTAACCCTACCATACTGCTTTCAAAAACTATCCACTGAGAAGGGTCTGTGAACTGTTTTAGCTGTGTAATTTTCTTTGAATACAATAATAACCTATTTGTAAATATTTCAGTGTAGTCTTAATTCATAACTTATTTGGTCACATAACCACATGAAACACTTTTTTCTGTGGGCCTTCTGAGATGTGGGAACCATAAGAATCCACACTACTGGGCTACGGAATGCACCAATGACCACAGAGGTCTCCTACCGTTCCCAAAGCACCAGCGAGACTTCTGCTCATTAAATCCTCTCAACTGAAGTGTATCTCTTTTTCTTTTTCAAAATGAATCCCTTTCCACCACCTACTTTCCCTGGAAGCCACTGCAGAATCAAAACAAGGAGCCTCCGTGCTTGCCAACTTTATTTAATTGAACATAAAGGCCGTCCTGTTGAAGGAGTGCTGGTGAACTTCCCACTGCCAAAATACTCCATTAACAGAATCAAAACAAATTGCAGAAAAATGTGTAAATATTTGAACAACAGAATCAGAAGTATGCTTGTGGCACATTATTCATGCAGTAAACCTACATACATTAAAACGATGGAAGTCAGACAGTATTTCTTTCCTGTATACATTATGTTACGCTTTGACATCCCTAGAGTATTTAATGAGGTTAACATACAGAAAGTTTCAATTTTAAATGTACTCAGGTATATCGATGTTTATGAGAGCTGAATGAGTTAGAAAATATGACCCTTTGCCTAATTTAAACTCGACTACAAGATTAGGCAAGTATTTTCTTACTTAGAATTTCTTACTTAGAGTGCTTCTGAAATTTCAGTTATTTTTTGGTTTAGAAAACTCAAGGAGAGGTGATTCTCCCTCAGATAATAGGTTAGCATTGTTAAGCACAGGCTCTGAGCCTGGCTCTCATATCTAATCCTAATTTTGAATGTGGGTTCAGGCTCTCAACCTCAGTTTTACTGTCGGTTAAGTTATATAGAGGTGAAGCTTGAGCTATTATATATGGTTTTAGAAATAATTAATGCTTCGGAAAAACTTTGAAACTGGAAAACACCCTACCACATGAATGCAATACTTTCATAGCACTACAGTGAATGAGATGAACCATGTGGGGGGTTTTTGCCAAAAAAAAAAAAAAGATCTAACAGGATATGAACTTTGGATCTTTGACACTAATGCCGGCCATTGTTTCTATCATTCTGTTGTCTTTCTTCAAAAATAAAAAAACTAAAATCTTTAGCTGCTGAATTAGCCACTGGAGGGAACCCATAGAGCACACTGTGAATGTACCTGAAACATTTTGAATTTCAGGAAGAATAAATTAAAAACCAATTTTAAAATAAGCTAGAGATCAACCCAAAAAGCTATCCTAGTTTAAGCCAAGCTTCATACGGAGAAAAAGTCTCGTAAAAATCTTACAATTTGTGGTTTTCTATTACTGGGTTGAATGATTAGTTTAAAAATGGACCCATATGCCCCTTAGCTCATATACTAGGCTAAGGAACAAAACGGAGGATTGGCGTGATCAGGATAACTTATTCAGCAGCCATAGGCTACAGCAGCATCCAATGAAAACAAAATGATTTCAGCTCCCCATTTCTGGTGAAGGTGTTTAACAAGATACAATTCATTGACATTCTCCTAGGAAGAACAATGGTCTTGGGCATAAGTTTTGTTTTCTCACTAAAGATAGAGGGAAATATTATAATGGCTGTGTACTGGAACGAGTCACTGTTTCCCAATCTGTGTGAACAGAAAAAGCATTTCAGATGCCCGCAAACCTTCCTTTATACAGTTAGGCTTATTGCAACAGAAGAGCTTATCTAAAGTTATTTTTTGAAAATGTAATTTTTCTATTCAAATAGCATATTCTAGGTTCATTATGTTTGTGAGCCCAGATGCGTCTGCAATGGATGCATTTGGGAAATCACCAAAAGACATACAAGAAAAAACAAATTTCCACCCACTCCTGAAAGTCATGCTGTAGATTAGGGAAAGGACAAGTTATGGCAAATACCTAATTCCACTCCCTTTCAGTTTTACCTAAGATGAGAAGTTAGTTCCCATGCTAAGCTAAGAACTCTCTAGTACTGAACAGCTTCTGAGATCATTACCCTACAGAGTTTGTGAGGGCAGAGGGTTTGTTGAAGAACACTGTTCTCATAAAAAGTTTCAATTAAAAAAAAATTCAAAGCTTTTCTTTGCACATCTAATCACTCCTAGAAAATAAAATTTTGATTAACTAAATGCAAATGAATCAGGAACTTTTGGGTTACATTTTTTTTGAAGGGCATTATGGATTTTGAAATGAAGGGAAAGATGGATTTGGCAAATGAATGTGTGGGACTGTCAAGCCAAAACATTGGAAAAATAATTAGAGATATTTTGCCAAACCCAAACCCTACAGGGTATGCCCATTCTTACCTATAACCCTTAGAAGAACCCGAAAGAGTTCCAGTAGGTGGTTGCCATCTGGCTTTGAGAGTAAGCACGATAGGGCAGCTTGTTTGGATGGAAAAAAATCTGTTGATTCATTGAATAATAAAGGTAATTGCCTATTTTATTCTTTCCATCTTTTAAAACAGCCAGTTAATATACTTTCTAAGTAACCAAAACAAGTGGATATTTGTTCAGTAACCTGCAAACTTTATATTTTGTATGCCTAACTAAAGGATTTATTCCACTGATTTATGCTATACTCCTGCTGAAAGAAGACTTAGACACTCATACAAATAATAGAGACCTCCAGGATAAACCTCCAGGGTTTACTGTTATAGGTAAATCCTGGATTCCTGGAAGTGGGATCCCAATGAGTCACTGTAAACCTGGACTGAAGAAAACAATTATAAGGTAGTATATAAACAGTACCTGACAATAGTGAAATTATACTAGGACCTTAGATAAATGCCAAAATAGTAAGGTTATATCTCAAAACATTCTCAGGATAAGGAACAATAGGCTTACTGAGTTTTATTCATGCTGCGTGGCTCAGTGGGAAGAACACGGGCTTTGGAGTCAGAGGTCATGGGTTCAAATCCCAGCTCCACTAATTGTCAGCTTTATGTGTGACTTTGGGCAAGTCACTTCACTTCTCTGTGCCTCAGTTACCTCATCTGTAAAATGGGGATTAAGACTGAGCCCCTCGTGGAACAACCTGATCCCCAGCGCTTAGAACAGTGCTTTGCACATAGTAAGTGCTTAGTAAATGCCATTATTATTACTATGTAGATGCCACCTGTACTCATCAATAGAAATAGGCTTCTTCTGCACATATCCTCTTGAGTTCCAGTGTCTTTTGAACTTAGAATCTTCTCCCTCAGCTAATATTCCTTTTTTAACCTTTAAGTTTCGGAAATCAAAGCACTATTTTTAATAGCCATGATTTTTTATCCTGTTTTACACAAATTTTTTAAACTGCTGCTTAATGATTCCCTTGTGGTTTAAAATACTTTTTAAAAAAATATCTAGAGCCTATCTAGCCAGAATGGGAAATGTATGTTTTGGGATTGAAAGTAAAGAAAAGGCCCAGTGTGATATATTTCTATGAGGTCTTTAAGAGTCCTGATTCCATACTGACCTGTCTGAAGTATCCCCAACTTATTGTACCCACTTACATCACAGAGCATCAAATTCCCCATTGCCCTTGAGGGGGGATGCAGAGAAATCCTATTGGAATTAGAGAGTTCATTCACACACATGCAAGTGGTAGCACACATGGCAATCCTCTGATTGTAGGGAAAAACTGGACAGCATTTCTTCCAAATACTTCTTTCCTGGGCTGCTTGAAAGAATGTTGTGTGATCCACTGTGTTACATTTGTGCCATGAGTCTGCAGACTGTCCAAGGAAGAATACCATCTCTTAGATAACTGTGGTATTTGTTAAGCACTCACTATATGCCAGGCACTGTGTTAAGCGCTGGGATGGACACAAGCAAAGTGGGTTGGACACAGTAGTTGTCACATGTGGGGTTCACAGTCTCGATCCCCATTTTACAGATGAGGCAACTGAAGCACAGGGAAGTGAAGTGACTTGCCCAAGGTCACACAGCAGAAAAGTGGTGGAGCTGGGATTAGAACCCATGACCTTCTGACACCCCAGCGCCCGTGCTCTATCCATTAGACCATGCTGCTTTTTACGGAGAGTAAAATTCACATGTTTATTAATTGTATTTATTGAGCATTTACTGTGTACAGAGCACTGTACCAAACGCTCAGGAGAGTAAAATAAAACAACAGACACATTCCCTGCCCACAGTGAGTTTACAGTCCAGAGGGGGAGACAGATATTAACATAAACAAATAAATTAGAGATATATACATAAGTGGCGTGAAAATCAAATCTACATTGCGCAAATCGAGCCCTTGGCACCAATCAAATGCTCGCCTAGAAAACGAAGCAGAAAAATGTGACGTTTGTGGATCTGCTTACTATAAAAATGTGACATTTGTGAATCTGCTTACTATGTGTCCCACCCTAAAACCTACCATAGAAACCCAGGCATATGCACTCCAATCGATTTATGAACCGGCACCCTGGGTTTTTCTAACCTCTACTCTTGTACCTAGCCCTGTCCCTTCATCCTATTGCCCCCCAGGGAGACATACAACAATTCTGAGAATCCACACAGCATGGAATCAGAGTGAAAGGAGTTGCACAAAGCCCCCATCCCTCCAAGCAACAGCTGTCACTCAGGTAGACTCAGAAGTCTGTCAGGAGGGATGCAGGAATATTACATCACTATTTGTTAAACAGCCATGGTGTGAAGGTGATCAACCTATTCCACAAAAGCAGTTAAACAGCCCTTTAGGTTGCAAGAAAAACAAAAATCTCACTCCCCTCTATTGAAAAGGCAGTCTTTTCTTCACATTAGCCTTCCTCAAAGGGTTGTGTACACATTTAGCTTCCTTACTATAAAGGACATTGATAAATTAGAGAGAATTCAAAAACGATAAAAGGGTTTTAGCAGTCCTGATCTTTTCAAAGAGACTCTGCACAGTTCAGAGACAATGAAAAAGGAGGGTGTGATAATAGTTTATAAATAGCACAAAGGAAGACAATGCTATACATGAGGGAAGAAATTCTCTAGGTGTTTTAGAACAGTATAATCAGAAGAAATGAAAAAGGTGATTGTTTTAGGTCTTAAAGGGAAAGAGCTTGAGAAAAAGTCTAACAAATAATGAAACACCAAAGAGTGTTAGGAAACTAAAAGTAGAAGAATTCTGAGAAAGGTTCAGTTAAAGATAAATGTGGAGGAGAATTCCTCACTTATATGAGAGGGTGAAACAACTGACCCTGAATTCCTCCTGAGTGCAGCCACTGATATCGATGATACTATCTGACACACCAGATAATCTGAGATGTATGTCTTAAACCAATTCAGTTTTGTCTCTAACTAGCATTAGGTCAGCCGAATTACAGGCTTTCAAAAACGTTCAATTAGCTACTGAAAAGATCCTATGTAGTGTGTTGAATGGAAAGGAAACATTTTCTGAGTTATGATGAATGGGTAAGTATTTTAAATGCTCTTTTAAGAACAGTTCAAAGTGCATTCCAAAATGACTGTACAGGGTGATTTGTCCACCAAGGCAATATCTTCCTAAGTATGGCCACGCCAGCCTATATTTGACTCTACAACTGTCATATTCTCCAGGTATTTTTCAGCTATAATGTGCTTTAAAATAGCTTTGATTCATCTGTCAGATCATATTTATTATTTGCTGACCTATGCCAGTTTAATTAAGGAATGAATAGGCCAAATAGTACTCTGGCCTGATAGTGTGGTTTATTGACAAACTTGAAACCATCAGGTTGTGATCTACCTAAAATCTCCTCTGCTCCTCTCCAGTCCTTCCCTCCACCTGCCCTTTCTTTGACTCTCCCATCTTTCCCAGAAGTATCTCAAGAGATCTCCTGCCTCATCTCAAAATCTACCCCCTCCACCTGCATTTCTCACCCCATCCCTTCTCACATTATCAAAACATTTGCCCCCCTCTTCTCCCTCCCTGACCACCATCTTCAACTGTTCGCTTTCCAGTGGATTCTTCTCCACTGCTTTCAAATATGCTCATGCATCCCCTATCCTAAAAAACCCTCCCTTGACTCCATGGCTCCCTCCAGTTATCACCCCACCTTCCTCCTGCCATTCCTCTCCAAACTCCCCCTCCTATTTATCTTGCTGATGTCCTGTTACAACCCAGCAAGCTCATTTGCTCTTCAACACCAACCTATTCATTGCACCTCAACCTCATCTATTTCACCACTGATCCCTTGCCTACATCTTCCCTCTGTCCTGGAACTCCCTCCCCCTTCATATACGACAGATGGCCATTCTCCCCACCTTCAAAGCCTTATTGAAATCGCGTGTCTTCTAAAAGGACTTCCCTGACTAAGCCCTCATTTCCCCCACTCCCTCTCCATTCTGTGTCACCCTTGTACTAGGATTCGAACCCTTCAAGCACTTGATAGCAACCCCACCCTCAGCTCAACAGCACTTACATGGATATTCACAATTTGTTTCAATGTCTGTCTCCCCCTCTAGATTACGAGTTCCTTGTGGGCAGGAGCAATTTCTACCAACTGTTATACTGTTCTCTCCCAAGTGTTTAGTACAGTACTCTGCATAAAGTAAGTGGTCAATAAATAATACTGATTGATAAACAACTCAAAACTTCCCATTTAGATTCCACTTACATTGCGAGTCCCCCATGAGACAAGAATTGCGTCTGACCTGATTAACTTATATCTACCCCAGCCTTAGAGGCAAGCTTTACGGTAAGTGCTTAACAAATATTATTGTTTTAACAAAAGTATAGCCCTTTCTTCTATCCCTAACTCCTTGTAAAACATTGGGAAAGTTACTCTTTGTCTTCATGCATCTTTATTCTTTTCAAAATAATAATGATGGTATTTGTTAAGCACTTACTATAGGAGAAGCACTGTTCTAAGCGCTGACAAACATATTTTCCTCAGGTAGAGGGCAGCTGGGAAGACAGTCCCTAGTAGAGGCCAGCCCCAAAGACAAGGAAGGTTCAAGCAGTGCAGGGAAAGCACCTGCCCCAGCAAGTACACCAACCAGTGCTCTTCTATGGGCTATACTTCATAAAACATAATGCAGGTTTGGGGACTCACTGTGTTCCTGGAATCACAATCATGGCACATCAGTGTTAGAGCTGCTACTACAGGAGTAACAGTCATGATGACTAGTTGGCACAGGTCACCCTCGAAAAGTACAGATTCCCAGACTCTATTTTGGAACTGCCATGTTGATCATCTGCAGCCATGAACCATGATAGCACATCAGGAGGTAGAGACACCAACATGATCCTACTCCCAATTCACTTCCTTCACAACTTTGAAAACATGGATCTCTGGAAAATGTCCAGCTCAACTGTCCTTAGTCCTCTCAACCTGACCTCCATTGTGAATATTCTTCCTTACCAAAAACAATTCCAGAAACAATGGGCATGTCTCTTGAGGAAATGCCATAACAAAATAAGGAAGCTAAGGTTGGGACTGTTGGGATTCCAATGCAACAGAAAGGAGTTGGGAGAGGAGTTTGTCTCCTGGAGCAATGATTTCATAAAAATCAGGACACCAAGAGGCAGACTTGAAAGCAGAGGTAGGCTCTGTATTGGACCGACCCACTAGCACGGCAAGGATCTATTCTGAAGTAGAAACAATATGGAAGAGAGTGTTAGTCCTGCATCATTCTCTCTAGCCAGATGTATGTGCAAAGTTTGTATCACACCATCGGTAGTGTCATCTTTGAAAATGAAAGCTGTTATATGAATTCAGAAAGGCCCTCAAAAATCACATTTTCTGAAATCAAATACAGACAGGATTTACTAAGCAAGTGTTAAGAGTGTGTTTTCTCAGATGAGAACATATCCTATTTTATTGCATTTTTCTACATAATAAAACTTTCTTTGTTCAAGTAAATTGGATTCTAATGGAATCATAAAAGGCTAATTCCATCAGATTTTTCTACACAAATATACCAAATGAATCTTTAAATAATAGAGTTGTTTGTAATGTTTTTCAAATTAAGTATTTTTGTTAAAGAGTTTTGTTGTTTTTTTCTTTTAATTCAACCACATAAAACATGAGGTATTCTCAATTGAACTATTCTCCTCTACACAAGAATTTTCATTGAGGCCATTAGTACAACTGGGCTCTTTTTTCTTTGGAAAAAGAATTTCTATTCAGGCTCCTGAGAGCTTCACAAAGACAAGTGTTGTCTCTGAAACTCTGCAAATTCCAATTACAGATGAGGTACATTGAGTGAACAGCAGAAGGTACTGTGAAGGATCCAGTGGCTAATGCAGGGGTTCTCAAGGTATAGAAAATGACCGGGATGTAAGGAATTAGAATATTAATTAATTAATCAATCATATTGATTTACTGTATGTGGAGCACTGAACTAAGCACTTGGGAGAGTTCAATACAACAGAGTTGGTAGGCACGTTCCCCGCCCACAAGGCACTTACTTAACTGAGAACAATGTGCTTGTGTGTGGAGAACAAGGAGAGAAAGAGAAAAGCTGATGACGTTTGGGAAGGGGAAAAAAGTAGAGTCACAGAATAAAGAAGTATGGGCTGTGCAAGATAAGCTAAAACTGGTGATGAAATTTAGTCAGGTGTAAAAGGAATCTGTGGAAGAAAAAGTTAGAAGTTAGAAGGAAGTTAGAGCACTTCCTTTCAACTGAAATCTAATACTATATTTATGTAGGCAAAGTCACAGTGTGGCTCAGTGGATAGAGCACGGGCTTTGGAGTCAGAGGTGATGGGTTCAAATCCTGGATCTGCCAATTGTCAGCTATGTGACTTTGGGCAAGTCACTTCACTTCTCTGTGCCTCAGTTCCCTCATCTGTAAAATGGGGATTAAGACTGTGAGCCCCCTGTGGGACAACCTGATCACCTTGTAACCTCCCCAGTGCTTAGAACAGTGCTTTGCACATACTAAGCCCTTAATAAGTGCTATTATTATTATTATTATTATTATTATTATTATTATTATCATTATTATTAGGCATCCCTAAATAAATGAAAGGAAGAGTGACTCATTTGAAGCGATTAAATTCTGCTGCACATATGCTCTTTCTACCCTTTCACACAAATGCCCCATGACCGTTGGTTTCTCCATTCAGAGTCGGGTTTCGTTCTGGGGCCTTAACTCTCTTCTGATCATCTAGACAATTTCTACTTCACTGAAGTTTTCTGGCAACAAATTCTCTCTGTTGACTATCCTGTGAGGAAAAGTGTTTTATTCAATCTCTGTCCTGGTCTTTCATTCATTTCCTAATTCCTATAGCAGATTCTGTTTTCCATTATTGGGCAAAGTCAATAGATTTGCTGAAACTTTGTTACCAATCTGTTTAAATATGTTCAAAGCCCTTAACTATATGACAAATCATCACATTCTAAAAAGATATTGCACTGCTAGTAAACCACCTACCCCGTGCACATAGAACAAAAGAAGGAAATCAGCCTCAATCATTGTGTTCTTTTAATTTGAAGTAGATGAGGTCTGGTGTCTGAGTGTTCTGAAAATAAAGGCAGCTTCTTCAGTTACAGACAGTAGACCTGAAGGTGACCTACAAAGAGTCACTGTCTCAGACATTCTGCCACTCAACCACCATTTCACTGGGGAGCTGACAGAATTCTGCTGGGGATAAATTTAAGGCCATTCTCAATGGTGCCTCCCTTTCCCACCTCCACGCTGTCAAAGATTCCTCCACACCAATGCATTCCAAGAGGCATCTTTCTTTATTTCCTCTTTAACTTTTCCTCCCCTCCCCATTCCCCCCACACCTCCATGTCTATTGATTGGCTAGTTCTACATTGCTAGTGAATGGTATTCACTGCAAATGGTCTCTAAATACAATCACTGATACACTATCTGGACAACTTTCAAAAGCTACTGGCTTGGAGTAGAACTGACAACTCCCAACTATCAGCTGGGAGTTGATAGTTTCAGACATGCTGGTTGGAGAGCTCAAAGAAAAAGTCAGATTGTTGCTGAATTTGATCCCAAAGACAGAACAGAAATTTGAAAAGGGAGAAAGATATGCATGTCTTTTCTGGGTCTAGGTCAGCAGGGTGAAAAGTTCTAAGGTGAATTATTCTGCACTTAAGCGGTCCCACATTTAGGCGTACCAAAAAAAATGCTCTAAAGCTAATGTAGAAGACAAATGAAAGCGGGAAACATACACTGCTATTTTATGCCTGTTGCCACCAGCACAGCTAGCCAAAATGGTGGCTTTAACCACAAATATTTTACAATAATATGTTTCATTAGCCATTATAGAAATGTTCTGGATATTTTGTTTCCATTCCCGACCCATTTCTTGTGTATTATACCCATCCTTCTCCCTTGTTTTCACAACAACTCAATTATGTTGTGAAAGCATCTCTGAGGAAGGGGTCCATATTAACGTGGACTAATACCAACTAATGCCTTCCTCTCTCAAAGTCTTTATTGGGTCATAAGGCTGCAGGTTTGCTTTAATGAGCTATGAAGAGCACCCTCAAGCACTGTTAAGTATTTAATGGAAATCCACAAAAGCTTGAAACAGTCAGGGTTTCAAACAATGTGCTCTACTTAATGCAATCCTCCTTTCAATTAAGAAAAAAAAACTGACATGAAGAAAACAAAGCTGAGTATTCAGCTTCTACATGCAATACACTTTTTAGCTGATTCACAAATGACTCAATGGATGTGGAGTACCTTAACAGCCACCCTAGAAAGCTATCAATCTGTCAGAAAGTTTATAGGAGGATGTTCTCTGGGAGTTACCATAGAGATGTACTAATAACAGTAATAATAATGATAATAATGGTATTTGTTAAGCGCTTATGTGCCAAGCACTGTTCTAAGTGCTGGGTTAGATACAAGTTAATTAGGTTGGACACAGTCCCTGTCCCAGATGGGACTCACACTCTTAGTCCCCATTTTAAAGATGAGGTAACTGAGGCCCAGAGAAGTCATTCATTCGTTCGATCATATTTATTGAGCACTTACTGTGTGCAGAGCACTGTACTAAGCGCTTGGGAAGTACTTGCCCAAAGTCACACAGCAAACATATCTCTGAATCTCACGCCTGATAATGGTGCAGGGGATCCCACAGGAATTCATTTTCTCCCATACTGTGATTTGCTTCTGCGGCAGACAATTCTTATTGGCAGAGTGAAGCCCCATGAGGTAAAAGCCCAAACAACCTCAACTTTCATGTTCACGCATTCAGTAAGTTCTTTGGAAAAGTGAAAGGTTTTTAAGCTCTCCCAGCAAATGACCCTCCCTTACCTTTTTCTTTTAGAATCATACACTACTTCATCACTCCAGCCAACAAATGCCCTTTACTTTCTCAGTGCTCCAGTCACCTAGCTCTGCTACCTCCATGACGTTGCACTAAATAATTCCATTGCCTAAAATAACCCATTTCTTCGTTCTACACTCTATTAAAAATGTGTTTCCTGAGAGAGTAGTCAACTCCAACTGGCTTTAGTCACTCGAATCCCCAGTTTGCAAGGCCAAACATAAGAGTTAGTATTACATGAAAATCATGATTTTGGCAATTTAAACCTGTAAAAGTTTAGTACAATTCTCTGCTTATACTGAGCTGGCCAATTCACCAGACTGCAGCTCTCCCTATCATCTAAGCCCTCCTAAAATCCCACCTCATCCAGAAATTCACAACACACCAGTCGTGTGAACCCAAACCCCACCCTTAGAACATAAGGGTTAGATTGTAAAATGGATCATAAGTTCCTTGAGAGCAGGGGTCATGTCTATTACCTCTACTGTACTCTCCCAAGCACTTAGTACACTTACTCTGTACAGAGTAAGTGCTCAATAAAAACTATTGATTGATTGAATTACTTCAGCATTAAGGTATTTATTCTTATATGCTAAAATTATCCATGAATTAATGTTTTATTTACTAGGGTCAGATTTGCAATCAGACAATTATTTTCTGGCCTCCCAAATTTGCCCCAGAGGTATAATGATCAAATTAAGTCCCTAAACGTATCTCTGAAACAAAATCATTGCACAACCATCACTGGCATGTGTGCCTCAATAAAGAGAAATAGCAATGAAGAAAAAAATGATATAAGCATCTTAAAACACGCATGACATTGGCTCTAAAAACTAAGAACCTCAAAATTGGGGGAGCTTTGAATGTAAGGGTGGGCCGCAATAATTGAAAGACATGCAGCATGGCTCAGTGGAAAGATCACAGACTTGGAAGTCAGAGGTCGTGGGCTCTAATCTTGGCTCTGCCATTTGTCAGCTGTGTGATTTCGGGCAAGTCACTTAATTTCTCTGTGCCTTAGTTCCCTCATCTGTAAAATGGGGATTAAGACTGTGAGCCCCACGTGGGACAACCTGATTACCTTGTAATCCTACCAGTGCTTAGAACAGTGCCTGGCACATAGTAAGCACTTAATAAATACCATTATTATTATTATTATTATTATGCAGATTACTGCAGCCATGGAAGGGGCTGGGTACTAGATCAATAGTCAAATCTTATGCTTCTAACCCAAGCTGTCAGTGTAACCAATAAATTGAAAAGTAGCATCTCAACAATCAAGAAGGTTTAATGCCAAAATCCTGGAATAAAACAACAATCTGAAAATATCAGGTCTGTTTTCGAAAAAGCAATCCTAGCCATGAGTGACTGCATTGACAGACAGCAGTTGACAGTGAATGGATGCTTTTCAGAGACAGCTCTTACCAAGTAGCTACTAAGACAGTAGGTATGGCAAAGGGATAATGTAAAGATTGTTTTGACGAAAAAGACTCGGATGAAAAAACAACTTGTAACAAAACCAGCAATGAGTCCACAGTGCCTCACGGCTCCAGGTCCCCATAACAAAACATAGGCCTACAATAACCTGCATGAGGACATATGGGTCAAGGTAAGAAACATGCACATTAACTGGTAAAATGCCAAATCTAAAGAGACCCAGTGTTATGAACATCACCAAACTAAAGACTTTATTCATCACTAAAAAAGATCCATAATAATAATAATTATGCTATTTATTAAGCACTTACTCTGTGCCAAGCACTATTCTAAGTGCTGGGGTAGATACAAGGTAATCAGGGTGCCCCATTTTCCAGATGAGGTAACTGAGGCACAGAGAACTTAAGTGGCTTGCCCAAAGTCACACAGCAGACAAGTGGTGGAGTCAAGATTAGAACCCACATCCTCTGACTCCCAAGCCCACGCTTTTTCCACTAAACCATGCTGTTTCTTTCTGAGCCTCTAAATACCTCTACAATCAAGAAGACCCTCTAAAGCAAAGAAAATTGGCTAGAATATGGAGATATTTACTTAGCCCCTACTTTTGAAGAAACAACATCCACAAAGAAAGACAAAAAAAGGGAGGGGGCACCAAGATCTGATGGCATTCCTTTACAAATCTGCAAGCAAGGAGGGACCCAAATCCTAAGACATCAGCATGAGCTTTTCCTCAACATATGAGTCACTGGGGAAATACCTCAAGACTTCAAAGGGGCCACATTAATCACCATCTTCCAGAAGGAGAGGGAGATTACAGGGGAATTTCTTTGTTTTCCGTTTCTGGCAAGATTCTAGTGGGTCCTTCTGAGAGTTAAACGATAGGTTGGGGGCTTGCTAATCTAAGACTCCTATGACAAATGACAGGCTTTCAGGAAACCTTTGCTGTTCAGATTCTTCTAATTAAACATTGGTTTATGATTCACCCCTCTCATCATCATCATCAATCGTATTTATTGAGCGCTTACTATGTGCAGAGCACTGTACTAAGCGCTTGGAAAGTACAAATTGGTAACATATAGAGACAGTCCCTACCCAACAGTGGGCTCACAGTCTAAAAGGGGGAGACAGAGAACAAAACCAAATGGCAGCAAACCTTGTGACTCCCAGGCCCCTACCCTGTCCCTACGCAGTAGACAAATGGCAGCAAACCTTGTGACTCCCAGGCCCCTACCCTGTCCCTAAGTAGCAGACAAATGGCAGCAAACCTTGTGACTCCCAGGCCCCTACCCTGTCATCATCAATCGTATTTATTGAGCGCTTACTATGTGCAGGGCACTGTACTAAGCGCTTGGGAAGTACAAATTGGCAACATATAGAGACAGTCCCTACCCAACAGTGGGCTCACAGTCTAAAAGGCGGAGACAGAGAACAAAACCAAATGTTAGCAAACCTTGTGACTCCCAGGCCCCTACCCTGTCCCCATGCAGCAGACAAAGGGCAGCAAACCTTGTGACTCCCAGGCCCCTACCCTGTCACTACGCAGCAGATAAATGGCAGCAAACCTTGTTACTCCCAGGTCCCTACCCTGTCCCTATGCAGCAGACAAACGGCAGCAAACCTTGTGACTCCCAGGCCCCTACCCTGTTATCATCAATCGTATTTATTGAGCGCTTACTATGTGCAGAGCACTGTACTAAGCGCTTGGGAAGTACAAATTGGCAACATATAGAGACAGTCCCTACCCAGTAGTGGGTTCACAGTCTAAAAAGGGGAGACAGGTAACAAAACCAAATGGCAGCAAACCTTGTGACTCCCAGGCCCCTACCCTGTCCCTATGCAGCAGACAAATGGCAGCAAACCTTGTGACTCCCAGGCCCCTACCCTGTCATCATCAATCGTATTTATAGAGCGCTTACTATGTGCAGAGCACTGTACTAAGCGCTTGGGAAGTACAAATTGGCAACATATAGAGACAGTCCCTACCAAACAGTGGGGTCACAGTCTAAAAGGGGGAGACAGAGAACAAAACCAAATGGCAGCAAACGTTGTGACTCCCAGGCCCCTACCCTGTCATCATCAATCATATTTATTGAGCGCTTACTATGTGCAGAGCACTGAACTAAGCGCTTGGGAAGTACAAATTGGCAACATATAGAGACAGTCCCTACCCAACAGTGGGCTCACAGTCTAAAAGGGGGAGACAGAGAACAAAACCAAATGGCAGCAAACCTTGTGACTCCCAGGCCCCTACCCTGTCCCCATGCAGCAGATAAATGGCAGCAAACCTTGTGACTGCCAGGCCCCTACCCTGTCATCAATCGTATTTATTGAGCGCTTCCTATGTGCAGAGCACTGTACTAAGCGCTTGGGAAGTACAAATTGGAAACATATAGACACAGTCCCTACCCAACAGTGGGCTCACTTTCTAAAAGGGGGAGACAGAGAAGAAAACCAAATGGCAGCAAACCTTGTGACTCCCAGGCCCCTACCCTGTCCCTACGCAGCAGACAAATGGCAGCAAAACTTGTGACTCCCAAGCCCCTACCCTGTCCCCATGCAGCAGACAAATGGCAGCAAACCTTGTGACTCCCAGGCCCCTACCCTGTCATCATCAATCGTATTAATTGAGCCCTTACTATGTGAAGAACACTGTACTAAGCGCTTGGGAAGTACAAATTGGCAACATATAGAGACAGTCGCTACCCAACCGTGGACTCACAGTCTAAAAGGGGGAGACAGAGAACAAAACGAAATGGCAGCAAACCTTGTGACTCCCAGGCCCCTACCCTGTCCCCATGCAGCAGACAAATGGAAGCAAACCTTGTGACTCCCAGGCCCCTACCCTGTCCCCATGCAGCATACAAACGGCAGCAAACCTTGTGACTCCCAGGCCCCTACCCTGTCCTCATCAATCATATTTATTGAGCGCTTACTATGTTCAGAGCACTGTACTAAGCACTTGGGAAGTGCAAATTGGCAACATATAGAGACAGTCCCTACCCAACAGTGGGCTCACAGTCTAAAAGGGGGAGACAGAGAACAAAACCAAATGGCAGCAAACCTTGTGACTCCCAGGCCCCAACCCTGTCCCCATGCAGCAGACAAACGGCAGCAAACCTTGTGACTCCCAGGCCCCTACCCTGTCATCATCAATTGTATTTACTGAGCGCTTACTATGTGCAGAGCACTGTACTAAGCACTTGGGAAGTACAAATTGGCAACATATAGAGACAGTCCCTACCCAACAGTGGGCTCACAGTCTAAAAGGGGGAGACAGAGAACATAATCAAATGGTAGCAAACCGTGTGACTCCCAGGCCCCTACCCTGTCCCCATGCAGCAGATAAATGGCAGCAAACCTTGTGACTCCCAGGCCCCTACCCTGTCATCATCAATCGTATTTATTGAGCGCTTCCTATGTGCAGAGCACTGTACTAAGCGCTTGGGAAGTACAAATTGGAAACATAAAGACACAGTCCCTACCCAAAAGTGGGCTCACTTTCTAAAAGGGGGAGACAGAACACAAAACCAAATGGCAGCAAACCTTGTGACTCCCAGGCCCCTACCCTGTCCGCATGCAGCAAACGGTAGCAAACCTCGTGACTCCCAGGCCCCTACACTATCATCATCAATCGTATTTATTGAGCGCTTACTATGTGCAGAGCGCTGTACTAAGCGCTTGGGAAGTACAAATTGGCAACATATAGAGACAGTCCCTACCCAACAGTGGGCTCACAGTCTAAAAGGGGGAGACAGAGAACAAAACCAAATGGCAGCAAAAGTTGTGACTCCCAGGCCCCTACCCTGTCCCTACGAAGCAGACAAATGGCAGCAAACCTTGTGACTCCCAGGCCCCTACCCTGTCCCCATGCAGCGTACAAACGGCAGCAAACATTGTGACTCCCAGGCCCCTACTCTGTCCTCATCAATCGCATTTATTGAGCGCTTAATATGTGCAGAGCACCGTACTAAGCGCTTGGGAAGTACAAATTGGCAACATATAGAGACAGTCCCTACCCAACAGTGGGCTCACAGTCTAAAAGGGGGAGACAGAGAACAAAACCAAATGGCAGCAAAAGTTGTGACTCCCAGGCCCCTACCCTGTCCCTACGCAGCAGACAAATGGCAGCAAACCTTGTGACTCCCAGGCCCCAACCCTGTCCCCATGCAGCATACAAACGGCAGCAAACATTGTGACTCCCAGGCCCCTACCCTGTCCTCATCAATCGCATTTATTGAGCGCTTAATATGTGCAGAGCACTGTACTAAGCGCTTGGGAAGTACAAATTGGCAACATATAGAGACAGTCCCTACCCAACAGTGGGCTCACAGTCTAAAAGGGGGAAACAGAGAACAAAACCAAATGGCAGTAAACCTTGTGACTCCCAGGCCCCTACCCTGACCCCATGCAGCAGACAAATGGCAGCAAACCTTGTGACTCCCAGTCCCCTACCCTGTCATCATCAATCGTATTTATTGAGCGCTTACTATGTGCAGAGCACTGTACTAAGCGCTTGGGAAGTACAAATTGGCAACATATAGAGACAGTCCCTACCCAACATGGGGCTCACAGTCTAAAAGGGGGAGACAGAGAACAAAACCAAATGGCAGCAAACCTTGTGACTCCCAGGCCCCTACCCTGTCCCCATGGAGCAGACAAGCGGCAGCAAACCTTGTGACTCCCAGGCCCCGACCCTGTCCCCATGCAGCATACAAATGGCAGCAAACCTTGTGACTCCCAGGCCCCTACCCTGTCATTATCAGTAGTACTTATTGAGCGCTTACTATGTGCAGAGCACTGTACTAAGCGCTTGGGAAGTACAAATTGGCAACATATAGAGACAGTCCCTACCCAACAGTGGGCTCACAGTCTAAAATGGGGAGACAGAGAACAAAACCAAATGGCAGCAAAACTTCTGACTCCCAGGCCCCTATCCTGTCCCCATGCAGCAGACAAATGGGAGCAAACATTGTGACTCCCAGGCCCCTACCCTGTTATCATCAATCGCATTTATTGAGCGCTTACTATGTGCAGAACACTGTACTAAGCGCTTGGGAAGTACAAATTGGCAACATATAGAGACAGTCCCTACCCAACAGTGGGCTCACAGTCTAAAAGGGGTGACAGAGAACAAAACCAAATGGCAGGAAACCTTGTGACTCCCAGGCCCCTACCCTGTCCCCATGCAGCAGATAAATGGCAGTAAACCTTGTGACTCCCAGGCCCCTACCCTGTTATTATCAGTCGTATTTATTGAGCGCTTACTATGTGCAGAGCACTGTACTAAGCGCTTGGGAAGTACAAATTGGCAACATATAGAGACAGTCCCTACCTAACAGTGGGCTCACAGTCTAAAACGGGGAGACAGAGAACAAAACCAAATGGCAGCAAAACTTCTGACTCCCAGGCCCCTACCCTGTTCCCATGCAGCAGAAAAATGGCAGCAAACATTGTGACTCCCAGGCCCCTACCCTGTTATCATCAATCGCATTTATTGAGCGCTTACTATGTGCAGAGCACTGTACTAACCGCTTGGGAAGCACAAATTGGCAATATGTAGAGACAGACCCTACATAACAGTGGGCTCACAGTCTAAAAGGGGGAGACAGAGAACATAATCAAATGGCAGCAAACCTTGTGACTCCCAGGCCCCTACCTTGTCCGCATGCAGCAGACAAACGGCAGCAAACCTCGTGACTCCCAGGCCCCTACCCTGTCATCATCAATCGTATTTATTGAGCGCTTACTATGTGCAGAGCACTGTACTAAGCGCTTGGGAAGTACAAATTGGCAACATATAGAGACAGTCCCTACCCAACAGTGGGGTCACAGTCTAAAAGGGGGAGACAGAGAACAAAACAAAATGGCAGCAAACCTTGTGACTCCCAGGCCCCTACCCTGTCCCCATGCAGCAGATAAATGGCAGCAAACTTTGTGACTCCCAGGCCCCTACCCTGTCATCATCAATCGTATTTATTGAGCGCTTACTATGTGCAGAGCACTGTACTAAGCGCTTGGGAAGCACAATTTGGCAACAAATAGAGACAGTCCCTACCCAACAGTGGGCTCACAGTCTAAAAGGGGGAGACAGAGAACAAAACCAAATGGCAGCAAACCTTATGACTCCCAGGCCCCTACCCTGTCCCTATGCAGCAGATAAATGGCAACAAACTTTGTGACTCCCAGGCCCCTACCCTCTCATCATCAATCGTATTTATTGAGCGCTTACTATGTGCAGAGCACTGTACTAAGCGCTTAGGAAGTACAAATTGGCATCATGTAGAGACAGTCCCTACCCAACAGTGGGCTCACAGTCTAAAAGGGGGAGACAGAGAACAAAACCAAATGGCAGCAAACCTTGTGACTCCCAGGCCCCTACCCTGTCCTCATCAATCGTATTTATTGGGCGCTTACTATGTGCAGAGCACTGTACTAAGCGCTTGGGAAGTACAAACTGGCAACATATAGAGACAGTCCCTACCCAACAGTGGGCTCACAGTCTAAAAGGGGGAGACAGAGAACCATACCAAATGGCAGCAAAACTTGTGACTCCCAGGCCCCTACCCTGTCCCTACGCAGCAGACAAATGGCAGCAAACCTTGTGACTTCCAAGCCCCTACCCTGTCCCCATGCAGCACACGACAGCAAACCTTTTGACTCCTAGACCCCTACCCTGTCATCATCAATCGTATTTATTGAGCGCTTACTATGTGCAGAGCACTGTACTAAGCGCTTGGGAAGTACAACATATAGAGACAGTCCCTACCCAACAGGGGGCTCACAGTCTAAAAGGGGGAGACAGAGAACAAAACCAAATGGCAGCAAACCTTGTGACTCCCAGGCCCCTACCCTGTCCCCATGCAGCACACAAATGGCAGCAAACCTTGTGATTCCCGGCCCCGTACCCTGTCATCATCAATCGCATTTATTGAGCGCTTACTATGTGCAGAGCACTGTACTAAGCGCTTGGAAAGAACAAATTGGCAACATATAGAGACAGTCCCTACTCAACAGTGGGCTACCTTGTGGACTCCCAGGCCCCTATCCAGTCCCCATGCAGCAGATAAATGGCAGCAAACCTGGTGACTCCCAGGCCCGTACCCTGACATCATCAATCACATTTATTGAGCGCTTACTATGTGCAGAGCACTGAACTAAGCGCTTGGAAAGAACAAATTGGCAACATATAGAGACAGTCCCTACTCAACAGTGGGCTCACAGTCTAAAAGGGGGAGACAGAGAACAAAACCAAATGGCAGCAAACCTTGTGACTCCCAGGCCCCTACCCTGTCCCCATGCAGCAGACAAATGGCAGCAAACCTCGTGACTCCCAGGCCCCTACCCTGTCATCATCAATCGTATTTATTGAGCGCTTACTATGTGCAGAGCGCTGTACTAAGCGCTTGGGAAGTACAAATTGGCAATATATAGAGACAGTCCCTACCCAACAGTGGGCTCACAGTCTAAAAGGGGGAGACAGAGAACAAAACCAAATGGCAGCAAACCTTGTGACTCCCAGGCCCCTACCCTGTCCCTACACAGCAGACAAATGGCAGCAAACCTTGTGACTCCCAGTCCCTCTACCCTGTCCCCATGCAGCAGACAAACGGCAGCAAACGTTGTGACTCCCAGGCCCCTACCCTATCATCAATCGTATTTATTGAGCGCTTACTATGTGCAGAGCACTGTACTAACCGCTTGGGAAGTACAAATTGGCAACGTATAGAGACAGTCCCTACCCAACATGGGGCTCACAGTCTAAAAGGGGGAGACAGAGAACAAAACCAAATGGCAGCAAACCTTGTGACTCCCAGGCCCCTACCCTGTCCCCATGCAGCAGACAAATGGCAGCAAACCTTGTGACTCCCAGGCCCCTACCCTTTCATCATCAATCGTATTTATTGAGCGCTTACTATATGCAGAGCACTGTACTAAGCGCTTGGGAAGTACAAGTTGGCAACAAATAGAGACAGTCCCTACCCAACAGTGGGCTCACAGTGTAAAAGGGGGAGAAAGAGAACAAAACCAAATGGCAGCAAACCTTGTGACTCCCAGGCCCCTACCCTGTCCCCATGCAGCAGACAAATGGCAGCAAACCTTGTGACTCCCAGGCCCCTACCTTGTCATCATCAATCGTATTTATTGAGCGCTTACTATGTGCAGAACACTGTACTAAGCGCTTGGGAAGTACAAATTGGCAACATATAGAGACAGTCCCTACCCAACAGTGGGCTCACAGTCTAAAAGGGGGAGACAGAGAACAAAACCAAATGGCAGCAAACCTTGTGACTCCCAAGCCCCTACCCTGTCCCCATGGAGCAGACAAGCGGCAGCAAACCTTGTGACTCCCAGGCCCCTACCCTGTCATTATCAGTCGTATTTATTGAGCGCTTACTATGTGCAGAGCACTGTACTAAGCGCTTGGGAAGTACAAATTGGCAACATATAGAGACAGTCCCTACCCAACAGTGGGCTCACAGTCTAAAAGGGGGAGACAGAGAACATAATCAAATGGCAGCAAACCTTGTGACTCCCAGGCCCGGACCCTGTCATCATCAATCATATTTATTGAGCGCTTCCTATGTGCAGAGCACTGTACTACGCGCTTGGGAAGTACAAATTGGAAACATATAGACATAGTCCCTACCCAACAGCGGGCTCACATTCTAAAAGGGGGAGACAGAGAACAAAACCAAATGGCACCAAACCTTGTGACTCCCAGGCCCCTACCCTGTCCGCATGCAGCAAACGGCAGCAAACCTCGTGACTCCCAGGCCCCTACCCTGTCATCATCAATCGTATTTATTGAGCGCTTACTATGTGCAGAGCACTGTAGTAAGCGCTTGGGAAGTACAAATTGGCAACATATAGAGACAGTCCCTACCCAACAGTGGGCTCACAGTCTAAAAGGGGGAGACAGAGAACAAAACCAAATGGCAGCAAACCTTGTGACTCCCAGGCCCCTAATCTGTCCCCATGCAGCAGACAAATGGCAGCAAACCTTGTGACTCCCAGGCCCCTACCCTGTCATCATCAATCGTATTTATTGAGCGCTTACTATGTGCAGAGCACCCCATTCCCTCTCATCTTATGAAATCTCTCGCTCCATCCCTTCTCCCCTCCTTAACTTCCATCTTCAACCGCTCACTCTCCACTGGTTCCTTCCCCTCTGCCTTCAAACATGCCCATGTCTCTCCCATTCTAAAAAAACCCTCTCGACCCCACCTCACCTTCTAGTTATCGTCCCATATCCCTCCTACCATTCCTTTCCAAACTCCTTGAACGAGTTGTCTACACGCGCTGCCTAGAATTCCTCAACGACAACTCTCTCCTCGACCCCCTCCAGTCTGGCTTCTGTCCCCTTCATTCCATGGAAACTGCGCTCTCAAAGGTCACCAATGACCTCCTGCTTGCCAAATCCAACGGCTCATACTCTGTCCTAATCCTCCTCGACCTCTCAGTTGCCTTTGACACTGTGGACCACCCCCTTCTCCTCCACACGTTATCTGACCTTGGCTTCACAGACTCCGTCCTCTCCTGGTTCTCCTCTTATCTCTCCGGTCGTTCTTTCTCAGTCTCTTTTGCAGGCTCCTCCTCCCCCTCCCATCCTCTTACGGTGGGGGTTCCCCAAGGTTCAGTGCTTGGTCCCCTTCTGTTCTCAATATACACTCACTCCCTTGGTGACCTCATTCGCTCCCACGGCTTCAACTATCATCTCTACGCTGATGACACCCAGATCTACAACTCTGCCCCTGCTCTCTCCCCCCTCCCTCCAGGCTCGCATCTCCTCCTGCCTTCAGGACATCTCCATCTGGATGTCCGCCCGCCACCTAAAGCTCAACATGTCGAAGACTGAGCTCCTTGTCTTCCCTCCCAAACCTTGTCCTCTCCCTGACTTTCCCATCTCTGTTGACGGCACTACCATCCTTCCCGTCTCACAAGCCCGCAACCTTGGTGTCATCCTCGACTCTGCTCTCTCATTCACCCCTCACATCCAAGCCGTCACCAAAACCTGCCGGTCTCAGCTGCGCAACATTGTCAAGATCCGCCCTTTCCTCTCCATCCAAACTGCTACCCTGCTCATTCAAGCTCTCATCCTATCCCGTCTGGACTACTGCACTAGCCTTCTCTCTGATCTCCCATCCTCGTGTCTCTCTCCACTTCAATCCATACTTCATGCTGCTGCCCGGATTATCTTTGTCCAGAAACGCTCTGGACATATTACTCCCCTCCTCAAAAACCTCCAATGGCTACCGATCAATCTGCGCATCAGGCAGAAACTCCTCACCCTGGGCTTCAAGGCTGTCCATCACCTCGCCCCCTCCTACCTCACCTCCCTTCTCTCCTTCTACTGCCCAGCCCGCACCCTCCGCTCCTCCACCACTAATCTCCTCACTGTACCTCGCTCTCGCCTGTCCCGCCATCGACCCCCGGCCGACGTCATCCCCCGGGCCTGGAATGCCCTCCCTCTGCCCATCCGCCAAGCTAGCTCTCTTCCTCCCTTCAAGGCCCTGCTGAGAGCTCACCTCCTCCAGGAGGCCTTCCCAGACTGAGCCCCTTCTTTCCTCTCCCCCTCGTCCCCCTCTCCATCCCCCCGTCTTACCTCCTTCCCTTCCCCACAGCACCTGTATATATGTATATATGGTTGTACATATTTATTACTCTATTTATTTATTTATTTATTTATTTTACTTGTACATTTCTATCCTACTTATTTTATTTTGTTGGTATGTTTGGTTCTGTTCTCTGTCTCCCCCTTTTAGACTGTGAGCCCACTGTTGGGTAGGGACTGTCTCTATGTGATGCCAATTTGTACTTCCCAAGCGCTTAGTACAGTGCTCTGCACATAGTAAGCGCTCAATAAATACGATTGATTGATTGATTGTACTAAGCGCTTGGGAAGTACAAATTGGCAACATATAGAGACAGTCCCTACCCAACAGTGGGCTCACAGTCTAAAAGGGGGAGGCAGAGAACAAAACCAAATGGCAGCAAACCTTGTGACTCCCAGGCCCCTACCCTGTCACTACACAGCAGATAAATGGCAGCAAACCTTGTTACTCCCAGGCCCCTACCCTGTCCCCATGCAGCAGACAAACGACAGCAAACCTTGTGACTCCCAGGCCCCTACCCTGTCATCATCAATTGTATTTATTGAGCGCTTACTATGTGCAGAGCACTGTAATAAGCGCTTGGGAAGTACAAATTCGCATCATGTAGAGACACTCCCTACCCAACAGTGGGCTCACAGTCTAAAAGGGGGAGACAGAGAACAAAACCAAATGGCAGCAAACCTTGTGACTCCCAGGCCCCTACCCTGTCCCCATGCAGCAGACAAACGGCAGCAAACCTTGTGACTCCCAGGCCCCAACCCTGTCCCCATGCAGCTGACAAACAGCAGCAAACCTTGTGATTCCCAGGCCCCTACCCTGTCATCATCAATCGTATTTATTGAGCGCTTACTATGTGCAGAGCACTGTACTAAGCGCTTGGGAAGTTCAATTTTGCAACATATAGAGACAGTCCCTACCCAGCAGTGGGCTCCCAGTCTAAAAGGGGGAGACAGAGAACAAAACCAAATGGCAGCAAATCTTTTGACTCCCAGGCCCCTACCCTGTCCCTACGCAGCAGACAAATGGCAGCAAACCTTTTGACTCCCAGGCCCCTACCCTGTCCCTACGCAGCAGACAAATGGCAGCAAACCTTGTGATTCCCAGGCCCCTACCCTGTCATCATCAATCGTATTTATTGAGCCCTTACTATGTGCAGAACACTGTACTAAGCGCTTGGGAAGTACAAATTGGCAACACATAGAGACAGTCGCTACCCAACCGTGGGCTCACAGTCTAAAAGGGGGAGACAGAGAACAAAACCAAATGGCAGCAAACCTTGTGACTCCCAGGCCCCTACCCTGTCATCATCAATCGTATTTATTGAGCGCTTACTATGTGCAGAGCACTGTACTAAGCTCTTGGGAAGTACAAATTGGCAACATATAGAGACAGTCCCTACCCAACAGTGGGATCACAGTCTAAAAGGGGGAGACAGAGAACAAAACCAAATGGCAGCAAAACCTATGACTCCCAGGCCCCTACCCTGTCCCTACGCAGCAGACAAATGGCAGCAAACCTTGTGACTTCCAGGCCCCTACCCTGTCCCCATGCAGCAGACAAACAACAGCAAACCTTGTGACTCCCAGGCCCCTACCCTGTCATCATCAATCGTATTTATTGAGCGCTTACTATGTGCAGAGCACTGTACTAAGCGCTTGGGAAGTACAAGTTGGCAACATATAGAGACAGTCCCTACCCAACAGTGGGCTCACAGTGTAAAAGTGGGAGAAAGAGAACAAAACCAAATGGCAGCAAACCTTGTGACTCCCAGGCCCCTACCCTGTCGCCATGCAGCAGACAAACGGCAGCAATCCTTGTGACTCCCAGGCCCCTACCCTGTCATCATCAATCGTATTTATTGAGCGCTTACTATGTGCAGAGCACTGTACTAAGCGCTTGGGAAGTACAAATTGGCAACATTTAGAGACAGTCCCTACCCAACAGTGGGCTCACAGTCTAAAAGGGGGAGACAGAGAATAAAACCAAATGGCAGCAAACCTTGTGACTCCCAGGCCCCAACCCTGTTCCCATGCAGCAGACAAATTGCAGCAAACCTTGTGATTCCCAGGCCCCTACCCTGTCATCATCAATCGCATTTATTGAGCGCTTACTATGTGCAGAGCACTGTACTAAGCGCTTGGGAAGTACAAATTAGCAACATATAGAGACAGTCGCTACCCAACAGTAGGCTCACAGTCTAAAAGGGTGAGACAGAGAACAAAACCAAATGGCAGCAAACCTTGTGACTCCCAGACCCCTGCCCTGTCCCCATGCAGCAGACAAATGGCAGCAGACCTTGTGACTCCCAGGCCCCTACCCTATCATCCTCAATCACATTTATTGAGCGCTTACTATGTGCAGAGTATTATACTAAGCACTTGGGAAGTACAAATTGGCAACATATAGAGACAGTCCCTACCCAACAGTAGGCTCACAGTCTAAAAGGGGGAGACAGAGAACAAAACCAAATGGCAGCAAACCTTGTGACTCCCAGGCTCCTACCCTGTCCCCATGCAGCAAATAAATGGCAGCAAACCTTGTGACTCCCAGGCCCCTACCCTGTCATCCTCAATCATATTTATTGAACGCTTACTATGTGCAGAGCACTGTAATAAGCGCTTGGGAAGTACAAATAGGCAACATTTAGAGACAGTCCCTACCCAACAGTGGGCTCACAGTCTAAAAGTGGGAGACAGAGAACAAAACCAAATGGCAGCAAACCTTGTGACTCCCAGGCCCCTACCCTGTCCCTACGCAGCAGACAAATGGCAGCAAACCTTGTGACTCCCAGGCCCGTACCCTGTACCCTCTCACTTTCTCCTCCGTTTGATTACCCCAGGCATGATCTGATTGATGTAAAAAAAAACTGCCAATGATGCAGTCCCCACTGGCTTTGAACCTCAGAAGATGGGTATGGCAGATATTGCTTCTCACGGCAGCAGGCACTGTGTTTTCCAGGTCTCCTACCTAACAGTCCCGGGCTCTTCCTTTACTATTACTCCTATCCCTAATCCACTTTAATGTGTGTTGTCTCTTATAGACTGTAAACTCCTTGTGGGCAGAGATCATGTCTGCCAACTGCAATGAATTTACTTCCCCAAGGGCTCAGTATAGTGCTCTACACACAGGAAACACAATAAATATCATTGATTGATCAAAAGCAAAAACTTTGAGAGGAGGGATATCGGAGCGGAGGCGGAAGGAGCGGGTTTGGATGCGACTGCTTGAGTTTGGGGTGGAAGGGAGAGAGTTTAGCAGAGTTTCCTTTTGAAGTCGGATGATGAGCTGCAAACAAGTGGGAGGGAAAGCAGAAAATACTGTCCATCCCTAGCCCAAGCATTGGAGCTGGTAGCTTTTCTCCTGGTTGCCCATGAATCGCCATGAACAGGACAAATAGCTTTTATATTTGCTGAGTGGGCTGGGGGGAGTCAAGTAGTCGGAAATCCTAGAAATCCTAGCTTCTAAATCCAGACTTTGAGAAATGGAATAGTAACTTTTTAAAGCCACCTCTAAAATTTTATATCTTGGGAAATTCATCAAACAGGAGGATCTGTCCATTGAGGCGGGTTAGCTTCTTGTACCCTCCTGAACAAACTACTAAAGAACATAGTAAATGGTGCATTCCCCGAATCACAACAATAATTAAAACAGTTCCATTCATGGCAACATCAAAAATGACAGCAAAACAAGGGATATTTTTGTGTGCACAATTTGGTTGGGACTATGGGTCCTACATTGCTCTTTTGAGTCACACACATTCGTAGGTGAATTTTTTTTACCATCGGTGTTGTATTCTTTGATTACAAAGGACAATTTTTTGTATGTTTATTGAGTGCTTACTGTGTGCAGAGCTCTAAACGAGGCGTTTGGGAAGTGCAATACAACAAAGTTGGCAGCTGTGATTTCAGTCCACAAGGCACTTGTATGCACATATGCATATAGTTCTCCTCTTATCTCTCCGGTCGTTCTTTCTCAGTCTCTTTTGCAGGCTCCTCCTCCCCCTCCCATCCTCTTACTGTGGGAGTTCCCCAAGGTTCAGTGCTTGGTCCCCTTCTGTTCTCAATCTACACTCACTCCCTTGGTGACCTCATTCGCTCCCACGGCTTCAACTATCACCTCTACGCTGATGACACCCAGATCTACATCTCTGCCCCTGCTCTCTCCCCCTCCCTCCAGGCTCGCATCTCCTCCTGCCTTCAGGACATCTCCATCTGGATGTCCGCCCGCCACCTAAAGCTCAACATGTCGAAGACTGAGCTCCTTGTCTTCCCTCCCAAACCTTGTCCTCTCCCTGACTTTCCCATCTCTGTTGACGGCACTACCATCCTTCCCGTCTCACAAGCCCGCAACCTTGGTGTCATCCTCGACTCCGCTCTCTCATTCACCCCTCACATCCAAGCCGTCACCAAAACCTGCCGGTCTCAGCTCCGCAACATTGCCAAGATCCGCCCTTTCCTCTCCATCCAAACCGCTACCCTGCTAATTCAAGCTCTCATCCTATCCCGTCTGGACTACTGCACTAGCCTTCTCTCTGATCTCCCATCCTCGTGTCTCTCTCCACTTCAATCCATACTTCATGCTGCTGCCCGGATTATCTTTGTCCAGAAACGCTCTGGACATATCACTCCCCTCCTCAAAAACCTCCAATGGCTACCAATCAATCTGCGCATCAGGCAGAAACTCCTCACCCTGGGCTTCAAGGCTCTCCATCACCTCGCCCCCTCCTACCTCACCTCCCTTCTCTCCTTCTACTGCCCAGCCCGCACCCTCCGCTCCTCCACCACTAATCTCCTCACTGTACCTCGCTCTCGCCTGTCCCGCCATCGACCCCCGGCCCACGTCATCCCCCGGGCCTGGAATGCCCTCCCTCTGCCCATCCGCCAAGCTAGCTCTCTTCCTTCCTTCAAGGCCCTGCTGAGAGCTCACCTCCTCCAGGAGGCCTTCCCAGACTGAGCCCCTTCTTTCCTCTCCCCCCTCGTCCCCCTCTCCATCCCCCCGCCTTACCGCCTTCCCCTCCCCACAGCACCTGTATATATGTATATATGGTTGTACATATTTATTACTCTGTTTATTTATTTATTTATTTATTTTACTTGTACATTTCTATCCTACTTATTTTATTTTGTTGGTATGTTTGGTTCTGTTCTCTGTCTCCCCCTTTTAGACTGTGAGCCCACTATCGGGTAGGGACTGTCTCTATGTGATGCCAATTTGTACTTCCCAAGCGCTTAGTACAGTGCTCTGCACATAGTAAGCGCTCAATAAATACGATTGATTGATTGATTGATTGATATAGTTTAAGTAACACATTTACACAGCATAAGCAAAGGAGTAAGAACATTCAGTGGAATGATAGGAGAAAATGGAATTAAGAAAGTAATATATTTTAAAAAGGTGAAATTGGGAAATATTTTTTTGCTCTCCATATTAGTGAACAGTTGACTAATATGTGCAAATGTCTTCTCTTTATAGTCACACAAAAATTACCCTTCAAAGGTAAAGTAAGAACAATATGTGTGGAGAAATGCCATTTATGCACTTAGCCTACTTACTAGAATGTGTTGTTATTCAACAAAAGTTCTCTGTGAGGTTATCATGAGGTAAGTTCAAAATACAAAATAAAGTCCATTACTTATCTTACCTCTGAAAATCACGAGTCCATAAAATAAAAGCATAATGCATCTTCACACTTCTCCAGCCATTAAGCCACCTTTCATTTCCATTAGGTGATCTTAACTGGGATTTTTGATTCCGCATCCTAAATGCTAATTTTCAGCATGCAATTTTGTCAGATGAATGACAAAATTAAAGGAAAATTCAGTATGAAAATTGATTTCTATTTAATGGATTCCCTCTGAACCCTGCTATCATTGTCACCTGGTTGTGGTTAATATACTCGTTCAGTTCAAAAGAAATGGTTGGCATCACCTCTTATTTGAACATTGTATAGTGATTTTAATTAAATTATAAATTTTCCTTTCAAAGTTCCCTACATATATTTGGGCTCTGCTCAGAAACAGTAGTTATGATGACAGTCTCTTTTTATATACATTGCAAAGGAAACCCCCATGACCTTATATTTCAATTAAATTTGGAATAAGAGTACTCCATTGTTGACTACTAATTTCACAGAAATTGGAAGAGCAATCTTTTCGATGATGACCTAGGAAAATGTAGGCTCTTAAGGAGAGTAAGGGAATGACCTTTCCGTAAAAGATTTGTTTCTGGTTTCTCATCTAATCACACAATAGTTGTGTAGTTTCATTTAGAGCAGTGTGACTCAGTGGAAAGAGCGCAGGCTTGGGAGTCAGAGGTCATGGGTTCGAAACCCAGCTCTGCCACCTGTCAGCTGTGCGACTCTGGGCAAGTCACTTCACTGGGCCTCAGTTACCTCATCTGGTAAATGGGGATTAAGACTGTGAGCCCCATGTGGGACAACCTAATCACTTTGTATCTCCCCCAGTGCTTAGAACAGTGCTTGGCACATAGCAAGCGCTTAACAAATACCAAAATTAGTATTATTATTATTTGGCTTTTTGGTCAGGGCATAGTCTGGTTTTAAATGTAGAAACCAAATCCATCTGGTGTGTTACCTCTATGCAACCTCGACACCAGTAGTAAGGAAGTGGGAGTAGGCAATTGCACCAAGGGATTGAAGAGGACTTGGTGGCTCTGGTCCCAGAGCAGCAACACCACCATAATGGGCTCCAGAGATCATTCTGGCCCAGGTCTGACATTACTGCTGTTAGCAATGGTTTAACACTGGTCCAGGCTCTGTCTCTGGAGGCTAATGCAACATACAGCCAACATTAACACTCTCCTGATGCCAGATTCCACTCTGGAGTATGTGTGATGTGATAACTTCAGGCAGTGTGCAGTGGGGCGCCATGGTAAAAATTGCATCAGCCCTCTGCACTTCTTCCCCCCTTACTGTATAAAGCAAATCAACCTCATAATAAAGGGAATAGTGCTTACAAACCTTCTCCCTGGCTACACTCGTGAAGTGCCTGAAATAAAACCCAAGAAAATGGAGCCGCAATGTTGTTCCTCCTGAAAAAGTGGCACTTTCTATAAATCACCAATGAATTCTGATAATATTATAGCCCTGCAGTTCATTTGCTGAATGGCCAAGGGTAACTCAGTGCCTCAGTTTATCTTCATGAAATGATCATCCTGGAGAATGTACAGTTCTGTGGAAACCCTTTTAAAGATTAGGTGGTTCTGCTTTCTTAGAGGATTGTTAGTTGGAGTTAATGAACACCATTACCAGATAATTCACCTAATGAAAACTATTCTGCATGAGCCTTCCACCGTCCATTCTGAATAGTTGAAGAACAGTGTTTGTCAGCCTGACAAGGACCACAGTCTGTGAAAATTGTCATAGGAGAAACATTAATTTTTTCCAGAAACGTGTCGGCCTGTCAATTTCCCTCTCCTTCTGGGCAAGAATGCCAGGTGGCAGTGTTGATATGGCAAACAGTGACACAGTCTCAGGTAATATAGCAGATGGCACTCTAAAGGCCTTGACTTGCATTGTGCAAGCTGTATTGCTGTAGAAATAAAACCAAGCAGAGGACAGTGTCCCCTCTTCACTAGCCATCTGTCCAACCAGCTGTGGCTCTACCACATGAGTGAGTCCCATGGAGGTTAAAGAAGGTATCTATGTCAAACAGGACTCTGGTTTCCCCAGAAATCTTGTCTGTAGATTCCTTTCAATATTTTAACTGCATCGACATATTACGGCATCTTGCATTTCATTCAAAACGGTATGGACAAATTGTCCTTTAATGTTTTCAACCCTCATCAAAATGAGAGTGTCTGAGCCACCTCTAGAGAACTTGGTGTTTTGTCATTCTTTTTGGCTTTACACTCTGTACTAGCTGCTAATTACACTACTAGCTGCTAATACACTATGCACCACAACACTGAGAAGTTTTCTGAGTGCTTTGATTTTGACTATTGTATAACTAACTAGGTACTGTGATCCCTTGTCTTTAAGTTAGGTAATAATACTTAGTGATTTGCTTTCATACTGCCCATGGATTAATATTAACACCATTAACCAGGATGACTGCTAACTCTTCTCACCATGACACTTATTAGCATTTCATTGTGACTAGTTCATTCATTCATTCAATTGCATTTATTGAGTGCTTACTGTGTGCAGAGCACTGTACTAAGCGCTTAGTCCTTGCTTAATGTTACCACCAAGGTGCCATAGTGAGAGATAGCTTTCTCACTACAATAAACTAATTAGTCTTTCTTGGTAACTGACAAGCAAGGGGCAGAAGTGAATCTACGTTACTTACTTCCCCTCTTCTACATATTTTCAGGTCTGGGGAGAATTGGTTTTCTTCTTTAGAGTAGAAATATGGTATTGTCCAGTCAAGAAAAGTTATTGTTCTTTGTTTTAACTTGACTTTTCCCAGGGAAAGGTGTTAGCTAAAGTGGACACCCACCAACCACACAATATTAAAACTCATTAATGAGAATCCGTAATTATGAGCAAGTCAAAGAATCATACAGGAACAAAAGAAACAATTCCCCTGTCCCTCTTCCTCTTTGCAAATGATAATTACAAAGATGTTTCCTCAGGCAAAGGATCCCATTAAACATATAAGCTTTTCTGATTATTTCCAAAGTTTGTGAGTTGTCCTATATGACTGGGCCAAGCAAGTGTCTCCACCTCTGGGGCAGGCAAGAAACAACCTGCAGAATTCAACATGGAAACTTGGCCGGTAATGACGTAGGCATCATTCAGACAGCCAGATTAGATGAACCAGGAGTTAGAGAAAAAAGAGAGGTAATCTGAATTCTGGATAAGGCTTTTGGCAAAATAGTTAATTTCTTTCTCAATCTTAGAGAAGTAGTTTTTTTTAACTGCATACCAGATGATCTTTGTCCAAAGTAATCTCTCGACAAGCAGGTCTGTTCTCTCAAACCATTTCAAACATTCTCTTCCTATGCGTCTAAATGTGCAAGGGTAGTGCACACAAATCAAAAGAGCAGATTGGAGCTTTTTATGCCTTGCAGTCGAGCGGGGAATTATGTCTTCACTTTCCCAGAGCTCATTGCTAATGAATTTTTTAAAGTTCTCTGACAGGACGGAGTTTTTTTTCCTGATTCACAGTCAGCAACTATCTTGAACTCAACTATGGATTGTTTACCACTAAATTCTAGCCTATTTATGGGCTATGGCTACATTTCTGAAGTTGGCTCCATATCCGGACTGCATTTACACTTAACTGACTCTTTTATGTGTGGACTAATTCTTTTTGCTCAATGAAGCAGGTAACAGTGAAATGCACTTTTGAAAAAGTCACACACAGCCACCCGCATGAGGTGTGAGTCAGCCCTTTTAACCTATAAAGCAGGAGCTACTGCTGTACCTGACAGCTCCATAGGAAGTGGGTACAAACAATATAAGACTACAAAGGGTGAAAATCAAAAGCCTTCAGAAACAAAATGGAATATTTGATGTCAACAAGAACATAAAATTACATCAGCATTTCACTTTAATCCACAATACTAGACCTTTCTTGCTGTTGATCGAGCACATGGTGAATTGCTTCTGCATTGAGCGGTTTCTTTTCAGTAACACACTAGGGCAGAGCCTCAACCTTTCTCAACCTATGAGTCTTGCTTCGATGTCTCACTGTTGGACAGTGAGGTCACCACTGAAGCAGTGTGCTTTAAAACCCTTACCAAACAGATCTGGCAGAAGAATTACAGAGAAGAAAAAGCATTTATTATTACATCTGTGGGAAGGGGCTGTTATCCCCTACCCTTCCCAGAAGCTATAAAGACATTCGGGAAGGAGATTGGCCCTCATGCCAAGAGTGGGAAAGTCCCATCCCATGTGGGGTGGATCCAAATTCTTCTCAGGAAGAGCTTAAAGACGAAGTTCAGTTTATAGCTTCCTGTGCTGCTGTGCAGTGTCCTTATGATCAGCAGTTGATTGAGAATTCCTCATCTTCCACCCCTGAAACCTGACCTCCCCCTGATTTTCCCATCATTGTAGACATCATCATCATCATCATCATCAATCATATTTATTGAGCGCTTACTGTGTGCAGAGCACTGTACTAAGCGCTTGGGAAGTACAAATTGGCAACATATAGAGACAGTCCCTACCCAACAGTGGGCTCACAGTCTAATCACCATCCTCCCTGTCTCTCAACCCCGCAAGCTTGGCATAACCCTCAAGTCTCTCATTCTGTTGGTTCAACTTTCACAATCAATCACTCAGTCGTATTAATCGAGTGTTTACGGTGTGCAGAGCACTGCATTAAATACTTGAGAGAGTACAATACTACGGAGTTGGTAATGAGCATACAGTCTAGAGATGGAGACAGACATTAACATATACAACATTGCTAAAATCCACCCTTTCAGCTCCATCCAAGCTGCTACCATGTTGATCCAAACCTTGATTACTGCATCAGCCACCTTGCTGACCTCCCTGCCTCCTGTCTCTCCCCACTTTAATCAATCATATTTATTGAGTGTTTACTCCGTGCAGAGCACTGTATTAAGTACTTGGGAGAGTACAGTACAACAGAATCAGCAGACATGTTCCATGCCCCATACCAGCTTAAAGAGACAGACATTAACATAAATGAATAATTCATAATATAAAAATATGTGCATATGTTCTGTGGGGTTGGGGCGAATAGCGTGATGTGGGAAAGGGGTCGGCGGCGAAATAGATGAGATCAGGGCACAGTGAGTAAACTGGCACTAGAGGAAGAGAGTGTGTAGGAAATTAGTGAGGTGACGTAGGGAGGGGTGAATTCAGTGAGTGCTTTAAAGTCAACAGTAAGGAGTTTCTGTTTGATGCAGAGGTGGATGGGCAGCCATTGGAGGTTCTTGAAGTCTATACTTCACTCTGCTTCCCAGATCATTTTTCTAGAGAACCATTTAGTTTGTGTTTCTCCGCTCCTCAAGCACCTGCAGTGACTCTGCTAATAATAATAATAATAATAATAACAATAACAATAATAATAATGGCATTTGTTAAGCACTTACTATATGCAAAGCACTGTCAAACTGAAATGCTTTAGCATTGGCTTTAAAGCACTTGCCCCCCACCTTCCTTACCTTTTCTCATTTCCTACTATAACCCAGGCCATGCACTTGGCTCCTCCAATGGCAACCTCACCCCTGTACCTCCATCCTACGTATTTCACCATCGAACCCTTGCCCACATTTTACCTCTGGCCTGGAACAACCTCCTCCTTCATATCCTTCAGACAATCACTCTCCCCACCTTCAAAGCCTTATTAGGGGATACTGTTTGGGCATGATTACTGGAATTATTAAATAGAGCATTCCAAGCTAAATGCAGACTGGATCATTGCGATCCTAGTTTTCTGTTATACAGCTAAACGGTCCCGATCTCAATCTCATGATAAGGCTGAAATGAGGGAAGCGATTTTCTGCTGGTCCAGCCCATTAAAGCAAGTGGGAAGATTGGGGCATGGTGCCGGATGACTTGACAAATGGAAGGGAGTTGACAGGAGATCAGAGTTATAATGTGGGCAAAGTTGTGTCGTCATTCACCAGTTAATCAGTCAAAAGTATTTGTTGAATACTTACCATGAGCAGAGTACTCTATTGAACATTTGGAAAAATTCAATAGTAGGTGTGATCAATCGGTGGTATCTATTGAGTACTTACTCTGTTCAGAGCACTGTAAATTCTTGGGATCTCTACCCTCGAGGATCTTGAAATCTAGTGAAATAATTTATGGATCGAAGAAGAAGCCAATGTAGTTTAGGTTTCCAGAACCTATTCAGAACTTCTTCATAAACCCTGCTGTGAGACCGGCTGGATAGACATAACTTTTGCTGAATCTAATTCCTAAACATTGACCTTTCAGTCCCATTCGCTCACTAGGTGAACTTTACAGCCTGTGGTGTCATTTTGAAGGCAAGGGACTATTTCTATAACCGAAGTCATTCATTTACATGGTGAATTATCTACTTAGTTGTGAAAAGCTTCCCAAGTAGCTAAAGTACTGTTTTTAAAAAATCAAGTGCACCTTTTAGCAAACAGTACAGTGGAAAAGAATGCAACGTGAAAGTTACTGGAAAGTGGCCCTCAGTTTGTAACTTTAATGACTTCTACTATAATTTATGTCACTTCAGCAGAGCCATTATTCCATAATCAAAAATCCTTCCTTTTTTTACAGGAAGACTGAAATTGAAATTAATACCTTAATGGAGAAGGATGATAAACTACATGCCAGTAAGGTCTAGGCCCATACATTTAGAAAGTTCAATATGTAGTCCTTATGGGTTCTATGACTCATCTTCATAGAAATCATTTGTGGCATTATAGAAAGGAAAGGTATCATATACACTGAGAACTGTGGGAAATGTACTTTAGTTCCACATAAAACTGAAGTAGTTTCATCGATTTACCAGATTTTATGTAACTGCTCACATCAGACACTGCCTAATAATATTGGAAGTTAATAAAAAAAAATGGATGAAAGCAGGGGAAGAAGAGTTGGAAGCTAGAAAAATATTGATATATAATGGTGAAACACAAAATTTGATGTTGCCAAACACTCCTGCTAGACAGATACCTTCATGGAATGTCAAGGCCAAAAAAAGCCTCAAAAACCTGGCTCTCAGGATGATAATTTGCAAATAAGAATAAGAATTAGCTTCTCAAGGACAAGGATCGCATCTTTTATTTATATTGCTTGTTGCCCAATTCCCTAGTAAGTGCTCTACATATGTGGAGGACGACAAAGATGATGAGTGATTTTGAGTATCTAATTTTAAAGTTAAGAGGGCATAAATACGTGTTTTACATAGAAGGTAAAACAAAGCCTCAGACAATGTTACCTCTCAAGAGAAAACTGAGTTAGCTGCTGTGGGTAGAGCTTCATGGCCCACTGCCATCAAGAAGGGAGTAGTTTTCTTTGAGCAAAGAGCTTCCTATGGAAAGAGAGACAAGGAGGGCAAAGAGAAGAGAAAACTGTGCCAGGCATTACAAATATTAAGTACAACAATATAACAAGGAACAACTTTCTTGTGTGCTCAATGTGGTTGAGACTGTGGATTCCCTTAATGTCTGTTCCAGCCATTCATAGATGGGTTTTACTATCAGTGGAATCTTCTTTGAATATGAAGGACATTATATATATATATATATATATATATATATAACTATGTATAACAGGGGAACCAATACATCACCTAATGTTAAAGGTCTATAAATCAGCATTAGTCTCTGAAGCTTTTGCTTCATGAGATTGACACTGGGGCCACGTAGCTGTAAAACACCAAACTAGGACTAAAGTTAACCTCCCTGTATTCAGAGCAATCCAGGAGGGCACAGGATTAGACACTTCAGTCAGGATCTGATTGATAACTCTGTGAAGGTCCTAGGAATCATGGCTGAACCGCATACCCCAAAAAGATCATCGCCAAAATCAAGATTTTAACAATATTAAAAATTGGAAGGAATAGCAATACCAAAGCTGAAGTTTACAGAATGATATTTAAAGTCACTAAGGTTTACAACATTGCTTGGGGAAAGTAGCTGGAAAAGTGTTTAGCCTACAATAATCCCAAATTACTTCATCCTAGCTTCCTCCGTGCCCCAATTTTAGCTTAAGCAGAGTGACTACATTCCCACATGTATTGTCTTATTCTGGGTTCCCGGGGAGCAGACAGGCAAGTACAGAACGGCTCAGCACAGGAAGCTAAAGTGAATACTTCTCCAAGCCCTCCCTGAAGAAAACTGCATCCTGTCCTCAGAGGGTGGTGCTCTGCTACTATTGGTAGAGAAGCCAACCTCCTCTTTTTATGTTCCGCTAGTTTCTGAAGTGTACAATCGAATACTGTCCCTTTGCACTAAGGACTTGTAGTTTGTACTTCTGTCCTCTAGACTTTCTCCTCCTTATAGAAAGAGAATGTGTCTACCAACTCTGTTGCATTGTGCTCTGCCAATCTGCCCAGCTCTTAGTACAGTGTTTTACACAGACTAAGTGCTCAATAAATGCTACTAATTTACTGATTGACTGATTACCTGCAATTCTCCTGGCAGGTCTATTTGAAATCTGTGATCTCTCTGTCTTACCGTCAGCCATGGACAAATTCCAATTATACATCCTTATCAATACTGCAGAGAATTCAGTGGCATGCTCAGATCCTGTTATCCAGTTACGAGAAAGTGATAGTTTTTTTAGGAAGGGTGCATCCCCAAAACCACAATTTTTGTAGATCGGGTACTATCTGATAAGGAGGAATTATCAATAGCGCCAAGATTATTTTTCCTTCAAGAAGTATTTTCTGTTACTCTTCTTGAAGTATTGAATATTCATTCCCGATCACCTTTTAACCTCCCCAGTGCTTAGAACAGTGCTTTGCACATAGTAAGTGCTTAATAAATGCCATTATTATTATTATTATTATTCCAACAATACACCCTAATGTAGCTTTATAATCACATGACTTTGATGTGACATATTTTACAGCAGTTTGAACCCTCAAATGGCCAATCTGAAATTCATAGTAATCCTTCTAGATCAATGTTTTTCAATTAGTGGAACTCATACCACTGGTGATATTTCACAAAAAGGTCAGATGATATCTGATCTCCATGTGGGATAGGGACAGTGTCCATCCTGATTAACTCATACTTATCCCAGTGCTTATCATACAATAAGCCCTTATTATCATCATTATTATTAGCACTTTCATCCAGCTTGACTCCTTTCTGGACACAGTTGATACTAATTTCAAGAACAGTATGGCTTAGTGTATAAAAATGGGCCTGGGAGCCTAATCCCAGCTCTGTCAATTGTCTGCTGTGTGACTTTGGGCAAGTGTCTTCACTTCTCTGTGCCTCAGTTACCTCATCTGGAAAATGGAGATTGTTTGTGAGCCCCATATGAGATGTGCCCAACCTAATTAGCTTGTATCTACCCCAATGCTTAGTCCAGTGCCTGGTGCATAGTAAGTGCTTACCAAGTACCATTAAAAAAAAAAAAGACTTCAGTGTCCCTTGACAGGCGAGGGCAGACAATAATGAATAGAGCAGGATTGGAATAGCCCATGGGGCAGCCCAAGTATAATCTGGGTATAATAATTATGGCATTTGTTAAGCACTTACTATGTGCCAGGCACTGTAGGAGGGAAGCCATATCCCTACTTGAGGCAGATGTGGGAGGAAGGGGAAATATGGGTATATAGGCCCCCTTTTCAAAATCTGTGCCCCTCAAGGTCAGTACATCGGACTGTTTTTTGCACCGCCTAAATCTAGCCTGCTTTGAATGGCTGACGGTCTATTAGCTGAGTGTGCAAGGAGGGTGGAGGAGGAAAACATTATGACTTTATTTCTGCCCTTTTCCTCCACTGTTTCCTAAATGGTCCCTCTCCTCATTGCTTCCAAATCAGGATCCCACATGGATTTCAAAGGGAGGATGGCCCACATCCAGACCGGGGATCACTACGGGTAGTAGATATGACTGTGGTAATCTCCAGGCACAGAGTCGAAATCTCTTTGAAAGCTCGCTCTTTCTCCAAAAGATGTGCAGGACGGTGTCTGCCACTTGGTCACCATGGCAGAAGACCAGCTCCCTCCCTCCCTCCCTGAAGGAGTCACAAGTAGCCCGCCTTCCCAACTGATAGAACTGAAGGAACGTAGAGAAGGCTGGGCCCTTCTTGGCCTAGTGGATAAAGCTCAGGTCTGGGAGCCAGAAGGACCAGGGTTTTAATCTCGGCTCTGCCACTTGCCTGTTGTATGACCTTGGGCAAGTCACTGAACTTCTCTTTGCCTCAGTTACCTCATCTGTAAAATGGGGATTAAGACCTTGTGCCCCATGTGGGACATGGCCTTTGTCCAACCTGATTACCTTGTATTTACCCCAGCGGTCCACAAGGACTTTTTCATTTCTGAATCCTAGGTTTAAAACTGTTCCCATTGTTTCCAGCCTATCCCCTTTACTATGTATCTGTTCTCTTCCTCCCTGATTGTGAGAAAGGATTAGGTTTGAACTGCTGATTAGTGCCTACCCCAGTACTTAACACATAGTGATCACTTAATAAATACCATAATCAATGAGAAGGCAGTTTGCAATAGAACTTCAAAAACCTTCATGTGCCCAGTGATGAATATGAAAGTAAAATTCCCCACTCACATTTTCATTATTCATGAGTCCCTGCCAAGGTTATTGGAAGCAATATCATATAATTCTCTACAAATGGTTTTCTTAAAAAGGAAAAAAAGAAAAGCACTGCTCTACAGCCCTAGATAAATGAATTCCACCTAATTTGGAAGTTCACTGTTAGAAAGAGAGGTTAGACTAAAATATAGGGAATCTTCATAAAAGAATTCCAGTCAAGACAATGAGTATTTGAATCTGGGAATCCCCATTTCTGTAGTGAGTCTCACTGAGACATATATTTGTCAATGTCATTCTCAGAGGATGCTCACCTATGGCTATAATTTTTAGGTTTGGAAATGGAGACAGTTGAAGGATGCAGCAGAATTCTCTGAGGCATCTATTCAAAATAATTGGGTACCATCTAAAGTACTGGGGAACTATTATCTCAGTAATTGCTTTGTACCAGTAAACAACAAATAGGGTGTTAATTCCTGGCTCCATTATTAGATCTACTCAAAATGAATACTCAGTTTAATTTTTTATACCATTATAGGAGTGCACTTATATCATCAATCTTAAAATATGTTCAAAATATTCCAACTATCTCCAGAAGTATTGCGTCAAAACAACTCCAGAAAGATGCCTATCCTTTTCTAAAAGATGCTAATAGAGGATATCTTGCAGTGGCTTCAGAAATGCATTCATGTCTAATAAATGACCCAATCGTCTGAAGCTTTCTTTATTGCAAACCCACATCCCTCTTACTAATAAACTGATGGAGAACATCTGGCCACCATGTCCTTCACATACTTGAAGACTGCTACAAAGTCTTCCATAGGACTTTTCTTCTTCAGGCTAAATACCCACAAGTCCTTCAGCCTTTTCTCTACCAATAGCCAATAAAGACAAATTGCAAGAAACCTTGTAAATACATAGAAGCAGCCCTGTTACATCAAAAAACCCCGGCTGCCTCTCCCAATATGGCCAATAATTGTGTGTCCCTACAAGATCCTTTCCCCAAAACAGCTTTTAACAAAGAGGGTGCTGCCAGAAGAAAACACTAGAACTAGTTTGATAAGATTGAATTCAAGATCAAAGAGCTGCTTGCAACTGCTTGCAGCAAAACAAGCAATGTATCATCCACACCTTGCAGATCTCACAATTGTGACAAAGAGCATGGCTTCGTGGAAAGAGCATGGGCTTGGGAGTCAGAGGTCGTGGGTTCTAATCCAGACTCTGCCACTTGTCTGCTGTGTGACCTTGGGCAAGTCACTTCACTCCTCTGTGCCTCAGTTACCTCATCTGTAAAATAGGGATTAAGACCGTGAGACCCATGTGGGACCTGAACTATAGCCAACTTGATTTGCTTGTATCTACCCTGATGCTTAGTACAGTGCCTGACACAAAGTAAGCACTCAACAAATAACATCTAAAAATGATCTTCTTAACACATCTTCCACCTGTGAGGATGAGCCCCTAGGAAGAACAGTTAACTCTCCAGGAGGTGAAGATCTTACTTTCCTCTCAACATTTAATGGGGTCACTAAAGCAGTAAGAGGCATGGAGGGTGGCAGTGATCCCAGATCTGATGATGTATCTGCAGGAACATATAAACAAGGAGGGAGTGTTCTGCTCAGACACCTAACCAGGATCTTCCTCAACATATCAGTGGGAAAATGTTACAGGAGTTCAAATATTCCACCATTTTCCCCATTTTCAAGAAAAAGGGGGAGATAACTGACTGTCAAATCTATTCTGAAATTCCATTGTTCTCAATTTCTGCCAAATTTCAAGCCAGTGTCCTCCTGGGCTTAGTGGAGACCATTATCAGGACCTCTACATAGTGTTTGTAGATCTAACAAAGGCCTGTGGTATCACGGTAGATAAACCTGGGCTCTGGCAACTATTTTAAAAAGTTTATCATCCCTGAGACGTTTGCCAAGGTCCTAAGACTATTTCATGATGATGCAGCTGGCCCCTATCAGGCTTGGAGAGTACTGGTGTGATCCATCCCCATCACCAATGGAGTAAAATAGGGCAAGGTACTACGTCCTATCTTGCACAACTTACTCTGTGCAGCTGGGTTTAAGGAATCTGGAAGCTCATATGAGAATATTTTTCAGCCTTATGATAAACCCTTTCAAATCAACAAGGTGAGAGCATCAGCAAAAGCCCTGGAATCACATTCTACAAGAGCTCTTCTGTATAGTAATAACAATAATTTGTTAGGGACTTACTATGTGCCAGGCACTGTACTAAGCCCTGGGGTAGAAAGAAGCAAATTGGGTTGGACACGGTTCCTGCCATTCATTCATTCATTCATTGTCGTATTTATTGAGTGCTTACTGTGTGCAAAGCACTGTACTAAGCGCTTGGGAAGTACAAGTTGGCAATATAGAGATGGTCCCTACCCAATAGTGGGCTCACAGTCTAGAAGGGGGAGACAGACAACAAAACAAAACATATTTAAAAAAATAAAATAAATAGGATGAATATGTACAAGTAGAGTAATAAACATGTACAAACATATATACAGGCATATATTTATATACAGGTCCTCGATTGGGATCACAGTCTTAATCCCCAATTTACAGATGAGATAACTGAGGCACAGAAAAGTGAAGTGATTTGCCCAAGGTCACATCAGACAAGTGGTAGAGCCAGGATTAGAACCCAGGTCCTTCTGACTCAAAGGCCCGTGGCTCTGTCTACTAGGCCATGCTGCTTCTAGAAAAACACAAGCAGATGATTATGAAAAGCCTCTCAATGAGCAAAAGGTTTAGACTGATAATTGCAATGAAGAAGACTGAAGCATGCTACCAGCCTACATCTGGCAAACTTGATGAGCAACCAAAGATGTCTGTCGGCATCATAGAACTAAACGCTGGGAATGAATTCTGCCACCTAGATAGCCTGGTCACACGTTGGCCCTATCAGCCACACTAGCAACGCATATACTCTCCCCAGTATTTGGGTCATCTTCAAACCTCAAGGACTGCTATAAATACATTTATTCATTCAATTGTATTTATTGAGCGCTTACTGTGTGCAGAGCACTGTACCAAGTGCTTGGGAAGTACAAGTCGGCAACATATAGAGATGGTCCCTACCCAACAGTGGGATCACAGTCTAGAAGGGGGAAACAGACAACAAAACAAAACATGTAGACAGGTATCAAAGTCATCAGAACAAATAGAATTAAAGCTATACGCACAACAGTCTATAGCTGTGGGCTCACAGCTATAGCAACGTTTGTTAAAGGATAATGATTTAAAGTGACGTGCTAAAAACATGGGAGTCAGAAGGAACTGGGTCCTAATCCTCACTCTGCCACTTCTCTGCTGTGTGACCTTGGACAAGTCACTTCCCTTCTCTGTGCATCAGTGACCTCATCTGTAAAATGGGAACTAAGACTAAAAGCCCCATGTGAGTCAGTGACTGTGTCCAACCCACTCTGCTTATATCCACCCCAGTGCTTAGTACAGTGCCTGACACACAGTAAGCACCCAATACCATAATGATTATTATCTCCTGGTTCTTCGGGTTCTACAGAGAGCCTTCTTAACTGATGCTTAGATTAGTCACAATAGACAGAGAGAGAGTGAATGAAAAAGCCAGTTGGCAATGCCAAAGTTCAAGGGGGAAGCTGGGACTATCATGCTCCTATTTTCTCATTACTTTCCCTCACTTTTGTGCTACAACTAGGGCTTCACCAACACCTGAATAGAATACTTTCATTGGGTTAACCTTGGCTTTTTAGGGGGGAGTGTCCCTGCTTATCACGCGACAAATCATCCCCTTAACCTGCCGGCTCCACTTAACTCTGCTGCAAAAGCAGTTTGAGAGATCCAGACGCCTTCGGCTGTGAAGCCGACCAACTGAATGTTTGGGAATCAGTTCTCTCTTCTTCAGGAATTGTGGATTTGCTCTTCCACCAGAGTAACTGTCATCTGCCCCCTAAATCATGACAGGCACCTGCCAAGTGATTGTTCTTGAGGAGTCTCCTTCCCTCTGGAGAGAGCAGAGCTCTGACGGAACTGGCACCTGCACCAGGAGGCCCTGCTTCTGCTTGCCCAGTCATTATCCTCAGAGTCTGCCTGGCCACAAACAGAGAACTTTTGGAGGCTTAGACAGCAGGTCAAATATTTGAAAACCAGATCTTTTCCCCCTGGAAAATGCTTATGCTCTTCAAATAAATCTGTTAGGGTTGATATTTTCTTTGTATATAACCAATCCCAGTTGGGGTTTCTCTCTCTCTCCTTTATTCCCCCACTGGTATGCTTGCTCATGCTTTTGCTCGATGTGTAAACAGTGAATCCAGCTCTCCTGCTTTTAGTTTAGATGAAATGAACCCGAAGAGATCCAAGCCAAAATGACACGAGTCAGTTTACTGAACTGAATGATTAAACAGACATTAGCTGCCTTTAGAAGGGACACTGAATTTGGTTATTAAACAAAAACCAAAAAATTAAATTGTATAAACATAAAATTGCCTGGCTAATTAATTTTTAACTAACCAGCTATGTGAAATGCACATCTCTTCACCCTCAACTTTGTTCTGCAGTGAAGTGGGTGGAAATGTAGGGTGTGGGGAATTAATCTCCCCTTCCTCTCAGACAATATTAAGAGAATGAGGCTACATGATTGGAGAATGGTAGATGGAGAGAGAATGAGAGAGGCTAACGAAGTGCCTGACTACTAGGAAACAAGCTAGGAGATAACATTTAAACCTGAATGAAAAGAAACCCATTTGCAATAAAGTACAGTGTAATGATGGAGTTCCCCATCAGGAACAACAGTTGAGCCCCAGTCCTGAAACTTCTGGACCTTCACAGGGGAATTGATTCTAGTGCTAGTGATTTGAGCAGCTCCACTCATGCTCTCTCAACTCGGCTAGTTGTGTTCCTTCTCGGGGACAGAATATCACAAAGGAGTAGGCAAGTCAAGGTACAGCACTTTTGCAAAGTGGATTTGCAGTCTTTGCCCACATTAGCTACAGAGAAGAACTAGAACTAAAACCCAGGACTTCTGATGACCAGAACAGTACTCTTTCCACTGGAACAACAGCAAGGCCTACTTTATATTTGTCAGTCACCTAGTTGCTGATGCTGCTGTAAGAGCAACACACGCATTTTAATCAGGAGGTGATGCAACTAGAACCAGAGGAAAGTTCATAGAGAACTTTGTGAAACACCAAATCTAAATGAGAATATCACATGGACAGCAGCTGTGTGAAAATAGCCATTTCATAGAATTGTTTTAGTTAGAATAAACAAAATGTGAGGTACTCATCAGGAGGGAAGAAATAAATTGGACAGCTCAATCAGACCAGGAAGCCAGGATTGAGGACTGAAGACCTTAGGATTCTAAGATTGGTTCCACTTCTGGTGTGAAACTGGTGGAAAAAGCAGGGATGAGTTAAAGAATAACAGCAGCAGCAATTGTGGCATTTGTTAAGCCCTTACTATGAGCCAAGCACTGTACCCCAAGTGTTGGGGAAGATACACAATAACTAGGTCAAACAGTCCCTGACCCGCACGCAGATCACAGTCTATAGGGGAGGGAGCACGGGTAGTAAATCCCCATTTTACAGATGAGGAAACTGAGGCACCAAGAAGTTATGTGACTTGCCCATGGTCACCTGGCAGGCAAGTGGCAGAGCTAGGATTTTAACCCAGGCCCCCTGACTCCCAGTTCTGTGTTCTATCCACAAGGTCATGTTGCTTCTCACTAGCCTGTACTGCTTCTCAAGTTAAAACTTGGGAGATCCCTTCTCCCAAGGGATCCGAGTTTGAAGAGTTTCAAATTCGAGAAGTCACCTCCCCAAATGAATTGCCATAAATGCCTCCTCACACATAGGCAAGGACAACCTTTAATATGACTGCTAAGGAAAGAAAGAGCTATCATAAAAAAAGTGAAAAAAAACCCTGTAGTATCCCATGCAGTGCAAGTACAGCTTCTATTTTTATTCCTAAACAGTATATCTCCAGTGCTTTTCTCTAGTGCAATGTTTTAACCTCAATAATATCCTTGCTAGATAGTTACTAAGCTTAAATATACAGTACTCAAAAGGTATCTGAAGCACTCATGTAACACTTCCTAAAATACAAAGTACCTGCCTGCCTTAAACAAAAATGCTAATGCCTAGTGTGGCATGTTGTCAGTACTCAATAAATGCCCAGCCTAAAATATGTACCTGACTAGGCAGCCTACAATTTCTTCCCTTCAATCATATTACATCCTAGCAGCTCAATCAGGCCTGTTATTGCTATTCATCCTGGCCTTATGATAGGTCTATTTAAAACCACATGGCACACAGGACTCTCCCCCGGGTATTTATTAAGAAAACAGGAAAGAAAACCTAGTTACAGTCTCAGTTTTTTCATATTCCTACTTTTTCAGAATATTTTCCAGATTGGACAGTAATAGTCACTTCAATATTTACTAAAACCGGTTACATTGACAATATGCTATCAGTTTCCAGTCTCCCGTTTCCTTAAATTGCTTGATGGCTTCTCTCTAGATCCTCAACTGAGCCTTAGTAAAAGTGAAGATTAACTGTGACCCTACACCGTGCCTGGGCATTTCAATCCTTAGATGGAAATGTGTTAAACAAATCTAAAAGATCAACATTATGTGTGTAATTATGATTGAATTAATTTTAGATTTCATATTGTTCTCCAATCTCATTTCGGTTTATTTTATGTTCCTCTACTCAAATTGTATCCCATATTCTCAAACCTGGCACGGTAATTGATATCTTGGGCATCTGCCCAAAAGGGGACTTTAAATGTGAATATTAGAGAAGGAATTTAGGCTCAAAAATATTGGTGTTAGATAACATTTTAAGTAGTATTTTAAGTCTGTAAACTATTGAGACTGGACAGAGTCTTTTTAATTGATTTGAATCAAATCTCCATATTCTGGAACAGTGTCAGCTTTGAAGGTAAGTCTGTTTAAAATTGTGAGAAGGAGAAGTAAACACTTTAGATACCAATCCACAGGAGGTAGCCTTGAAGCATAAGAAATGCTACAAAAGATTAAGAAGATTGTAAAGTGAGAAAGCCATCAATCCATTTTCTAAAATAAAGACCCACGGAAGACATACATTCAATTGCTTTCTTCTTTTCTCAAAAGTACTATGTTGTTAATGAGATTAACATAACGTGCCATCATTTGTTTCTAGAGGGCCTGCATTTTAAGCATGCTGAGTAATTTCATCCTCTTTTCCTAAGTGAGGTGCGAATTCAATATGGCCTAAGGAAAAAAAAAAGCCATTTTTTCTAATAAATACCCAGGGGAGAATGCTGTGTGCCATGTGGTTTTAAATAGACCAATCATAAAGCCAGGATGAATAGCAATAACTCTGGTGAACTCTTCATCCCGATGACATCATCATCTAACCCTCCGGCTCCTTGCCTGGACTGAAGGAACAAAGTCTGGTTCACAGCAGATAGAAGAAACATATGGTGAATTTTATTAGCCTTCTGAGGCAACTTGAAAATCCCAGGGACTCTAGCGATTGCTTTTCTCCCTATTATATCCACAACATTATAGAAACCATGCCTAGGGAAGGTGAGTGATGATGAAGATGCGGATTATCCTTGCATGCAGAAGGTATATTATGCAGTTAGGCATTGGTGCCATACTGGGAGGAAAACTCAGACAATAAATGCCAGAAAGCATGGAAAGCAGCAGGGGGGCATGAGTACAGTGCTGGTAAAGTGCTCCAAAGTGAAAATCAAAGTAAGTAGATAAAAGCAGACATTGGTCTGGGCTTTTTAATCAGGCGCCTGGAGCAAAACTAAGGCACGAATGATAAATCTGCGGCTATGTTACGGCACACAGGGAGCCCTGCAGTCGATCAGGTCAATGTTTATGTTAACCGTGGTGGAAATCATTGAACATTCACCTTTCACCCCAGCAAATGAATCAGCAGGTCGGAAAGTGTCGTTAATTTATTAAACAGCATAAAATCTCACTAACAAAGCTGAAGGACAGGGAAATAGGGAAATGTTGTAAACCAGTGTGGAGTTTAGCAAAAAAAAGCTATCTATCCTAATCAATGGTGATTATGATTTACATGGTCTCCAGGGAAACGATGGAAATAGTAATGTGATTGAAAGAAAATTCTACCCAAGGATCGAGCAATTAGCTTCTTTCTGACAATAGGTTTTTAACACGTGAAAACTGTTTTTTAACCATCTACAGTAAAATCATGTTAATTTGATATCAAGTATTACAAAACATCCTGTAATTCAAAGCAACTCTTTCCAAGCAAACTAGGTAGAATTTAATTCCAAGAATGGATAATATATGATTCAGGGTGGAAATTAGGTCTTGAGAGTGCCTTACATTACAAAATTGGTCAGATAAGTCAAAATGTCAAAAGCAGCGGCAAATCAGCCATAAGTGAAACAATGATATGTGAGCCGCGTTGATTACTCGTCATCGGAAGAGAGGGTGAGATTACCAACAAAGCCAGCAACCTTTTCGGCTCTCCTTCCCCTACGGACGAGGATAGATCATTGACCTTCATATTGACAGATTGCTGCTCCATGTGCTCGTACGTGTCTGCAAAATCTGAGGCGTGACCCCCGGTCCTTTCCACACTGAGTACATATGTAATCTGTCTTCTGATTAGCCATTCTTTATACAGCTTGTTACTGCTCCGTGCCTTTGCTCCAAATGAGCCGGCCCATTTCTGATTGCTGCATTCCAGGCTGATTTGTCAGCCATCACTACTTCCAGGCACAGACTATGCTGGGATGTGTCACTTTGGTTCATCCTGCTGGGCTTTGATGTTCTTTATTAAATCTTCACAGAAGTTTTTTCTGCTCACCTATTTCTTTTTTTATTTTCAGTCAGTCACTCCACTTCAGTTTGGACATTCTGTTGTCATCCATCCTCCACATAGGACCAGTTTAACAGAGGCAGCTCACAGTCGGGAGAATTCTAATACGTGGGTACTGGCCACCTTCCAGACCTCACTGGCAAGAACGTCCACAGTACCATCTGAGGCCAAGCAGACAGCGTGGATGACACTGAATGAAACTTTTCAAATCCATTAACATAGGTTTCCCTCGCTTTAAATATACCCTCGAACCAAATTCACACTTTATGGTTTATTTCTCCCACCACGAATTGAAAGGACACAGATTGTGGTTCACTGGTAGAGTTAGAGGGGAAGATATAATTCCTGATGGGAGCAGAGGTGACGACTTCCTTGCCAAAAGGAATTATCTTCACTGAAAAATGCTTCTGCTGTGCCAAACTTTAGTTCTGCATTTTGAGGTGGACCGACCATTCTGCAGATTATGCTTGAGGCTCTGAGGCTATTACCACTTACAGAGCTTCCTGATCTTCTGCTGTACCCCAAGGTTGTCTTGGTAAGGTGACACTTGTCCCCAACACATTTAGAGCAGGTTTCCACATCCAGCCAACTAAGCAAGAGACAGTTCTCTCTTATTTGGGCCAGGGTATGGCCCAGGGTGTCAGTTTAGGGGGACAGAAAGGAAGGGAACTATAAAAGATGATAGAAAAAAAGTAACATTTGAACCTATTTTCTAGCTCATGTGCTGCTTGTGATGCATAACAACTAAGGAGGGCACTGCATTTAGAAAATTATGCTTGCATTGAATTCCCCCAATAGTGGGAGAGTGTGGGAAAGGAAGGGTGAGAGATGGTATTTACATCAAAATATATGGCCCTGACTCTGGTTCCACCCCCTTCCTAGTTGCTGTGCTCCCCGTGAAGGGAATGAGCCTCCCAATTAATTGTTCTGCCACTTGTCTGCTGTGTGACCTTGGGCAAATCACTGAACTTTTCTATGCCTCAGTTGCCTCATCTGTACAATGAGGATGAAGACTGTGAGCCCCATAAGGGACAGGGACTGTGTCCAATCTGATTAACTTGTATCTACTCAGTGCTTAGAATAGTGCTTGGCACATAGTAAGCACTTAAGTACCGTTATTATTATTATTATTATGTCACTTCTCTTTACCTCAGTCCCCTTATCTGCAAAATGGATATTCAATACATGTTCCTCCTCCTGCTTATACTGTGAGCACCATGTGAGACCTTATTATCTCATATCTATCCCAGTGCTTAGGACAGGGCTAGACATGTAGTAAGTGCTTATCGCATAACACAATTATCATTACTGCTATTATTCTTGCTTAGTCAATAGAGTTCCTATAGATAGTCCAGGTAGGAAAATGAATATCAGTGATATTCACTCTGTGACTATTCTGACCGCCTCTGAAGGCCCTTCTTTGTTTTCACCCCTGTCATGGAGACTGAAGAACAATCATGGAACAAGAGGCCTTAGGTAAACACAACAGTGAGGGCAAAAGATCCTTCCCATCTGTCCTGCATAAAGAGTGGGTCTCCACCAGAGAGGCCAAATGACAAATTACAAGTCTTGCTACACTCCACCTTCCATTCTTTCCTTCCATCCACCCTTTAAACTGAAATCGAGTGTATGTTGGCTGTCTCTGAGGAACAGAATGAAAAACAACACCTGAAGCGGGAAAGAGAGGTGGCAAGAAAAAAGCAAACCAAAATATCAAAGCTGAGAAATAGAAATGAGCAAAAGCTTTAAGAAAAGAAATAGTTAATAAGGGGAGGAAAAGGGACAGCAACAGGTTAAGAAGGATGGACATCATCTGGACATCATCATCATCTTGGAGAAACTGTGTGGCTCAGTGGAAAGAGCCCGAGCTTTGGAGTCAGAGGTCATGGGTTCAAATCCCAGCTCTGCCAATTGTCAGCTGTGTGACTTTGGGCAAGTCAAAACTTCTCTGTGCCTCAGTTACCTCATCTGTAAAATGGGGATTAAGACTGTGAGCCCCCCATGGGAAACACCTGGGAGAGTACAATATAACAGACACATTCCCTGCCCATAACAAGCTTACAGTCTAGAGGGGGAGAGTGGATGTGTTTTGTAGATAATATTGAGATGCATATAGAGACTGACAAACCCTTTCACACATTTTCACCAACACCCACATCTCCTTTAACAGGCCCACTCCCAAATTCAGATGACAAGAATCCAAGTGTATGTCTGCAGTCCAATACTATCAAGGCTCGCACACAAAACACAATTTCCTACTAGCACCTTACAAACTATCATTGAAAAGCAGCTTTGCACCGAGAAAGAAGGGGAGACCGAGGAATGGCACCCAAGGTGAGATTAAATAGCTGTGTTCACAGTTGCACTCCCTAGGGTGCTCAGGGTCCTTGGAATAACTCCGGCATATAAAACTGGCAGAGAGAGGACATAAAAATGCACTAATAAGAAATCATATTTCACTGAGTGTTTTACATACTAAAAAGAGAGACAGAGAGAGAGAAGGAAGGGCAATGCAGTGAGGAGAAGAAATGGGAAGGTGGAGGAAAAAAAGGGATTTCTCTTAGGACAAGCTAAATTGATGACTTAGATTTGTCTCTAAGCCACACATCTCCTTGCCTAAAAAACTATGCAAATGTGAAGAGTTAGTATTATTATATAAGCACTGAGAATAAAATTCATTTTAAAGCAATTGTCATTTCTAGAGAGGAATATCTAGTAAATATTGGGTATACCTCAGGAATCTGCCCTCTACCAAAAAGCCTGGCTGAATCATATGTGAAAAGTTTGCATTGAGAAACAAAAGCAGGTGAAGAAAAAAATCAGAGCAGAAATCAGTCACATTTTCTCCAGAGGCCAAAACAATGAAACCTGTAATAAAGCAACAAAGGTTTCTTGAAAAAAAATTGCCATATAGATGGAAATAGATTTTCATCAAGTGAACAGGTCATTGTGCAAATTACATAGCATCTGAGCCTGTCAAATATAGCATAATGACTCTCAAGTCACTAAAGACAAGACAAGTAATGCCCTAATTTTACAGGCCCATTAGAAAGATTCATACATTTCAGGGCTAAAAGTATGGTAATGTCAGTAACCTATTATCTTGATTCAACATGATGGATAAACTTTGTAACTGCCTAAAAAGTACAGATCTAAATCACTTTACCTGGGTTCTTGGTACATAAATTCACATCTGCATGGTTTTAATGCCAAATGCTCAGAAAATAAGGGTTGGGGCTCACAGATGCATAGAGGAGGCAATGAGGTGTCTGATGAGAACGGGATAGGGTATTTATTCACCTGGTTTTTACCTGGTCTGTCTCCCGTCTGGTACTAACATGTTTCTGTTCTGACTGACAATGCCTTTTTGTCCAGGAGTTTTTCTTTAACACCCAAGCTCCATCTTCCTTAGCTCCTGCCACTGAGTCCCACAGCTCAGAAGAGCAACTCCTGTTTCTAGAGGCCTGGAAGGGGAACATAGTGGTTCTAGAGCGAGGTTAGAGGAGTTCATTCATTCATTCAATTGTATTTATTGAGCGCTTACTGTGTGCAGAGCACTGTACTAAGCGCTTGGGAAGTACAAGTTGGCAACATATAGAGATGGTCCCTACCCAACAGCGGGCTCACAGTCTAGAAGGGGGAGACAGAAAACAAAACAAAACATATTAACAAAATAAAATAAATAGAATAGCATAAAATAAATAGAATAGTAAATATGTACAAGAGTTGGGAGTCGCCTGGAGAATTCTTTATGTGGCTAAACACAGGCCTAGGAGTCAGAAGGTCATGGGTTCTAATCCCCACTCCACCACTTGTCTGCGGTGTGACCTCGGGCAAGTCACTTAAATTCTCTGTGTCTCAGTTGCCTCATCTGGAAAACGGGGATCGAGACTGTGAGCCCACATGGGACAGGGACTGTGTCCAATCTGATTTGCTGGTATCCACCCCAGCACTTAATACAGTGCCTGGCACATAGAAAGCGGTTAACAAATACCATAATCATTACTATTATTATTATTCTCCACATTGTTCTTCATGGCACTGTTATGATGAATAATCTACCAAACACATGTAAAGAAACTTACTTCCAGTTTGGTGTATTTGAGGGCCAGAAGTGGCCACTCTAGCAGGGCCAGCTGCAAACATTTGACCACTCTAAGACAGGTAAAAATTTGCCGTCCCCTCTTTTTCCATAAAACATTGTATACAAAATTCTGTGGGAATTTGTATCAAGAGCATTTCTCTGTCAGCCCACTCCTACAGCGGCCTTGTAATCATCCCACTTCCATCACTTCCACTGCTGGCTTTACCCTCCCACTCTTTGAGCAAGTGCTCTGGACAACTTGGCTCCAAGATCCCAACTCCTGCCCCGCAGCCATTTGCTGCATGATATGCATTCCTGTGGCACCATTTTAGCAAAGAGCAAAGGGATACCTAGCCCTTGCCTCTGTCATCTTTGTGAGGGTTTGTGTCACTGAACCCCAATTTCCTTACCCACTCCCTCATTGCTACCTCCTCTGCTACACTCCCTGATAATGGGGTCTGAGGCAGTCTCACTCAATTACCATCAGAGCAGCTTCTGCTCCTTAGAACAGGGGAAGGGAGGGAAGGTGCCAAAAGGAAATACACAGGTCACCTCTGCTCATAACAGCTCTGCCATTTTACTATCTTGCAATCCACTTCTGCTGTACTTTTAACTTCAGCGTTTTTAGTAAGGACCCAGCTGGGGGATCTTACAATGACAGGGATTCCTTTGGGCAAAACAGGGAGAAGCTTTTGGAAAAAAACCCGGATATTTTTAGAGCTTGGAACAAGGACTAGTCTTATCACAATCTGGATGACAATAGGTAAGGTGGAAAATACTCTAAATACCTAATGGAAGGATCAACACCTGTAGATGCCCAAAGAGATTTTATTGGCCTTTAGAGTGCACAGGCCCCAGTTTTATCAAGGTTCCCAGGCACTTCAGGTTAATTCAACCACCTTTAAAATCAAAATAATTTTATATGGAATGACATAGCTCTTTGGGGTGTTTGGGCACTGAAACACACTGAATGAAATAGAAAAGAAGCCAACAATTGGTACAGTGAAAGGCACTCAGCAGTGGTATATAAAGTGAGTGTATGAATGAGGCATGTGCCAAGGACAGCATACAGAAATCTTCAGTTCCATGGGTAGCAATCTCCTAGTGGATGCGCTCTTGGTTTAAAAAAGTTTCACTGCCCTAAGTTTCTCAAAAATCCTAAGGGTAATACTCCTTGATAATAATAACTTGTATTTGTACAGTGTTTTTCAGGTTTTTCCAAAGTGCCTCCAAATCAGCTATCTTATTTCATCCTCAAAACATCTGTGTGAAGTAAGGAAAAGCAGGTCTTTTAATCCCTATTTGAAAATGAAGAAACTGAAGTCCAGAGAGGTTAGGTGAATTTCCCAAGGTCACAAAGCAGGCCAGTGGCAAAGATGAGTCCTAAACCCATGCTCTTTCCACTAAGTGATGCACTCCCACTCCATTCTACATCACGCTGATTTGCTCCCTTTATTCACTCTCCGCCCTCAGCCCCAAAGCATTTATATACCTATCCATCATTTATTTATTTATATACTGTCTCCCCATCTAGACTGTAAGCTCATTGTGGGCAGGGAATGTGCCTATCAACTCTGTTATACTGTACACTTCCAAACACTTAATACAGCGCTCTGCACACAGTAAGTGGCTCAATAAATACATTTGATTGATTGAGATTATTGGGTCTGTCATAGTGGAAGGGGCCTTAACTCATTCTTTCCGTGTCACCTCTGGAATAAAGTAAGGTAGTGTACTAAATTCAGGATTGTTCAACCTGTTCTAGGCAGCTGTACTAAAGAAAACAATAAGGAATCTGGGAGTCCGTGACACAGACATGGTCCCCTAGGAAAGATTGAAGACCTCTGGGAAACTGGCTAAAGGCATCAACAAAAGTCCTTGAATTAGTCATACAGGAACACAACTGTTACAGCTTGATGACTGTGCTCTGGGACAGGCAGCTCACCACTCTGGATGGGCAGTCCTTGAGGAGAAACAGTTACAAACTTTTCACTGCTCTATATGGTCAGAAGGAGGGTAGCTTTTGTCCACCCTCCATTCTTGCAGCTGTGAGGCTTCTTCCTAGTGATGGTAACAGACACCAGAGAGAAAGGAGGTCACTCTGCTCATGAAGTAGTCCTTCACAGATTCTGAAGGCCTCATACCATGGGGACTCCAGATCATTCAAATGATCATGAAGCACTCTGTCCAGTCAGTCTTGGGTTTTGGAGTAACAATGAAAATTCATTTATTTATATTAATGTCTGTCACTCCCACCTCAGATGGTAAGCTCTTGGTGGGCAGGGAACATGTCTGTTCATTGTTGTATTCTCCTCTCCCCAGTACTTACTACAGTGCTCTGCACACAGTAAGTGCTCAATAAATATGGTTGAATGAGTGAATGAAAAACCCACAGAAGACTGCGGCTACGCCCCAGTCTGTACCCAGCAATATCTCTCACAACCGGAGTTTTTCATCAGCTACACTGAATTGAATACTTTCACTAACTTCGGAGAAGAGGAGGGGAAAGGAGGGGAGAGGAGAGGGAAGACAGCAAAGGGAGAGGGTGTAGAGAAGATAAGAGTCCCATATTACACGTGGAGCCATTCTCGTTCATTCTAAGGCAGGCTGATAAGTATATGTAATTTTACTGCCCAAGGAACAGCCTCAACCAAGGCTAGATATTTAGAGATATTGTACACACAACTGTCTGGAACCAAAAAGATGCGATCCTATTGTCTATTCATATCTTGTAAGTGGCTTCCCTCTCCACCTGAAACCAGAGAATATGTGTGTCAAGAAACCCCCATCGGAATTAGCCACACCCACCCAATTCATCTTAGAATGTCTCCATTCTATTTGTAATGTAAGGGGAAAGAGACACATCTGAATGAGTGCCTCTGCAGGATGTCAGCAGCAGAATAAAATTCCTGTGGTGAGTGAGCCCCTAACTAGAATTGAACTTGGCTGGATGTGTTGGGGATGAAATAAACTGTACTGAAATAGGAATTTAACCTGCAACACCACAGGCTCACATGGCCCCACTGAGGTGGCTTGGATCTGTGCTTCGAGTGGACACACACTTTTTTCCCAAAGAAGGATCATACCATCAAAAGAGAAGTGGAAAAAAAAACTCAGCGGTATTAACATCCTGTAAGAGCAATCCACAATGTTTTTTCCAAGTGACTTCTTCCTTCTCTAATCAAAAGAGTACAGGCCTGGGAACCAGAGGACCTATCAGTCCACCAGTGGTACGTATTGAGAATTTACTTTGTTGTGCATGGGAGAGTATAGTACAGCAGTGTTGGTAATCATGTTCCCTGACCACCGAGAGTTTACAGTCTAAAGGTGGGGGCGGGGGGGATGTACATTAAAATTAATTATGGATATACACATAAGTGAGGGCAGGGTGACTGTCAATTGCTTAAATGGAACATAGGGAAAGGGAGTAGGGGAAATTAAGGCTAAGTCAAGAAAGGGCCCTTGAAGGAGATGTGATTTTAAAAGACTGAAGGTGGGGAGAGTGGTGGTCTCGCAGGGATGAAGGGGGAGGGAGGACATGGGCAAGGAGGGTGACAATAATAATAATAATAATTTTGGTATTTGTTAAGCGCTTACTATGTGCCAGGTACTCCCCAAGCGCTGGGGGAGATACAAGGTGATCAGGTTGTCCCACATGGGGCTAACAGTCTTAATCCCCATTTTCCAGATGAGGTAACTGAGGCCCAGAGAAGTGAAGTGACTTGCCCAAAGTCACACAGCTAAGTGGCAGAGCGTGATTCGAACCCATGACCTCTGACTCCCAAGTCCACGCTCTTTCCACTGAGCCATGCTGCTTCTCTAAGATAGACAAGGTAGACAAGACGGCGGTACAATGAGTAGGTTGGTGTAGGAGGAGCGAGACTTGTGGGCTGGGTTGTAGTAGGAAATCAGCACCGTAAAATGTGGGGAAGACCTGATCAAGTGCTTTACAGCCGATGGTAAGGTGTTTCTGATGTGGAGGTAGGCGGGCAATTGTCGGAGGTTTCTGAGGAGTGAAGAGACTTAAACTGAACTGTTTTACAAAAATGATTTGGGCAGAGGCGTGAAATAGGGCCTGGAGTGGGAGCAACAGCAGGCTTGGAAGTCAGTGTGATGACCGATGCGATAATCGGGATAGGGTAAGTGCTGGAATCAGCATGTAGCAGTTTGGACGGAGAGGAAAGGGGGAATTTTAGCAAAGTTGTGAAAGTAGAACCGATAAATTTGGTGACAGATTGAATACGTGGATTGAGAAAGATGAGAGATGAGTGAGAGCACCTGGGTTCTAATCCTGGCTCGGGCACACAGCATTTAACTTCTCTGTGCCTCAGTTTCCTTGTCTGTAAAATGGGGATTAAATGCTGTTCTTCCTTCTATTTAGATGTTGAGCCCCACGTGAGACAGGGACTGTGTTTTACCTGCTTACTTTGGATTGATCCCAACACTTAGAGTGATTAACAAATATCACAATTATTATTATCATTATTATTATCTTAAATCCTACTTGAATTTGAATATAACACTTTTCTTCAGAGATGCCTTTGAGACAGTTAAACGCTCAAGGGTCTCGCTACATTTCTGTGGCATAGATGGGTTCAGAAATCTCCACTGCAACCCTTGCACTAGACTTTCAGATTGCTAGCCCTTGCCCATCTGCTAGACCCTGCCACCTCTTTGAAAGTCCCTGAATAGGGCAGGGTGAGAAATTTCTCTATTTTTCTACAGTATGACAAGAGGTGCACTAGTGGTACAGGTTTATGCTCCAACTGTTGGTGTCTCTGCCAACAGTGCTAACCAAGGTGACAGTTAATGGCCCTGAAAAATGACCTGCGTGAGGCAGACAATCTCTGTCAGGAACAAACATAGGAACTAAAACTATCAATCTGACCTTAAAGTTCAGCAAAACCTTTACTTTCTGTGTCACACTCAAACAGAAAATATTTTGGAGGATATTTCTCCATTGTGAATTGTCTTTAAACTACAATTGGCTTGAACCAGAATCAAATCAAAATAATTTTTGTCAATCCTATCACCCCCCACCAAAAGTGCCAAACAACAACAAATAAACTGCCACCAACTTGTTTCCCAAGCCAATACTTCTACCCTTCAGGGCTAGAGCAGAGAAGGATGCAGCTGGGGTAACTGCCTGGGGCTTCTTGCAAAGAAGTTCTCTGTCTTGGCAGTTCTCTGTCTGTCACTCCGTGGACATTTTAGTGGCTACAAAAACACCCAGGACATTCAACAACCCCTTATTCACACCTGCTCCAGGTTCCTTACAACACTAGTTTCTCCTGGGCCTACACCTATCTCATTGCCAGAATTCTCCCCTCCTTTGGGACAAAGTAAAGCAACCTAAAGACATCGTAAAATGGAAAGGAAAAAGAAATGAAAAATGGGTTGAAAAGACACCGAATGGCTCGGAGCATTCCAGCCACTCCAAGAAGAAGTGATTCTTTCTGCCAGCACCCAAAAGGAACAGGATGCTCTGTTTCTTTTATGGAACTCTTTATGCACTAGTAGTAGAGTTATCCTTCCATTAAAAATAATGATGCTATCAAGGCACATCACATTTGCACATCTCGTCCATGAAAATACAATAGTGCCACCATTTTTCTGGTACTTTGACTTTCAGGTGAACCCTGCTTAATCACAAATGGTTAAGAAAGGAAAGATATATCTTATGACCAGCAGGACACGTGCTTGAATTGTTTTTGCAGTAGTGGTGATAGTTTGCCCTGAGCCTTCCATATTCCTTTGCCCAGTCCCTTGTGTCCCGTGACAAAACTTGTAAATACAGCTGATAGGGAGAATAGATCGATCAGTTTCCTCATTTCTAAAATGGGGATAATAATAGCTGCCTCTCCCTACCTCAAAGTGGTCAAACGAGGACAAAAATATAATAACAGAATACTTTGGGAATAAAGGTGCTGTGCAAAATCAAGTCATTGTTATTATCCCTACACTTCAAGAGCCACAGAAAGCCATACGCTCTCACTCAGCGCAACTAAAATTTCCATACGTATAGTGTGTGATAATTGAAGATAAATGATTGGCTGAAGGCTTTAATCTGCTCTCTAAATGAAGAGGAATCAAGGATAAATTTTGAAATAGAAGTCATTTTGATAACTTTAAAATCAGGGCAAGTGGAATAGCACTGCCGTGTGTACATCTCACAACCAAACTTCTGTTTGAACCTGAGTCACAAAATCCATGTGTTTTGCTGCCAGAAATATTTAATCTTACAAAAGTGATGCACACTATGTTGCAAAGAATAATGCTATAATTATAGCCCAGTTTAAAGGCTTTTAATAATGTCCACTAATTAACATCAACTACCCAGCCCACAAAGCAAACATACCCTTCTGTTCAGACATTTTCATCTGCAAACAAAAGGGTGTTTATTTGGGATTTTGCATATAGTTCTTTGGGTTTTCAAAGTGTAAGGACCAGGTGGAAGGACCAGGGAAACAGTTCAGAAAAAAAGGTAGCATTTGAACATAAAACTTGAGATTCAAAGGTTTAGTGTTAGTAGGTCAACAGATGTGCTTCAGGCATCATCTAGGCTCATGAAGATTCCTTTAAGTACAATACATCCGAGTAAAACTGATCTGTCTGCTTTGGAAAGCATGAACATATATATAGTACCTAGAGTTACACCATTGAGGACCATATTGTAAATTTTACAGTTGCTCTTTACCTTTTCAACCAGAGCTGGTATGAAAGCATCTTGCTTGCATGTGCTGGAGGGAGTCTTTTACTTCAGTGATTAAACTTTGATTTATTAGCCAGTGGCAAAATCGGCTTCTGACTGTAGTCTAGACCCAGGTATTTCCCTTTCCGAATCAACTTGTCAAAGCAAAAAAGGAAAAGAAGAACAACAAAAAAAAAGAGTTTAAGGTGTTCAAATAACACCATCATTTTAATTTGGGCTTTGTTGTCTAATGTGAAAACATGCACACATTCCTCCTTAAAAAGGCATGCGGAGAAAAGCCATTTCACTAGGCAAAATGGAAAATTTATGGCATTGGTAATATTAGCTTTTAAAAAATGTCAAGTGCTATAAATTCTAATTACATGTAGTTTACTATCCTTGTTTTTCTACAGCCATTTTACAGCCTGGGAACTGTGCAGCAAAAGAAATGATTTGGCAATTTCATTCCTTCTCTATCAGAGGAGCGGTGCAGCGATGTACCTGAGATGATCCTGTTTCTCTGCCCCACTCAGTCTTAATAAAGAAAGATCATACAGAACTCGAAGAAGCGCAGAGATGTCACATTACCCTCTGTAGCCTCCTGATCAAACCACCATCAGAACAGAAACCACTTATGCTCATAATGGAACAGAACATTCTTCCTCACTTATTATCCTGCGGTGCTAGGCGGTGTTGCCGCACAATATAAAATTGCCGCTGGGTCTCACCCCAGAGCTCAGGATGGGTAAGAAATGACTGAAGTGACGAATTCACTCAGCAGTCCTTCTGATTCGGATGTGTTGGTGTTAATAAAGTGCATTGCAATCATGTGCCTCTCCGCACTGGCTTCCTATTTGCCTGAGTGCTATTCTGAGGAGTGACTTTAATCTATAATAATTTAGTTTCATCTATAATGATTCAATTTAATTAAATCTAGCCCTTTATGGTTTGGCACTGGGCTCCTTTAGAGATTGTCTTTCTACCTCTTCACCCTCTAGGAATTAAGAACAGCCTGAAGGAGCCTGCTAATGCCTTCCAGATTTTAATCTTGGGGAATCGAAAAGAAGGATATGGGCCCTGGGATATTTAAGGGAAACCAAAAAAAAAAATAGAAACCATGGACATTTATGCTCTTGGTCTGCCCGTGATGGAGGATAATATGTGGGAAGACTTGGGGTAGAACTGTGGGTGGTGAAATGCTGTGAAGTCCAGATGGAATTGCAGAAAAACCTTACGAGATTGAGTGGGCAGAAAAGTGGCATAAAAACTTCAATGGGAGCAAGTCTTGATGAAACCATAATCCAAACTACAACTTGATGATATTGGCTTCTGATCAGTTGTAACACAGGACGGATACTGAAGAGTAATTGTCCACAGTTCCTTCTACTGCCAATCCAATGTGCCTCAGCTGCAGCAGCAGCCAAAAAGACCAACAAAATGCTGAGCATCATATCAGGAAGTGGATAAAAAAGAAAGCAAAATAAAACAGCTTGGCCATACTATGTCCAATCAAAAACTTTAGATACAGTTCCGGTTGTCACATTGTTAGGAGGACATAATTGAGCGGGAAAAAGTATAGAGGGCACAAAGATAATGAGCGGGATAGATCAACTTCTGTATTAGGATAGACTAAGAGGGCTAGGACTCCTCAGTCTGGAAAAATGAAAGCTGCAAGGCGGCACAATTGCAGTTTACAAAATCATGAAGACTGGTTGTAGGGCTCCCACTGAATTGTTTTTCACAAATTTCATGACAAGTTATGAGTTGGCATTCAACGAAGCTTAAAGGTGGCAGATTCCAAACCAAAAAATGGAAACAGTTTTTCCACATACAAGGTGGCAAGTACTAGGTGAGCAATCTCCCCACTGCTTATCTTTGCTCCTCTCCCACTACACCCAGCTTTCCTGCTTCAGCCTTCTCAAGTCGACCTACTCACTATGCCTCGAATCTATCTCTCTTGCCACCAACCTCTTGCTTATGCCTTCCTTCTACGCCTGGAACTCTCTCCCTGTTCCTATCTGGAAGACAATGCTCCCCTCATCTTCAAGGCCCTTCTGAAATCACAACTCCTCCAGGAGGTCTTTCTTGAATAATCTTTTATCTGCCCACCTCCATCCCCAGCTGCTGCTTGAGTTCTTCTGGTGTCACCTAAGCATCTGGTTACTTGCATCCATCCTATTGCATTGATGTATTATTATTATTATCCTGACACTCTCTTGTTTCCTCCTACCGCTCATTTATTTTAGTGTCTGTTTTCCCAGTTGACTATAAGCTCCTTGATGCCAGGGATCATGTCTACCAGCTCTATTATACTCCCTCAAGTGCTGAATGCACTGCGTTGCAAGGAGTAAATGCTTAATAAATACTATTGATTGAGTGATAGCACAGGACATTGTTTACAGCAAAAATATATGTGTTCAAGGAGAATTTAGATACTGACTGAGTAGTCTATAATGGGTTATTAAAGTGAAAAATCAAAGATTTCATAGGGGAATGCATTCTCTTGGAAAGGAAGAAGAACAGTGCTTCATTTGGGCTCGGGCTTGCCTAGGGCTCAGCCCCTGCAGCTTTAGAATTCGCAACTCTGGGGGAATTGGCCCTGGCAACTCTGAGGGAATTGCACTGTGGCCCATGTGAAGCACAAACATCAAAGCTTCCCAGGTTGATTTGAAACCCCAGCCCTTCTTTTCAATATAAATTAAGCACTAGAAAAATCATTACATGGAAAACACGAATCATCACTAGAGGTGGAACACAAAACATGGCACTCCTATCTGTTGGCTTAAGTGTTAGAGCATTCCTTTTAATTTTCCAAAACCGAACTTCGAAGAAATGGTCAGAGGGATAAAGTACCATGTAAACTGAAGAGGAAACCTAGTTCCTGAATCCCTATCATGCTGTGATCTATTGACCATTTTCGAAGCTGTAGGATATTATAAAATGCTGACTGGTTATGGGCTCAGCATCTGGTCAGTGCAGTGGTAAAGAGAATACTCTTGTTATGCATTCCCTATAACAAGTCTGAGTTAACATTCAAGGTCTTCAGTCTCCAACCTGCCAGAAGCTGAACTCATTGGCAAGATAAATTATACCATCCCTGAGGAAAAGAATCCAGCCACCTGTCATACTGTCAAAGAGTGCTAGAGAAAAAGTGCCTGAATGTCCCTCCACTCCACCTGGAGAGGCAGTGACTGCTAGGAAAGAGAAGCCATAGATCAACACGACAGAATATATGCAAGGATATAAACAATTGAAATAAATGAATTAAGGAGCAATTGTTAGCAATCCCCAATACACTTTGGAAAGGAAAATGGTTTTCCCATTCTACCCACCATGTCAACAGCAAGGAAGAATGTGTACTTCATCATTTTCCCTTTCCCTAAAATGAAAATTGGAAGTTTCAAGTAGTGGGTCCCAGAAGGAACTAGTACTTGGTGCTTTGACAGCTCATTATTCTGCACATTTTCTTTTTTTTTTTTAAACCAAAGGTGAATCATTAGACCGAAAAGGGGTCGACCTTGCAAATATGACTTCTTTTGGGTTTATTCAATTAATCAGATCCGGGTTCTATGATTATCAGCCATAGAAGTTACAAAGATTGGGTCTATGCTCTACTGGTGTTATGAGAAAAAGAGTTTGAATGAGTGCCTTTTAAAACTCAACTCCACTTGTGCTTCACATTAGTAATGACTTCAATTGACTGAAACCAGGAAAAAAATCTGCAATTAAGTGTCATTACTTGAATTCAGTCAAACAGCCGCTTTGAAAAGTCTCTCAGAAGATATTAAGTTTCACTACGTTTACTGCAACCTGCTGGGGCTTAATGCTTAATTCTAAAAGGGACGCTGTCAGCTTAAATGGACTGGCTTCAGGAGTTTGCAACTAATTATTTCATTTGAGTTGCTGCACTGTCTGTTTACCCAGCAAAGTTGATTGTATGACAAAAATGTCTTTGAAACCAAGAAAGATGGATTAAATCTTGTTTGAAGTTGACCCATTTTTGTCTTAGTATTAAAATTCTTTGACACAATAAAGGGAAGAAATGTACAGAAAAAAAATAAACCTGAGGAAATTTCCCCAACTATTTAAAAAAATCTATTCAAAGGAAAATTCTGAGGTGTTCTGATCCAGAATGGATTCTTAGAATGGCCTAAGGAATGCATTTAAAACATTCATAAATAGGTCTCTGTTGTAGAAGCTTCTGGGCTTACATAAAAGTAAATTAAAATACAGATTTGACTTTCAAGTGATAGTACCAATTGTAAATCTGAATTGAATAATACAGTGCATTTGCAGTCCTGAAAGAAATGACTGGAAGTGGTATTTCTAACCTTGCAACAATAGACTGAAGAGATGCAAGGAATTCAGGACAACCAAGACCAAAGGCTTCCAGCTTCAAAGAGGAGTCAGAGGAGCTGGGTTCTAATTGCAGCTCTATCAATTGCCTGCTGTGTGACCTTGGGCAATTCGCATAACTTCTCTGGGCTTCAGTTTTCTCATCTGTAAAATGGGGATTATATACCTGCTCTCCCTCCTCCTTCGGCTGTTAAGCCCTTGTGGGACAGGGTCTGTGTTCTACCTGCCAAATACCATAATAATACTTATTATTAAAGCAACCATGGTGATTGATAAACAACCAGACTGAGAGAAGCATTTGGCATATTAAGGAGGATAGGGTAGAACAGAGGTGGGGGAAGGGTGGCAAGCAGGCATTAACCCCACATCCGGAGAGGGGGACTGTAGACTGAAAGCTCCTATTGAACCTGTTATATGCCCCCATCAATGATAATGCGATGAGAGATCTGGAAGCTGGAATCAGAAAACACTTCTAGTTTTTCAACTCAACAGACTTTGAGCATCATCAAAATTCTTTGAGACAGTCATCCAGGAACTGTGGTAATCCTGAAAACTCTGCTCCTGAGGCAGACACAAGAAAAACATAAGAATGATTACGCATTGCTTTATAGTTTGGACAACCCTGTGGATTAACAACAAGCCTGAAAAAAAAATCTAATCTGGGACACCCAGTGCACAACCGTGTTCATGCGCAACAGAGGACTTACTATTATTGCCAAATGCTACTACATTATCCCATGTTGCACAGCTAGATTCAGAAGTAGAAAACAGAATTAAAAGGCCATCGTGGCTCTCAGTAGACTGTAGGACAGAGTGTGGCACTAATGAAGCATGAGCCCTGCACCGTGTTGAAGTTCTATAATATCAGTGTGGTTTCTAGTCTGCCTGCTGATTCATATTCATTCATTCAATCGCATTTATTGAGTGCTTACTGTGTGCAGAGCACTCTGCTAAGTGCGCTTGGAAAGTACAATACAGCAATGAAGAGAGACAATCCCTGCCCACAACGGGCTTACAGTCTAGAGACGGATAGTGCTACAACCCAACATCAGCACTGTGCTATATTTACGTTGGCTGCTAATGGGTGTTAATAATAATAATAATAATGATGGCATTTATTAAGCGCTTACTATGTGCAAAGCACTGTTACGTACAAAGGGTGTTGTACATAACATTCTTGCATTCACAACACAATATGCAGGGCACCATGCAAACCACGATCATTACAATTAATACATCTGTGCCAATTCTCAGCCCTAAAGACTGGACCAACGCTTGTCCATCTTTTATTATAGGAGACTCAGTCAATCTCAAACACAGTACAGTGTTCTGCACACAGTAAGCACTCAATAAATACCAGTAATAGTCTACAAGGATGACACATCCAACTTCTTGAGCAGTTTACCAACATTACCTAAAAACTATAGTCATAATCAAGTAGCAGGACAAGCTGTGAGCCCTCTGTTGGGTAGGGACTGTCTCTATATGTTGCCAACTTGTACTTCCCAAGCGCTTAGTACAGTGCTTTGCACACAGTAAGCGCTCAATAAATACGATTGATGATTAACCACCGACAATGTCCACAGCTTCCCTGAGTAGGACATGTAAGAACAGATGACAGAAAGATATCCAAATAGCTGCACTGTGGAGACATAATCATAGTAATAATTATGGTGTCTGTTAAGCATTCACCATGTGCCAGGGACTGTACTAAGCGCTGGGGTGGTTACAAGCAAATTGGATTGGACAAAGTCCCTGTCCCACGTGGAGCTCACAGTCCCAATCCCCATTTTACAGTTGAGGTAACTGAGGCACAGATAAGTAAAATGACTTGCCCAAAGTCACTTAGCAGACAAGTGGCGGAGTCTGGATTAGAACCCGTGACCTTCTGACTCCCAGCCCATGCTCTTATCCACTATGCCATGCTGCTTCATGAGAGCTGTACGGCTTACACAAGTTGGGAGGGCAGAATAAACAGCTTGAAGATGTTTCAAGCAAGGTAATAGAAAAAGGAACTGTTGAAAGACCAAGGTCATAAAGAGGCAATCTGATAATAATAATAATGATGGTATTTGTTAAGCACTTACTATGTACAAAGCACTGTTCTAAGAGCTGGGGGAGATACAAGGTAATTAGGTTGTCCCACATAGGGCTCACAGTCTTAATTCCCTTTTTATTTTACAGATGAGGTAACTGAGGCACAGAGAAGTTAAGTGACTTTCCCAAAGTCACACAGCTGATAAGAGGCAGAGCCGGGATTAGAACCCATGCCCTCTGACTCTCAAGCCTGTGCGCTTTCCACTGAGCCATGCTGCTTCTCAAAATGATGGCATTTGTTAAGCCCTTACTATGGGCCAAGCACTGTTCTAAGCGCTGGGGTAGGTACAAGGTAATCCGGTTGTCCCATGAGGGGCTCACAGTCTTAATCCCCATTTTACAGATGAGGTAACCAAGGCACAGAGAAGTTAAGTGGCTTGCCCAAGGTCACACAGCAGACAAGTGGCAGAGCCGGGATTAGAACCCATGTCCTATGCCCACGCTCTTTCCACTAAGCCATGCTGCTGTATGCACTCCTACCCTCTCAGATGATTATACAACATGAATAGCTGCATTACAAACCAGCCTTAATGACCTTTGGAAAATAAATGACCATATCTCATCTACGTAACAGGCCATTTGGATTATATACATTGCATTATAAATGCATTTGCATTTTTAAAAAGTTAAATCCTTCAGCTTCTTTAAGCAGTAATTTCAGGAAGTTTTGAAAACCTAGCTTTTCAAAAAATGGTTGTGAGCCTACAGCTCTCATGCCTGGCCTTTCCAGAGAAAGGAAAATTCTGTCCTTAAACCCCAAATGATTCTGCTGGTTTTGAGCTGCAAATAGAAATAAAAAGAGCCAAGTTATATACACATGCTTTCCTGGACCTTGTACCATCTAATGAACCTGGAAATGAAACTTTTTTGCTTTCTCTAGATAGCCACAGATGCTTGGAAAGTGATTTTTGTGGTTTTGTTTGGTTTCATATCCCAACTGTAGTGCCAGTTGGTAGGAATAACATGGAGAAAACCCCAGAAAACTTCCAGTTAAGATTCCAAATGAAAGCCTCATAAATTCATGGAGCTAAGCAGAGTCGGTATTTTGTTGTGCATTTCAGATTTTTCCCTGTGGTTCCAAATGAGAGGGAAACTCAAAGCAAACCAGTGGATATGAGTGTACACGAATCAAAACCATTACATGATCATGACAATGAAACCTAGGCTATTTGGCTCTCATTCTTTTTTCTGCCTGCTTGAGGGTATGATTCCTTCTCTCCTGAGGAAGAAGAAAGAGGCTAACATTTCAGTTGCCTTCTTTTTCGCTTCCCCTCCTCAAAGCAATTTCATTTGGTACAGTCTAGGGCAAGAGAGTCGGGGAGTGAAGAGGAGAAGTGGAATCTCGTCCCTCCTTGCTGCAAGATAGTGGCTAGAATAGCCACACCAGCCAGTTCTCTTTCAACTCTCTGAAGAAAAAAAGGTTAAAATCAATTGATTGTAAAATCTGGTGTCAGGTTCCCACTTAATTTCCTAGACAGTGTTGGAAATTATCCTCCAATCCAGAAAACCATTTTTGTTGGAACCACACACCACTAGTTCCACCCTACAGCCTGTCCCGGAAAACATAATATCAACACATTGACCTGGTTTACAGAGAGCTATTCAAGGCTTTACACCAGGGGTGGGCAACTTTCGCCCTAAGGATTACATCTGGGTATGGAAATTGCATTGCCGGCTGCAAAGAATTAACGGGAGTCACATTCCACCAACACCCACCCGCTCCTCTGGAATCACCGTTGCTTTGGAAAATATGGCCGAGGGGCACTAGATGGAATTTGTTACCAGATAGAACACCTTCCCGATGCTGTGTGGCCAGGGACAAAAGATAAACTCCCCTAGTAGGTGAAAATTGAAAGACGGGAGCCAGGAATGGAGAAGGTGGCATAGTAGGTGAAAATTGAAAGACGGGAGCAAGGAATGGAGAAGGTGGCCAGAGAACTGAAGGAGTGGCTTGTGGTTACATCTTTCTATCTTTGTGCCTTTATGTGTCTCTTTCTCCAATGGCCTCTTTCTTTCTGTCTCTGATATTTCATGGCCTCTTTCAGCAAAATTCCTCCTGCCTTCTATCCTCTTTACCATTTTCTGCTCTATTTCTCCTCCCTCCATATGATCAGACCTTCTCTCTCCCCAGCTTGTCACTTTGCCTGCTGTGAACATGCTTTGTGTTTCCATGCACAAAATAAAAAGTGAGCAGTGTGGGGCACTGCTTCATGGGAAGCAGCACGACCTAGTAGAAAGAGCACGGGCCTGGGAATCAGAGGACCTGGGTTCTAATCCCAGATCTGCCACTTGCCTGATGTGTGACTTAGACGAAGTCACTTCTCTGTGCCTCAGTGAATCGCCATCAAATGCCATCATGTCGTTTCCGGTTCATAACGGCTTCATGGATTTTTATCCACAGAGTTTTCTTGGTAGAAAATACGGAAGTGATTTATCATTAACTTCTTTGATCAACATTTTGATCACTTGATCCTCTGCCTTGGACTCTTTCCCTTGCTGCTGCTGCCCAGCTTAAGTGAATCAACTTTGTCTGACACTTCAGCTTAGACCTTTTCATTATGGGTAACCCTGATGAGGAAATCTCCCTCAATAGCATAGCTCTAAGCTTCAGTGGTGTACACATACTCTCCATCCACAGGTATTAACTCATAGGAGAGGTGCCTCAGTTACCTCATCTATAAAATGGGCATTAAATCCCTCTCCCTCCAATTTAGACTGCAAACCTCATGTGGGTCTGGGACTTTGCCCAACCTGATTACCTTGTATCCACTCCAGCACTTACAAAAGTGTTTGACACAGTCAGTGCTTGATAAATACCACAATTATTATTAATCATCGTTGGAAGCTGATGAACAGAATAGATTACTTGACGACTATGGCTACGAATGAGGAAGATGATGATAGAACCACTTGCTAACCAGCTATTCTACCAGACTAAAAGGCTAGGTCTTGGCTAGGCCACATCCTGTTGTATCTGAGAAAGAAGAGAAAAATTTAAAAAGCGTGCTGCCTCTGGTTTTGTTAGTATGTTTGGTTTTGTTCTCTGTCTCCCCCTTTTAGACTGTGAGCCCACTGTTGGGTAGGGACTGTCTCTATGTGTTGCCAACTTGTACTTCCCAAGTGCTTAGTACAGTGCTCTGCACACAGTAAGTGCTCAATAAATACGATTGATTGATTGATTGGTTTCCTCGATTTCTAATGTGGAAAGCATCATCAGCACTGCCATTGCTGATTTCAACTTCTGTGAGAGTGCCTTGGAAGAGAGGAAATAAGATCTAAGGATGCCCCAGGATATCATGTTCCCAGATAACAGTTGGCAGTCAAACTGATCTGAGTAATTGCTTTATATCTTTCTTTAGATTTCTTTTTTTGGCCCTGCTTGTGATGCGCTCCCTTCAAGTAGATTTCCCTTGTTCCCTTTAGAGACATCAGCAGTGCTGCTCACATGAGCATTGACATCATATGTAAAATTTTACCTCTGCTAGCAGATTATGCATTAACCTTCTGCTGCCTCCTCTACTCCATGGGGACCCTCAAACTTCATTGTTGAAGCAAATCAAGATTCACTAACCAAAATGTCAAAGAAAAGTCCTTTGACTCCACAGCCTCTTTGAGAAACTCAAAAATAGTAAACGTTTCTATGAAAGAACACATGTCCCATATATTTTCCTGTCATTGTTGATTCTCTGCTATTAGCAATGGTCGGTGAGTGTTTGTGTGGATTTCTGACTTCTTGATCTGGCTTTCCATTGACTATTTTCTCCAGTAAAGGTTAGGATTACAAGCCAAAACAGTTACTTTGTTTTCCCCTCTAGTTGTTAACACAAAGTTTAACTTGTTTTTGAGGTCTGTAAAATCAAAACTGCTACAATTGTATTTTTTTGTATTCAAAAGGTCAGCTTGATCGTTCAAAGAATGTCTTATTGAATATTTCCCACTGAAAAATAAACCAAAGATAATATAAAGTGACATTTCTATGCTTGGTATAGTGCACAGGTGTGTAGTCACACAGCATTCAACAAGTAATAATGTAATAAAGAGAATCAGAGGTTTTGTTTTTTTGTTTTTTTTTTTGGTAAACCAGTCTGCATGGGTGGGGGGATACCCTTGTTTTTTTTCTGTTATTCAATTTTTTCTCTTTTATTCTTCACTTTAGGGAAAAGTTTTTAGGACATAAAATAGCATGTTCTTCTTAATAGTCAGGGTATTTTCCACTGAAGGGTGGAAATATGAACCTCCCTCCCTCCCCCTCAAAATACTGGATCAGTAATATAGTGTGCTCAGGTGTTATTTGTTCCTTCATTACCTAGGAGATGGTCTGGTAGAGTTATTTCTGGTGTCAGTCTTCCCACTTCTTATCAGACCTTCAGTGATTAAAGTGGGGCTATGTACCTTCTATTGCCCTCCCTGCTGTGAGTTGATGACAGACTCATGATTGGCAGGACTGAAAAAGCAGCCAGGGGTCATTAACAGCAGTAGTAGACAGCTGCCTGGTAAAAGGAAGCAAGGACCCAAGAGTAAAAGACACTTGAAATGAGAGAGAGAGCAACTTACTCTTAGGAGAATGAAGCAGAGAAAAAAGGAAATGAAGTATTAATACCTTTAGCTTCCAAGAGAAAAAGGGAAGATGCAGTGAAGAGGCAATCACAGATATCTTGAAAGGCTGGGGGGAAAGCCATAGCCTGCAGCAGAGTGGGTACAGAAAGAGAACAGAAAACAAGGAAACAAAGGAAGGGAAACAGTAATGATGCCATCCCATGTCACCAGAGCAGAAGAGACTCAAGAGAAACGCTTCTTCTACTGTTGCAGAGTAATCAGAGACCTCTCTTCCAACTAGTTTGTAAAAACAAGATCTATGAGACTCTGGAGATTTTTTGGAACGCTTGGCAGAGAAGCAGCAAGGCCTAGTGGACAGAGCATGAGCCTGGCAGTCAGAAGGATCAAGGTTCTAATCCCGCTTCTGCAAATTGCCTGCTGTGTCACTTTGGGCAGTCACTTAATTGTTCTGGGCCTCAGTTACCTAATCTGTAAAATGGGGATTAAGACTGGGAGCCCCATGTGGGACAGGGACTGTAGCCAAGCCAATTTGCTCATCTCCACCCCAGCACTTACTAGAGTGCCTGGCACATGCTAAGCGCCTAACGAATACCACGAGTTTTATTAAAATAGAATTTTCTTGCACTTCCAGTCATTTCTCCGTACTTTACAAAATGCCTTAGAAAGCCTATATGAAGTTGTTGGGAAGTAGGATGGTCACTGATGAACCTCATAAATACTGGGGAAAGGATGCATTTGATGTCACACAAGTTACGTTGGGTACCCAGCAGCATGGCCTAGGGGAAAGAGCGTGGGCCTAGGAGTCATAGGGCCTGGGTTTTAATCCTATCTGCTTTGTGACCTTGGGTAAGTCAATGGACTTCTCTAGCCTTCGGTTTCCTCATCTGGAAATGGGGATTCAATACCTGTTCTCCCTCCTACTTAGACTGTGAGCCCCATGTGGGACAGGAACTGAGTCTGAATTTATCTGGATCTGACCTAATTGTATCTAACCCAGTGCTTAGTACAGTGCTTGCCACATAATAAGCACGTACAAATACCACAATTATCATCATTATTATTATGAAGCATAGCACCGTGATGTCAGAGCTACAATTTTGCAGAAAGAATCAATCAATTTATGGTATTTATTGAGCACTTACTGTGCGCAGCGCACCATACTAAGCACTTGGGAGAGTAGAATTGGTAGGCATGTTCCCAGCGCACAACAAACTTACAGTCTAGAGGACTGTAAAGAACTATTGTCAGTTTCATGCCAGTCTAATATTATTTTTTTCTGGGGCACTCCTGACCCCTTTCCCATTTTCTTCAGAGCCTTTGCAAGCCTCTCCCTGGTCAGTGTGAAAACAAAGGATATAAAAGCTTATGCTATCTTGAATGTCTGTCTTCCCAATTAGATTGTAAGCTCCTTGAGGGCAGGGTTCATGTCTACCAACTCTACTGTACTTCCCCAAGCACAAGTACAGTGCTCTGCACATAGTAAGTACTCAAAAATATCACTGATTGATTGATTGCCTCATTGAAACAGAACAGGGGACAGGCCAGCTGAAAACCAAATGACAGATAGGATTGTTTTGATCTCCTAAGAGCTACACTAGTTTTGAAACTGGAGCCAAACGTGTGTCCCAAGAGCTGCTAATCTCTTCACTGTACCTCATTCTCGCCTGTCCCGCCGTCGACCCCTGACCCACGTCCTCCCCCTGGCCTGGAATGCCCTCCCTCCACACATCCACCAAACTAGCTCTCTTCCTCCTTTCAAAGCCCTACTGAGAGCTCACCTCCTCCAAGATGCCTTCCCAGACTTAGCCCCCTTTTTCCTCTCCTCTTTCCCATCCCTACAGCACTTGTATATATATTTGTACAGATTTATTACTCTATTTTACTTGTACATATTTACTATTATATATTTCACCTGTATATGTTTGTACATATTTATTACTCTATTTTACTTGTACATATTTATTCTATTTATTTTATTAATATGTTTTGTTTTGTTGTCTGTCTCCCCCTTCTAGACTGTGAGCCTGCTGTTGGGTAGGGACCGTCTCTACATGTTGCCAACTTGTACTTCCCAAGCGCTTAGTACAGTGCTCTGCACACAGTAAGCACTCAATAAATACAATTGAATGAATGGATGCCTCTTTCTTTCCTTCCCTAAGGCTCTCTCACTGACTCACTATATGCTTTCCTCAGCTGAGTCGATTGGTACTTATGGATTCAAGAGGAAACGACTCAGGGATTCAAATTAATGGAGGTCTTCAGTGAACTGTCTCTCCTTGACTGAATTCCTTCCTCCTTCCCTGAATCTGACCAACCTGCAGAAAGTGGGCTGAATGTGAAGCTGCAACACACATTCCGTAGGTCTTGCTAATAGCCCGGCTCATAGTTGTCTCTATGTCAGACTGAGTAGGTTAAAGAGAAATCAGAATATTAGTAGCTCCTCCTGAGGTTCTTAAGGAACAACTTCCTTTAAGGGGCAAGGTCCCCACCCTGCCACCTTGGTACTGCTCTTCCTGGGATATAAGAAAATGGCAGTCCCGAATCCTGCACTTTCTGCAGGTTGATTGGACCTATTATTCCCCTAATGCATTGGCCCAAGAGGGTTTGGGAATTTGGTCCTAAATTAACACACAAGAAATCCCATTCATCTTTTTCAGAAACCCATTAGAATAACAGTGATTTGGTGTCAGTTCATGGCTGTCTCTGTGCAGAAAATCAGACTCTGCTTCTGTGGTCTACAGTCCTGATTCCAGCACAGCTGGCTGGGCAGGAAAGAGCTCAGAATACAATGAAATCAGCAGCATGCCGGTCAGGAGTACAAAAAGCAGTTCAGTCATAACAAATTATTTCTTCAGGGGAAAAGCAGATAACAGGACTTTCATTTCCCATCTTGAATTGGTGACGGTGAACAATTGAAGGGAAGAAAGAAGGGATCAAGTAACATGTTCGGTCATCTGAATAGAGTCTAGATCTTCAAAACCTGGGTCAATTTAAGAGTAAGGGTATCAAAATCTAAGGACTCCTTTCATAACCCAAATGCCTTTAAGGATGACTAATATATTTTAGAAATAATAATGATGGTATCTGTTAAGCGCTTACTATGTGCAAAGCACTGTTCTAAGCACTGGGGAGATTACAAGGTGATCAGATTGTCCCAAGGGGGGCTCACAGTTTTAATCCCCATTTTACAAATGAGGTAGCAGGCACAAAGAAGTTAAGTGACTTTTGCCTAAAGCCACACAGCTGACAGACTAGGATTTGAACCCATGACCTCTGACTCCAAAGCCCGTGCTCTTTCCACTGAGCCATGCTGCTTCTCCATGCCAAAGTACAGAACATATTATCCCCTTAAATAAAATATCCCTTTCTATGATTTATTAGCCTTTCTCCTCACCTAAATGTAACTGGAAACCTTTCCATTGCACATCAGAGAAGAGCACGGATACAGAGAAGGACATCATCAGCTGAAGAGAGGAAAAACAAAACGAACAACCATTCTAAATGAAATATATACATATGGTTCTTTAGGAAAAAAATCACTTAGACACAGAGCATGTAATACATTATGTCCTGGGGGCAACACTTGTAAACAGGAGTGCATGTGTGATCCAGTAAGTAACATGCACCTTGCACACCTGTATTATTTAGTAGGACAGGCAAACATATTTTTCCAGAGATACTCTGTTATCCATATATGGTCTGTGTTCGTGCCATACCCAGATAATATGAATGGTCCCCATTCACCCAGGGTAAAACCGCACAGTGGAGAGATGTTTTAAAGGTCGCCCTCCAAACGCTTGATCACTTTAAAGCGCTTAGTACAGTGCTCTGCACATAGTAAGCGCTCAATAAATACGATTGATTGATTTTATGCAGTGGTAGTAAGGAAAAATATGCGGGAAGGCTAAAAGGAAAGAGGGAAGGATCAACTTCCCACACTGAAGTGTGCACAATGGCCCACACAACCTTCCTACACAAGGCATGATGCATCTCTGCCCACACCTAATGATGTGCACCACCATTTGGGGACGTGATCTCAAAAACGCTTCCCGGGGAAGAAAAGCTGGCTTCCTATAAGCAGGTAAACTCTCCACATCAGGCTAGGGGATGGAAGCAGCGGCCAACAATGATTCCTTTGCCTGCAGCAAGCACTCTGCACAGTGGGCACTGTACTAAGCGCTTGGGAGAGTACAACACAGCAGTATAACAGACACATTCCCTGCTCACAACAAGCTTACAGTCTAGAGGGGGAGGCAGACATTAATATGAATAAATCAATTATAGATATGTACATAAATGCTTTAGGGCTGAGGCCCACTCTCTGTCAGGCTTGTGAGATCTCTTACTGGCCTTGGTTAGATTCCCCTTTTAGGATCACAGCTGGAATGCACAGAGCTGATTGTGATACATATTTCAGAATTTAAGCTTCTTGAGGGCAGGGAGCATGCCTACTAATTCTCCAGAGAGCTCAATAAAAAGCTTGGCACACAGTAGGTGGGCCAAGAAATACAATTGATTGACTGAAAGAGGGATGGAAATCAAACTTCTCTAACCATGGGGGATGTCCTAATCACGAAGAGTTGAAATCCAATAGCAGAGAAATGGAAGAGGAAAAAAGGAAGTTGAGCAAGAAGCTTTTTTAGGGAGACAATTTCAACACATTGTAATAACAGTAAATATATTTTAAAATTCAAAGAAAGGAAGGAAGGACTAAGAATACAGTAGTAGGAGGTGTTAGAGTGTATCACAGAGGCACATATGCTGAGTAGGAGGTCTAACACAGTATGCCAGCCCCAGTATCATTAATGGCTTATTTTCAGGAAACGTGGCCATTTACATAAGAACAAGTCACTGAAAATTAATTTGGACTCTATTATCCACCTACATAAAGGGGAGTGGACAGCAAACTGTTGAATATATGCCTGGGATACCTGAAATCAATCTATCAATCAGTAGTACTTATTGAGCACCTAAATTATTGTTGCCAATTTGTACTTCCCAAGCGCTTAGTACAGTGCTCTGCACATAGTAAGCACTCAATAAATACGATTGATGATGATGATGATGATGATGATAACCTAATTGTGCCGAGCAGCGTGCTAAGCATCTGAGAGCACTTCATAGAGTTAAGAGACACTGTAGCAGGAGACAGAAGCCCTAAAATAATTGGAGAGAAATAATGGTGGAAAATACCACATGGGAATCACTCACATTTCTCCAGTCGGTTGGTTATGAGCCTTTATTTAGTGCTACTGGATGCCAAGCACCGTACAAGGCTCTTGGAGGCAAATAATGATAATGGCATTTGTTGAGGGCTTACTATGTGCCAGGCACTGTACTAAATGCTGGGGTGGGTACAAGCAAATCAGGTTGGACACAGTCCCTGTCCCAAGTGGGGCTCACAGTCTCAATCCCCATTTTACAGATGAGGTAACTGAGGCCCAGAGAAGTGAAGGACACACAGCAGACAAGTGGCTGAACTGGGATTAGAACCCATGACATTTGCCACAAGGAGAAAACCCCTGACAGTTCCAAGGACTCAGAAACCCAGTTATACTGAAAGGGGCATTAGGGGCTCCCATCAGCGTGGCTCACTGGAAAGAGCATGGGCTTGGGAGTCAGAGGTCATGGGTTCTAACCCCGGCTTCCCCCCGTCTGCTCTGTGACCTTGGGCAAGTCACTTAACTTCTCTGAGCCTCAGTTACCTCATCTGTAAAATGGGGATTAAGACTGTGAGCCCCACGTGGGACAACGTGATCACCTTGTATCCTCCCCAGTGCTTAGAACAGTGCTTTGCACATAATAGGTGCTTAACAAATGCCATCATTATTATTATCATTAGCCAGTGATCAGGCCAGCCACATACCTATTCCACTGGCAAAACTGTGAGAGGAAGACAAAAGGGAGAATTACCTAGCACCTTTTCATGGGTCCAGGGAATGTGTTGCTGTGTCCCCTGGTTCTGCAATGTCAGAGTTAAGCTGGACTATTTTTTATCACCACCTGTTGATACATTCTGTTTAGTCTTTAAGGGTCAAAACCTCCTCTACTTAGATAAATTTGCTTTGAGTTAATATCCTCCATGATGAAAATGAGAGAGGAGATTAGAATGGAGAGAAAATACGCACAGGGATACATTTCTCGGACTTCTTGGTCTCACAGGATACAAATAACTTAGTTGATAAATGATTTAAGAGTAATTATTATTATTATGGCATTTGTTAAGCGCTTACTATGTGCAAGGCACTGTTCTAAGCGCTGGGGTAGACACAAGGTGATCAGGTTGTCCCAAGTGGGGCTCACAGTCATAATCCCCATTTTACAGAAGAGGCACCTGAGGCCCAGAGAAGTGAAGTGACTTGCCCAAAGTCACACAGCTGACAAGTGGTGGAGCTGAGATTCGAACTCACGACCACTGACTCCCAGGCCCGTGCTCTTTCCACTAAGCCACGTTGCTAATCAAGGTTCTCTAAGAATTCATTTTCATCACCACTATGGCATGAAAGTGGGTTTTTTAAATGTAAATTAATATTTCCCGGCTGATTTTTTAAAAACTAGATTAAAACGTACACTCTAAAAGAAGCATAGTAGAAAACACATTTACACAGTTTGGTCTGTACCCCTGAAACATTTTGATATTTATCCTGCTCCAGGGCCCATGAGATTTACATGTATATCCATCTGTAGTATATTTTAATGTATCTCTCTACCTCGAGTTTGTAAGATCCCTATAGGCAGGGATCATGTATACCTACTCTATTGTATTGTATTTGTCCAAGTGCTTAGTATGGTGCTGTGCACACTGTAAGCACTCAGTAAATGCCATCGATTGCAAAAAAAAAAAATTGACTGACATACAATCCCTTCAATAGTGTCCAGGCATTAATGAGCTTGAGTTTTCTATACTTTGTCAATTACATCGATGAACATCATTCATTCACTGAAGAGATTTCTGAGTTTCCACTGGTCTCTCGGTAAAACCTGTGGTAATCAGTTTTTGGTCAAGTGAAATAAAATCACAGTAGAATAGCAGAGACAATAACAATAACAATATTAAATAATAATTATAATAATACTTGAGAAGCAGCGTGGCTCAGTGGAAAGAGCCCGGGCTTGGGAGTCAGAGGTCATGGGTTCTAATCCCAGCTCCAGCACTTGTCTGCAGTGTGACCTTGGGCAAGTCACTTTATTTCTCTGGGCCTCAGTTACCTCATCAGTAAAATGGGGATTAAGACTGTGAGCCCCATGTGGAACAACCTGATTACCTTGTATCCCCCCCAGCACTTAGAACAATGCTTGGCACATAGTAAGCACTTAACAAATGCCATTATTATTATTAATAATAATAATAATACTCGTATTTGGAGGGTGCTTACTACACACCAAGCATGGGGTAGATACAAGAAAATCAAAGTGGACACATCCCCTGTCCTACATGGAGCTTACAGTCTAGGTAGAAGGGAAAACAGTATTCAATTCCAATTTTACAGATGAGGAAACTGAAGCACCAAGAAGGTAATTGACTTGCCCAAGGTTTCGCAGCAGGCAAGTGTCAGAGTTGGGATTAGAATCCAGGTTTAAGCTCTTTCCACTAGACCTCATTCCTTCTTTCTGTCTTGCAAGATGTAAAATGGAATGACAATAAGGATAAGCAATTTGACTTTTAATTCAAATCAACAGCTTCATTCTTCCTGTTGATGTATGGCTTGGGATGAAAAACCTTTGGAAATGCAAATAACGGCCAAATGAAGATAAATCATTGTGTCATATTTTTAATATAAGCATATAAGGGAACATGGACGAGTCTACTTTTAACTTTCTCTGTTCAGTACCCACTACAGTGGCTTATGGGTGCTTTATAGAAGTATATCCATATACTATAATGAAGATTTGCATAGCTCTGTCAAAATGTTTGTTTCATTCAATCTGATGAGATGCTTATATATTTTCTCATTTTAAGATTTAACTAACCCCAGGATTAGGTTAGGGCAAATTTTCCCCCCATCACAATTTGCTGCATTAGGCGAAGGGCCTATTTGGTTTGTAAACAAATCCTCATTGTCAGTGGCATTTATTCAGTGCCTACTATTTGCAGAATACTGCAGTAGGCATTTAGGGTATTGTCAGACAGTGGTAAAAGACACTGTCCCTGAGCTTGAAGACCTGATAATCTAGTGGGGTAGAATCTGCCAAGATGAGTCTTACCCATGGGGACTTACCAGGAATAGTAGTCTCCCTCTACTCCTGTTAGCCAAGACTAGTAGTGAGTATAGTAGGTGGGGGAAACACCGGGTGGACTGGCTGGGAGAAAGGCCACTGGTCGCCTGCAGCCAGGAGCCCTGAAAGCCCTGACCTGATGGAACTGAAAACTGCCCTCATAGGTTCAGGAACAGCTAAATTCATTATCCCCAAACACTTAGTACAGTGCTCTGCACACAGTAAGCACTCAATAAATACGATTGATTGATTGATATTCAGGTGACCACATGGCCCAAGGCGAATGACAGACTGCATAGGTCACCTTAGGCAATCTCTGCATCGTTTTTATATTATTGTTCTCTTAATGATATTTTTTATAATCCTGATGGGTCCAGTTTTGAGGACTGGGGCTTATAGCACAGGTGCATTTTTTCCCGTGAAAACCTCACGGGGTCTTTTGACTTCCAGACTCACAGCCATTCTGTTCATAGAGTACCCACTGACGTTAATGGAGTTTGTGGAATGACTTCAAGATCCCGGTCCAAATGGACAATATTTTGTAGTTAATCAGTTCTCATCCTTAGGAGTCTCCTGGCTCTGTGAGCATTAACAGTTGTTGTATCTCTACAGGAGCTGCTGAATTACAAATCAGCTTTATTCTGTATACCTGAATATGAATGTAAATGAGAAATAACAGTTCTGATGCATGGAAATAATACTTCTTTTTAAAGGTCCCTGAATATTTATTTACATGTTAACTGCTCCAAATGTAGCCATGTCAGATCTCGTCTAATATAATTACTCTAGGTTTCTCTAGCCATAAACATCTATCCATAATCCATGTGTACAAGACGGACAATTAGTAAGACCGATGTCCCTCCCTATAAGGAACATCTCCCTCAGGGGCTTCTCCGGCTCTCTTTCCTTTTCATATCTCTCTCCCTATCCCATTCCCTGGTCCCATCTTTAGTCTTGTCTGTCCCAAAACTGCCTCACTCTAACCCACCTTTTTAGTTTTCTTAGAACACAGCTATCCTGAGCATGTGCATTTCTGATTAAATATGTGAATGCTTGCACAGGATAAAGAGTGTGAGCAAAAATGGGTGTGAGTGATTTCATATGTATGTAAGCTTTTCTTCATTCATCACTTATTAATACTTAGTGTGAAATAGCTGCATATTTTACATTATTTTTCTACAGTATCATGATCTGGTTAAACTGAATTAAATTTCCCCCTCACATTGCCATACGTGTACAAATAAGGAATTACATTCATGAAATCCATATTGGGAAAGAGTAAAATGACACCAGGATTGTTCCAACATATTAGAATACAGAATATTTGATCTTTTGGTTTTATTTGCACTAGCTTCTTCAAACCCAGATTCTGATCTGAGGTAGATAAATCCCTTAAATCCATAGTATTGGACTAACAAGTGTGTAAAATCAGACAACCCAAAGTGATGGGCAACATTTTGACCTTTGGTCTTGGTTGAAGACGGGAAATAGTGATGCATAAAAGTGATAAGTATTTACCACAGGAAATTTACACAATAGTAATTTCCTAATAGACTCAGGGCTGGAAGAAAACTCGATACAATATATATATATTTCATATATATATTTATATATATAGATCTATATATACATATATACATACATATATACATATATATACATATACATATATAGATGTGCCTTGTTTTCAAAGATATTATTAATGGTAAATGCTACCAATGTTGGGAAGTATAGAAGAAAAGAATGACCAATACACTCTACTTCAATCAATCAGTGGTATTTACTGAACACTTACTGTGTGCAGAGCACTGTACTAAACCCTTGGGAAACAGGTAGTACAACAGATTTTGGCTTAATTTTGTTGTTTTTTATGGTATTTGCTACGGAACTGCACAGGCACTGTACTAAGTGCTGGGGTAGATAAAAGTTAATCAGGTTGGACACAGTCCATGTCTCACATGGCCCTCACAGTCTTAATCCCCATTTTACAAAGTAACAGACACAGAGAAGTTGAGCGATTTGCCTAAGGTCACACAGCAAGTCATTGACAGAACTGAATTAGAACCCAGGTCCTAATTCAGATTAGAACCCGGATTAGAGATAGGGGAAAGAGTATAAGAATATTTTCATAAATATCGTGAGGCTGGAGGGAATATCAAAGTGGTCAAGGGGTACACAGTCGAGTGCATAGTTGACACAGATGGGAAGGCAGATGGGGAAAGAAATGACTTAGGGAAGGCCTCTTGGAGGAGATTTTGAAAGAGTTCCAGGCCCAAGGGAGAACATGGGCAAGGAGCATTTAAGAATAACCCTTACTGCTTTACCCCAAGGGAGCTTAAGGATTCTGTTGGCCTTTGGTAAAAAAAAAAAAAGTATATCATCCACAGCAATTGGGATCAAGGTCAGTTCAGATCGACAAGACTAAATTTGTCTATTTAGGGCAGGTAAGGAGCTAATGCTACTTAGAATATTATTTTCTTGTATTCTCCAAACCAAACTTGGTTTGAATATCTAGTTAATTTGTGGGCAGGGACTGTCTCCCACTGTTGCTGAATTGTACTTTCCAAGTGCTTAGTACAGTGCTCTGCAAACAGTAAGCACTTAATACTATTGAATGAATGACTACCTGAGATTTGGGTGATCAACTTTCTATTTCTTTAATTCTATCAAAGATGAAGCTCCATATTACCGCCCCCCCCCCCCAAATTTTATTTAAACATTTCTGATAGTGTGGCTTCAGAAAGCATAAAATTGTTTGGCCTATGCCCCAAGAGTAGCTAGGCAGAGAAGGGTAAGTAAAGGGTGGAGCTCCATCATTAACTTTGAATTTTCAGACGAGTTTAAAATTGGCCTTCACCATTATTTTAGTAATGTTTTTCTCTCCTGGGCAAATAATCTACTCCACATGTTGAATGTAAAATCGTAGTGGAAAGAATGTGAACTGGCCAGAGGAAAAAAAAAATTATGGTTTTATGAATCAGAGTCCAGAACAAAATTCCATTCCTACTACAAAAATGTTTTCATATGGAAACTAATGATCTATAAATTTGGGTTGTTCATCATAAGCAGGAAAATAAGTGTGTTTGTAAAAGAGAAAATGGTTAATTTTGTATTGATAAATACTGTTCAAAAGACTCAAAAAGTATATGCATTTGGGGCTGAATCATTTCCCTCATCTCCCAGCATCATATAAATAAAAATACTGTGCCCGGCACCTTAGACCACTTTGGGTAGCCTGAATACTTTTCTTCTAGCCTTGGTGAGTACTAGTACTAGGCCCTCATGATTCTAGAGGAAATATTAACCTATCTCTCTCACATTTTCCTCAGCTCAGACTGGATGGAAGAAATATTTTTCCCAGAGCCACTGGCAGCCACACTCTAGCAACTGGATTTCTACGGGAAGCAAAAATGTGTGATTTAGGTTGAGAACCCCTGGAGGATTGTCACACTTAATTCACATATGCATGTGACCTTAGATGAATGAATCTGTCTTTGAGGTTGATGTGATACTAGCCAAATCTGGCCCTTCATGACCTCTTCAGGGCAAACCCTATGAAATGACCTAGCAAGGAACATGCAGTTCAATTTTAAAACACTGATTCACACAACAATATCATATTTCCTCTGCCTTTCCAATTATTTTGATCTTTCTAAAAGTCACTTACAAATCTTCGAAGACCCATACATTAGCACAAGCTAGACTGAATTTTAGTGACGAATACTATTTTTCCATGGCCAATTCTTACATAAGAATTGCCTTTACGGGCTCAGAAGAATGGTCCATTCAGTCCAGTATTCTATCTCCAACAGTGATTCAGGTTGCTTGAAGAGATCATATGGTGATTCTCTTGACATCCATCCTAATGGTTTGGAATGTATCACCTATCATCCCTAACTCTTCTCCCCACATCTCTAATTTTCCTCTAGAAGCCCATTCACAACCTCCTAGACATGAATTTATCCAAGTTCCTCTTGAACCTACTTAAAACTTTGGTCTGCACAACTTTCAGTGGAAATTTATTTTATATGCTTACTACCCTCTGTGTATTTCCTGTTGGTTGCTTTGAACCACCCACTCTTAGCTTCAATGGGCACCCTGTAAGCTTGGCAATGAGGGGTTTAGTGCACAACAATTATTGTCTACAGTTTCAGGCTTTTACAGATTTCAATCATGTCATGTTTAGACTGAAGAGTCTTGATCTTTTCGTCTATCTTCATAAAGAATCTGCTCTACTCTTTTTATTTTGATTAACAGTGTCAATTTCACCAATGCCTCTTCTGCACTGCTATAGTTCACCCTTTCCCAACTTTTCAGAAGACAAATATACACATATCCCTCACTGATTGAAAACTCAGTCTAGTGCTAGGTGTAACCCCTTATGGGGTACTGAGAAGTTCATTCATTCAATCGTATTTATTGAGCGCTTACCAGCCCCCAGGAAACACATAATTCGACTAGACCATTTACTTGTCATGTGGCTATATTTGCTGGAGAGCAATACTGCCTCACCCTGGACCCAATCCAGTCAGTGCTTGGGAAGACAGGGAAGGTTGTCCTTTTTTACTTTATAAACAATCACTGGCCATCCCGTTCTACTTTTATATCAGCTTGTTCCCCTATTATGCAGAGAGGACAGGGAATCAGACTCACTGAAAGGTCTCTGAGGAACTGAAAGAGTTAACCTGGTTGCCAAACAGACCCAACTTGGAACCTAGGAGTCACTTAGGTGATGGGAGCATCTGCCCTCTGCCCTACGCTTTAATAATACAGATATTTTATAATCCAAGCAGCTAAAATTGATTTCTTTTCATCATCAGTAAAGCTTCCGTGTAATACAGTTCATCCAGAGTTTACAATCAATCAGTGACTCTTCAGGTAGTTTCACTAAGATGTGCCAAAAGCTAACCAGGATGTCCTTGTTGGCAGGAGGTCTTTTGTTTTATTACAACCAACTGAGGAATTACCCATTGTTTGTGCTTAAAGAGCACCTATAACACATTCTACGTGTACAGTTTCTTCCATCATTTTTCCGGTTTCATCTTCCAGTCACTGACAAATGAGTATATGGAATGACTGAAGGAAAAGGAAGAAAAATCCATCTCCATATTTCTCCACCCTCAAATCCACCAGACCACAGCTCTTCCCATCTTCAAAGCCCTTCTGAAATCCCTCATCCTCCAAGAGGAACTCCCTGATTAAATTGTCTTCTCCCCAGGCTGTATCCTCCCGACTAGCATAATAATAATAATAATAATAATGGTATTTGTTAAGCACTTACTATGTGCCAGGCACTGTTCTAAGAGTTGGGGTAGATAAGGGTCATCAGATTGTCCCACGTGGGGCTCACAATTTTAATGCCCAGTTTACAGATGAGGTAACTGAGGCACAGAGAAGTTAAGTGACTTGCACAAAGCCACACAGCTGATAAGTGGCAGAGCAGGGATTAGAACTCATGACTTCTGAGTCCCAAGCCCGTACTCTTTCCACTAAGCCACGCGGCTTCTCTTAGCACATCTTAGCACATAAAAGCTCACAGCCACATTACACGTACGAACATATTGATTTACATACTCTACTATACTATTTGAGATATATTTATTTGGTTATCCATCTTTCAATTCTATTTTCCCCTCCTACCTTTTTTATGGTAATTGTTAAGCATTCACAAGATATTCAGGTTGGACACAGTCTCTTTCCCACTTGGGCCTCACAGTCTTAATCTCCATTTTACAGATGAGGACACTGAGGCACAGAGATGTTAAGTGACTTGCCCAAGGTCACACAGCAGACAAGTGGCAGATCCAGGATTAGAACCCAGGTCCTTTTGACTCCCAGCCCTATGATCGATCCATGAGGCCATTCTGCTTCTGCTTCCTATCAGTCTGCCTCATACTGAGGGCAGGGATTATGTTTTTTCCAACTATTGTACTCTTCTAAGTAATTAATATAATGATCTACACGTTACAGTTGCTCATTTAGTACTATGAATTGATTATAACAAAGAACCTGTGTAGCATTTTAACTTTACAATGCTGTTATATCTTTAAGAGGATTGGTGTGGGGGGAGAGATAGAGTGATAATTTTATGGCAACAGCTTTCTTTTCAGCTCTAACTGTCCTCAGTCTGAAGTCTGTAATATTTCCTGTACTCAACATTAAGGCTGGAGACAAACCCAGAAATAACATAGATAAAAATAAACTTATATCATTTTTAAGGGTACTGAGTCTCTATTTTAGAACTTTTAAAAATAGGCAAATTACTCTCCTGATATTGTAGTGACTTCTGATGTTAAACTCCTCTATAGATCCTTTCGTGGGTTTACTGCTCTCATGACTGTGACCTTGGGGACATGACTTCTCTGCTACACTAGTACAATTTTAATCACGAGCTTAGAAGGCCAAGCCTGGAGGGACATTGCAAAAACCTACCTAGAAGTTCCTTTTAAGTTCTTTGTCTCAAAATAAGAAAACTTGCAATCCCTTTGAGGAAAGAGGCTATAATATATATGGACACATCCAATAACAGAGCATTCATTTTCCAGTCCCTCAGGTCATTAAATACTCTAAGCCATCTTTCCAGAGCTGGTAATATATTACTAAGTATTTCTATATTCAAAACACTTTACCATCATTAATTAGTTAATCCTATGAGAGATTTTAGTATTGTTAGCCCCATGTTTCAGGTAAAAACTCAGTTTAGGGTTGACCAATTTTAACAGTATTAAAACCCTATGGGATTTAATTCTCCCTGGCACATCTATTAAGGATATTATCGATGCACCCTACAAGGTGAAGAGGGAAGAAAAACCTATTTTATCACCTTTGGTTAAGTTAAGGTCTGGTCCAAAGGGAGACTGGTGTCTCTTCCTCCATACTCTCCCAAGTGCTTAGTGTAGTGCTCCGCACATAACAGCTCAAAAAATACCACCGATGGAGTGATTGATAGGAACCCCCATGAATGCTGGCCAAGGAGCCTTGCTACACTGCTTCAGAAGCGGCATCAAATAGGTACACTGGCAGTCATTATGTAAATAGAAAAATCACCACTGCCCTCCAGCCTCCAGCCTCCACCCCTGACACTCCACAGCAATAGCTGGGTTGTCTGGGAAGTAGGATCCAGAGCAGAGAGGCTGGTTGGTCAGGCTTTCCACCTGGAAATAGGAGTTGGTGGTGGTAGTAGTAGTAGTAGCACTTGTACTAGTAGCACTATTACTAGTATTTATTAAGTGCTTACTTTCTGTAGAGCACTGGGAAAGTATACAGAGGTGGGAATTAGGCAGCCTCTAGCTTTCAAGGGACTCAATCTAAGAATGTAAGGGAAAAGAGATGACTGGAGACAGACATATAAGGAATGATGAAACAGTGAAACACTAAAGCAGCATACTAGACAAGGGCACATATACAAAATACAAATTAGGAGTATACTTTGGATAGTAGACAGAATTTCAGGGTCTTTTTCCTCCATGTAGACCTTCCCCTTGTGTGGCACAAGAGACTCTTGCTTGGTGTCCTCCCCCTCTGGACTGTAAGCTCTTTGTGTGCAGGGAATGTGTCTGTTTATTGTTATATTAAATTCTCCCAAATGCTTATGACAGTGCTCTGCACACAGTCAGTGCTGAATAAATATAACTGCCTGATTAAATGAATCCTTCCCTATGCCCAAAATAATAATGATAATGATGGTATTTGTTAAGTGCTTACTATGTGCAAAGCACTGTTCTAAGTGCTGGGGGGATACAAAGTGATCAGGTTGTCTCACAGTCTTAATCTCCATTTTACAGATAAGGGAACTGAGGCACAGAGAAGTGAAGTGACTTGCCCAACATCCCACAGCTGACAAGTGGTGGAGTCGAGATTAGAATCCATGACCTCTGACTCCCAAGCCCTTGCTTTTTCCACTGAGCACACTGCTTCTCAAAACCCAATAGAATACTGACATCAGTTTTTTGGGTTTGTTGGGTTTTTTTTGTGGGGGGGGCTAGGGGGGCTATTTTTATGACAAGAAGAGGAAACGTGATTGAACAAAATATGTATTGGGCAGCCAGAAATCTAGATGTCTGTGTTGTAGTCCTGACTCTGTCAATGGCCTAATAATTGTGATAAAAATTGTGACATTTGTTTAAGTGCTTACTATGTGCCAGGCACTGTACTGAGTGTTGGGGTAGATACAAATCAGGTTGGATGCAGTCCCTGTCCCATACAGGGCTCATAGTCCTAATTCCCATTTAACAGATGAGGAAACTGAGGCACAGAGAAGTTAAGTGACTTGCCTAAGGTCACAAGGCAAGTGACAGATCCAGGATTAGAACCCAAGTCCTTCTGACTCCCAGGCCAGTGCTCTTTCCTCTAGGCCAAGCTGCTTCTTCGGGTGTTAATTCCTTCTACCTTGGCTTCCTCATCTGTAGAATGGGAAAAAAATTAACTACTCTTCCTTAGGTCATGGGAGATTATCCAGACTTTGGACACACACTGCAAGAACAAATGTGTCCATGGCATCGCTATGGGTCAGAGACGCCTCGACAGCATAAGACAATATTGTAAACATTTTGCGGGCAAAGATTTCATCTTTCCTTCTTTTGTATTTTCTTCAGTGAATCATATTTATTGAGTGTGTACTGTGAACAGAGCACTGTAATAGGTGATTGGGAGAGTACAATGCAACGGGTCAACAGACATGATCCCTGCCCATAGTGAGCTTACATTCTTACACCTAAAAGAAGGTTTTCCATACAAAAGACTTACAAATATGATTAATTATGATAAAAAATATTCGTAGTTTCAGACCACTAGGAGACTATTTAGTGTACTGCAGCAGTGTATGCCTAGTAATAACATTATGTATTAAGTACTTACTGTGAGCTGATCACAGTACTAAGTGCTGGGAAAAATACGGAGATAAAAGGAAAGATGAAATAATGTACATGCCAAACCACATAAAAGAGAACATAAAATGTCAATCCACCCAGGTAATGGAGAAAACAGTTACACCCAAGACTTCCCAAACTTCTAAAATTTAAATCCTTAACTCCTTCACAGGCTGACATAATAATAATGATGGTTGCAAAGGATATGTGCAGTAATGTGCTAAACTATCTGAAAGACGCAACTGTCCTGCACATAGACTGTGAACCCCATGTGGGACAGAGACTGTGTCCAACCGGATTGTCTTGCGGGTACCCCGGTGTTTAGTATAGTAGTAGTAGTAGTATTAAGTCTTTAACTCATAGCTGAGTGAATTAGGCTTACCAAAAATGGTAAAGATTTTATTTTAAAGGAGGCACACAAAATATGAAAGGCTTCTCAAGAGCAAAAAGCAATAAGCTTGAGTTGAAAGATGAGAATGAGGACAAACAAGGGCAAAGCAAAGGACGTCATTCACTGAAGTGATGGAGAGCCAACTTAATTATTCACCCCAGAGTCAAACTGTACAGAAAATCTTTGCCAAATCCAAACTTCACTGTGTGATGTAAATGTGGTCAAACTCAATTCTCCTCCCATTCAATTTCATTTTTAATCCTTCGCAAATATGCTTTGTGGCTACTCTACACGTGCCACAGAAGCCTTCTCCCCTTTCCCCCTCCCCTCAACCCATCCAAGTGACTAAGGCCACAAAAGGATTTCAGTGTATCATATTATTCAATCAAATAGGTTTTCACAACAGATATTCTACAAAATGAAAGTTGAGCAAATGCGGGCAACAGCCATTTAACATGGTTGGCTAATAAGTATGGTCCAATCTAATGTGTTGGTTTCAAAAGAAACCAACTGCTTCAATAGCCTTTCAGTGAGCTATATCTATTCCAAATAAGTCTGCAGAGATGATGTGATATGCAAATAATGGAGTGAGGTCTACTGGCAACACATTTTCAGGCAGTGGGTGACAATTGTTGGGAAGATTTTACTGATTGAACTGGCACGGCTATTGTGCACTAGGAAACCACTTTAAAATACATTCAAGTTGTTTTCCTTGTGTTACTTCCTGAAAGATGGATAATTATGAGACTGTAGGCTTAAATATTTTTTTTCTGGGACAAATGTAATGAGGGAGCCCTCAAAATTCCATATTCACAAGAGTATCTCAGCATCTTTGGGTTCTGAATCACACTCAAATACCACTAAACATCAACAGGTGTACATCATCTATGTTGGACAATATTCGAGAAAATGAAGCAAGCAGTGTTCCCGTCCTATAAACAAAGTCATGGGAATGTTGGGAGAAACTCTATAGAGTTTAATCAATAGAATCTTTGAGTGCCTATTGAATTGAGTGCTATACTAAGCACTTGAGGGCATAAAACAGTTGGAAGACATGAGCTTGCAGTTTTGTGGGAGGGGGTCATTTAGTCTAGCCCCCTGCCTCCATGCAGATGATTACCTAAAACAGACAAGAGAGATGGTTGCCAATTGTTGCCTTAGAGCTGTCCATGGATGGAGACTCTATAACTTCCTTTATAGCCCACTCTTGCATTTTATCACTTTAATAGTCAAGAGTCCATTCCTTAGTATATACAGTGTCTGGCACAGAGTAAGTGCTTAATACCATTAAAAATAAAAGAGAGGAGGCTCTTCCTTAGGCATAACCAAAACCACTACTGTTTTATGTTAAGCCCTTTTCCTCTTGTTCTGCCCTCAGTGTACTTGGAGAATAACTGGTCAGTGTCTTCCCTATTGAAAACTTTTGCATATTTGAAGACAGTTATTTGGTCAACCCACCTTTCATTAACCTTCCTCCATAAGACCTATTACCTAATCCTTTCACTATTTCCTGAGCTCTGTTCTCAAACCTTTTAGTTTCCCTTTTTTAGGTGTGGTGACCAAAACTGGACACGTTACTCCAATTAGATTCTGACCAGTGTGGAGGGTGGAAGGCTGTTTTCTGTTTTTTATGTATCATAATAATAAGAAGAATAATAATGGTACTTGTTAAGCACTTACTATATGCCGAGCACTGTTCTAATTGCTGGAGGAGATACAAGGTAATCAGGTTGTCCCACATGGGGCTCACAGTTTTAATCCCCACTTGACAGATGAGGTAACTGAGGCACAGAGATGTTAAGTGACTTACCCAAAGTCACACAGCTAAGTGGCAGACTCCCAAGCCCGTGCTCTTTCCACTAAGCCACACTGCTTCCTCATACTCCTATTGATACATTCCAATGTCATGTTTGCTTCTTAATATTGTCATTACATAGTACTTTAACTCAGTTTCTGGCTGACGATCATCCTATGGTCTTCGCACAGGAATAGAAGGTAGGCAGAAGCCTGGGTTCCCCCAGTCCCATGCCTTTTGGGTTCTGGGATCTGCAGAGGGACACCCATACCGCCACCCCCACCCATCCCCACGGAGTGCTTTGTGTGGTGATGGGGGCAAAACAGAGATGGGGGTGAAAGGCAAACAAGTACCTGCCCGAGTCTTCAAACTTTCCTCCTCCCAGCCGCTATTGCAGAAGAGAACCTCATTTCCCTACAACAGTGCCCAGCGGGAAGAATTTTATCTGTACAACCTTTAGAAGATTGGAAGATTTTGGCAATTTTTTAATAAGGATTGTTTGCCCAGAGGAATGAGGTTCATGAGGATTATTTTGAGCTGTTACACTTATTACTGTTCTTTCTTTGTTCTGATTCACACTAATTGTTGTTTTTTTTCCCCTTTGTCTCTGTCCTTCCCCAACTCTCTTTAGACTATATGAGCCCACGGACCCTGAGAACCAACATCTACGGATTCCCAGCAATGCACCATACATTGCTTTGCATAGTGCCCGTGTGTATGTGGTATTAACTATTGAAAGAGCATGTGTGCAAGGTGGAAAAATCTTTATCTTAAAAGTTCCTTGAGAAAGTTCCTCGAATTGCTTTGTTGATTGGCTTGTAGAACCTATTCTGAAAAAGTAGCAGGCTTGGAATGTCTGATTTATTCTAGATTTCTAAAGTAGCTTAGCTTCACACAGAATTTTAACATCACCATTTGAATTTGTATGAGCTACTGATCTATTCTTTACCAAATGTTAGAACTACACATCTCACATTCATCACTAACCTCCCAGGAGCCTAGCTGTGAACTACGAGACAGTTTGAAAAAGGTACAGCGTGAGACTGGAATAGTTGGAAGTGAATGTCAGTGCTGTCTAAGCACGGCAGCTATCAAAACCATCAGAAAATATTAGTCATGACACTTGACCAAAAATAAAAACCAACAGGATGCAGACCATAGAGCATTATTGGAATAATTAAAAACTTGCCCTTTGATTTTTTTTTTATAAATATCAAGCTATCCTTAGGTCGCCCCAAATGTTCTGTATAGCCAATGTATAAATTAGACTCCAGGTTCATTCTTTCTTTCCCTTTTTAATATATGCAGATGCACGTCAGTCACTAAGAGGGTAATGTACTGGTGTGTGCGATTTATAATTGACTCCAAGCACAGATCTGGGAGAAAACCATTTACTCACATTATGGGATAAAGGGGCAAATTTAGGTGCATAAATGCATTATAATACATAATACCTAGTACCAATATAGCATCTTTCTTCCCTAGAGCCCCAAACACTTTATCATCAGAATCATTTCCACTTATCCGACTCCTCAGAAAAATCTCCGTGCATTAGGGACACAGCAAGTAATGTTAACATCCCTATTTTAGAGCTGGAGAAAACAAAGCAGCCATCACAGGCTCAAGGTTGCAAGGGAATCTGGGGGAAGAGATTGGTTCTTAATGAAGTCACATACCCATGCTGCCTCCCACCCCTTCTAATTATGCTTCAAGGACAAGCTTTAAACCAGTCAAATTCTAACATCTGATGCCTGTTAGTGATCCACGTGGAGGAGGAAAAAACTTAGAAAGTGTGAAGTGGAAACATCACACTAAAACAAGGGAAATTCCCCAAATCTTCAGGACTCAGGTCTATTCACGGTGCCTGGGAGTGCACCAGAAGTGACCTCTTGAGAGGGGCGTGCCGAAAAGGCCATTTTTCTGTTTTCTGTTCCCTCTCCAGTCAGGTGGACTACCTAATTGGAAATTTCTCTGGGGCTGCATCTGCTGGCAGGATCTCCAGATGCAGTACTTAAATAGACAGGATGGAAGCAGAACAAGCAGCCCACAGAGCAGCCTCATTGCGTCTTTCCTATTTCACTCTAGGTCACACAAGATAGGTGTGGCACAGAGAATACCCAGCTGCTGCTGTGCCACAGAAAATGATAATCCTTATGGGTATGTGTGGATGGAGACAGAGGGCATAGGACTCCTGTTATAACTTCATTATGGCCTACCCCTTTTTATCCCAGGCCTTGAGGGAGACATATGAGGGAAGAGAGATGATCAAAACATCAGAGGGCAAGAAGGTGAGTAGTAATAGTATTTATTAAGTGCCTACTGTGGGCTAGCATGGGAAAAAATGAATGGATGAGAATTAGGCATGGTCTATGGCCCCCAAAGGACTTGCAATCTAAGAATAGAGGGGGAAGAGATAGTCGGCAACAGGCACGTTAAGGGAAAAAAATGAAAAAACACAAAAACCATTAGCGAAAAAGATGATGATGATAAATATGAGAGCAGTACAGCTTTCTGGCTAGAGAGTTTCATGTTCCAAATGCAATCCAACAGTCACAGCTGTAGAAGCGTTCCTTCTCATCTTAATTAAGCAACAGCCTGTTATAAGCTGAACCTCAATATTTCTCTATGCAAAACTTTCAAACTTGTGCCCAAGTTTTCCATACAAGCTACAACAATCCACACCGAACACCATCCCCAGTCTAGTCAGATGATTGAAATCATTTGAAGATGGCAGTCATTCAGGACTGATTCATCATGCATATCTTTACCAGTGCTACAACAGAAAATAAGCCATTTAAAATGATTTACAAAAGATCTTGACAGTTTGAAAGACCATTTTTGCTATGAAAAATAAATTCCTATAAAATTAAGGCTAGATTCGGCTTTCTTATTCTGTTTAATTTAAGAACATACATACCTTATAGACTTGTACAACAGGTGGTAGTGCTTCTTGTGTAGAGGGCCATGGTTTGGAGGCACAAATACATTTGGAGAAATGTATTTAAGCACATAACACACCTCAGATGGGAAGTCAGGGGAAAAAGGGTGAAGTCCAACAGATTTTTGTCTCAATGATTTTCCTTGAACAAACCCTCTATGCTTCGCTGTTTTTCACTGCTGAATGAGTGGTGTTCGCCTATTTGTTAGATGGCACATCATCGTTTCTCTCTGTGTTTTCCTCCTGCTAGGTTGTTCTCTCCATGTCATACTAATTCTTTCTGACTCAATTTGTCACTGCCAAAACACCAATGGAACAAGAATTCATTCGCCAAAGATTATCATGGGATTGGGCTCCAAAGAAATAGATATTGCCAGATAAAAAATAGTAATCAAACTGCCTCCATTGCTGAGCAGTGAAAATGGGCTTTCTAAAAGGGCAGAAAATAATATCCTGGGGGCCTAATATACCTCCAACTTCCCCACACATTGGTCATCATGCCCCCAAATCAATCAATGGCATTTATCGAGCACTGTGTGCAGAGCAATACATGAAACACTTGGAAACTCCTCCCCGCATGTTTCTCCTTCCTCCATCCTGGCTTTGGGTCCGGCTACAACACTTGGAAGTGACACATAAAGAAATGAGTTCCCTATGTCTTCCTCCCCAAATCTGTTGCGAACGGAGTAATGTAGAGTGTGCACAGGCTCATCTGGTTAGGTGTTCTGGACCTGACTTCCTAGGTAACCTTGAGAAATGTAATCCCACTGGGTCTGTTTCCTCATTTGGAAAATGTGGGTGATACTAAAATTCGGTTTGTGGCTTCCTCTGTACTTAGTCTACTGAACCCGCTGAATTTCAAGTTTCTACTAGAAGACATCTGTGTCTTATTTCAGCAAACAAACCTAGCTGGATCTGAGTATTACCTTTAAACAAATCACTTTTTTTTTTCCCTCCCATCAGAATTTTCAAACCTGGTTGGGGTTGGAACTTATTTAGATGCACATCAAAACTGGATATGCATTCGGAGTGAATAATTTGTGAATCTGAATTGTGGAACATTATTGCTGCCAAAGAGCCTGTTGACAATCAAGAGTCATGAAAGTACTTACACGAAAAAAAAGTCCATTATGCCACAACATAAACATAATACATGGCAATTAGTCAGGGCAGCTTCCTTGAGGCCATTCTGCTGGCCACAAGACAATACCAGTCCACAGATGGCTCCTGAATATCTGCCAAAGGAGCCGGCCACGGAATAGGAATCTATTGGCCAATTGTCCAATTGACAGCTGCTGCCCAGCTGTGCTGACCCTACACTACTGCCCTCACCTCTCTGACAAGATGCCTGTGGTGTCTAACCTGAGGATACCCAGGGTGTAAATGAGGGGATGGGGTGAGGGGGATCAGAAAAGAGGGAAGGACAGGATGGTGGGAGGGGAGGCCTTGAAGAATGGAGAATTCGGAGTTCTTTCAATCAGTTTGATGTGCTGACATCAAGGTTTTTAAGGAAGTCTAAGGCAGTGGTACATAGTTCTCTAATGTACAGCTAGGGCACTGCTTATATTAGGCCAGTACTTGTGGGGCTACTTATATACTTATCATCAATTGTATTTATTGAGCGCTTACTGTGTGCAGAGCACTGTACTAAGCGCTTGGGAAGTACAAGTTGGCAACATATAGAGACAGTCCCTACCCAACAGTGGGCTCACAGTTATAAGTATATATATAAGTATATATACTTATGTATGTAAGTACTGTGGGGTTGGGGGTGGGGTGAGTTCAAATGTCCAAAGGCCACAGATCCAAGTGCAGACTACTCAAAATAATTTTTTCTGCCCCAAAACAGGCCTCTTCATGGGACACTTGCTAAACCCATAGTGTGTCGAATAGGTTCTTCCCTTCCTGGCAGCCCTACTATCCACAAGGGACTGTCCAGTGATAGTTCCCACATATCACTCCCTCTCCTCCCCTCAATCCCCAATGCTGAACCTAGAAGCATTTCCACAGAATCTATCTCCCATTGCACCATGTGTAGCTGTCTAATGAAATTGGGTTAAGGCTGGAATCTCTTCTCAGTGAACAGCCGTTTGGGCATCTTTGAGTTGAGATGGAAATCAGAATCCAACATTTAGAACAAATTCTTATGATTGAGAATTCCTTTGCTTCAGTGTAATTTTGATTAATATGAATAAAATAGGACTTGTAAGTACTGTGGTTGTAAGGGGATGTTTTTCAAATCATGTGAAAATGGATTAAGTTGAATTAAGCCTGTCACAGTGGCATTGAAATATGTAGCCCAGCTGAAGTGAAATTGTCTTTTGGCTTTGATTTTTCTTTAAAAAAATCAAAATGAAACTCATCTGACACAACTGATTTATAAGTCAAGTTCTTTAGTAGAGAAAATACAATTAATGAGATTAAAATATTGATGCTAAAAGTTGGATTTTTTTTCAGGCTGGAAGCCGTGATTACTGTGGAAGGCATTTAATTTTTCACAGCTGAAAATGGTCCAGTAGATGCTGGATTCTCAAGGTGTTAATCTACCTTTATGTGGTTACTAGAGTCAGAATTTAAATGTTACTCAATCTAGGAATTTCTACAATACCATGTCTAGCTTTATTAGCAATTATCCCTCTGACCATGAAAATAAACCAAAACAGTGTTTAGGAATCTATCAGGTGTGATTAATCAGACAGTCTGCTAAGCACAGTTGCTGGGAGCAGCTGAGGTAAAAATGGGCAGAAAGTCCCAGAGGTCCTTGGGGGAGGGAATGGAACCCACCCCACCTTGCTGGCACTGCCTGCTGTGTGACCTTGGGCAAGTGACTGAACTTCTCTGTGCCTCAGTTTCTTCATCTGTGAAATGGGGATTCAATACCTGTTCTTCCTCCCTCCCCTATAGACTGTGAGCCCCAGGTGGGACAAGGGCTGTGTCCAACCTGATGAGAAGCAACATGGTCTAGTGGCTAGAGCACGGGCCTGAGAGACAGAAAGACCTGGGTTCTAATTCCGGTTCCACCACTTGTCTGCTGTGTGTCCTTGGGCAAGTCACTTAACTTCTCTGTGCCTCAGTTACCTCATCTTTTAAATGGGAATTGAGCTCCAAGTAGGACAGGGATTGTGTCCAAAGTGATTGGCATGTATCTTTGCCAGTGCTTTGAACAGTGTTTGACACATAGTAAGTGCTTAACAAATACCATTATCATTATCATCTTGTAAGCTTTTAATATATATTAATATTAGCTTTTGTCCTCACCTCAGTTTCACATGCCATGACTCACCTCTTCTCCTTTCTGGCAATGCCCAGGCTTATGGGAATATTCAGGTATTTAAAGAAGCCACCCCGGTTCCATGCATGTGTTGATTTTTACTTTTATTCCTGCACATACCACTAGATCATTCTGTGAATTTGCCTCAGGAATCTAGGCATTAATCTGCTCAACAAGGTGATAGAACATTTCCGGCTTCTACATCTCGCCCCTATTCCTCCACCTCATTGCTGATTTGGGTGGTCCAAAGACAATCCTCAGACTCCAGGCAAGTCAGTAGAAAGCAGGGAAAAAGTTGGATTACCAACACACCCAGGTACCAACTACCAATACTACTTATAAAGGGACAGTTAGTACTTATAAGGAACATATACAAAACCTACTGATTTGCGTCCACAAGCTCAATCTAATAGGTTTAGGATAAGGCAGAGAGGCAGTGTTTCCTATTGGTAAGTGCACAGGACTGGAACTCAGGCCTGGGACAAACCTGCCTGTTATGTGAACTTGGGCAACTCACTTAGCTTTTCCATGCCTCAGTTTCTTAATCTATAAAATGAGGATCCAATACCTGTTCTCCTCATACTTAGATTTTGAGCCCCTTGTGGGACAGGGACTGTGGCTGACCTGATTATCTTAGTACAGTGCTAAGCGCTTAGTACAGTGATCTGCACACAGTAAGCGCTCAAAAATACGATTGAATGAATTGAATGAATTAGCTTGTATCTCCCCCGGGGCTTAGTACAGTGTTTGGTACAAAGTAAGCATTTAAGGAATATCACTACTGTCATTATTATTATCATTATTGTTATTCAGCCCAGGGCCAGCACTTACACGTTGAGTGAACTCAGGCAAAATGACTTAACTGCTGTGCCTACATTTGCTCATCTGTAAAATGGGGATAAAATTTTATCCCCCTTAGCCTGTGAAGCCCATGTGTGACAGGGATGGAATCTGATCTGATCCTCTTATATTCAACCTGGAGTTTAGCAAATTGGTCAATACTAGTAAGTGCTTAGTACTATACATTTATTTACATATAGTTGTACATATTTAAAATTGTATCATATAATTAATAGTATTTATTGAGCTTCTGAGCACAGAACATTGTCCTAAATGCTAAAAGAGTACAACAGACATGTTGCCTGCCTTCAGGGACCTTACAATGTAGGGGAGGAGGCAGATATTTAAATAATTTACAGCTAGGATAAAGAGTGAGAAAGGGATATGTACATGAGTTAGTGTTTTAGTAATTGCATAGGTAAGATAGGTGGGGGTAACGTGACTACACAATTGTTTCGGTGCTACTGTAGTGGCAGTAGGGGAGATATAAGGTGAGAATACAATGCATTAATAAAGAGAAGTGTTTTCTTGAAGGCATTTAAAAATGAACCTGCTAAGTTTGAACAAAAAATACAAATTACATTCCCATAGGTTTTAAATGAGGCTATATACACATCGGTGGTTAAGCAGAAGGTACTAGCAACATTCATTCATTTGAACACATTAAAAGGGACCCAAATTGAACTAAAGGGGGTGGAGTCAGGGTTTTCACAGATAATGTCCAAAAATATCTAGAATTTGCGTCTTACTGGTCCCAAAAACCTTAAATCCTCAGATTATATTGTGAAACATCTACAGATTTTTAGTCCATATGAGTAGCTGTTCTTGCTACTCTTTTACAACGTGCACACAAAAAAGCTGTCCCTTGTTACATTTAATGCTTGTAATACCTGATGCTACTTACTTCCTCACCTCCTCTCTTCTTTCCTACCTGTTTTTAATGAATGTGTGATTAATACTACACATTAATTGGCACCATTTGCTCATTACAATTGTGACTGAATGACAGAAGAAACAGTAACCAGAAAATCTAAATTAATAAATAATCTTGAACAAAAGTATCATAGAAACTTCCCTAGTATATCTTTTGCAATAAAGCATGTTTAATCTGTTCTACTTTATGTTGACTGCCAATATTTCTCTCTGTTTCTGTCATTCCCTAATTACTTCTGCCCAAAAATCTTTTGCCTAATGGTAATATTTCTTTTAAGTCTACTCTATCACTGTTAATTGTAATTGTGACTATGAATAATTATTCTACAAGTTTGAGGGTTTTATTTCACATTTCAATACCAAGAAGGAGATTACTGCAAAGGAATGGTTTCAGCAGAGAACAGGCAGCCTCTTAGAATCAATGATATGAAGAGGGATAGGAAAGCTAGGACTTACCTAATTGAAAATGGATTTTATTGACTTCAACATATGCAAAAATGTAAAGCAGATTAAGTCAAGTTTCTCCCTTGTACTGTTTACTTTAATGAAAGCTTTAAAGTTGCTATGACATCACATTGCCAGCTTCAGTGGGGTAGAGTGGACATTATCTTTGCAGCACACCGAATTCAGGACACATGCAGGGAACAACATGAAGACCTCAGTAGGATTTCTCCTGTCTCTCCTCACTCCAGTCCGTACTTCACTCTGTTGCCTAAATAATTTTTCTATAAAGACGTTCATGACACGTTTTCCCACTACATCGGTGGTTGCCCATCCACCTCCATATCAAACAAAAACTCCTCATCATTGGCTTCAAAGCACTCAATCTCCTTGCTCTCGCCTACTTCACCTTGCTACTCTCCTACTACAACCCAGCCCACAAACGTCTCTCCTCTAATGCTAACCTTCTCACTGTTCCTCAATCTTGCCGCTGACCCCTCGCCCACATCCTGCCACTGGCCTGGAATGCCCTCCCTCCTTAAATCCTAGAGACAATTACTTTCCCCTCCTTCAAAGCCTCATTGAAGGCACACCACCTCCAAGAGGACTTCCTAGACTAAGCCCTCCTTTCACCATCTGCCACTCCTTTCTGCATCACCCTGATTTGCTCCTTTCATTCACCCCCGCTTCCCAGCCCCACAGCACTTATGTACATTTATTTATTTATAAATTGATTTATATTAATGTCTGTTCAGCCCTCCAGACTGTAAGCTCATTGTGGAAAGGGAATGTCTGCTTATTTTTGCAATGTATTCTCCCAAGCGCTTAGTACAGTCCTCTATACACAGTAAGTGCTCAATAAATATCACTGAATGAAGTTTTCATAGACTTCACAAAAGCATCTGACACCATCACTAAATCTGGACTCTGGAAAGTATAAAACAAAACTGACTGACCCGATGCTATGGTCAGTTGTGTCAGAGTTTACTTTGCCCTCTTTGATACATTCCCCATCACCAATGGGATAAAGCAGGAAAATGCAGTAGCGCAGAACACGTGATTTAACAACACAGTGAAGCACATTCTCAAACACCAAAACCCACGTGTTCCCTTAGATTCTTCTGGTCGAGCTTCTGTCTAGAGATGATTAGAATATGAACGTTCACATGCACACACCCTGAGTCCAGCCACTGGGTAGAAACAGTGCTAATTCTTTACCCTCAGGAGAAGGAATCAGTCTGCTCTTGGAATCCTTCAATCACAATCAGGTTTCAATTCTGACAGGTACAGGTAAAGCTTTAACTGAAATGTATTTCTTCATTGCATAGAGATCCTTGTTATTTTCCTGACTGACACGTCATTATTTCTCCTCCAAGATCAAACTTGTGAACAAAGGTTATCCACAGAAAATGATAAATTCCCCAGTTCTGTAAATAGCAGTCCAAGTCTTTTTCCTCGCCTCTCTTGCCGTTAGGAGTGGAGAACAAGGACCGTGCCTTTTCTATGTTCCGTAAAGTTCTCAGCACCCATAAGTCACTTAATGTTTAAATAGAAGCAGAACCAGGTCAGGTCTAGCTAAAGAAGTACCTGCCCTGAGACTAACTCAGAAAAGTACAGGCGGGGATATGGACCAAGCAAACCACTGGGCCTCACAAACTGGTCCCTCAGAGCAGCCGTAGATGTGGGACGCAGGAGGCCTGGCCAGGAATATACGCTGAGCACAACTTGGGGAAACTTAGTCTGGGTGCAAAACACAGCATTATGCCTTCTCAGATTCTCCCTTTGGTCTCTGGAGGGACTCAGTTATACGCTGTCTTGGGAGGGATCCCAGAGGGAAATCCTCCACCTCCCCGCTCTCATCTCTATTTTCTCCTCCAGTAATCTTGCACCTGGATAAAGCGCTCATCAGCCATAACACCTGCCCTGAGACTGTTCTACTGACTGCCGCAAGGGAGGAACGGCTATTCCCACCGTAAAGCAAATCCAAATGTCACAAATACAGGACAAATACATCAGCCAGTGTAATTGACCTGAAGCAGAATCACCACAAGCGACATGACAAATGTTTCTACTGTCAGTGTGCTCTAATTGGCACCCTTTTTCAGGAATATACTATATCAAGACTTTAATATGTTTGGTTTTGTTCTCTGTCTCCCCCTTCTAGACTGTGAGCCCACTGTTGGGTAGGGACTGTCTCTATATGTTGCCAACTTATACTTCCCAAGTGCTTAGTACAGTGCTCTGCACACAGTAAGTGCTCAATAAATATGACTGATTGATTGATTGATCAAGGAGTAAGATTAATGCCAAAGCTTTAAGACACTCCACCTTCTTTCTCCATTGGCTCTTTTAACGTGCTACTCTCCAGCTTCCACTCTTCACTCCTTCCTAGCTCGTCTTTTAACTACTTTGCTCTTGATTCTGACCCCCTCTGACCACTTTTCTCACACAGTTCCCCTACCTGAAAATCCCTCCCACTCCAAATCTATTGAACTACAGCTTAACCCATGTTCAAAGGCCAGCTAAAATCTCACTTGTTCAAGAAATCTTTCCCAATTCCTTAGCAATAAGCATCCTCAGAATGCATGTTTAACAATTAATCGATCATATTTATTAAAATCTATTGGACCTTCAATTAGTAATTCAGCTATGTCATCCTGACATTCTTTTTTATGGTATTTGTTAAGTATTTGTGAAGTGTTTACTGTAGGCTGACTCTTCTAAACCTTGGGGTAGAAATTAGAAACCAAATCCTCTGACTCTAGGTCCATACTCTTTATACTAGGCCATGTTGCTTGTGCTACGATCTGATCCCTCTGTTTTTAAGTAATTTGTATGTGCCTGTCTCCCCCATTAGATTTTAAGCACACATTAAAGGCTTATTAATACCACTGATTAATGGCTTCTAGTAAGAGGTTACTCAGGACTAAGCACAATCTCCTTCCTACTTAGACTGAGTCTCATGTGTGACAGGAACTCTGTCTGACCTAAATAACTTGTGTCTATCCCACAGCTAAGAACAGTGTTTGATGTATAGTAAGTGATTAACAAACACCATTAAAAAACCACTAAAAATTAAGCACTGGGGTAGATAAGGTTATAAGCCTGGACAATCCTGTCCCAAGAGTTACTTTTTGGGAAGAGCCACACAGGAAACAAAGAGAGAACTGGATGTTGGGAGTCAGGAGAAGGCCTCCAGAACTGGGTCTCCCTGGCCAGAATCTCTCTCTTCCCTCCTGCATCTCCTTCCCAAAATTACAATCATCTCCCCTGCTGCCACCATGATTTTCATTTATTCCCCATTGCATCCATCCCCATTCAACAGAATGGTCTCAGACTAGTTTGTTTTGGTTTTTTTTTTTATTCTATTATGGGCAGTGACTGATCAAAACATTAATTTTCAGAATAATGTGACATCTAAGAATCATGTTCAGTGTCAGCCTGCCAAAAGGAGCTGGAAGGATGGAAGTATCAATAGTTAATCAATGGTATTTATTAAGTTCTTTCTATATGCAGAGCACTGTACTAAGCACCTGGGAGAATACAATATAATGGATTTAGCAGACATGTTCCCTTCACACAAGGAGCTTTAACATTGAGAAAGGGAGGTGGCCATTAGTATAAATAAATAAATCTTCCAGGCAGGGTGAATATCATGTGCCCAATAGACGTTGATCCAAGTCAACCAGAAGGGAGGGGGAGTTGGAGAAGACCTTTTGGAGATGTGATTTTATTAAGCCTTTGAAGGTGGGGAGAATGGTCATATGGCATATAAGGAGGTGGAAGGAGTTCCAGAACAGAGGGATGACATGGGAAAGCGGTCAGGAGCAAGATAGAAGAGATCAAGATACACTGAGCAAGCTGGTGCTAGAGGAGGGAAGTGTGTGGGCTGGGCTGTAGAAGAAGATCAGCAAGGTGAGGTAGGAGTGCGTGAGCTGATTACCACCGATTTGAAGCATTCAAAGTCAATTAGGAGAAGGCACTCTGGCCCTGTTCATCTAGTACGAGACCTTCTTGCTTTTGTCCCAAATTCATATGTGGACTAAATAATAGAGATTTACACGAACAAGCAAAGCGTGAAAAAATTCCATAAATCTCAGTCATATTTTCTGCATGACAAATAGCCATTATCAATCTCATGCTAAGTGGGTGTTTAAAATTTCAGGAATCAAAATAATTGAAAAATAAAATCAATCATCATAAAAATCGGCACTCCAGTTCATCAGTCAGGAGGTGCCAGAAGGCCTCTAATGTAATCAAAGACAGAAAAAATAAGTTATAAACCACATAAATGTCGCCTTCCCTTCCCAAGTGATTTTGGACTCCGGAAAATTAAGATTTACGGAGCCTCTGCTCAGACGTTGTCTAAAACAAGTCACTCAGGGACTCTGAACCACTAGCTTGGCAGCAAAAAAGGGAAAACTCCATTGAGACGGATCACAGAATCTGATCTATTTTGCAAGGTCTAAGTCAACCTAAAGACCATACTATGCTCTGGTTTTTAGAGGCAAAATAAATGATTGCTCTGAAAGGGATTCTTCGAATGCATGTAAATGGATTTCATCTTTTATTTTCCCAGATTAAGACCTAGAAGACAAATCTGTCAAGACATCATTGCCAAACTGTAATACCTAAAGCCCAATGCCGCACCTTAGCAACCCCATCTATGCACTGAATCACTCCCATCTCTTTCTTGCCAATTTATGAATGAAGGACTTTCAGAAACAGCAGGTTTCCTGATAAAAGTCAACTCCCCCAGAGATCTGTGTGGCTTAAGTATTTGCAGCTGGCATGGATGAACCAAAAAAGCCCATCTGATGCCAGCTTTGGCAGTATTGCCTGGCAGCACCATCCACAGCAGTTTGAGTATTTAATTCTGATGTTCCTTTTTCCCTACATTTAATTGTTTTGTGAGAATGGGGTTCCAGTCAGCAGTGTAAAATTTAACTTTGTCCTTGCTTGAATTCCCCTTCACCCAGCAGCAAGGGTTAATGCCCTCCAACCCTCTGCTCTTTTTCATTGTTCTTCAATAAAATATTACCTAGTTCCTGCAAGTACTCAGTGACCTTCTGCTCCATATTGTATCTGCAGGGAGCTAGGATTCCCTTTCTTCATACTGGCATGATATCCACCTGTTTGAGGCATTTCCAATTACCATGGACTCACCAAGCAGATGACTATGGAGCCAAGTGATTTTCAGGCCTCAGTGACAGCATTAGAAGTCTCAAAAGAAGCAGAGCAGCTAGTGTTCAGTAAAGTCCATCCTTTCCAGCTAAAGCTGGTAGAGGATGCTTTCCATTGTTGAAAAGTTCAAACGTCTCGGCCTGTATTTGGACAAAACTGGAAAATGGGAGCTGATACCATTCAGTGCACATACACTCTGTAATTGATTTTTCTTGAGTTCAATGTCATCAGCATACCCATTGTGCTTCCAGGAAAAATTGCCTCAAATGATGCACAAAAGAGAATGTAGCATTCTGGACATAAAGAATTATCACAGAGATGTAGAATTTTTAGGATATATAGACTTGGTTTTCTCCTCTAGGTTGATTTTTTTTGTATAAGCTTATTGTTGCTCAGACACTGAATGACATTCACCATCTGTATCTCTCTCTAGAGACACACATTTTTAACACTTTCTATTAGTGCAGAGTAGAATTTATCACTGGGTAAAACAATTTGTAATTTTACCAAGATGAGGAAACTGTTGAAGTTCCATTTGAAAAACAAAGTATGTAAATGTTATTAGAGAACAATGGTTTATTTTATGAGACACATTGCCATGACAAGATGGAAATTTCTTTAATTTTAGTACCCACACTTGAAGGACCTGAGTATTACTCGCTTTATGCTTTTAAGATTAGAAACTGCTTCCTTTTTTCAATTAGATGGCAGCAATTTTAAAGTGATTGCAGACCTAAGCTAGCCTGATAGTTCCGGAAAGGATGTCAGCATCTACCCCTATGCTGAGATACAAGTAATACATGCTTTCAATTCTAACATGTGAACCTAACCCTTTCATTGACGGTTTTTGTTTAGAATAGTCATATTCAACACATAAGATTGTTCAATTGATAATCTCTCAGCAGCAGAACGCATGCATTTGTTCCACTTACCACAGGGACTGCGTCCGACCTGATTAACTGCATCTTCCCCAGTCCTGAGAACACAGTAAGCATTTAACAAATATCATAATAATGATAATAATAAGAATGACAACTTAGCTTTTGTCAAAACCACCTGTCTGTCTGTCTTGGTCTGCCCTTATCCAGTTCATTGTTTTCAGAAAAGCAGCACCGACAGAGGAGAGCTGGTGTCTTTCCTTGCTTAACTGTTGCATGGCATCCAACAAAATATATTTTGATTTTAATCATACCTTCTTCCTACATTAAAAGGTCTTAAAAGGGTCAACTTTTAGGTCTAAGCCCAGGGATGGAGGACAGTATCATTAAAGAATACTGCTTTGCAAGGCTAGAGCTGTTTCGATATTTCAGGCACAGGCTTCTCTTTAAAAATCTTCTCCATTCCAATGTTTTTCCTAGTCTAGGTTTTGATTTTCCCTGGGACCTACTGACATTTATTGGTGGCTTGTGCAGGCTTTTTCATTTTTCCCCTAATGAGGGAACAGAAATGTCCTTCATTGCCTTTTACCTAATAAACAAAAAGCTTTAAACCCAAAACAATGATTGCATTTAGATTTTTGTGATGCTTCATTGTCAGTGGTTTATTTGGTCACAGGCAATGGACAGGGCTGTTTTAGTCAAGGGTATTGTGCTCCCGATGAAAGAGTGACAAATAACGTGGCTCAGTGGAAAGAGCCCGGGTTTGGGAGTCAGAGGTCATGGGTCCTAATCCCAACTTGTCTAATCCTAATCCCCACATGTCTGCTCTGCTGTGTGACCTTGGGCAAATCACTTAACTTCTCTGAGCCTCAGTTACCTCATCTGGAAAATGGGGATTAAGACTGTGAGCCCCACGTGGGACAACCTGATAACCTTGTATCCCCTCACGGTGCTTAGAACAGGGCTTTGCACATGGTAAACACTTAACAAACGCCATTATTTTTAAATAACTCCCTAAATCATCCTGTTCCTCAGATCCTTCCAGTGGTTTCCCATTAATCGGGGAGATGAGGAAGGCGGCTGATGCAGTAGTCGAGGTGGGATCCAAGTTACCACGCTTGGACCAGCATGGCAGCATTTTGACGGAGAGGGAGGAGCAGATTCTAGAGATGTTATGAGGGTACAGCTAACAGGATTTGGCAATAGACTGAATAGAGAAGCAGCATGGCTCAGTGGAATGAGCAAGGGCTTGGGAGTCAGAGGTCATGGCTTCTAATTCCAACTCCGTCACTTGTCAGCTGTATGACTATGGGCAAGTCACTCAACTTCTCTGTGCCTCAGTTACTTCATCTGTAAAATAGGGATTAAGACTATGAGCCCCACGTGGGACAACCTGATTACCTTATATCTACCCCAGTGCTTAGAACAGTGCTTGGCACATAATAAGTGCTTAATACTATTATTATTATTATATGCAGGTTGAGGGAGGAGAGACAGGTCTTTCCCTTGGACCAAGTGGCCAGCCCTTCTATCACACGGCTTTGATCACCCTCCTCCAGCCACTACATGTAGTAGGGTGAACAGCTAATAATATTAAATTCCTACTTTCTATTCTTGTATAAAGCCCGCTCGCAGTATTGATAGGAATCTTAATCAACAAAAGTATTTATTAAGCATGAGTATACAGTGCACTGTACCAGGCCTTTTGAATAAACAAAGAAGTATGAGATGCAATATCTGCCCTGAAGGAGCTTACAATTCACTGGAGAAGACTGGAAGCCAAATTGACCAGTATACCCTAATCAAAAATGAGGCATATGCTTATGTCTTCTAGGAATTGATTACCTCAGACTACTAGAGGGAAACAAATTTGTCTTTATCCATTAGGGTTGATAGTTACACAGAGGGATAATTCTTCATTGCATAGTGGGTCCAGTGAAATTTCACCCCACTTAAATCCACCAGATCACATTTCTTAGAGAAGTGGGATTCTGAATTGAGTTTTGAATGAAAGAAGTTCACTTAGTTGGTGTACAGAGGATTTTTGGGATGAAGGAACAAAGATTTGGGAAAGGGAAACAAAAGAGGCATGGGAGACATAACTGATAGGCAAATTTGAAGGGCAGAGGATGGGGATAAGGAAGGCTGAAACAACAATTCAGTGGCAGAAAAGGAAGGTGAAAATTTGAGTCTGACATGAAGGGTGACGTGAAGTTATTAAGGGCTTTTACAGAGGGCAATAATGTGATCTGAATGGTGCATTACTGTCCCCAACAAAATTTCTCTGAGTAGAGTTTCCTGGACCAAGGCTCCAAGTTATAGCTATTACAATCATTGAGAATGTTTTCCAGAGAAACAAACTCTTAACAGAGAACTGCTTTTTAAAAATTGAGACATCAAGCCAAGGCTGGAGCCAGGAGATTATTCTGATTAAGATTGAGAGTCATATTGATTGATCTCTCACTTAGGTCACAGAGTAGGCATCCAACATAATGAGAATAATCATTTAAACACACACGCTATTTTTTATTTTATCTGGGTATTTCTTTGTCAAGATCAAAGAACCTTCTTCCTTTTGCTACTTTCCTCATTATATATATGTATAAAAGCTCAGGTTTTTTGTCAATGACAGTTTCAGATAATTCCATTTACTTCCTCGAAAGCTACTCAGCCAATTCCTAAGAAGAACATTAACAATAAACCTCATTATCCTTAAAATAAAGGAACTGACTGAACATAAAGGTGCTGCTGATAAAGAGGTGATATGCTTTGTGATTTTCAAAAAAAAAAAAAGCTCCATTTTTTTCAGAAGTATTCATAACAAAATAGAAAATAATGTGTTCTGTCTGGTATGGGCTTTTAATGATTACTTCAAAATTGTAACTAGATTTCATCACCCTCAATGCTCAATAGAAAATGATCAGCAATCCCTCTCGCTAAGGAAAGTGGTCAAGTTAGAACAGTGGATATTCAATCCTTAGAGTCACTGGAAAGATTCAAAATAATACAGAACAACAGAAAAATCCAAAGCCATATCATTCTTCTCAATAACCAGTGGTAAGGATGCAACAACCTATTTCTTTGGGGCATAAAGGACCATATAATTGAATCACTCTGAACAACTGTATGCCTGTGAAAATCTAAAATAAATGTCTGGTGCATGATCTGTGTGCAGTATTACTGCCAGATAATCTAAAGCACTGTAACTTTAACTAAGTTATCGGGTGAAGCATTCTGCTCCTAGCGTGTCTCCTGTTGAAGTAAGCACCCTCTGGTCCATTTCTGCTCTTAGAGTCACTGCCAGCATAGCTTTTGTGACTCAACCACCCCTTGTCTCTATAGCCTGATGGCAGATGAAACTGTAAGACTGTAGAGAGAGAAGATTGGGCTGGGGAGGTAGATTTTCAAATTAGCTCCATAAAGGTGGTTGTTGAAGCCATAGGAGTGAATGGATTTTCTGCAAGACAGTGGGTGTAGATGAATAATATAAGGGGACCCAGAACTGAGCTTTGAGGAGCTCCCACAGTTGAGCGGAGGAGGCGGACTAGGAACCGACAAAAGAGACTGAGAATGAGCTGCCACAGAGGAGAATTAGGAGAGAAGAGTATCAGTGAAGCCAAGGTTAGATAGTGTTTCAATCAATCAATCAATTGTATTTATTGAGCGCTTACTGTGTTTAGAGCACTGTACTAAGCGCTTGGGAAGTACAAGTTGTCAACATATAGAGATGGTCCCTACCCAACAGTGGGCTCACAGTCTAGAAGGGGGAGGCAGAGAACAAAACATATTAACAAAATAAAATAAATAGATATGTACAAGTAAAATAAATAGAGTAATAAATACATACAAACATATATACATATATACAGGTGCCGCGGGGCAGGGAAGGAGGTAAGGTGGGGGGTGGGGGGGGAGAGGAAGGAGAGGGTTCAGTCTGGGAAGGCCTCCAGGAGGAGGTGAGCTCTCAGTAGGGCTTTGAAGGGAGGAAGACAGCTAGCTTGGCGGATGTGGGGAGGAAGGGCATTCCAGGCCAGGGGGATGACGTGGGCCGGGGGTCGACGGAGGGACAGGCGAGAATGAGGCACGGTGAGGAGATTAGCGGCAGAGGAGCGGAGGGGGCGGGCTGGGTTGTAGAAGGAGAGAAGGGAGGTGAAGCAGGAGGGGGCGAGGTGATGGAGAGCCTTGAAGCCGAGAGTGAGGAGTTTCTGCCTGATGTGCAGGTTGATTGGTAGCCACTGGAGAATTTTGAGGAGGGGAGTAACATGCCCAGAGCGTTTCTGGACAAAGACAATCCGGGCAGCGGTGTGAAGTATGGATTGAAGTGAGGAGAGACAAGAGGATGGGAGATCGGACAGGAGGCTGATACAGTAGTCCAGATGGGATAGGATGAGAGCTTGAACGAGCAGGGTAGCGGTTTGGATGGAGAGGAAAGGGTGGATCTTGGCAATGTTGCGGAGCCGAGACCGGCAGGTTTTGGTGACGGCTTGGATGTGAGATGTTGTTAGATGTGGATGTTTCCAGGAGAAGAGGATGGTCCACTATGTCTAAAGAAGCTGAGAGGTTTAGGATGGAGTACAAGCTGCTGGATTTGTCAAGAAGGAGGACATTGGCGACCTTTGAGAGGACAGTTTCCATGGAGTGAAAAGCACAAAAGCCAGATGGCAGGGGGTCACGGAGAAAATTGGAAAGGAAGTGGAAGCAGCAGGTGCAAACAACTGTGAGCCCTCTGAGGCCCAGGAACTGTGTTTGATTACCACCTGCGTATTCTTTCCCAGCGTTTAGTTCAGTGCTGTGCACACAGTAAAATCTTAATTGGTACTATTACTCCTCAGCACCTACTTTTACCTTGGTACAGTAAAGTTGTGTTATTAGCATTCTGATAGTCCCCAGTTCAAGGCCAATCTTGGTCGATCTATCCTACCCACAGAAAGAATAGACAACCTTTAATTTTGATGTGGTGGTGTAAAGAGGACAGGTCTTGGGAATCTTGGCTAGACTTTGACATACAAATGGGTCAGAAAAATCTAGTTTTTTTAAAAAGCAGGGCTGAAAATCTGTGGAGCACAGTGTCTTCAACTTTGCAGCTAGTTGACCCCTATGTCTAAGCTATATGTTTGAGTCCTCCATGGGAGGTAAGGAAGGGGTTGTAGAGCCAAGCTGCATTGGCCTCTGTGGTATGCTGAATAAGCTTTCCCTAAGGATTCTAGTGGGCTATCTTGAGCAGCAGACATTCACTGAAAGCGCAGTGGTCTCTTAGACAGTATTGTACTCTCTCAAAATCAATCTGGTGACCTGGATCTTTAAACTTGCTACCCAGAGTAGCAAAGTGTGAGCGCTGTGATTGGAAACTCAGAAGTTCGTACAAGACCTATATAAACCTAGCCCTGTCCCTTTCGGGGTATATGCAAGATCATCGGTTTGGACAAAATCCCTGTCCCACATAGGCATCTCAGTCTTAATCCCCATTTTACAGATGAGGTAACTGAGGCCCAGAGAAGTAAAGTGACTTACCCAAGGTCACAGAGCAGACAAGTCCTCTGACTTAGCCCATGTTCTTTCCACTAGGCCACACTGCTTCTCAATGCTACCGTACATCTCCTCTCTGCCTTTCCTCTCCAGCTCTGCTCCCCCAAACACTGCAGCCCATAATGTGAGCACTGCTAATCCTGGAAGCGTCTGGAGTGGTGGAAGCGGCAACAGCAACAAGATTCCCCAATGGAAAGGAGCACTTTGGAGCCTTTAAAAAATAATGAAGAAGCAAAAGATAAGATACAGAACAGAGAGGCAGGGCTACTTCCTCGGTGAATATATGCGAGCAGAGACCTGAGCTGCAATTATTTCGAGAAGTGAGTTCCATGGGGTTGACATAGAACCATCCCCAGGGGCTACACCCCCAATAAATGCCTGAGTTAAGCATGGTTTAATTATCATCATCTAGTCAATGAGCTCTCTTTCTCCACTGATGTCTGCTCCTTCCAACCCTACCTCCAATTAACAGACTTTTGCTGGAATGTCATTCCTAATCACGCAGCTTTCGCAAGCTCTCTGACAATTCAAAACCTCTTTCAGTTAACTGAGTTAGAGCCGCATGGGAATGTTGGATTAAGGGGCACCTCCCTGTTCTCCAACATACTGTGAAACATAGCTTTTCCTACAATTAATATTGCCTATGATAAAAATGACTGTGGTATTTATCTGCTGCAAAGCTGCAGTGTGGCCTGGTGAACAGAGCAAGGGCCAGGGAATCAGAGGACCTGGGTTCTAACCTGACTCTGCCACGTATCTGCTGTGTGACCTGTGTAACTGCGTCTCAGTTACCTCATCTGTAAAATGGGGATTAAATCCTACTCCCTCTAACTTAGACTGTGAGCCTCATGTGGGACAGGGACTGTGCCAACCTGATCAACCTGTGTCAACCTTACCATTTACAACAGTGTTTGGCACATAGTAAGCACTTAATAAGTACTGTAATTATAATGTGCTAAGCACTGTACTAAGCATTAGAACAGATCTAAAATAAGCAGATTGGTTTCAGTCCCTATCCCACAGGGGGCTCGCAGTCTAATGGGAAGGGAGAATAGATATTCAAATCTCCATTCTCCAGAGGCCTGGCGTGGAGAAGTTAAGTGGCTTGCCTAAGCTCGCATGGTAGAAAGGTGGCAGAGACACGATTAGAACCCAGGTCTCCTGATTCCTTGGTCCATTTCTTTCCACAATGTTCCTGTCACATATCAATTTGATTCTGTTCACGCTTACTTTGTCTCCCATTAGACTATCAGTTCCTTAAGGCACACAACTACCTTCTGCTTCCTTTATAATTGCCATAAGCATAACCAATCACCTGGACAGTTAATGGATGATTGGAATTTCTCTGCTCATTCGAACAAATCATATTCAGTACTGGATATAGACTAAAATCAATTTTTTCTTTGTCACACCTTCCTAACCCGAAGATAAAATTTCAACAGGAAACGGATGCTTTGCTGGTAAAATGTGTAAGCGGGCTTCAATCACTGCAAAAAGCAAGGAGCAAACAGCTGTAGGCTTTAATACTGACAGCACAAAGGGTTTTGCAAACATCCCTATCAGCCAACTGCCTCTCATGACTGTCCTGCAACTGTTCTTGTCTGACTCCTTCTCTGCTCCATGCCACCCCCGCCCCCGACCCACTGCCCCTCTCCAAACACACACAGGAGTAGGGGGTTGGAGGCTGGAAATATTTTTTAAATTATCTTGAGCAGTAAGGGCATTGTACTTTTTCAAAGCGCTACACTTTTGTGGTATAAAACTTTGCTGCCACTGAAACAAGGCCCTGATGCGAAGTATAAATCAGAGGTGAATAGTCTACTTGAGGAAATCTTGAAATTGATCGTGTTTACTTGAGCAAGAGTTGAACCTAAGGGAACCTCGACCCTGAAAAACGAATCGCTGATGGCAGGTGTCAGTTTTCCAATCAGTTTGCTCCTTGTCCCTGCTCAATACATCTTATCCTACAATCATTTCCCTTTTTTTAAAATGTTCACATCAGATTTATATCTAAATTCTTACACACAAGCATGCATAGTGGACCATACATTTTCAAGTTTCTCCCAATACGAGGATTTAACAATACATCCTTGAGCAAGATTGTCCAGTCATTATCTTGAAGCAATTATTTGTGGTTTTTTTGCTTATGTCTCTTCCTCCACAATCTCCCTGCAAAATGTCCTGTCTTTTGGGTGTTTATCCCTTCAACATTTGAGAAACTTTTATTTTCCTAGTGACCAGTTTATAAACGCCTTATAATTCAATTATTTTATAAAAGGGATTTCTAAGTGCCATGAAATATGGGGTTTCAGCCTTAGTTTTGTAGAAAAATAGATTAACAAAAGGCTCTAACAGAGGCATTCATTCATTCAATCGTATTTTGTTTTGTAAGAGATGGGAAGTGTGGACATTGTAAAAATAAACTTTCTAAATCACATTGGAGCACCGTTTATGACCTGTGGCCACCAAAAGAACTGGAGGACTTGGATACAGCTTATCAACGATAGCCATCATAGCATGAGCAAGAAACCATCATTTGAATCAAAAGTCCATGGACATTTCACAGCTATTTTTTCAGTTATTTCCGCTGCAACATTTACATCTGCCAAGGAACATGTTGATGCAGTGATCTAATAAAATTCAGGAGCAATATTCTGTGGGCTATTAGGTCCCAAGTGCTCCCACGGCTTCAACTATCACCTCTACGCTGATGACACCCAGATCTACATCTCTGCCCCTGCTCTCTCCCCCTCCCTCCAGGCTCGCATCTCCTCCTGCCTTCAGGACATCTCCATCTGGATGTCCGCCCGCCACCTAAAGCTCAACATGTCGAAGACTGAGCTCCTTGTCTTCCCTCCCAAACCTTGTCCACTCCCTGACTTTCCCATCTCTGTTGACGGCACTACCATCCTTCCCGTCTCACAAGCCCGCAACCTTGGTGTCATCCTCGACTCCGCTCTCTCATTCACCCCTCACATCCAAGCCGTCACCAAAACCTGCCGGTCTCAGCTCCGCAACATTGCCAAGATCCGCCCTTTCCTCTCCATCCAAACCGCTACCCTGCTAATTCAAGCTCTCATCCTATCCCGTCTGGACTACTGCACTAGCCTTCTCTCTGATCTCCCATCCTCGTGTCTCTCTCCACTTCAATCCATACTTCATGCTGCTGCCCGGATTATCTTTGTCCAGAAACGCTCTGGACATATCACTCCCCTCCTCAAAAACCTCCAATGGCTACCAATCAATCTGCGCATCAGGCAGAAACTCCTCACCCTGGGCTTCAAGGCTCTCCATCACCTCGCCCCCTCCTACCTCACCTCCCTTCTCTCCTTCTACTGCCCAGCCCGCACCCTCCGCTCCTCCACCACTAATCTCCTCACTGTACCTCGCTCTCGCCTGTCCCGCCATCGACCCCCGGCCCACGTCATCCCCCGGGCCTGGAATGCCCTCCCTCTGCCCATCCGCCAAGCTAGCTCTCTTCCTTCCTTCAAGGCCCTGCTGAGAGCTCACCTCCTCCAGGAGGCCTTCCCAGACTGAGCCCCTTCTTTCCTCTCCCCCTCGTCCCCCTCTCCATCCCCCCGCCTTACCGCCTTCCCCTCCCCACAGCACCTGTATATATGTATATATGGTTGTACATATTTATTACTCTGTTTATTTATTTATTTATTTATTTTACTTGTACATTTCTATCCTACTTATTTTATTTTGTTGGTATGTTTGGTTCTGTTCTCTGTCTCCCCCTTTTAGACTGTGAGCCCACTATCGGGTAGGGACTGTCTCTATGTGATGCCAATTTGTACTTCCCAAGCGCTTAGTACAGTGCTCTGCACATAGTAAGCGCTCAATAAATACGATTGATTGATTGATTGATTGATTGATTGTGACAGAGGCAGAGGAGATACACAGACCATCTTGGAGTATGGCAAGGAAAGGGGATCAGTTCATAATATTAAGTAGATTTGCTGCCAGAGAATATTAAACTGATTTGGGAATCACTATTAGCCAGCAGGACTGGCCTTTTTCCAAAGTAATGTTTTCTTAAATGTCCCTTTCCTTCCTCTGATAGCACTGGGGGATAGCAGATGGTAATCCACTGTCATTTTGCCAGAAAAACTAGATTGTCTCTCTCCTAATAGCCTGTAATTCTACTGCATATCATAAGTATCAAAAATACTTTCATTTTAATTTCTAATAGGTTCACCAGCTAGTGAGACATTTGCCCTTAAAGGCCAGAATGTAATTTAAAATTAAACAACAATATTAAACATATTTCATTTAGGGAATCTTATCTCTGGCATTTCCCAGCATTTTTTAAATTGATGTATTTGGGAAATCTTGACTAAGGAGAAGGTAGGGTCCTGATATCCTTGAGACATTAGCTGTACTTTAAATTAAAAATCATAAATATTATGCCAGAGTGGTTTATAAAGACCAATTAACCTGTTTTAACCAATCCATGGGATTAATACAAAAAACACAAAAGAAGAAAAAAAGGTAATTCTGGTTGTGTGCTCTTCCAAACCAGTGTTTGTACCATACCATCCACAAGAGTGCCGGCATCTCAAAAAGACATTTCTTGGAAGATTTACTTCCCATTTAAAACTTGAAGATTTGGGAACCCAGTGGATGTTGATTTTGCTAGATTCCCAAGCCATCTTCCCAGCCACTTAAAGCCCATTTCGACTCTGGGGATTTACATGCCTGCCTACCTAAATGATGATGAGATGATGTTTGAGTTGCTGGTCGTAAATGATGGATGAGCCTCATTCCAGTCCCGAGGATGACGGAAATGGGACCTTGCATGAGGCAATTGATAACAACGCTAGCGGTTTGGGCACTGCCATTTGCACTACCTCCTCCCTGCCAGTTGTATTCCTGCAGGGGCAGTGGGTGCAACAGGTAAGTAGGTAAGCTGGATAGAGCTCATTGCAAAAATCACACCAGAGGTTTACCTACAAAACCTATTTACGACCAAAGTGACTCCAGCATTTTGCAGATGTTCTGTCTTAGTAGCATAGACCGGCAAGCCAGGGGAGTTGCAGTGGTCTTCCCTGCCCATGTTAGCCAGTTATCCTCAGGATTCCTATTAAGCATGCCTAACCTATGAGATGCCCACCTAATAGTCTGTGTAGGAACATTTCCTACCGTAGCTGCTGCTAAAAATGTTGGATGGTGAGAATCTGTTCCTCAGCCACAGACTGCACACCTAATCCCTACGAGCCATCTCACAATGCTTTCCCAAGGTGCCAGTGTGGCCGGCCTGCCACAAGCCACCACCATTATTGAAATAACTTGAATGCACATCCTCCTGATGATGATTATGGCATTTGTTAAGCACTTACTACGTGTCAAGAACTGTTCTAAGCACTGCGTAGATAGATGCAAGGTTATCAGGTTGTCCCATGTGGGGTTTACAGTCTTAATCCCCGTTTTACAGATGAGGTAACTGAGGCACAGAGAAGTTAAGTGACTTGCCCCAAGTCACACAGCTGATAAGTGGCAGAGCGGAGATTAGAACTCATGACCACTGACTCCCAAGCCCGGGCTCTTTCCACTAAACCATGCTGATGATGCGATATCCCCTATTCTAGCCTAAATGGAAGTTCTGTACAAGTAATCCTTTGCAAGTACTGATAGAGCTGCTGATGCAGCAGTAGAAACTGGGGGGACTGGGTGTCTGACCAGTACTGCTCAGTGCAAATGGGGAAGGGACCAGAAAAGGAACCCTAAAAATTGTTAGACTCACTAAACCCAGAACTGGCTCACCAGAAGATCATGCCTGGTACACTTAAATCTCATAGTGTAAAGACGATTAGAAAATTAATGAACGGAAAGTAAATAACCATCGCACAAAGGATCAACAGAGCACTGCTTGACTCTAACAACAGTCATCCCCAAAGAGAGCGCTGCTTGCTTATAAATAGGCCAGGCACAGAGTCACTCAATCAATCAGTGGTATTGTTTTCTTGAGTGCTGACTGTGTGCAGAACACTGTAATATGAGCTTGGGAGAGTACAATACAGCTGATAGAGTTGATAAACTCCCTGCCATAAAGGAGGTAATCAAGTCTGGGACAGGCATTAAAATGAATTACAGATAGGGGAAGCAACAAAATACAAGGATATGTTCTTAAGTGCTGTGGAGATGAGGCAAATGTCAAGGTGCTTAGGCAGTATGGGTCCAAGTGCATATTGACCCAGAAGGGAAGGAGAATAGGGTGGAGAGATGAGAGGTTAGTCAGAGAAGGCTTCCTGGAGGAGATATTTTTGTTGGACTTTGAAAATGGAGAAAGGTGTGCTCTGTCAGCTATGAAATGGGAGGGGGTTCCAGGCAGGAGAAAGGACGTGACCAAGAGGATGATGGTGAGAGAGATGATATCGTGGCGCAGTATCCTCTGCCACACAAAACAGACTACTCAAGGCACGGCTCATGGAAATATGTGCTACTTAAAACTTCTCTGGAGAATGTCCCCTCTTCAGAGGAACACTACTTAGGTGTTGGCTTCACAAATCAACCAGTCCTTAATCCCAAACCTCCCAAATATGCCAGAGGCATATATAGCCAACTAATGTCCTTATGTCTGCCTCTAAAGCGAATGTGCTCTCCTATTATCATTAATGGATATGCCCCAACAGTGACAAATAGCAATCAACAGAAAGAAAACTTTCACATAGGGTCTGGATAGGTTCATTATAGCCACTCCAAAATCTGACAAGCTAATTATCATGGGAGCTTTCAATGCACGGGTGGGTAGTGATGCAGAAAGATAGAAAAAAGTAATCAGAGCTCACAGGATTGGAAAATAAGATAGCAATGGTTTACTTCTGCTAAGCAAATGTACCAAACATCAATTTGCAATCACCAATGCTATCTTGCATCTAGCCAGTTAAGAAAAAGTCATAATGGATGTAACAGAGGTTTAAACAATGGCACCTTACAGTTTATACAGTTGTCCACCAGTGGAACTTGAAAAATGATGGTTCCCCAAAGCCATGAGATGGCAGAGTGAAGGACTGACCACTGCTCCAAATGCACGGGCTTTGGAGTCAAAGGGCATGGGTTCAAATCCTGCCTCTGCCAATTGTCAGCTGTGTGACTTTGGACAAGTCACAACTTCTCTGTGCCTCAGTTACCTCATCTGTAAAATGGGGATTAAGACTGTGAGCCCCCTGTGGGACAATCTGATCACCTTGTAACCTCCCCAGTGCTTAGAACAGTGCTTTGCACATAGTAAGCGCTTAATAAATGCCATCATTATTATTATTATTATCATCATCATCAAGGTACTCGATGGATCTGAAAGCAGCATCCACACTGTGAAGTTCCTAGAGAATTCAAAATTCTGCAAGGCATTTTGTGACACCATCACAGCAGCCTTATTAGAATGGAAGCAGATATGGCCTCGTGGATAGAGCACGGCCTGGCAGTCAGAAGGATCAGGGTTCTAATTGCCCCTCCACTACTTATCTGCTGTATGACCTTAGGCAAATCACTTCACTTCTCTGTTTCTCAGTTACCTCATCTGTTAAGACTGAGCGCCCCATGTGGGACATGGACTGTGTCCAACCCAATTACTTTGTAACTACCCCAGTGCTTAGCTCAAACGGTGCCTGCCACATAGTAAGTGCTGAACACATACCATAAAAAGACAAGGAATCCCAGCTACAAGTAGCAATCTGAACGGCAAATGGGGTGCTTTTGAGACACTGTCTATCAAGCAGCCATCAAGACTGTGGGTATGGCAAAAATACATCATCAACATCGGTTTCATGAAAATGACCAAAAGCTGCTTACAGCAAAACAAAAAACGAACCACTCTGCTGAAGTTGCCTATGATCAAGATGAAACTGAGGTCTACGATCAAGTTAAAAAATGTGTACAGTGATTGGTGGTATGCCGTGACTGAACAGATCCAGGGATATACTGACTACCACAAAACTAAGAACAGTTACTGCTCAGCAAAGTAATTCTTATTTGCCACCCCCATTATCACGGCTTCTTGAAATGTCATTCAGAACACGTCTCCAAGCCTTAAAACACTTCAATGGCTACGCATTTCACTAGGCATCAAGCAGAATCTCCTTGCCACTGGCTTCCAAGACTCTCCCACCAGCTTCTTCCAAATGACATAGTAGAGTCCATCTAATATTCAACTCACGCTCATCATTTTTCCCAGGCTCACATTACTGTGCCTCACCCTCAACTCTCCTACCACCAAGCCCAAGCTCATTGTCCCTGCCCCTCATGAAGCTTAGAATCTAAACTGTAAACTCCTTACGGGCAGGGTTTATTCCTGCAAGCTATACTATATTGTACATTCCCAAGTGTTTAGAACAGTGCTCTGCACATAGTAAGCACTCAAATACCATTGATTGATTGGTGGGGGAATCATAAATAAGATAAATTCCAGATAATAGTAGTGGAGTAGGAGGAAATTATGTACATCTAAGTGCTGTGGGGCTAAGGGTGGATTAAGTATTAAAGAATTTAGGGGATTTGACCTAAATGCATAAGTGACAGAAGGGAGGGAGAATAGGGTAGGGAAATGAGAAGTTAGGCAGGGAAGGCAGTGTTGAGGAGATATGATTTTAGAAGGGTTTTGAAGGGGGGAAAGTGTGTGTGGCGGCGGGGAGTGGGGGGGTCTGTTAGATATAGAGAGGGAAGGAGTTCCAAGCCTGCAGGAGGATATGGAAAAGAAGTAGATGAGAGAGATGAGTTCAATGGTAAGTGCTTGGACCAGCATGGTAACAATTTGATGGAGAGGAAGGGGAGAATCCAAGAAATGCTGTGAAGATGTTGTGAAGGTAAGCATTGTGGCCTAGTGGAAAGAAAGCAGGCCAGGGAGTCGGAGGACCTAGGTTATTATCCAGGCTCTGCTATTTGTCTGCTGTGCGACCCTGAACAAATCACTAGCCTCCTCTGTGCCTCAGTTCTCTCATCTTCAAAATGGAGATTCAATACCTCTTCTCCCTCCTACTTAGACTGTGAGCCCTATGTGGGACCTGATTATCTTGTATCTGCCCTGGTGCTTAGTACAGTGCTTAGCATACAGTAAGGGCTTATAAGATGATGATAATAATAATGATCATAATAATTGTGGTATTTCTTAAGCAATGACCATGTGCTGCTTAAGTGCTGGGATATATACAAGATAATCAGATTGGACACAGTCCCTGCCATTCAGGGCTCTCAGTCAATCCCAATTATCATTATCATCATTATCCTTATTTTTATTATTATCAAGTAGGCACTCACGTAGGGTTGACCCCAGCGCTTAGAACAGTGTTTGAAACATATGAAGCCCTTAACAAATACTGTAAAAAAAAACCACTTGCCTTGTTCACAGTAAATGAAACTCACATTGGTGTGTCTTATTAAAATGCATTTAGAAAAAGAGCCCGTTAAATGATCTCTTAATAGCACTGACCAAAGGCAGTTGCCTTTTTGTCTCCTGAGCTTACTGCTTCTCTTGCAAACATCTCCAATTTGCCACTGCTTCCTTCAACCTTCATAAGCAATCCTAAAATCAAGGGAACTGTCTTTCCGGAGGCTTTTTCGTGAATAATGCTAGTATTGATTTTTATACGGAATATCAACTACCAGTTTCCTAAAATCCTGACTGGAAAATTAAAATATGTTCATTCATAAGATTGTTATAGGATGTGATTAATGTAAGATGTGTACTTCATGTGACCCTTGGGGACTTTCATTACGGCATAGGCTCAGGAGACTACAAGCGTATTGCTTTAGTTAACTAACTTTGATTTTCATCATTTCCTATTAAAGGGAGTAAGAAGATTCTGAGCATAGAGGCCTGTGAATTGAATGTAGTTAGTCATCATTTTTTCTAACAATAAGGACAATCAACTTGATTTTTCATCTCTTTCCATATTGCCCTAGGAGTTCTCACCAAATTCAATGGGAGTTTTGCAGAATTATGAAAGGGTAGGGAGGGAGTAATAACTAACCTCATGGAAATAGCATTCCTATTACTAAAATGTGGGTTTAAGAAATACAACAAATGTACATATCCAGATTATACAATGCATATATGTTTAAATATATATCAATCAGCATTGTAAGTACCCAAAAATAACCATACCAATAATACCAAATAAATAACCATCCCTGTATTTATGCTTCATTGTAAGAAAATTTCAAGGTGGAATTCAGTCTTGCTGGTGGTTTTGATAAAAGGCAGTTACTTGGAAATAAAAGATCACGGGGAAAAAGAATGCAGAATACTTAAGAGCATGTCTCTCCTGACCTTGTTTCCTAATTTGAGAATCCTACAACCTCCAGATTTAAAACAGACTTAGTGATATGACTGAGCACCTATGCATGGGTGATGCATTTCTATTTGGCTTTGAAGCTACTCACAGAAAGATGAAATTTGGATCCTATACGAGCCATCCATCATTGCTTAATGTTAGAACCTAATTGCATACATTCTCTGGACAGGTAAATGAGTTTGCATATTACAAGTCAGAATAGGCCTGTCAGATTGGTGATTATTGACTAGACTTTAATTGATCATTTAAATATTAAAATATGTAACACAAGCAGGAAATTCAATTCCCATGGACGTGACCTTACATTTTTGGCCAATGTAATAAACAGCTTTTAAATAATTCCTACACCTGTACTAAGATGCAAGAGACAGACATGGATGGAGTTCTTACAATCTTAATTAAAATCAGGGGCACATATACATGGGGCATGAATAGGACTATATTGGAGAAAGAATTTCTTTGAGTATTCAGATCTAAAAGTTATCTAAAATAAGCACCTATTCCATTCTGGTCACTGGCAAATCACTGAATTTTGTCCTATAAAATGGGGCCCTTTGGATAAAATAGCAATAGAGGCACCGTCAAACTTGAGGTGGGAAAATGTGGTCCCAGCCTATTTCACTCTCTAGGTATATGGACTGAAGGAATTGTCGGGGGCAGATTGAAGCAAATATTTGGGGACTTAGGGTTGGGGCATGAAGCACAGAGAACTTGTAACTTCCTCTCCAAAATCGTATCCTTCTAGCTTCATGCAGATCTAAGCAGGGAATATTGGTTTGCCTGGAAAAAGATAAGTCCCCAAGTCGCCGCAGCCTGTTGCTTAGCTCATACTACTGCTTCTGCCCAATAAAGACAACAGGTCATTGATTTACAATATGAACGCCCTCTGTCTAACCAGATAAACAAAGAGCAAAGATGCTTCCATGGTTTGGAGCACAATAAGCCTTGGAAATAAGATGAATTATCTGTGCAGTTCAAGGGAAGTTGGACCTGATTGTCCACATTGATTATGTCTGTTTTGTAAATAGATAGAGGATTAAGGAGTGAATCTCCTGAAATGGCAGGGGGATCAATAGTTTCCTGAAGTTACAAAAGTCAAACTTTGGAAGACCACCCAAAAAAGAACATGTGGAAGAAGATATTTATTCATATTGGATCATACATCCTTTCTCCGTTATCCTCATTAATTGAGCAAAGTCATGTGTATGTTACAAAATGTCAGATAATGCAAAACAAGGGAAACTACTTTGCCCCATCAGGGCAGGGGAAGGAAGTAACCCTGAGAACTCCCTTGATGTCAGAGGTGGACAGCTGTGGGTCAGTGGCTCCTGTAGAATGTCACTGTTGGAACTACAAATGCCATAGAGAGGAAGAGGACTGGAGAAGAGGCAGGATTTCAGCTGAATTGGTGAGAGATTAAAAAAAAAATCCACCACAGACAATCCACAAAGAAGATAACTGAGAATTGATTAACCAGATTGGATTAACATTTGGTTAAGGAGGACTCTCTTTCTGTAGGGCAATTTGATTTACTGGTGCCCATTTTACATTGAAAAGCAGATATATAATATTTCCTCAGTCTGTGACTAAAGTTCCACTAAATTTATTTATGTTTATGATCCAGGTTGCTCACTCTTCTTCTGGTTCCAAGTATAGAAAATAATTCAGTTTGAGATTGACTCCAATCCTTCAAAAAGCGCTGGGGACACTGCTTGTATATGACAGTGGGATGCATCTTGGAAAGTTTGGCTTTCCATCACATCATGATGTTCTCTCACTCATGCGACAAGATGCTTCAAATGAATGCAGGCAAGGAGAAAAGTCACATGAAATGCACTGCCACCCCTTGGCCCAACACAATCCTTCAACGAAAGACCAAAACTTCTTCTGCCTCTAAGCATCAATTTCCAAATAGACATGGTAATCTAAACTGCACTATACAGGACAGAATGTAAGCACAATAACTTTGACTAAAAAAAAAATATTCATAGTTTAAGGAACAATAAACCAAATTTGTTTGACAAACCCCTTGATTAAATGCTCTTTTATTCATTCAGTTCATTCAATCATATTTATTGAGCACTTACTGTGTGCAGGGCATTGTACTAAGCGCTTGGGAAGTACAAGTTGGCAACATATAGAGACGGTCCCTACCCAACAACGGGCCCACAGTCTAGAAGGGGGAGACAGACAACAAAACATATTAACAAAATAAAATAAATAGAATAGTAAATATGTACAAGTAAAATAAATACAGTAATAAATCTGTACAAACATATATGCAGGTGCTGTGGGGAGGGGAAGGAGGTAGGGCGGGGGGATGGGGAGGGGGAGAGGAAGGAGGGGGCTCAGTCTGGGAAGGCCTCTTGGAGGAGGTGAGCTCTCAGTAGGGCTTTGAAGGGAGGAAGAGAGCTAGCTTGGTGGATTTGCGGAGGGGGGGCATTCCAGGCCAGGGGGAGGACAGGGGCCGGGGGTCGATGGCAGGACAGGTGAGAACTAGGCACAGTGAGGAGGGTTTTGCCAGTCATCTTACCAGCCCTTGTCGTGACAGACCTTCCGATCCCTAGTTTTATGAAGATTTTAAATTGAATGCTTCTCCATGATGAATGTGCCTATAGCATTTTCCAATTGCTTCCAAAGGATTAACAAAGTCATCCCAAACCAGCCACCCCATCTCCAGTAAATATACAATCAGAGCCTGTTGATGTTTGAAATCCTTACATGCTGACATGCTGTAGACAAGGATTTTACAGCTGGGCAGTTGGTGAAGAGTACAAGCTGGACATAAATTTGGCTATCCTCAAGGGAAAGGAAGTTGCGTAACAAGGAAAGATGCCTGATCACTGGTACAGAACTGTAAGATAAAAGAAACACTGCCAAGACTGATATACTATTATGTTCATCACACTTGCTCTAGCTATATTTCTATGTAGAGATATTTTATTTGTAGAGTGCCTTGCAGTGACATGCTAGAAATTGTTTCCCCCACCAAAAAACAAAGAAACAAACAAAACAGAGAGAAAGATATGCTCTAGCACATTGTTTTCTGTGGAAATAAGCTTCGGAGCCATACAATGACTCCTATGCAATCTGAGGGCAATTCATTTTGTTGATTTCCTGTTCAGCATCTAACAGTAAAACTACAACGACAGGTCACAAGAAATGGAAGCTCTGTGGTGCTGTGAGCTCCTGTATGAAATTATATCACACCCTAGAAATGAGACATTTTGATACAAACCACGACCGGTCCAACCTTTATGACATGTTCCCTTACTGGAAGGAAAGCAATTTCTTGAAAGATGAGGTGGTGATTTAGTGCTGGTGGACTTGATGCATTTTTTAAAAAATAAAGGAGAACACAGAACTTCACTTTGAATGCCTTTTTAATGCAAAAGGTACTTCCGAGACGAAAAGCAGTAAGCTCGTAGGTGTATTTCTATAGCCCTAAGATACTAAGCAATACGAACACTAATCTTCCTGCAAATTTCCAATAGTCTTACATTGCTGGGTCACATCAGAGCAAAGACAGTACTGTTCATAGAAGATGAGTTGCAGGAAAATGGATATTATTCTGTCCTCCATTTCCACTGGCCCTTTTGGCCTGCATTTATTAACGTGAATTAGAATTTTTGAGTGAAATCCAACCAGTATAGCAATCTTCCAAATAATGTCGAGGCCTTTAATGACAGGATTGGAATGAGTTTAAAATTCTTTCCTGTGCATAAAGCTCCTGATTACAATGAAACCATTCTGGCACACCCCTTGGGATATGACAGAGGGTTCAAAGCAACAAAAATTCAAAGGCTTGAATACAGGGCCAGGACAATGAGCCACCTTACCCTTAACTTTATTCAGCCAGCCTTAAAGTCAACCAAATTAGGTCATTGATGTTTATCCTAAATGACTGGTAGTTTACCAATTCTATCCTTCAGATTGGCATCAAACCTATATTGGAGCTGTGGGGATGCCTTCTGCCTATTCCAAGTCAGATATGTCCTGGCTAAATTCACATAAGAAATATTCCTTCAGTCTGTATGGCCGTAAGGGAGACAATACGCTGGCAAAGGCATTTGGTCTCAGGCAAAGAACAAAACTATGAAGGGGGAAATTTTCATTCCTTCTTAATAGCCTGATGTTTAAAAAATATTTTATTCCATTATGCCTGACTGTTTGCACTTCAAAAGGGCATACAAGACTTGCATTTCATGAATAAGAAAATGATGTGTAAGGAGCAAAAAAACGTATTTTTAGTGTGATTATGGCAGGTTACAAGAGATTAGTTTTATAGCCAAGAAAGGCCTCTAAATCAGAGATGTGGCAGGTATACTTAATCAAGTTTTGGGCACCTCAGATTATGGAGGTAGTGGGGCAAATACTTGACTTACCACCCTGTTTTCTTCTCATCACGTACCAAATCAATTCTGCAAGTCAATCAGCATTTCCAGCCCTGAAATTGCAATCCCAGAAGTATACAGCATCATCTGTTTAGAAATGACTTTCAGAATGACTTCTTAGTAAGGTATATCGGAAGGAAATACTTTAGTCCCATTGAAATTTGGTGAATTACTCAAAAGTTTTCGCTGTGCAACTTTTTTCTCACTTTCCTCAAACCTTGAAAATAGAGGAGACTTTATGGGGGAGATGAAGGGGGGTGGTGGGTTCTGTCATTCCATAAATATTCTATGTCATGTTTTGTTCATGAAACTACCGTTACCTTTTGTGAGGGGAGGATGCTCTATACAGAGATCACTACCTTCCAGTATTCAGCAATCCCCCAATTCCTAAGCCTACAGTAGGTCATATATACAGATACTTCAAAATATATCAATTGTAATGGGATGGAAAATTTACATGATGGATAATAGGAGGGGGAAAAAAGGAGCAACTTCTACTGAAGATTTCAACCAGTAGGAGAAAAGCTAAAACTTAACTGAAAAGATGGCAGGATATTCAGGCAAAAATCTTAAAACAAGATAAAATCTTTACAGGTAGCTTTGACAAAGAAGAACCTAATAGGACCAACCCCAGGGCCCACAGATGATTACTGTTATTTATTAGTTAGTGACGAATTCCAGTTTGAAAAGGAAAGGAAGGAAAATGTGCCCAAGTGGCAGTAGAAACTCAGCCATTAAGTCAATATCATGCAGGATCAATTTCCTGTGAGATTTTGTTTGACTTTTCATAATCAGTAAATAGAACGAGGTAACTTTCTTAAAGTATTGGGGAGAAAAGTACAATTGATCAACTTCCATATTTATGAGAATATCTTGAAGACCAGTAATATTTGAGATCAGACCTACTCATGAAAACCCAATCTCGACAGAGTCAGTGATCAATGACCAGGTCTTTGATCAGCAACTTAATTTGCATAAGCATATCCATCAGTAGGCTTTCTTTCAAGGTTCTTTCTATGGGCAACAGAGTGAAGATCACCTAAATTTGAATTCTATTTTTTAGCATATGTAATTTATCACGGGGTAGTTTCCAATAAGAGTGATTGGCCAAGGTTGGCTCAGCCATAAACCAGATTCAATCGTATTTATTGAGCACTTACTGTGTGCAGAGCACTGTACTAAGCGCTTGGAAAGCACAGTTCAGCAATAGAGATAATTCCTGCCCACAATGGACTTACAGTCTATGGGGGGGGGGGGGGGGGGGGGGGGGGTAAGATAGACATCAAAACAAGTAAGTAGGCATCAATATAAATAGAATTATAGATATATACATATGTACATAAGTGGTATGAGGCGCTGGAGGAGCAGGGAGAGAGCAGAGGGAAAGAGTCGAGGTGACGCAGAAGGGAGGGGGAGCTGAGGAGAAGGGGGCTTGGTCTGGGAAGGCCTATTTGTTAAGTGTCTTGGCTTGTTAGCCACTATAGAAATGTAGGAATATAGGAATATATTCACAATATAGGAATGTGAGCCTGCTGTTGGGTAGGGAATGTCTCTGTTGCCGAATTGTACTTTCCAAGCACTTAGTACAGTGCTTTGCACACAGTAAGCGCTCAATAAATACAATTGAATGAATTGAAAATAGATATCTATTGGTTTCTAAGTATAGAGCTAGCAGTGTACACATCAGGCAAAATCTTTGGTTCCCTGCTTCCCCTTCACCACAAACCCAATATGAAGGGGGTAAAATGTGTGTGTGTGCTTGTATACGCATGCACATGTGCACACAGCAAGATTGAGGGTGGGGAATTTACAAGAAGGAGGGGAAGAAAGAGGAAGAGGGAAAAGAGAAAACCTTTAAAAACCTGGTCCTGTTTGTACCTAGGATCAGGACTGCCTTGACTTAAGGGAATAAGATAAACCTAACTGGCTGACTGGATTCAAGTCAGAGGATTCTAAGTACAACCAAGGGAAAAGTTCCAGAAGATTTCTCAAGTGAGCTGGGGAGAACAGCCTTGAATACTGGAGCTGGATAGTTGGCAGGGAACGAGATTTGGAAAGATGAAGGCTAGAAGAGAACATGATTAAAATTTTAAATCAGAAAGGATCTGGACAGGATCGTGAAGGGCTTGGACAGGGTGAGCACAGTTGTACAACAAACCTTACACTACTAGGGCAAGGGGAAAACTTCTGAAGTCTCAAAGTGGCAGGCTCAGAAAAAAATCAAACATTACTTCATAATGTTGGTAAGCATATAGAATTTGTTCCCATAGGAAGAAGGTAGAAAATATCAGTAGGTCCAAGAGGGATTTGGATAAATTCATGGATGAGTGGGTTCCATAATGGATTGTAGAGGGATTTAGAATATAGAGGGGAAAAGCTGAGGATGTTACACATTCCATCTAAGAGAGGATGGATGACAAGGAGCATGGCCATCACACAGCTCCTTGAAGCAACCTGTTGCCACTGTGGGTCTATGGACTGATTCAGGAATGGTATTGCTTATGGTCTTCATAGTACCAGATGGGGAAAACCTGGAGGTCTTGGGAGGAGGGATGAAAGTGGCAAATGAAAGGGGGCACAGTTAGCTCTCAGATTTTGAAATAACTAATATGGAAGAAAGCTGATAAGAACCATCTCCAACAATGAGGATATTATCCATCCTGCCAATAGGGTTAGAGTTGGTCACCACTCCTCAAGGGATGAGAGGTCAAGCTCCCTTACCTATCACAATCATCCCAGGGCTGCAGTCTTGGAGTATCACCCTGGTGCAGGACTGGCATTAAACAGTTGGCCATCCAGGGAAAGAGAGTATTGTTTGCTGACACTTCCCATTTGATGTTGCCTCATTATGCTGTATGTGCATACGGTATAATGAAATGACAGTGTACAGATGTCCATTCAAACCCCCCAAACTTAGAGACTTTCTCCAAAAGGGCGCCCGACAACCTATGGTTGCTCCAGAAGTATTGTATCCCTCTCTCTGGTCCCTATTCACATGGCTGCCACTTCCAATTAGGGAAGCTGTTTTCCAATTATTAAGCACCACTGCCCCACAGGCACCCCACAGCCTCCTCCCAAATCCTTTCCTCCTTCCGACTCCAAGCAGATCACTTAACTTCTCTGTACCTCAGTTACCTCACCTGTAACCTCATCAGTTACCTCACTTCCATGTTAACTCCGTGTAAAAACTTGGATGCCAGAAAGACAAAACCTGAGCCCTTAAGTCAGAATTGGGGGACAGGAAGCAGCATCTGGGAAAGGATCTCGAAGGAAAGAATGTCGGACTACATAAATTATTTGGACCAATGCAATAAAACACTTTCATTGAGAATGAACCTGAAAAGTCCCCTGAGTCTGTTTGGTTAAGAAAGCTTTGCTGAAGGCAGTTTAAGACAAATCCCCATTTCTCTGTTGGCAGTCGCTAAATGGTCTACATAGCATATGGAGAGCGTGGATATCATAAGAATCACATTGAACTAAACTCCTAGGAAATATCGAAGGTAAACAAGGGCCCTCTGTTTTGTCAGAGGGGCTGTTCATTATCAATCACATCACTGGGATTTTTTTGTTGTTGTTTTAATCTCGTTTGGGGCTGCTGGGTGGTAACCACTTAGGAACATACATGACATTTGGCAGGTTGACCCCTTCATTAGAAGACATACTCTGGGCAGTTTCTTTTCTGCAGCTAGACAACAGAGGGAAAGAAGCTAACAAAGAAACGTTTTTAAAAGAATCACATGCAATTGTTAGGTGCAGGAAGAGAAACAGTCTCGCTTTCCTGATGAATTATAATGCACATTTGGGTTATTTTTACATGGACAGTACCTTCATTCTAATCTAATAAGCACCACGGCTCAGTTAAAAGCCTTGTGTGCAATTGTATTATTATTCTAATTGAATATGCAGACAAATTCAATTCTTAAGGATTTTGTCCTGCCCACCTGTCAAGACTAAATGCGTGCTTATTACGTTAATTAAAAAGTGATTTAAAATAACTTCTCAAATTAGATTAAGCCTGCTTTAATCATTACACATCACTTCAAGAGATTCTGAAATTGACTTCTCGGAAACATAACTGGCACTAAATACTCGTTACAAAATAAAGTGCCATTTTTCAATGATCTTCTCTGCTAGATTACAGGAAGTCAGACACCCTGCCTATCAGTTTAGGCACCAATGGAAGTGTATGAAGTATAAAGAGGAATACATGAAGTAGAGCTCAATCATCTGATTCTTTCCCTTACAGCCCATTTTGTATGAGTGTCAAAACACCCTGCAAAATAAGTTGTATGTATTTGCTTAACTTTACCCAACCAAAAAAAAAAAAAAAATGGGGCACCAAAGGTGTAGGGAATTTATGCAGTTGTCTAGTAGTTACTTTCCATAGAACCCAGAGTAAAAATTATGCAGGCCATAGAGAAGCAGCATGGACCAGTGGATAAAGCACAGGCCTGGGAGAGTCAGAGGACCTGGGTTCTAATCCCAGCTCTACCATTTGTCTGCTGTGTGACCGTGGGCAAGTCACTTCACTTCTCTGTGCTTCAGTTACCTTATCTATAAAATGGGGATTAAGGCTGTGAGCCCTATGTGGGACATGGACTGTGTCCAACCCAATCATATTTTCATCTCTCCTTGCCTGCACTTAGAACAGTGCCTGCCACACAGTAAGCACTTAACAAATATGATTAAAATGATTTTTTAAAAAACTTCTGAACTGCCATCTCACTCTCCAATCACCTTTTGCGGACTCAGAATCCTAGAAGAACCCTGCAGAGGTTGTGTTACCAAATCCTCCATCTCTCCTCCTAAAGTAGCCTGTATCAAGGTGCAACAGTTATAAAATGGAAATGAGCCTTTCTTGGAAGATCCAGGTAGTATAGGTTGGGGCTAGACAAAGGATCTGCCAGATTTTCCTTTTAGAGAATTTGCAATTATAGCTCCCAAACAGCCCTCGGAGAAAGTGACTTCACAAAGGACAATAAACCTTCAAATTAATATGCAGGAAAGTATCCTGTTTTCAGAATATGGATCAGAAAGAAAAACTAAGACTTGTAAGGTTCACCCACCTTTAGCTATAATGAGACTATTTGTTAAACCTGCTTCCCAATTAGCCTAATTAATATGGTAGGCTGATTGGCTCCAAGGTGAGGGTGGATTTTAATTAGCTTAGTTTGACATAGAACAGCTCACTGTGAGGGGTGGATATTTGGATTACAGGAAATCTACAGTACTGGGTCAAAAGTCTAAATGTGGATGCACTTCACTATTAATCAAAGACTACGACATCTTTGGTTTTAAGATAAATACACTAATACTAAGTAAATAAACCATTCTAAATAAATTTAAACATGGTAGCAAAATTTGTTCCTTTTCGTTGGAATAAAGGTAGAGAGGAATTCAGAGAAGAAATTCTAAAGGTAGGGCGTATTCCCACAAGTTCTAGTGAGTTTAAAAAAATTCCCAGATACAATTTTGGCAAAGGAGAGGAAGGGAATTACCTGGGGTTAATTGTATCAGCACAGGGTGGATAATTAATATAATTAACCCAGCCCTGTGACTTGCCCTTAAGGAGAATAAATCAATTTTGGAGAAGTAGTTTGTTGCAGCTTGTGACTAATGGAAACATACAGGTGTGGCTGCCCTTGGGAACCTCAGGAATCATTCTTGACCAACTCTCAGGGCCTGGGAGCCAAGACCTAGTGGGAGAGTCAAGAAGCTGAGGCAATATCCAAGGGGGCGGGGGGGGGAGCATATTTTTTATTCCATTCCCACTTCTTTGTTTTGCCTTTGCTTCCCTCCTGTACACCCTGACCTAAAAATTAGCAGTGGGGTTAGGATTGAATTTATTGGCAAAAGTAAATCAGATCCCAGCATGGAAAAATAGGGTTCAATATCTTTCTGGGATGTATTATATAACACCTGGGAAGAATTTGTCCATCATACATACCATTATGCAACTACTCCTTGAAGCATAATGTCCAGTCTTGGCCTCCACAATGCACTAAGGATGTGAAGAAAAGTGGGAAGGTAGAGAGAAGTGCATTAAGATGATTAAGGCTAGACCAAAGGGATTTGGAATATTTATGTTGGAGAAAGGATGCAGAATAGTGAACTACATGAGGAATCTCGGCAGTCTTTCTTTCTATCCACAGGACAGAACAAAAAACAGTGAGTCCAACAGCCAAACAGAGCAGTTGTGCACTTTTCACCTGTCTTGTATAGTTGATTATATTTATTCAGGAATTTCATCTAGATTTTTTCTTCCTTTGGCTCCCACTATTTGAAAATCACTTTAGTCTGTCTCTCTCCAGCATTAGATTGTAAATTTTCTTGAGGGCAGGGAACATTATGTCCCCTCTGGTATATAAGCTCCTTGTGGGCAGGGATCAGGTCTGCCCACTATACTGTATTGTATTCTCCCAAGCATTTAGTATAGTGCTCTGCACAAAGGCAAGTGGAGGAGCCAGGATTAGAACTTAGGTCTTTCTGACTCTCAGGCCAGTGCTCTATTCACAAAGCCACACTGCTTCTCTATTGTTAGAGGTCTCAAAGAATGAGATGGACAACCACATAGCCTGATTTAGGTGCAAGTTAGGACAGAAGCAGGAAAAAGGACCAGTTAACCTTACACTGACTCTTCTAGTTCTGAGTCTATGAATGTGACCCACTAGGGCAATTGAAAATGTCAGAACAGAAAGACATCTAAGAGTCCTGCAGCTCCAGAACTCTTAAGCATTATCGCTGAGAGGAAAAATGAGAAAAGTACTTTATGCATGAGGAAAGACAGGTAGTGAGTCCCTGAAGCCTAAGTAGCAATGTGTCAATGGCTTGTTCCACTTTTAGCCATCAATCAAATAAATCACTGCTAGGGGTAACTGCAGGGGAAGCAATTTTCATTCTAACTGCTCAACTAAGTACATTTCCATAACAAACAGCGGCTCCAATATTTTAATACACTACTGTTGTATTGTACTCTCCCAAGTATCTAGTACAAGGCTCTGCACACAGTGAGTGGTCAATAAATATCATTGATCGATTGACTGATTATGCCCCATATTTATATTCATTCATTCAATCTACTGAGCTCTTACTGTGTGCAGAGCACTGTATTGAGCGCTTGGGAAGTACAAGTTGGCAACATATAGAGACGGTCCCTACCCAACAACGGGCTCACAGTCTAAAAGGGGGTTATTTATATGATAATTTTAGTCTCACAAGAGTTCTGGAAAGATAGGAATTATAATCCCTTTGCTATGAATAGGAAAACAAAGCCAGATTAGGCATATTCTAACACCATAAATCAGTGCTAGAATCAGAAAAATAGGCCTGGGAGTCAGAAGGGCCTGGGCTGGGTTCTAATCCCCACTCCACCACGTGTCTGCTGTGTGATCTTGGGCAAATCACTTACCTTTTCTGGGCCTCAGTTGCCTCATCTTTAAAATGGGCATTAAGAGTGTGAGCCCCATGTGGGATAGGGACTGTGCCCAACCTAATTAACTTGTATCTACCCCAGCACTTAGAACAGTGCTTAACATACAGTAAGCAAGTACGATGATGATGATGATGATTATTATTATTAAAGAGACCTTAGGTCTCCCAATCACCGCAATCAAAAAAAGTATATCTACTGCTTCAGTAGTCCAGTGGGAAAGGACGTAATATAATCTCACCATCTAGGCTGCTGTGTTTAAGATCATGATTCAGTTACCACTGTTCTATTTAGTGACGATTATTTTATTGAATGTTCAAAAGCCTTATGCTATTAATTCTACCCATAATACGCTGTTACTGGACTATACAAAACACCAGTTTTCATTTAAAGGCTCCCAGTTGGAAAAGCCAGTAGGAAAAAAATCACTATATGCCAAGTGTCAATATTTTCCTAAAAAAAATCAGTTGATTGTTGAATGGAATCCCGACAGCCTGCAAAATCAGCACTAAAAGAAAAATGGTGTACAGTACATCTTTCACACTCTCTTAGGTCCTTTTGACTGTAAGCTCTTTGTAGCCAGGGAACCTACCAACCAACTCTGCTGCACAATAGTTTCCCACATGCTTAATACTGAGCTCTGCAAGCAGTAAGCGCTTAATAAATACCATTCATTGATATCATCCCTGTCATTCATCTGACATTAAACTAAGCTTTTAAGTTACATCTTCAGCAATCTTCAAATCTAGAGTTATAATTGTTCCTCTTTCTTTTTTACATATATATTTGCAATGTATTACTTTTCTGCAAAATAAAAAGTGATACTAAGTGTCTCTGGAGTAGAAATTCTTTGACTAATCACTTATTTACACTTAAAGAAGCTCAATTGTTAAATTATTCTAAAGAACCACTTGCATAGGTAGAGGTCTGCATCTCTGCAACCAAAAACATACTTGAAGCTTTGTTCAAATGTAGAAAACATTAACAGCTGTTAAAATACTAAGAAGGTCATATGGCTTCATTCTCTCAGGATTATGATACAGCATGTTGTCAATATCTGAAAACTCTATAGCAGCCACCAAACAGAAGAAATCTCTCCCAAGAAAAACATACTTCAAGGCAACTGTACAACATCAGGGAAATCCATCCTTGCCTTTAATTGACTGTGGGTGGCAATTAATTTGGAATTCACCCCTTTTTCTTTAGCCTACAGGGAGAACATTTATTTCAGCGTCAGATAACATGCTCAGGTGCTTTTTCATCCTACAGCAGACTTACACAGTCCAAACAAACCAAACCTTTCAATATTATCTTTCACTTATGTTCTCCACCCAGCACACCCAGGCATTAAATGTCAATTGCTTTATTACCAGACGATGGGAGTGAGAAACATAGGTGGATTTAAGTCACTCAACCCTAACGGCTAGTTTTATTTATCTTATTTAAAAAAAAATTCTGCTTGATTCTCCCCCATTTTGAAGTGTGTATAAATGGAGTTGAGCAGGGCAACGATATTGTAAAGTGAAATGTAGTAGTGATTTATCTGGGTTTACCTTTGACTTCTTCAATACTGCAGAACCAAACTCACAAGCCCTTCAAAATACAAAGACAATCGTCCCCAATCCACAAATAACATGAACTCTTGCTTTATTTCTGGTAAACAAAGCCTAGGTAGTTCAAGATTCTTGTATAAGTACTCAATTGTGCCAAAAATGTTTTCACCTATGATGCAAGCCCCCTTCCCCTGCCTCCTAAGGGGAAGCAATATGTACATTATCCTCAAATTCACATCAGTGACTGTATGCTCTTGAAACAGATGCTAAATTATAACAATCTGAAGGATAAAATTTACTTCTATTATGATACTCTGTACTATAGAAAGGACTCTCAACCTCAAGGTTGACTTATATGAAGGGAAAATAAGGAATACAGTAGAAATCTCCCTCTCTGGGCTTCATATATAGGGTACTAGTTATCTGGGCTTGTTGAGCCTAGATACCAGGATCACTGGGCTAAATTCAGCATGCTTTCCCATTGCACCAGGTCCTGTGATCATCATCATCATCAATCGTATTTATTGAGTGCTTACTGTGTGCAGAGCACTGTACTAAGCACTTGGGAAGTACAAGCTGGCAACACAACACAACTGTGATGATTCCAGGTGGCTCTCTAAGGCAACCTTCCACTTGGTGTCACCATAGGGGGGTGGGAGCTGACTTCCAGTGACACCCCTTTCCCCCTCCACCCCCACCAGAACAGTCTGCAACAATGCTAGGAATGCTGCTGCTGTTCTAGTACAGAAAACAAGATAAAGAAGGCCGGCCTGCCCCTTGGCAAACTGAACAACAGCGTTTGACAACAATAGAATACAGGCTTGGGAGACAGAAGGCCCAGGGTTTTCTAATCCCCTGGCTCGGCCACTTGCCTGCTGTGTGACCTTGAGCAAGTTACTTCACTGGGCCTCAGTTACTGCATCTGTAAAATGGGGATTAAGACTGAGAGCCCCATGTGGGACATGGAATGTGTCCAACCTGGTTCTCTTGTATCTACTCGAATGATTATTACAGTACCTCACACACAGTAAACACTCAACAAATACCATAAAACAAGTGTATCATCAAGCTTTATACCAGGTTGAAGGACTCTAGGGTTGTTGTGATGTCCAACCTCCTATAAGTGTGTGAGACCAGAGCCTACTGCGGAAGCCACATCCAGCTCCTGCAGCAGTTTCATTGCATCATCCAAGAACTTATGAGAAGCAGCATGGCCTAGTGGAAGGAGCATGGGCCTGGTTCTCATTCCAGCTCTGCCACTTGTCTGCTGTGTGACCTTGGACAAGTCACTTAACTTCTCTGTTCCTCAGTTATCTCATCTGTAAAACAGGGATTAACTCCGCCTCCCTCCAATTTTGACTGAGCGCCCCATATGGGACATGATTACCTTGTACCTACCCTAGTGCTTAGTACTGTGCTTAGCACATAGAAAGCATTTAATACCATAATTATTGTTATTATTATTAGTGTGTCTAACTTGATAAACTTGTATCTACCCCAGCTCTTGGAACAGTGTTTGACACATAGTAAGGGCTTAACAAATAACAGATACCGTTAAAAAAAATTCAAGGACAAGATCAACAACATGGAGACTCTGGAATGCAGATAGCTCACCAGTATGAAAGCTAAGCTCCCAGCAACACAGCTCCAATGGGTGACACACAAAAGGAGAATGGATGACTGTAGATAACTAGTGTGTGGAAAACTGAAAGGGAATACACAAAAGCCCAGGGAGCAGAAAAAATGATTTAAAGACCTGGTGAAGCATAGTCTTATACAGTGTAACACAGCAGTGGGTTTTTATGAGACCTTTACTGTAGACAGATCAGCCTGGTGAAACAAAATGAAGAGAAATGTTGGTGCAAAAGCGTCCTAAAGATCTGAACGTAGAGAGGCAGAATCATAAACAGAGACAAGTCCCATGTGGGACAGATCTAGTCAGACAAAAAGATTTAGCCTTACTGTAAACAATCCAGGAAGGTGTCTTTGATAGAGCATTGTTTTTTTCAGAAATATACACATCTCCACAGTAGTAGTCTCAGGGTTCTCAGTAATTCACTGAGTAATCTCAGTAGGGTTCCTTGAGTTAATCTTCAAGATCTCTGTATTCCCCAAGATCCCTAGGACCACCACTGCAGTGAAATGGGAATTCTGTGAGTAAAGAAGATCTGGGTTCAAGTCCTAACTCAATCACTTGCCTGCTGCGGTCTCAGGAAAATCATTTAACCTCTCAGTGCCCTCATCTGGAAAATGGGGAGAACAATATATAGGTCTCTACTTCACAGAGTTGTGCAGATAAAATAAGACAAGGGGTATTGAAGTGCACTGGGAAAATAAAAGTGATGTACAACTTCAAGGGATATGAAAAATTCAATTATCCAAGAATACCCGGCTATCTGACCTCATCTCCATTCTGGCATCATGGAGTTTGGAGTTGTTAATGTAAGTAAAAAAAGAAGAGAGATAGCCCAGCCCCACAGTATTTGAAATTTGTGAACTCTAAAAGGACAGTTGATTTTTTCCACATTTATTGCTAAGGTAAATCAAAAAAGAAAAGAAAAATGAGTGCAGACTTTCAGGAAAAAGTATGAAGTTTGTTTCGTATTCTCTCCAGGGAATGGTAGAGACCCTATTACACTGGGCATTTAAAATCTCATCTGGATAAATACTCTGCCTTACACCATAGAAGTGACAGAGGGATTGATTGGGTGACCTTCTAGAAATTCCAGCTGGAAATAGCTTACAATGAATAGAGGGCAATATTTTCTACACTTTTTTCTATCTTATCGCTGATGGAAAAAAATGCATTCCTAAGTTGGAGATATATTTATCGCACCTGCTTAGCTACAGTTGAAAAAAGAGAAAGCCGCAAATTCAGTTTGGGAAGTTTTCCCCACTTCCCTACCAGTATTTACGGTAGTGCTTGATATCGTACCATCTTGTGTCACATTCATTGCTTATGTCAGACCATCACCACCCACACCTAGCATGGCCCAGGTTTGTAAAGCTATGGTGAAAGTCAAAGAGGAATCCATTTATTTGGGCACCATACATCCACTTTAAAGTTAGAGAGCAACTGGTCAAAATCCAAGAACAGCATGAAGTAGAAAATGCTGCAGCTCTCTTCCCCTGTATTTTCTTTTGAAATGATTCAGAAATGTGCCAATACTTAATCGGTGTGGACTGCAGTCACATTAAACTGTTGACATTTCTGTGTCCTCCTTCACTGCAGTTACCCTCATCCTTAAACCCGGCATGCAGTCAGAAGTCGTGCATGACATATCAAGTACCCAGACATGGTTGCGGAGCCCTTTCACTTAATTTTGTTTTACCATCTAGCTACAAAAAGAAGGAAAAGAGAGTAAAATTCAATTAACGAGAACTTCCTTTCCAATTTCCATGTTGATCACTCTGTACACAGATAAATTCACTTGATTTAAAATAGAGATTTTTCAAGTCATGGAGTTAATGCTTCCTAGAGAAAGACAATCTGCTTTCTGTTCTTTAACACACAATTAACACATACTTGTATTTCATTAAAAAAGTAACTTGTATCACATTATATAAGAAAGAGTTCTCACAGATTTGGAAAGCGTTTTTTTAATGACTAAATCAAGGTTATAGTCTCTCAAAACTAAAATGGGACTGACACTTCAGAATAATGAACATTTTTTCATGGCTGGTAGAAAACACGATTTAGATTAAATTTGCATGTAAGTGCAGAGTTAGCTGTGCCTACTTTAAGTAATTTCAAAATTAATCATGTTCTGCTATTATGTGTATGTGAGTATGTGTTTGAGTTAAGGTCACAGCTGTTTTCTGGAGAAACCATGTAATGTGATGTGGGAGTATCCTCAATTTAAGATATTTTGGGAACAACATTATATTCCTCTATTAGCAGTGAGCTTCAATAAATTCATAACCATTACCGCTCCCATGTTATTTTTGAGGACTAAGCCTAGCAACAGATGATTCTGATAAATAAAAAAAGATGGTATAGATCTGCCCTTATGCCAGCCCCCTGAATAATTCTGACAATTAGAAAATATTCTGCCAAATCTATTTTGAAGAATGACTGGAGGCAGTTTTTCAAAGTGCCACATGTGAAAGACTGGCATACACTGTTAAGGAAGATGCTGTTCTCAGTCAATCAGTAATGGGATTTATTGAGTGTCCACTGTGTACAGAGTACAGTACCAGACCTTCTGGAGAGTTTCAAAGGGAACTAGAGGACATGAATTGTACCTCATAAGAATTCCATCTGATCTTGGTACTAATCTCTTTTTATTTGGCAGTAAGAACTCAGGGAAAAAAAAATTCTAGGAAGATTGTGAGAAGGTCAGAGTGTGTTCGGGTATAAAACTGGTTACTCAAACTTTGTCGTCTAATTATGAAACATAAATAGAGCTTAAGTGTTTACTTGATTAACTGAGGAGAGGTAGGCTTGTAAATATCACATGGACTAAAGGACGCACAACACCTTCAACTTTTTTCCATTCAGGATTTCCAGGATGTCTAGTTAAAATGAGGGTCACTGAAATGATTATTTGACTCACAGGATGATGAGTCTTCAAATGTTGTATTGTAATGTTTCCTACAGTCTGCATTGATAAATGGATAGGGCAGTGCTTTTAATAATCTCTTTACAATCATATTTTCAATGTCCTTTCTGGAAAGTATAAACCTTGTGTGGATGAGCTCCCAATAAAGTGAATGGTAGCTGCCCTTTAATGACATTACCAGAAGTAACTCCTTCCAAGCATAAGACTTCAAGTCAGAGCAAAGTGAACAGTGAGTTTGATGACCCTTCTATCATTCCCATTTAATGGTAAATCTGACTAGAGTATTAATAATAATAATGGTATTGTTAAGCGCTTACTACAGATAAAGCACTGTTCTAAGTGCTGGGGAGGTTACGAGGTGATCAGGTTGTCCCACGGGGGGCTCACAGTTTTAATCCCCATTTTACAGATGAGGTAAGTGAGGCAGAAAAGTTAAGTGACTTGCCCAAAGTCACACAGCTGACAGTTGGCTGAGCCGGTATTTGAACCCATGACCTCTGACTCCAAAGCCCGGGCTCTTTCCACTGCGCCACGCTGCTTCTATTTAAGGCTGAAGCTACCAGTCAGGCATTTCCTAACCAAACAATGTTATTCATCACAAAATACTTTTTCTTTCCATGTTGTTTACTGCCAAGGCTTAAAGAGCTAAGGATACAGTATTTTGAAGAACCTGATCCTGCATAGGTCTTTGAGAGGCCTCCGTATGGAAAAATCCAATCAATATAGCAGGAAAAACTGGTTCAAAACAAATGTTTTAATAAAATATGTGTAGGGTAGAACTAGTTTTTATCGTCACCGCCAACGGAAATGATTACTGTGGGCAGACACTGAAATAGGTATATAGAAAAGCAGAAGCAGCATTTCCTAGTGCATAGAGCCTGGACCTGGGTTCTAATCCCAGCTCCTCCACTTGCCAGCTGTGTGACCTTGGGCAAGTCACTCAACTTCTCTGTGCCTCAATTCCCTCATCTGTAAAATGGAGATTAAGACTGTAAGCCCCAAATGTGAGCCCATTGTTGGGTAGGGATCGTCTCTATCTTTTGCCGAATTGTACTTTTCAAGCGCTTAGTACAGTGCTCTGCCCACAGCAAGCGCTCAATAAATACGATTGAATGAACGAATGAATGACAACCTTATTACCTTGTATCTATCCCAGCTCTTACAACAGTGCTTGGCACATAGTAAGTACTTTGGCTCAGTGGAAAGAACCCGGGCTTGGGAGTCAGAGGTCATGGGTTCAAATCCCCACTCTGCCAATTGTCAGCTGTGTGACTTTGGGCAAGTCACTTAACTTCTCTGGGCCTCAGTTCCCTCATCTGGAAAATGGGGATGAAGACTGGGAGCCCACCCTGTGGGGCAACCTGATCACCTTGTAACCTCCCAAGTGCTTATAACAGTGCTTTGCACATAGTAAGCGCTTAATAAATGCCATCATCATTATTATTATTATTATTACCCCACCTCTTAGAACAGTCCTTGGCACACAGAAAGCACTTTGGCTCAGTGGAAAGAGCCTGGGCTTGGGAGTCAGATGCCATGGGTTCAAATCCTGGCTCTGTCGCTTGTCAGCTGTGTGACTTTGGGAAAGTCACTTAACTTCTCTGGACCTCAGTTACCTCCTCTGTAAAATGGGGATTAAGACTGTGAGCCCCATGTGGGACAACCTGATAACCTTCTATCCTCCCCAGCACTTAGAACAGTGCTTTGCACATAGTAAGCGCTTAACAAATGCCATCATTGTTATTATTAAAAATGCCATCATCATCATTCTCTGCTGTGTGACCTAGGGTAAGTCACTTGACTTCTCTGTGACCTCAGGTACCTCATCTGTAAAGTGGGGATTAAGACTGAGAGCCATGTGGGACCTGGTATATGTTCAACCTGATTAGCTTGTCGTCCCCTACATTCCACAGAAACTGCCCTCTCTCAAAGGTCACCAATGACCTCCTGCTTGCCAAATCCAATGGCTCATACTCTATCCTAATCCTCCTTGACCTCTCAGCTGCCTTCGACACTGTGGACCACCCCCTTCTCCTCAACATGCTATCCAACCTTGGCTTCACAGACTCTGTCCTCTCCTGGTTCTCCTCTTATCTCTCCAATCGTTCATTCTCAGTCTCTTTTGCAGGCTCCTCCTCCCCCTCCCCGTCCCATCCCCTTACTGTAGGGGTTCCTCAAGGTTCAGGTCTTGGTCCCCTTCTGTTCTCGATCTACATTCACTCTCTTGGTGACCTCGTTCGCTCCCACGGCTTCAACTATCATCTCTGCACTGATGACACCCAAATCTACATCTCTGCCCCTGCTCTCTCTCCCTCCCTCCAGGGTCGCATCTCCTCCTGCCTTCAGGACATCTCCATCTGGATATCTGCCCACCACCGAAAACTCAACATGTCCAAGACTGAACTCCTTGTCTTCCCTTCCAAACCCTGCCCCTCTCCCTGAATTTCCCATCACTGTTGACGGCACTACCATCCTTCCCGTCTCACAAACCCACAAACTTGGTGTCATCCTTGATTCCGCTCTCTCGTTCACCCCTCACATCCAAGCTGTCACCAAAACCTGCTGGTCTCAGCTCCGCAACATTGCCAAGATCCGCCCTTTCCTCTCCATCCAAACTGCTACCCTGCTCGTTCAAGCTCTCATCCTATCCCGTCTGGATTACTGTATCAGCCTCCTCTCCTATCTTCCATCCTCCTGTCTCTCCCCACTTCAATCCATACTTCACACCACTGCCCAGATTGTCTTTGTCCAGAAATGCTCTGGGCATGTTACTCCCCTCCTCAAAAATCTCCAGTGGCTACCAATCAACCTATGCATCAGGCAAAAACTCCTCACCCTCGGCTTCTAGGCTCTCCATCACCTTGCCCCCTCTTACCTCACCTCCCTTCTGTCCTTCTCCAGCCCATCCCGCACCCTCTGCTCCTCTGCCGCTAATCTCCTCACCGTGCCTCATTCTCGCCTGTCCCGCCGTCAACCCCTGGCCCACGTCATCCCCCTGGCCTGGAATGCCCTCCCTCCCCACATCCACCAAGCTAGCTCTCTTCCTCCCTTCAAGGCCCTACTGAGAGCTCACCTCCTCCAGGAGGCCTTCCCAGACTGAGCCCTCTCCTTCCTCTCCCCCTCCCCATCCCCCCCACCTTACTTCCTTCCCCTCCCCACAGCACCTGTATATATGTATATATGTTTGTACGTATTTATTACTCTATTTTTTGATTTTATTCGTACATGTTTATTCTATTCATTTTATTTTGTTAATATGTTTTGTTTTATTCTCTGTCTCCCCCTTCTAGACTGTGAGCCCATTGTTGGGTAGGGACCATCTCTATATGTTGCCAACTTGTACTTCTCAAGCACTTAGTATAGTGCTATGCACACAGTAAGCACTCAATAAATATGATTGAATGAATGAATGAATCTGACCCAGTGCTTAGTGCAATGCCTGGCACGTAGTGAGCACTTAACTAATACCATAGAAAATAGAAAATGTATAAAAATCAATGTCCTCAAGAATCTTATAACAACTATACCTCAAATTTTGTAGAGGACTTCTTTTCTCCAAGGTTTTTTCACATCATAATCTAATTTTATTCTTCCAATATCCCTGGGAGGCAAGAATTAGAATTATTACCCCATTTTACATGAAGAAAATGAGAATGAGAGAGATTAAATGACTTGCCTGAGATCCAACAGCAGTCCAGTGGCAGAGCTAGGAATAAACTCATGTTTCTGACTCCCAGAACTATGTTCTCTTCACTAGACACACTGTCTTCCAACTAATCAGAAAAACTAGCAAACATAAATTGATGAATATTCAATAGTTCTCCAGTCCATACTTTACTCTCCTGCTCCAAGCAGTCTTCTAATAAAAGTTCTGAGCACAGCTCCCCACTCTTCAAAACTTCCAATAGTTGCCCACCCATTTCCACATCTTCAAATCTGACAATCAACGTTTAGACAGTCGATCAAACACTCTCCTACTTACCTATCCTTGCTTCTCTCCCACTCTACCCCAGCTGGTACACTTTGCTTTTCTATATTATCAACCTACTCACTGTGCCTCACCCTCAACTGTCTCACCATTAATCCCTTGCTCTCATCCTCACTTCAGCCTGGAACTTTCTCCTGCTTCATATCCGATAGACCACCAATCTCTCCATCTTCAAAGCCCTACTCAAATCACATCTCCTCCGGGAAGCCTTCTCTGACTAATCTTCTGTCCCCTTGCCCTATTTTTCCTCCCTACTGCAGTTGAGTGTGAAGATCAAATGGGGCATGATGACTTGGGATAATTGGAGGGGGTCAAGAGTTCGGGGGGCTCTGTGGAGAGCCAGGGGAGTTTTGCAGGGAGGGTTTTGTGTGGGAGGGAAGGTAGAAGAGGAGGTGGTGATCAGATAGTGAGATTGCAGAGTTGGTGAGGATAGAGCTCATACAATAATATAATATATAATAATAATAATATGATGGTATTTATTAAGCGCTTACTATGTGCAAAGCACTGTTCTAAGCGCTGGGGAGTTTACAAGGTGATCAGATTGTCCCACGTGGGGCTCACAGGCTTAATCCCCATTTTACAGATGAGGTAACTGAGGCACGGAGAAGTGACTTGCCCAAAGTCACACAGCTGACAGTTGACAGAGCCAGGATTTGAACCCATGACCTCTGACTCCAAAGCCCGCGCTCTTTCCACTGAGCCATGCTGCTTCTCTCTCTTTTTTTAAAATATATAATAAATAAATAATAATAGCAATATACAATGTTATTAATTATTATCATTATTAATTATATAATATAATTATAATCATAATATAATTCAATTATAATTATTATATAGTTATTATTAATCATTAATAATAATAATTATATACAATGACTACAGGATAACGAGATCAAGCCATAGTCTTGCTGAGGGAACTGGGTTTAAGCTAATGAAAAATATGCACCTAAAAATGTATTTTAGCCATAAATTTTCAAATAAATTTTAAAAACACAAGAATGAACTGTTGTAGAAAATGAGGTAATTATTCCCATGCGTTATTATAGGATTGAGGTTTGTTTTTAAACTATTTTAATGATTTATCCCTTTGATGGGGTGAAAAAAAGAAAACCAGACTGACAAGATTTTCTCAACAGTAACCAAAGGTAAGGAAACTGAGTACAAGATGAGTCATTAAATAGGACAAGCTATCAGGTAGGTTAAATTCACTGTCATGCAGGAGGGGATCACCTACCTGGATAGCCTTGGAGGGCCAGAGTTTAAAGCTTTCTCTGCATATACAAATAAATGAATATAAGTTGGGCAGCTTAGCGTTTACAAATAGATATGTCTATTCTGTTCTAGGGAGTAGGAATATTTGCCAGTCTCCTTGCTGGATAAAAAAACCTATTGTTTTTACATGCTACCTTTTGATATAAGGAAATTTGTCTGTCCCTCTGATTTGTCTAGTAAATTTTTGAATGTAACTGATTCCAGAAAAAACACATTCCCCTGGAACTTCTAATTTCAAACAAGGGAAAGTTTCTTCTCTTTATTCTTTCCACAGTTTATTTTTTCAGAAAATGATAGCCTTTTTTTCTAATTCTGCTGTCTTGACTCTTTTACCTAGTTTTAGAGTTGGTGCTTATTTTTCAAACCCGGTTTTAAAAGAAAACCAAAAGGATGTTTGCTGATAAGGGGGAAAAAAATCACTACTTTGTCAATCTGTAAAGAGAATGTGGAACAACATTCTCTGAGTCGTGAAATAAAATTATTTTCCTAGAGGGCACAAGCCTATTATGATCTTGCATGCATTGTTTTCCTCCCCTATATTTTCCTGCCCTGCAGTCATTCTTTCCGCCTACTGAAAGGTTCTAGCAAACATTCTGTGTGCAGTGAACTTATGCTAATAACCGGGACACGGTATTGTGTAGTCCATTTAGAAAAACCAGCATTCTTGGAAACAATAATTGATCAAAGTCACCCTGTGGTGTAACATTTGAAAGCCCCCCACTTTTTTTTTTTTTTAATCAAACTCCTTCTTTATAAAGAATGCTTTTAAATCTCGTGGGGTTAATGGAAATAGTACCTCCACTGCTACAACTTAGGGAATTGTAATTTTTAACATGTTTGTGCTTATTGTGTCTTTTATGGTTGTGTTTTGTGGTAATATGGAACCATCCTTAATGTGCTCCTCCTCTTAGCCCTTGCTGGTATCTTGGAAACAAACTCATTTGATTGGCAAGAAAGGACAGACATAGGAAACTCAAGGTTTTGTTTCTATTCACGACTGACTACTCCGCACAAATGCATGCATTAATTTCTGTCCAATGATTTTATTAATTTTTTTAAGATAGCCTCAAATAAAATGCTAGGTTAAAAACAAATATCCTTGGGTTCAATTTTTATATTTTATCTCATAAAAGTGGATCTAGTCACAACAAATGGCACATTTTTGTGCTAGCATTCCTATAACCACTAAGAATTTAGGGCATCTTCATTTTTTAAACAACAAATATTGATAAACAGATGAAAAGAGTAGCTGAGCTTTCCAAATCATTTACATATCATCAAAAAAAATCCATCATAGAACTTGAAGGGGCTTTGGATGATCACTTGGTCCAACTCACTGCCTCTAGGGTCACAGATACCTAAATTAACCAGGACAGGTGATTCTCTATTCTTCACTCGATCCATGGATAGATTCTGCACAACCATCCATGGTAGCCTATTCCAATGTCTTAACCCTCTTGATAAACAGAAAGTTCATTCAATCGTATTTATTGAGCGCTTACTGTGTGCAGAGCACTGTACTAAGCGCTTGGGAAGTACAAGCTGGCAACATACAGAGACGGTCCCTACCCAACAGTGGGCTCACAGTCTAGAAGAGTGGGCTCATAGTCTAGAAAGTTGTTCCTTATGTCCTACCAAAATCTGTTTCCAAAAGAAGGCCTTTTTCTCTTGTCCATTCATCACTCCTCAGTGAAACCCTTTATATCCTTGAAGCTGATGAAGTCCCACCTTAGCCTATTTTATCCAACAGCAAAAAAAAAAAAAAAAATCATTTGACCTTTTCTCAGGACCGTTCCCTTGGAATTCTGATGTGATCTACTTATTTCGGGGAGCTTCCTTTCTGGAACAGATCGACAACTTTTAACCAGACCACTGATGGGATGGTTTGAAATCACACGGCTCTCACCAAAGACTGGAAAACCTCTAACAAATAAGTTTAATGTGGAACTTTCCCCAGCACCTAATAAATGCTCATAGAATTGCCTTTGGCAGAAAAAGGAAATAACAGGTCTGTTTCAGGAAACCTGATGTCAGCCCTCCTCTCTGAATGACAGACTAAGTCCATGAAATATAAGTAACGTAATTACGAGGTCAAGTCACAGCATTCTACCCTTCTTTACATTTATACTAATGGGTGTGGATACACCATCCAACATCTCTAAATTTTCTCCTCTACATTCCTAACATTTCCCCAAGTGACCCATTATTGACCACTCATTCGTTAAATTATCCAACCCCCGCTAGAACCTACTGAGAGTTTTTATCTGTATAACTTCCTGGGGTAACAAATTCCATACGATTATCACCTACCATATGGAAGAAATGCTTCCTTTAGTTTGTTTTTAATCTGCCACTTTCAAGCTTAATTGTATGCTCCTTGTTGCCCAGGGATTTATCGAGAACAATTCTGTGAACACCCTTCATGACTTTGTACACTTCAATCATATCCTCCTCAGACTACTTCTTTCCACATTGAAGAGTCCAAATCTTTTCTGTCTCTCCTCACAGAGAAGTTTATCCATCTTCCCAATCTCCGGTTTCTATTATGTATTTTTGAAAAATGTAGTGATCAGACCTGCTCACAGTCTTCTAAGTCTAGGCATATCAAGGTTTTTTACAGTTGCAAAATTATGACTTTTGCTTTGTTTCCCATCCCTGTATCTTTCTCTCTTTTTAGATCTCCTATACGTGCTTGATCCTGCTGGTTGGGTTAGGGACTTATGTTCTTGGATCTTTTCCTTCTGCTTTCTCTTTTTAGCACATAGGTAAGAGGAAGCGGGGAAAGGGCAAAACTGAAGGCAATGATATATTCTTCTAGGGCAGGAAATTGTAGGCTGGGCAGGGAAGACTAATTGTTCACAGAAGGAAAAATAAAAGAAAACCAAGGAAATTATAATAATAATGGTATTTGTTAAGCACTTACTGTGTGCCAAGCAATGTCCTAAACACTGGAGTAGATACAAGTTAGTCAGTTTGGACACAGTCCAACATGTCGAACATTGTATACGTGTCTTGAAAATTGTATAAGAGTTTATTCTCTTTTTCAGTTCACAAAAGTCTTTAATTTGGCACTAAGGTCAGTATTTTCCAAACAGGGATACCAGAATACTGAAAAGGTATTAAAGACAGGCTCAAAGTCACTCTTGGAACAATTGTTTGGGATCGTTCTAGTACAGTACCAAGTGAGCACTCAGTAAGTGCTACGAACGATTTTAATCAACTGGATTCTTGCAGTCATAGACCCTTTATATCTAGAGCGTGACAACTTTTGAATGCAGAAACAGTAAAATGAAGATATTTCACATTTTGTAATTCTTTTTTTTAAAAGGTTGGAAGGGGAGGCTGGAAAAGACAGTCCACTTGGCTACTTTGGAGGAACACTCATGACCAAAGGACCCTGTCTTTGTGAAGCAGGTGAAACAAGATGAATGTGCAATGATCCATACAAACATCCAAAACTGCCATTCTAAATCCCTGTTCCATTGTGTTGAGAATGAGGCCTTAAGCCTTTCTTCTGTTAAGAAGAATAAGGTTTGGGGATTTACTCTTTGAATGGCTGTTGCTTTGGCTCTATGCAGACTTGGCTATTATTAAGGTGCCCTGAGGGTGTTCCTTAGAAGTTCAAGTGAATGAGACAAATGGAATTTAAAAATCAAAAGAGAATGATGACTTGCTTTGAAATAACAAGAGGATTATTTGATAGCAAAACTTGAGTATTATTGGGCTTTTAAAATGTCATCCTCCTGACTTTAGTGATTGCTATTGTATTTAGAACACGGCTCTGGGAATCAGGAGACTTGCTTCTGTCTATTGGTGTTATGCCACTAAATAAATAAATGACTTGGGTCACTAAATAAAAAATGACTTAGGGTACTGCGTGAGGTAGACAGGCCCAACAAGAGTACAGAAAAATATCCGCTAACACTGGGTAGTGACAACCAATGCAACTGTCTACTGGATTTGATCGTACTACAGAGCAGCATTGCTATGTTATGCTCTTTTCAGTCACAAATGAGTCTAGTATGTTAAAAAAAAAAAAACCCTTAACCTCTACTTACACTTTGCAGTGTGCTATATCCCTGCCTGTCTACTCTCTCGTAATCTACGCCCCTGGTTAGGGGTAAATGCATGTAGTGCAGTGGAAGCCCCTAGCCCTATAATCAGTTGCTTCATACAGGTTCTTGATCCTGATATCTCAACATAAATACCACTGATTGATCATCCATCACTCATCTATTATTGTATTGCATTTGGTTTATACTATTAAGAGAGACATTTGATATTAGCCCCACCCCCAACCCCATTAAAAGATGTACATATGTAAAGATATGTACATATCTTTAATAATAATAATAATAATGGCATTTATTAAGCGCTTACTATGTGCAAAGCAATGTTCTAAGCACTGGGGAGGTTACAAGGTGATCAGGTTGTCCCACAGGGGGCTCACAGTCTTCATTCCCATTTAACAGATGAGGGAACTGAGGCCCAGAGAAGTTAAGTGACTTGCCCAAAGTCACACAGCTGACAGCTGGCGGAGTCAGGATTTGAACCCATGACCTCTGACTCCAAAGTCCTTGCTCTTTTCCACTGAGCCATGCTGCTTCTCTAAATTATATATTATAAATTACTCCAAACACCATCACTGACAACATCGCTAACATCTTCTCCATTCAAACTGCTACCACATTAATCCATGAATTTATCCTAGTCCACTTTATGGTATGGCGTAGTGGATAGAGCACAGGCCTGGGAGTTGGAGGGTTATGGGTTCTAATCCCACCTCTGCTATTTGTCTGCTGTGTTATCTTGGGCAAGTCACTTCACTGTGCCTCAGTTACCTCATCCGTAAAATGGGAATCGAGACTGTGAGCCCCACATGGGACAGAGACTGTGTCCAACCCGATTTGTTTGTATCCAACCCAGTGCTTAATACAGTGCCTGGCACATAGTAAGCACTTAAATACCACTATGAGAAGTAGCTTGGTGTAGTGGCTAGAGCCTGGGCCTAGGAGCCAGCAGGTCATGCATTCTAATCCCGGCTCCACCACTCATCTGCTGTGTGATTTGGGGCACGTCACCACTTCTCTGGTTCTCAGTGACCTCAACTGTAAAATGGGGATTAGTGTGAGCCCCATGAGGGACAGGGACTGAGTCCAAGCTGATTACTTTGTATCAACCCTAGGTCTTAGAACAGTGATTGGCACATAGTAAGCGCTTAAGAAACACCATCATCATTATTATTAATATTACTATTATGGTATTTTTAAGTGCTTACTATGTGTCAAGTAATAATAATGATGGCAGTTGTTAAGCGTTTACTATGTGTGAAGCACTGCTCTAGGCGCTGGGGGGATACAAGGTGATCAGGTTGTCCCACGTGGGGCTCAGTCTTAATCCCCATTTTACAGATGAGAAGTTAAGTCACTTGCCCAAAGTCACACAGCTGACAAGTGGTGGAGCTGGATTAGAACCCTGATCTCTGGCTCCCAAGCCCTTGCTCTTTCCACTGAGCCACGTAGGTCCTGGGGTAGATGCAAGTTAATTGATTACTCTATCAACCTCCTTGCTGACCTCCCTGTCTTCTGTTTCTCTCCACTTCAATCCATATTTCACTCTGCTGCCTGGATCATTTTTCTAGAAAAACATTCAGTTCATGTTTCCCCACTCCTCAAGAACCTCCATGGTTGCCCATCCACCTCCACATCAAACAGAAACTCCTTACCATTGACTTTGAAGAACTCAATCACCTTATCCCCTCCTACCTCACTTCACTGCTCTCCTATTACCACCCAGCCCAACCTACTCACTGTACCTCGATCTCTTCTATGTCCCCTCTGACCTCTTGCCCATGTTCTGCCTCTGGCCTGCAACGCCCTTCCTTTTCATACCCAACAGACAATTCCTCTCTCCACCTTCTAAGACTTATTAAGGCCACATCTCCCCCAGGAGGCCTTCCCTGACTAAGCCCTCATTTCCTCTTTTCTCACTCCCTTCTGCATTACCCTGATTTGCTCCCTTTATTCTCCCCTCCCTTAGCCCCACAGTACTTTTGTACATATCTATAAATTATTTATATTGTCTGTCTCGCCTCACCGTACCTCGTTCTCGCCTCACTGTACCTCGTTCTCGCCTGTCCCGCCATCGACCCCCGGCCCACGTCATCCCCCGGGCCTGGAATGCCCTCCCTCTGCCCATCCGCCAAGCTAGCTCTCTTCCTCCCTTCAAGGCCCTATTGAGAGCTCACCTCCTCCAGGAGGCCTTCCCAGACTGAGCCCCTTCCTTCCTCTCCCCCTCGTCCCCCTCTCCATCCCCCACTTCTTACCTCCTTCCCTTCCCCACAGCACCTGTATATATGTATATATGTTTGTACATATTTATTACTCTATTTATTTATTTTACTTGTACATATCTATTCTATTTATTTTATTTTGTTAGTATGTTTGGTTTTGTTCTCTGTCTTCCCCTTTTAGACTGTGAGCCCACTGTTGGGTAGGGACTGTCTCTATATGTTGCCAATTTGTACTTCCCAAGCGCTTAGCACAGTGCTCTGCACACAGTAAGCGCTCAATAAATACAATTGATGATGATGATGATGTCTCCCCCTCTAGACTGTGAGCTCGTTTTGAGCAGGGAATGTGTCTACCAACTCTGTTGTATTGTTCTCTCCCAAGCACTTAGTACAGAGCTCTGCACAGGAGTAAGCACTCAATAAATACAGTTGATTAATATATGTCTCCCCCACTAGACTGTAAGCTCATTATGGGCAGGGAATGTGTCTACCAATTCTGTTGTACTCTCCCAAGTGCTTTGTACAGTGCTCTGAACATGCTTATTAAATACTTTTCAGTCAAAAGAGGACAACTGCTGCTGAATGACCTGTAATGTACAGCCCACCTGCTAATTAGCTATTCTGCTTCTTTCTGTATCCCTTTATTTTCAGTGCTCATGGAAACCCAATTTGCGGGAATATTAGAAACATGAAAATACAAGCGGAGCAAATCATGTCAGGCAAATCTAGTAATTCATTTTTAATAGTAACAAATTTAGTGGGCTGGTACTGTTTTAATACATTTATAAATTGCTTTGGAAGACAAACAGTTGATATGATTTGAACAAGGGACTTAGGGTGGCTATCCCATGGATTAAAATTATGCCAAATTAAATTTTAAGCAAAGAACACCTAATGAACCTTTCCAGTTCATGAAAGACCAAGCATTTCACATGTTAATGCTATTTGTTCATGATACTGAATCCAAATATGTTGAAATACTCTTGAGAAAAAATGAGGAAGGTGCAGAGATTTATGGAATTAGGAGTGGAAGGGATAGGGGATTTAAAATTTGGCAACTTGTATCCCAGTATATTTTTGGACAATATTCAGAAACATATATATCATATTTAAAGGAAGAGAGGGGCTTAGAGGCAGGAACAGAAGATGTGATGGGAATGGAAAATTATATGAAGTTCATTGTTATTTTAAATTTTTTGTAATGATTCAGCCTACTACTGTAGTAAAAAAACCCTATCTAGAAAGAATCTCCTTTTTGGATTACACCATTCTAAAAGGATGTAGACAAATTGAAAACAGAATCAGAAAGAGGAAATGAAAATGTGGATGATAAATTGGATTTATTGGAAACTTAGAAAATGCAAAATATTCATGATATAAATATGCAATAACCAATTGGGTGCATGATCGTGCACTACATTTCTTTAAAAAAATGTAAATGCCAAAAGGGGGAAAATATATTGACCATGATATATGACATTACAATGGAACTACTAAGGGAAATAGGGTGAAAGGATGGGAAAATCTGGGTAATATTTTTTTCCCCCAATTTATAGTCAGCCTGACAGTATCCTCTAAGGTAAATATTAGAAATACAACTTGATACATTTTGAAACAGCTAAAAACTATTTTTGGAGCAACCTTACACTGGAAGAAGTAGGAAGTGGTTTACCTATAAGAAACCAAAATTAGAGATGGAAGAAAACAGACAGAAGCAAGAAGAATTTTCTCCCCCTTCTAGACTGTGAGCTCACTGTTGGGTAGGGACCATCTCTATATGTTGCCAACTTGTACTTCCCAAGCACTTAGTACAGTTCTCTGCACACAGTAAGCGCTCAATAAATATGATTGACTGATTCCTGCATTAATTGACTCCAGTCCTTCTCTGTTATGTCTCACTTTCGCATATTTACTTTGGGATAGCAACTGCTCACTTCTAAGTAAAGCAATGCATATTCACCTCACCTTCACCTCCTGAGCTCCTGTATTGGCTCCAGAAACTGCTTATCTCACAGGAAACTGATTCCCAAATCTCTAAATTGATCTGTTCAGAGTTCCTTCTTGATGACAGTTGTGCTTCATTAAACTTGAGAATACTACAACTCTGTTTTCTAGACAGCTGAAGTTAGTTCTGTAGATAAAACGTAGCTCTAACTAATATTGAAGGCCCATATTTCTTATTCAAACATTAAACATGTATCAAGTGAATAAGATAAATCTGATCATAAAATGGAAAGAAAAAAAATCTCATAAGGCCACATCCTTCTTATTTTGTTATACTAATTCCATTTTGCATGCAGATCAATTTGGGCCTTATTTTTTTAGTAGGCATAACCTCTATTAGTTGAAAATGGAGGCCCCTGTAAAAGTCAGTGGATCAAAATTAAAAATAACTGTCAGGGTTTCAAATCATTTTAATTGGTGAAGCATGGGCCTTCAAACTAAAGCGGTTCGATTTAATACTGGCTAGTTTATTCCTTAACTACTAAGGAAGTCATTGGGTAAAATAAGGTAGTAGTGGATCCTAAGGGCTACCAACAGGCTATATGATTATCTGACAAACCTGATTTGCACTTTCATTAGATGACAAACTCATACTATGCAAAACTGTGACAAATGTTTTTATCTTACGATTTCAGCAACAGAGAGTTATAGAATTCTATAAATTTGATATATGTCTTTTGGGCTTTTCTGGTATCTTAGATTCTAAATGATGTGCATCTAGCTTCATTTCTATTTATTCTGATGACTTGACACCTGTCCACATGTTTTGTTTTGTTGTCTGTCTCCCTCTTCTAGACTGTGAGCCCATTGTTGGGCAGGGACCGTCTCTATATGTTGCCAGCTTGTACTTCCCAAGCGCTTAGTACAGTGCTCTGCACACAGTAAGTGCTCAATAAATATGACTGAATGAATGGATTTTTTTCCCCCAAACAAAATATTGATAAATGATATCAGATTTAAGTAAGCTAGTGGAAAATAGCAATTGTCTGTGATTGGCCACAAAGAAATGATTGGGAAGTAGGTCTTTTCTTATCCTTGGTATTTCCTTCTTACCATTAGAATATTAGAAACAAAAGAAATGGCACTGCCATGTTGGACAATCTATCTAAAGCTAGCTCACACCTAGGGTGACAAGAATTAACCAATTCTAGGGTGACGACAGGGCACACTTGTCAGTTAGCTTGCTTATGAGATAATTAAGCAGAGTTTAATAAATTAATATTGATACGTGGTTTGTGATGGAAGTGAAGGGAGTTTGTTTTCTCTAGAGAACATTGCAGAACCCAACATAGGATTAATCCATGCAGTGGACAGCCATGTTATAATAATAATAATAATGGCATTTGATAAGCTTTCACTATGTGCCAAGCACTGTTCTAAGCACTAGGGTAAATACAAGTAATCAGGTTGTCCCATATGGGGCTCACAGTCTTAATCCCCATTTTACAGATGAGGTAACGGGCACAGAGATGTTAAGTGGCTTGCCCAAGGTCACACAGCAGACAACTGGAGGAGCTGGGATTAGAACCCACGTCCTCTGACTCCCAAACCCGTGCATTTTCCACTAAGCCATGCTGCTTCCCCTAATTGTCAGCCTAAATTTACTCTCTCATAACATTTTATTTTCTTGAGAAAAATTACCCTTGCAGTGAGATCAGAGGAGGCTTGCTATCTTTGTTTGAATCCATCATGTTTATTAGTAGTAGTAGCATTATATTAAGCACTATATGCCAAGCAGTGTTCTAAGCCAAGCACTGTTCTAAGGGGTACATACAAATTACTTAGGTTGGGTACAGTCCTTATCCCACTTGGAGCTCACAGTCTAAGAAGGAAGGAGAACAAAGATTAAATCCCCATTTCACAGTTGAGGAAACTGAGACACAGAGAAGTTAAGTCACTTGTCCAAGGTCCCAAAGCTAGCAAGCGGCAGAGCGAAGATTAGAATCCAGGTCCTCTGACGCCCAGGCCCATGCTCTCGCCACTAGGCCTAGCTGCTTCCCCCCCCCAGGATTCAAATATTGTTTTATGGGATCTCCCTAAGTTCTCTGATAGCAAAAGAAAGCCTCTCATTAACCAATAATAGTGATAAATTCATTGGTTCGTAGAGGAAAATGTCATTGAGGTCACAGTCTAAAGCAGAGGGGGAATAGGTATTGAATTGAGAGAAGCAGCGGGGGCTCAGTGGAAAGAGCCCAGGCTTTGGAGTCAGAGGTCACGGGTTCAAACCCCGGCTCCGCCACTTGTCAGCCGTGGGATTTCGGGCAAGTCACAACTTCTCTGGGCCTCAGTTCCCTCATCTGTAAAATGGGGATAATAATAATAATAATAATGATGGCATTTATTAAGCGCTCACTATGTGCAAAGCACTTTTCTAAGCACTGGGGAGTTTACAAGGTGATCAGGTTGTCCCAAGGGGGGCTCACAAGTTTAATCCCCATTTTCCAGATGAGGTAACTGAAGCCCAGAGAAGTTAAGTGACTTGCCCAAAGTCGCACAGCTGACAAGTGGCGGAGCCGGGATCTGAACCCATGACCTCTGACTCCAAAGCCCATGCTTTTTCCAATGAGCCATGGACTGCTAATTCTGTTGTCCTCTCCAAAGTGCTTAGTAGAGTGTTCTGCTTAAAGTAAGCACTCAATAAATATGACCGATTGATTGGAGACCCTTCCCTCTGTTAACCCTGCCTTCCCCTCTTCAGGCTCTCTGCTTAAGAGCTGCAAAGGTGATTGCCCCCCGCTGCCCCCAACCCCAAGTGCCCTAGCTGGTCACCACTCCTGGGCAAGCTGAAAATAAAGGGGTGCAAAGCTGCCCGAACCTGGCCCTGCCTCTGGAGCCTGGGGTCCCCACACCGCATCATGCGGACAGCTGGGATGAAGACTGTGAGCCCCACGCGGGACAACCTGATCACCTTGTAACCTCCCCAGCGCTTAGAGTAGTGCTTTGCACATAGTAAGCACTTAATAAATGCCATTATTATTATTATTATAATCCCCAGTTTGCAGATGACGAAACTGAGGATGAGAGAAGTTTTTACTTGCTCGTGACCGAACAGCAGGCAAGTGGCAGAACTGGGATTAGAATCTAGATCCTTCAATTCCCAGGCCCGTGCTCTTTCCACAAGGCCATGCTGCTCCTCTATGTGTTAGTCACTTTCCTTTTCCTGTCTATTCATAGAATCCACACTATGGTAATACAAACCATTTTCACTTCTAAGGAAAACTAGTATATAATTCATTTCTCTTTGGGCTTCTTTTGAAACTAATTCAAAAGCTGCAACAGTTGCAGAAATCCTCAGCTCAATTTCTTAGTAATAGGATGAGAGATTTGGTAAGGGTTATGCCGCACTAGTTCCAGAAGCCTAAATGATTGAATTTAGTCCTTTCATAATAATTATGGCCCTTAATAACCTAGGCCTTGGAAACCCACAAGATCTTCTTTAACCATTTTTTTTTTCCCTGTCAGCTTTAATAAAAGGTAGGGCTTTCTCAATGTGAGGCTTTCAGTCTTTCATCTCCTGACCCACCCTAAGGAAATCTACTGGAAATCTCAAGAATTACTGTTTGATTGCAGTGCATTCACGGAAGGTTTGCCTGACAGGTATATTAGAAATCAAATGAAAAAAATATCACAATTGCTACTGTACAATTCATAGTTCAACCTACCTGAACAGGTATCCGTCTACACTTTCCCTAACTTGGAAAATAGGAAAATTATTTTTAAAAAGAGAAACAATAATCTCCCTGGCTTAATTGGCCAATTAGAATTTGTCTGCAACATAAATGGAAACATATTTTGAAGTGGCCAGAAAAATCTTACCAGATTATAAGCCTTTGTTTGCCTCGAGGCATTTCCAACATAAATATCTTCAATATTTTACCCCATTACCCTATGTGAAGAAAAAAAATTCAACATTTGCAAATAATCACTCAGGTTTGTTTCCATTTAAAAGTATTCCAGGCCATTTCAATTAAGAGAACATTTAGATGCTGCATGTTGGTTAGAGAAGGAATTGACAAAGCTCAAAAATCTCATATTTTCATCCATTCTGGGGGTTAATTAAAGCTAAAAGATCAAATATTTGATTACAAGTTAAGTATTACATTTTGAGAGAATCGCTTTGTGCACTCCTTACCCTCTTCATTCACACATAGAAGCACACATGTGCTAGGAAATATCAGTTTAAAAGCAAGTCCAATCAAGTGCTTAGTACAGTGCTCTGCACCCAGTAAGTGCTCAATAAATACGATTGAAGGAATGAATGTACAGAACTGGGAAGATATCTGCTCTGTGCTGTTAAAGGGAATAAACAACGACTTTTATCTGGAGCTCAAACTCAAAAATAGTCTTAAATTTCAATTTGATCCTCAAATCTTTTTAGATATACTGTACTGCCATCATAGGGGCTATTAAAGTTAATAAACTTGAGTAATACTAAGGTTGTAAGGTCTTAAATCACGAAGTCATTCCTTCAAACGAATCAGTAAGATTCAGGGCACACCAAACTAGATATAATGATGTGGTCAATTCAGCAGTAGTGAGGGCTTGTCAGTCTTGCCATCAACTGTGTCAGAGGCTGCTGAAAGATCAAGGGGAATCAACATGTCTATGTGGCCTTTGGCCTTGGGCCTGAGGAGGTATCTGTCAAGACTCTTGGAGCAGTTTCAGGTCTCTGCCCTTGTCTGAAATGAGGCATAAACTGGTTCAGATCTGAATAAAAAAAGAAATGACCTACAAAAATCTATTTTAAAAAGAGACATTCTCTATCTGTTATTGTCCATTTTTGCTATTTAGGAGAAAACATGTCCATTTAGATTAAAGTTAGCAATGTTCAGGGGCTAGAAAATTGGGCATGAAAGTCAGAATGTTAGTGCCTAATGCCTTTTGTCATCCTCCTTGAGCAACATTTAGAATATTTTGGTACATTAGTTTCCTCATCTGTAAAATAAGCATCATGCAGAAATGCAGAACGACTTCAAGGTAGGAGGAACTGTGGAGGGGAGAAGGGGGTGAGGGTGCGAGGAGGAGGGGAGTGGAAGAAGTCAGAGGAAGTAATGAATGTCTTCACTATGAAATAAATATTGTTTTAAAATATTAATACATCGTGGTACTTGGTTGAAAATCGTGATGCTGAGAATAACAGATGGACGTCCAGAGCATATAAACAGGTGATGGCCCAAACATATGTAAGTAGATAATTTGTTTACTCCTGGATAGCTGCATCTATAACTTCACAAATTGAGGGATAAAATCTATCAAATTCAAATACAGTTTCAATTAAATACAATAAAATCACCTAAAATGGAAATAAGATCCACAGAAGTAAGCTTGGAGTATGAATGAAGATTCAGTGATTTAGAAAAGAATAATTTTGCACCTGGAAGGCTTCCATACTTTGTCATTAGTGCAAGAAAAATAAGATGAAATCCTGGAAATTAACAACAAAATTGAATCTACTGTCTCTACAAATTAACATCCTTTTTCATCCCAAGACTTCATAAACGCATTAGAATATAGGTGATTCATAGCCTCACAAAATATGCCTGAACATTTTTTTTGGCTTATTTTTCTTTATGCTAGAAACCATAGGACTCCTTGTTTCACACTTTAAAGAAACAATTCATAATATATATCTCAGTCAGTCAACAGTACTTATTGAGTGCTCACTGAATACTGAACAATAGGTTAGGAGCTAAGGGAATTAAAGAAGAAAAGGGTGATAGGGCAAACATTGTATTTCATGTTGTCAAATGAATAGTTCTTGGTTAAAAAAATCATTTTTTTTTAACATTCCAAAGGCATTACCATGTGTTTCCCATCAAGTTTATTTCTGTCTTTAGTAACTGAAGAGAAGGGGTTTTTTTCTAATTTAGCTCAAGTGGTTACCTTAATGTTAATATTGTAATAAAAACACAAAATTTATTGTTCAGTTATTGGATTCATGTATAGAATTGGTGTCCTGTGAGTAAACAGAATAATTTAAACAGTTCCAGCTAAGACACTCCAGGTGTTAAAAAAATTAATATAATATAACTGATACTTAGCATATTGCCAATTTTTCTCCTAGGACCAGTAAGAGCAAAACATGCTGCATCTCTTGAGTCCAACATTATAGAAAAAACATTTTAATGAAGAAAAACACATTCTAAGTGGCATTTTAAAAACTAATGTGAACTTTATTTGCTAGACTTACAGTAGATGAAGTTATGAGACTGTTCCCTTGAACTTAGAAGGAAAAATTATGGAATGCTGAGTTTATAGAAGGGAGTATAGTCCCTTTAGATATATAGCAAAAAAAATAGGTGTATGCATATAAAGTGATAACCAATTACAGTTAAATGAAGCACTGGAAAAAAGTTTGAATGGACAAGTCTTGTGAAGAATTTCACCAAAGGAGAGAAACTAAAATGATTATTGTCACACTGGGCATTTTGGGTACAACTGACTGTATAGGAGGGATAAGATCAAGGGTATAATCCTCTCTTGACCAGGTGATAACAAAGTATAAACAGATAAAAGAGGGAGATATGGAGATGAGTTGAGGAGAGAGAGGGAGCAAATAATTCCAAAAGTAGTCAAATGATGGGAGTGTAAATATCTCTTTGAGGTGATCTAAGTCTTTTTGATGCTCCAAAATGATCATTTCTCTTTACAAAATGCATATTTTGAAAACATTTAGGAAGATGAGCAGCCATCTGTGGGATGGATTAATTGATGTTGATTTTAAAGTGTTTCACTGTTCTTCTTAACTATCAATTAAGCTATGTGATCAATCAGTGGTATTTATTGACCACTTATTGTGTGCAGAGCACTATACAACCCCCTCTCTTGGTGGGGAGGGGTTCAGAACAGTACCATCCCTCAGGGAAACTGGCAGTGGGACAACTCATTCAATAGTATTTATTGAGGACTTACTGTGGGCAGAGCACTCTATTAAGCACTTGGGAGAGTACAGTATAACAGTAAACGGACACATTTCCTGCCCACAATAAGCTTACCATCTATAGGAAAAATGAAGGGGCCATAGGGCTTCCAGCTCCCAACCTCTTCTTACCATTACCAGTCAGCCAGTGTTAGTAAATGGATTTCAAAGTTAATCAGGATTCAGTATCAATTGGAAAAAAAACCCCAACCTATCTGTACGTAATGCTTTTCTACACTTCTGGGGTGAAATGACAAAAAGTATTTCATCAAGTCCCCTTATCATTAGTTAAATAATGACAGATGAAATTATAGTTATTAAGACAAAGGGTGATTTCTGTAGGATTTTTTTTTCAACCTGATTGCATGTTTGCCTGGAGCCAATCTGGTCACTCTGCTAGTCATCTTGGTGTTCAGGGGTTTTCAACCAGTGGAACAAAGAATGCATGAGGGTATTTCAAAAGAGTGTAGAGTGGAGATTGTGAGTCTCATGAGGGACAAGGACCATGTCCAATTTCCACCTGTGTATTCTCTTCTAGAGCTAGTATGGTGCTCTGCACAGTAAGCACTTAATAAATGTGAGTACTGCTACTACTCTCAAGTAAATGTTAAGGGATAAAAGGAAAGGGGATTAAGTGGACGTGAGAGGTAGACTCAGGTGAAACCTTAAGACTATAGGGACAGCTTCTAAAGGGGTTCAGAGAGTTCTCTCAATTTCAGCCAAGAGGATAATGCTGAGTGAGGGACAGTGCAAAGTTGTTAACACCGGTACACAATTTCTGAAAACCCCTGGTCCTTCTATCAGAAATGATTCCAGATATCTTCATCCACGTCCAAATATCCCTCATTGGAAAAGTGGGGACAAAACCCTTGGTGTTGTTTATGGATTTCATTTCTAGCAATTTCCTAATCCTGTCCTCTCCTCGGCCCCCACTTCATTTCAAAAACCTTCCCTCTGTCATTATCCTTTACATGCCAGATCTCAGGGATATACAATGCTTCTGGAATTAAAGCCACTTGAAAAAATGCCATTGTGGCAGGAAGGGACGGTAAGCAGTTAAACTGCCAAGTACAGTTTAGAACGATTATCCCTGAGATATATTGCCTCATTTCTAGATCTATCAGAGAAAATCTAAATTAGCCCAAACAGCAGAGACAGTTAATAACTTAAGAGAAAGAAATAGCCCAATGGTTTCTACCTGACATCCTTATTAACCATGTGAGCCTAATCAAATACAAAAGATCCTCATAAATGAACCAGCACAAGCTAACCTTAGGTCTTGTTTTTTAATATTAGCTGCGTAATGATTAGCAGCTGCCTGGAGCCTCTAGTAAGAAAACTATAAGAAACTGAAACATTACTTTAATTCTTCATCTGTGCCTGACAATTAGGGTAATATGCTTTTATCTTTTGGTCTGTAATCCAAAACAGGCTTGGGAGGGCCAAGAAAACCCAAAATGGGGGGTGGGAGGTGGCAAGAAATGCTGTCATAATAAAGCATTTGTAGGGAATGTAAGTCAGTCTCATAAAATAACATACACCTAGTCACTGTGCTTTCATAAACTGTCTCATTGTTAAATTGAAATCTACTAGAATCCTCTGTGGCTCCCAACTGTATTTGAAACATCCCCAGCATCTAGCCAGTAATATATGGGAACAGTAAGATTCTATGAATAAATTTCTACAAACTGAACAAGGGTTCTTCTGCTATTTTCAGTTGAACTATGCTTGTCTCTTTTTTCATTTTAGCAATAGAAAGATCTAAAGCCATACTTTATTTGGGGAATGACAAGCATCATCACTTAATCAGAAACATTTTAGAAGTGAAAAATGTGTATAGATTCAACACGTTACAGGGTACGAAAATTCTGGTGCCAATTTTCCATGGCCATTGTTGTGGGAATTCTAAAAAACTAAAAAAGAGAATGTTTGAGTCCAAACAGACTTGAACATATTCTTCTGCTTATTGTTCTCATTTTCTTTTATGATGTGGGAAGAAATGTGCTCCCCCCCCACCCCACAGCCTGTTTAAGAACAAAACAAAGCTATTCTTCAAAAGCTTCACATTATAAAGCATTTTTAAACATTTCCGTTAACCCTTTATGGGATCATTGGCAGAAAGAAAAAAAATTTTTTTTTCCGGTACAAATTTATGCTGAGGCAGTGTGGGAAAATGGCTTCTCACCAATAGTTTAATTAGTCTTCCATGTGAGAGGAGCATGGCTATGTGATTCATCTAGTATTTTCAAATTCAGACATTAGCACAAGTAGTATGCTTGTAATAGTAGGAAAGGCATCTCTTCCCCTTGTATATTTAAGTACGTTCGCTTCTATTCCTGCACATGAAGAATTTCGCTGACCCGTGGGACTTAGGTTATCTAGTTCTAAACATAACACTGGACTGGGAAATAGCAAAAAGATACTTAATAGAGACTATGGGAGGGATGCCAAGAGACAAGAACTTGGGGACTTTTTTCCACTTCCCTGAGGATTTGCAATATTCAAACTCTTATGAGGATTGTTTAGTGAAGGGCTAGATCATTTGAGGCATTGATTTCTAATTAATTTTAGGTTCTGTCCACATTTGGGTAGTCTTATGTTTAGGGTTTTTATTTTTTTTTGAGGGGGAGGGTTGCACCTTTGTAATCCATAGGCATGAGGAAGTGAATAGCAATGTTTAAAAATATGTAATAAATATTTACAATCACACAGGAAAAACAAAAACTGAGACAATCAACTGAGATACTTCTGCTACTTAAACATATCAAGTACCCATGGAGCTCTAGGATGCCATATAAAACATTCCTTTGTGCAAAGTTCCCTTAAAGTTGAAATATAAGACCAACTAGAAAATGTGGAAATACCTCAGCCTGACTTCTGAAAAAAATATTACACATTTATAAATGCAATGTTTCATATTCGAGAATTAGGAGGAATCCGTAAAGCCCTACATTAAAGATTTTCAGCAGCAACACCAAATTCAATAATCACCAAATTCCGGTAATGGTATACTATCCAATGTTACACAGGTAGACAAAGTAATGACGCCCAGAAACAGGAAGGCCAGTCTGGCTTTTGGGAGGTTGGCAAAGAGTTTGAGGAAAACAGAAAATCAAACTTTATGCTAAATGAAGGGTCTCTAAATCTGTAGTGGTGTCAATATTTTATATGGCTGTGAAATCTGATCCTGTCACAAGAGACACATCTAGTTTCTTGAGTAGTGTCACTTATGATTCCTACTCTATGTCAAATGGCTGGACAGGATTAACAACGACTTAATGGTGGAATTGAGTAAGCACACCAGGATCCTGAAGATACCGCATGGTTCTGACTGAAAAACCTCCAATGGCTACCAATCAATCTGCGCATCAGGCAGAAACTCCTCACCCTGGGCTTCAAGGCTCTCCATCACCTCGCCCCCTCCTACCTCACCTCCCTTCTCTCCTTCTACGGCCCAGCCCGCACCCTCCGCTCCTCCACTGCTAATCTCCTCACCGTACCTCGTTCTCGCCTGTCCCGCCATCGACCCCCGGCCCACGTCATCCCCCGGGCCTGGAATGCCCTCCCTCTGCCCCTCCGCCAAGCTAGCTCTCTTCCTCCCTTCAAGGCCCTGCTGAGAGCTCACCTCCTCCAGGAGGCCTTCCCAGACTGAGCCCCTTCCTTCCTCTCCCCCTCGTCCCCCTTTCCATACCCCCATCTTACCTCCTTCCCTTCCCCACAGCACCTGTATATATGTATATATGGTTGTACATATTTATTACTCTATTTATTTATTTATTTATTTATTTTACTTGTACATTTCTATCCTATTTATTTTATTTTGTTGGTATGTTTGGTTTTGTTCTCTGTCTCCCCCTTTTAGACTGTGAGCCCACTGTTGGGTAGGGACTGTCTCTATGTGTTGCCAATTTGTACTTCCCAAGTGCTTAGTACAGTGTTCTGCACATAGTAAGCGCTCAATAAATACAATTGATTGATTGATTGATGGAGAGCATAAGCAACCAACTTCTTTGACCCAGGATGGTTTCAGGTATTCCCCAGAATCTAGAAATGTCAGCACCAGAAATGCAGGGTGAACAGGGTGGACATCTACGGTTCATCATTTACTTGAACTGTAAATGATGCACTTGAACTTAAACAGAGAAGCAGCATGGCTTAGTGGAAAGAGCCCGGACTTGGGAGTCAGAGGTCGTGGGTTCTGATCCCGACTCCACCACTTAGCAGCTGTGTGACTTTGGGCAAATCACTTAACTTCTCTGTACCTCAGTTACCTCATCTGTAAAAACAAACAAACTGGGGATTAAGACTGAGCACCCCACTTGGGACAGGCTGATTACCTTGTAACTACCCAGTGCTTAGAACAGTGCTTGGCACATAGTAAGCGCTTAAATACCATCATTATTATGATTATTATTGAACACTGGTCCTCTGGATCCCAGTGCTTTATCCCCTACACCAAGCCACTTTCCTGGAAGAAAAGCAAACGTCACTTGTTTTTTTCAAGTTAGGAAAGAAATAAGCTCTTAGACTTGTCTGTCACTTTTGCTATTTATCTACCTAAAGGGGATACATGGGCACTAAACTTTTCCTTTTAATTGACAATTATCAGGCTTTCACTCACTACAGGATAAGGGGGAAGTTTTAGTAAAAACTCCATCAAATGCTAGTCTATATATCTGTGCTGGAGTTGACCCTTTGCTTTAATGAAAAATCCCTGGAGATTTCACCCCCCATTAGGGCAGAAAGGACCCCTCTCCCCTGCGTTAATGAGTTACAGGCTCAAGAACAGTCTCTGCCTTAGATACGCAGGAAGTTCAGTCAAACTTGCAGCGAGCTTAGCCTTTAGCAATCAGTAGAGATTCGGCTGTTCCATATTTGAATCTTTAACAGAACATATACAGGTTTGTTCACAGCTCTTAATTCTCAACCTACCATGGTTTGAATGCATTAGTCTTTTGTGGCCCTAGAAAATCCTAAACTGGGAAACATTAAGCTCACTGTGGGCAGGGAACATGTCTACCAACTCTGTTATACTGTTCTCTCCCAAGTGTTTAATACAGTCCTGTGCACACAGAAAGCGGTCAATAAATACGACTGACTGACACTGAGGCAAATTCCTAGAGGCGCATTAAATGAAGAGCAATTGAAGATGCGTCAAGTTAAGACATTTCCTGACCAAGAGAGCCAATGAAATGTAGATTTTATTTGAGTGAGCATATGTTTATGGATTAAATAAAGCCTAACCTTTTCTACACCAATATGCTCGTGTATTCCTTTCTCTATTTATTAAAACGATGTGGAAATGTTGCTCTCTACCAGTGTTTCCAAACACAAGGCATTCCCACTAGCTGCAAAATACATTTGACACTATTTTGTACCTGAATTATTTAAAATAAAACATATGTCTGTTTAGCTGGGTAATTTTGTAAATGCTTTGGAAGTTTACAAATGGGTTCTAAATCTCCATTATGATATAATTAGATTGGTTTTATTTATGGCATCATTTATAGCCTTATAATTCTTTCCATAATGCACTGAGGTTGTAAAATATTACTATGACTGGGAAGCCATGTGCTTTTACAGTAGGTTGGCAGAAAATTACAAAAAAGAAACACCACTCAAATTAAGCAAACATAAAAAGTTGTATTAAACTATCAATTTGGCACTTCAATTCCTTTTTCATAACTGGGCAGTGTATTTCATGTTAATGTAGCATGTAGATAAAATAGTGCCAGTGTAATTTTGCCAAACTCTCTTTTCATAAAATTTCTTTCTATAGAATTTCTTTCCATAGTATTTAGAAGGATGGTTTTAATGGACATGCCTCCTAAGTTTGATTACAATTCACTCTCTTCTCTTTTAGCTGAGGATATTTTAATATTCCATAAAATAATGCAAAACAAACCAAAATACCATATTATACATTTTAGTTCAGGTGCAATTCAGGAGAATATAGATATTTATCAATCTTTGGACTTCATTACACATCACTCATCTTCTCAATAATAAAGTCAAATGTTCTTTGCTATCAAAACAAGTATTACATCATTTAACTTTATGAAATTCACTGATCAAGACATCTGTCAAAGGATTTTCAGTTATTCTTCACTCAATCCTGCCTTTCTCATATCTAAATTGGGTTCTTGTAGGCCACAAGGATCAACTGTGATCAAAACAAACTTATAAACAGAGAATAATTGGACTTAAGTTAATAATACATTACAATCTTAATTTCCAATAGATGGCCTGATTTGATAGCAAAGCAAGTGTCATGAGACAGTACCCAACTAGAAAGAAAAACTGCCTCCATTCATGTGTTCCTTTCTCTCTTTTTAGTTCCCTAAGGGAGTATTTGTGCTAGGTGTTTGAAAAATGCTAATACAGGTTGCTTATTCATATGCTTTCCTTGTGGCTACTTCAGGCAGAAACTCACACTGTTTCTAAACCACGATTCTGCAGTACAAATTTATACCTAGCTCAAAGAAATGCCCTAGGATCTGAAGATTTTCTCATTTGGTAATGGGACCCTTGTCTCTTTTCATTTATTTCTGAGGGTGAGCTATACGTAAATTCTTTAAGTTCAAAATTTTGGTGGTGCAAACAACTGCAATCATTCAGTTGTATACGTAGTACCACTAAGAACATTTTTCCTCATGTGCTAGCTGTTAGAGACTGAATTTCCTATAAGGGACAGAACTGTGGAGGGGGAAATCACTCAATCCTGGTTTACATTTTTCTGCACAGAAAGAATTTCAGGAAAAACTCCCAACCATAAGGTTATGCTCTTCAGTCAAATCTCCCATCAGGAAATCTCCCATCAGGAACGAAAGGGATGAGTTCCTTGTCCCTAACTGTGCTAGTTGATCATGGCTGAATAGGATGAATCTCCAATTCCCTCATTCGTATCTTTCTTCCTTCTTTTTGCTCCTTTAGAGTGTCCTGGTATCCTGCCCCTTCTCCCTGCAACCCCTAAAGTTACAATGATGTAGAGTTGGGAGCTGGGGAGCTGTCCAACTTCTGGGCCAGGCCAAACAATCACCAGAATTCTTGTCCTAGCTGCTTCCCCTATTAACGGTTTCCTGGGATCAGGGTGATTTTATGGATTGTTCAGGCCTGGTGTGTGGGTGTGTGGTATCCTTCCTCTTGGTTTAGAGAGGAAGCATTCCTGGATGCCTGTGTCACATCACCGTCCCCTACAGTCAGAACGGTTTTACATTTGGTTAGAGTAGTTTGGCAGGCAGATACAGCTACACTGCTGTCAGGAGAAAATAAAACATACTCCCTTATCAACTGATATATAACCTTTCTATTGGGTAGCTTTTGGGGGGCTGGAGAACCCCTACTACTCTCCTTCCATCCCAGGACATCCTCCCATGGCCCCCTTTTGGGTTGCGAGATTCAATTATGAATGGAATGGTTCCCGTATAATCCTAGTCACTGGCAAAAACAGGGTTAACTGGAAATATTGATAATCCCAATGATTTAAATGACAAATAGCCTGGGGATAGAAGAAGAGCCTTCTCTAATGGCATTTAAACATTAACAAACAGCTTTGGGCAGAGCTGCTGTCAATATACATACTGGACCAAATTGTCCTCTGACTAATCCATAGGAACTGTCCTCTACAAACACACACACACCCATACACACACACTTGTACCTATCTTTCTGCACACTCCTATTTGTCAGGTCCTTAATCTGTGATTCCACCTCCCTTGGTAGAAATTCCCCTGAAGGAACACTTCTGCCAAGGGATAGGTTTTAAAAGCTTCAGAAGATTGAGAAATGCTCTCAGAGGTGTCCTTATGTATCAGGATGGGGCTGGGAAAGTTCTATGGATGGGCACAGTGGGTAGTCAAGCTCCTGGAAGGGAACAGGGAAACGCTCTGTGAAATGTGCCTGCCAACCCTCACCCAACCCAGAGCTAGCTCCTGGAAGCTTATGGAGAAAGCACTTTCTCCACTCCTCCAGCCTCCTACGGTTTCACCTCCAGCAGATACCAGGATCAGAGATCTCAGTATCTCTTAACAGACTTTTGAAAGTATTTTCAACATATGAATTGGGCAACAAATCAAAGATTCTGGATCCACACTGGCTTTCCTTATCTCTAATATGATCCTTCCCTTCTCCATCCCTAACCCCAACCCTTTGTACTACATGGTCGGCATTCCAGGGCTAATGATCCTCTGGTCCTTTCCCATCTTCTCTTGAGGCATCACGGGTTCTAGTCTCACCCTCCAAGAGTCTTTCAGATGCCAGGGCAGATCATGCTGTTTCTCACCATCAGGGGCAGGAGCCTCACTCCTTCAGAGTCCTAACCTCTGAACCCATACACCTTCTGGGTATTCTAACTTCAATCAATCATATTTATTGAGTGCTTTCTGTGTGCAAAGCACCATATTAAGCATTTGGGAGAGTACAGTATAAGGGATTGGGTAGAGAGTAGGCACATTCCCTGTCCACAATGAACTTACAGTCTAGAGGGTGAGAGATTATCATAAATAAATTACAGACATATGTAAATATGCGGCAGGGGGCTGAGGAAGGAGTGAATAAAAAGTGCACAAATACAGGGTCAGATCTCTCATCCCTCCCTGCGCCATGTCCTTCCAGGTTCACAACCCTGAGCCTCCCGGTGACCTGCCCTGCTGGGATCATTCTGAGGGTCTCCTCCCCTATCTACCTGCCCCCCTTCCCTCTGATTGGCTCTGTTCCAAGTTAATACCATATAAGTGAGCTCATTGTGGGCAGGAAACGTATCTGCTAATTCTGTTGTATTCTCCCAAGTGCTTAGTACAGTGCTCTGCACATAGTAAATGCCCAATAAAAACAATTGATTGATTGATAAGGCATTAGTATTTCAATTAACTCTCCCTCTCCTGGATTCCCCCCTCTCCCTCCTGTATGTAGGGGCTAGTTCGGGTGACAAGAACAGAGCTCAGAGGCCCTCCAAACACACCCCAGAAAATCCACCCCCAAATTTAGAGTTCCGAATTCTGCAAGGTCTGTCTTGTGGCAACTGTCCTGTTGCCACTTAGGATGATTTTTAGAGTATCAACAGAATCAAACACAAAACAAAAAACCCTACAATTACTGCATCATAAATCGAACCCTACCTATTCAACCTTTAAAATTCCAAGGTTATCTTACTGACAGGTGTTCAAGACTTCTCTATCTTTAGTAGAGAGTATTACCTTTTCCGTAGCACGAAAGGATGAATAATATTCCAGTTAGATTATATTTTCCCCTATTCTTCAACCATCGTTAAACCCTTTTTGCAATGTTTCCATTAAATAAATCTCCTCAGACTTTGAAATCAAAGTACAGTGCTGATTAGATTAATTCCTGACAGGTCAATACTGGATCATATCTTGGCCATCTGCCAACTCATCAAGACCATTAACAAAGTTCTGGCATAAAAATACAGGGTGAGTATTGGGTACTCATCATTTTACTGTGGCATTTGGCTGAATCAATGTTCCTTCTATGCTGTCTGAACGCAATTCGTTGACACACTGTATTTGTAAAAATTTCAATAAAATAAAATTGAGGCCCCAGAGCTATAGGAACAAAGAAGAACTGGGATTCATTTGACCTTTCCATAGCACTGATTTTTTTGCTATTTTACAATTCATTTTAGACCCTTCTGTGAAGTAGGTTAGTATTCCTGTGGAAACAAGTTCCATATGCTTACCACCTGCTAACTGAAGATGTTGCTCCCCTTTTAAATTTTGAATGTATTTCCATAGAGCTATAATGGGGTCCCCCATCTCCTTGGTGCTGTGGAATCTAGGTAAACACCATTCTATGTTTCTCCTGTCCTCACCCTCATCTTGTAAACTTCAATCAAGAACACTGTCAGCCCTCATCTTTTCCTACTGAAGAGTCTATTCTCTTTCAGAAGCTGGTCCTGATCATTTCAGCTACTCTTCTCTGTGCTTTATCCAAGTACATTTCTTCCTAAAATGTGGCAACCAAAACTATATGCAGAATGGTTTGGTAAGCCGTAACTCTCCATTATAACTCTCTTAGCACTTTCTGTGAAAGTACTATTAAATTGCAATGCCACTCTTTCTTGCAACACTCTCTTGTTTTGCTGCATCATTCCAATTTTGCCATAAAGGCACTCAGGGCATTACATGTGTTCTGTGTGTTGAGCATACAACGAGCCAACGCACAGCACCAATACACACACAGCTGTGCTTTGTACTGAAGTTACTCCTCAAAACAAATTTAGTATTCCTGCTGAGATATAGTGGACACTTGCGAAAATCTTCAATACGTGGACCACTGCAGAAAATCCGCAGGATCTTAAAGATACCACCGACATTAGCATCTTCAAGAAGAAAGACAAAAGATCAGATTATAGCAGTTATTAAGGTATCTCATTATTCTTTAATGCTAGCAAGACCAGAGTACCCCTGGATTGGCTATATTAAAGCATACTATCATCTACCAAATGCTCCAGAAATCATAATGTGGCACAGTGGTCATGATTTATGCTGTACCTGAGACACAGGAAGAACCTAGGGCACAGTAGCAAGACCTCTACAGGGTTTTCATAGACCTGACCAGAACATTTGAAACCATCAGTAGACTTGATCTAGGCATATTGGCTGCCCTGAAAAGTTGATCAAAATTCTTTAGACTACCTTATGCTGGTACAGGCTGGCAGGGTCAGAGTTGACAGTCCCTGCCTGATCTATTCCCCATTACCGGCAAAGTAAAGCAGGTGTGTGTAGTGGATTCAATCAGTCATGTTTATTGCTAGCTTACTGTGTGCAGAGCACTGCAATAAGCACTTAGGAGGGTACACTATAACAGAGTTGCTACATACGTTCCCTGCCAAAAACAAGCTTACACTCTGGAGGAGGAGACGTACATTAATATGAATAAAGAAGTAATTTGGGTAATGTATAATTTAAAGATATGTACATAAGTGCTGTGGGGTTAGGGGTGAGGCAAATATTAAGTGTCCAAAGGTCACAGACTGAAGTGCATAGACCAAAGAGAAGGGAGAATGAGACAGGGAAAAGAAGGCTTAATCAGAATAGGCCTCTTGAAGGAGATGTGACCTTAGGAACAAAGTGTGTCGGCACCATCGTGTCTCACTCAATAACTAAAGGTATACAGCTATATAGGTTTATAGTGTCTTCCAACCTTCTCTTTTCAGCAGCACGAATTGTGTCTACCAACTCTGTTCTACTGTACTCTCCTGCTTAGTACTGTCTGCACACAGTAAGCACTCAATGCCACATGATTAAGCACTAAGCCCAGAACTTAGAACAGTGTATAGCACATAGTAAGTGCTTAAGAAGTACCAAAGAAACAAACTAATGGGAATTAATAACTGCAGTTTTCCAATAGCGGTAAAACTGTTTCTTATTTTCAGTAAAGTGAAAAGTAGACCTTCATTTTGCACAATCCCTACCTTTGTTATCGGGGAAACAACTGAATCACTCAGCTAACAAATAACCATGTCTGGGTCCAATCCAGCTGCTTCACCTTCTTAATAAAATGCAGCCCACAGAAAAGGCCTATCACTTCTATCGTCTGTACTAGTAGCAAGCTCGACCGAGCCAAGATAATTAACAATAAATCTGCCACAATCCACTCAAAATATCCTTCCTAATTAATCAGAATAGAAAAAGATGAATAGAAAACTATATCATCTCAAGCAAGAAATCTTAACTTCAGATACTAAAATCATCTTACCTATATCCTAGTCCTTATTCTAGCAATTCCAACAGCTCTTGCTTGGCATGCCAGTTTGAGATGATCTGATCACTTGGGAAGAGGTAATTGTAAAATATTTTCTGGAGACACAGAACAATTGTACTGCTCATCTGGCTTATGGGTTTTGAGGATGTTTTGGCCTAGCAATTTGGTTACTTCCCTCTGGTCGTACAGTAGAACAGCTGCTTCCAAGTTAAGGTCCTGTGAGATTCTTTAATCCTAAATGGTGTGTATTCTGTCAGTGCTCTTTGATTTACTTTTTACTCTAATGTTGTATAATTTTTCTTGATCCCCTCAATTATGTCCCATAACAGAATCAAAAATGTTGTTATGCTTTCCCTATGAAATTCCTATCTTTCCAAAACCATGCTTTTATCAAGAAAACACCCAATGGGATAATGTACAGATCATACAGTCTATAACCCCATTAAATTGCAAACTTCTTGAACAGAGTAACATGTGTTTTGCCTTTCTCAAACTCTCCTAAGCACTTACTACAGTGCTCTGCATCCATTAGGCAGTCAATCATTACCAGTACTTTTTTTTCCTTTTCTAATCCACTGAAGACTCAAGTATTGGTGCGCCCTAGGTTTTACATGTGATATATTCCTCCAAAATGTGGATGCATTGTGAGCCATCATATTTTGGAATACATTTTCCCATATGATTGCCATGTAATGTGTTATTTTCAAACTACAGGTCCAACTCCAGTATGATGACTCAAGCCATTCCAAGTAATGAAAAAGTACATTTTGGATCACTCCACACTGCTTCCTCCCCTTGCCCCTTATCCTCCACTATTTCTAGGGATCTTCTTGATTCTCTTGCACGGCAAACATGGCCCCATCCACTGTCACCCCAGCCTTCCGCCTTAAGGTCTCTTTTTTCCTTTTTTTTTAAACTAAGTACTCATGTGGTTCCCACTCATGCCATGTGCCATCACCTTAATTAACAACAGAAAGGGGACAAGAAAATGTTATAAGAGTCCCAGGCAGAAAGCTGATGGCCAGGTAACTAAATCCTGTCCCCAAGTCCTTGCCCATAATCATGGGTGAGCTGGTTCAGTTTAACCTAGCTACGTTCCCTCTTATTGCTATCTGTCAGCTCGAATGCAAGTGCCTTCTTACAAGAACCTCTCTCACTATGGTTAGCTCAATGTTAGCTTTCATTGCTTTAGGTCAGAGGCACTTCTATCTGCTCAAAAAAGAGGGAAAGCAAGTTGTAATGAGAAAGCAATTTCATGAGCAATTCCCCACTAAATCACTACACCCAATACAACACAGAATTGTTACTTGGCTATTGTTACAAGAGTAACAAAAGAGAAAGTGGAGGAGGTGAGTGCATCTGCATGCTCCTCTCTGGCTGAAGGCAGCAGGGAAGAGAAAAGATCTCTGTCCCTTCCATTCGCTCCCTCCTTTACCCTTGCTGAATCAGAAAACCTGGCCTGCTAAATCACCAAATTAGAAGTGTTATGGTGGGGATGGGGAGAGGGAAGGAAGGTGTGGGGAGGGAAATGTCTTCCCTGCAACGATTGGCCATGATGTCAGGTGGGGGTTACAGATCCTGAGCCACACCAGCAATTAGTGCATGATGTATGTCCAAATTTTATGTTCTGTGCTTGGTTTGAACTGGCAATGTGCCTGGTAGGACCTCTGGCCTTGCTGTTGAAGGAACAATCTTACATTATTTCTCTCATAGAACATTTCTGGAACCACTAGTCAATCAGCAGACTTCCTCTAAACTAGACTGTGAGACCTATATGTGCAGGGACTGTGTCCAACCTGATTAACTTGTGTCCTTTCCAGTGCTTCGAACAGTGCTTAGCACATAAACAAGCATTTACAAGTACCATAATTATAACAATAATAATATGAAACAGAACTAGGATGCATAATTTACACTACAGAGTTTATTGTAAAAGAGAAAAAGAAACTGTTTCTCATTCCCTTTACTTCTGGCCTGAGAAATGGTCAAACCGCTTTTAAAATAACTTTTACAAGGTACCAGGTTTGAGAATCCATACAATTTCAGCCTCTTGTAACACAGACAAGCTGTGCTTAGCTAGATTATCTCACAAGACTACAGGGAATAATTTTATCAAAATGAATTTACTCTTTGATATAGGGGGAGTTTGGATTATCTCTTGGGTAGGTGTGGTATGAATTTCAGTTACAATGTATGCTATTGGCCGGTTAGATTTGGACCTCTGAATCATTTGTATAACTGTTACTCCATTTCCAAATCATACACACACACAGATTTTCTTTGGGGAAAATTGTAAGGTCTTTCCATCAATGCAATAATTAGAATAAAAATAAGAGAGATTTTTTAATGTGGCTTGTGGACTTTTTTTTGTTGCTTTATACCCATTCAAGTAATTAAAACAGTCAGATGAAGGATGATGGTCTAACGGTGAAGGGAAAGGAAGGGAACTTTGAATTTGGGGGAATAGTGTGTGAATTTCAGCCTGATTTTTTGGGTGACTCAATGCTGCTCCTTTAGCGCTATAGAAAATTCGATTGTCTTTGCCTGGAGAACCTCAGAGAGTAGTTGTGAGAATTAATGTTAAAAATCCAAAGTTAATGAAGAATGATATTAAAAATGAATTATTTGGATCAATTGGAAGAGATATTTGACCTTAGGACTTCCATTTAATCCTGTTCTTTTCTGTGAAATGACAGAAACACATCCTGCCTAACTGCCCTTGAGCAAAAATATTAAATGATATTTGTTGCGGGTTGGGAAAATAAGTCTGTGCTAATAGGGGTAACTGTTAGGAATGTAAAAAATTGTATTCTTGGGAATTGTTAGTTCTTGAATACAGTGCCAAAATAGAGCAGAATCCACCAACATTTCTAATAATAATAATAATGGCATTTATTAAGTACTTACTATGTGCAAAGCGCTGTTCCAAGTGCTGGGGAGGTTACAAGGTGATCAGATCAACCCATGGGGGGCTCACAGTCTTAATCCCCATTTTACAGATGAGGTAACTGTGGCACAGTTAAGTGATTTGCCCCAAGTCTCACAGCTGACAATTGCCAGAGCCGGGATTTGAACCCATGACCTCTGACTCCAAAACCCGGGCTCTTTCCACTGAGCCACGAATGGGCACATTTATCATCATCAATCGTATTTATTGAGCGCTTACTATGTGCAGAGCACTGTACTAAGCGCTTGGGAAGTACAAATTGGCAACATATAGAGACAGTCCCTACCCAACAGTGGGCTCACAGTCTAAAAATTTATGACTTCAACTGAAAGAGATGGGAGATGTTGCCAACTTGTAAATCCCAAGCGCTTAGTACAGTGCTCTGCACACAGTAAGTGCTCAATAAATACGATTGAATGAATGAATGAGAGATTAAGCAAATAGTCCAGGGATTAGAGGTGAGCAGTCAATACTGCAAATTTAAACAGACCAAAGGAAATGTTTGGCACACATCTCTCCACTCTTCACAGACCTCCATAGGTTACCTATGTCTTTCAATGTCAAGCATATCTGCTCGCTTAACCTGCTCCACCCAGGTGGCACATTTGATTCTCCCAAGCCAACTTTCTTACTGCTCCTCACATGCAAATGTCCTACCTCTGAACCCCTACCCAAGCGCTTAGTACAGTGCTCTGCACACAGTAAGCGCTCAATAAATACGATTGATGATACCCATTGTTTTCCCCTTGCCTAGAACTCCCTCCCTCTTTAAATCCATCAGATTTGAATAATTCTCCCCACTATTCAAAGCTCCCTTGAAAGCTCACCTTCCTCTGGAGGCATTCCCAATTAATTTAAACCAGCCCAAATCACATTAACACAACAGCCACCCTTTGCTCTCACTTTTATACAGCCATCCCTGGCCCATTTTGATCCTCTCCTCTCAGAAAGTTTTCATGCACTGAATCCTAATGCCAGGGTTTCTTGGATTTATCTTAACAATAACAATTATGGTATTTATTAAGCACTTACTAGGTGCCAGGCACTGTACTAAGTGCTGGGGTGGATGCAAGCAACTCAGATTGGACACAGCCCCTGTCCCAAAGTGGGGCTCGTAGTCTTAATCCCCATTTTACAGATGAGGTAACTGAGGCCCAGAGAAGTGAAGTGACTTGCCCAAGGTCACACAGCAGACAAGTGACGGAGCTGGGATTAGAATCCATGATCTTCCATGACTCCCAAGCCCATGCCAAAAACACCTCCCTTCCCCTCTTGCTTTGAGGCATTTTGATTTACCTGCATGGAGTGATTAAAGCCCATTTCAATTTAGCTTTAGATAATGACAGATCTAGTTAGCATAGATAATGGCAAATTAGTAGAATCTTAGCACAAAGTGCTTTTGCTGAATAAGAAGTGAAAGATAACCCTTTAAAAATGAAGTATTTACATGGGAGAAAACCTAATTAAAATATTTTGATCATTGGTGCATATTTACAATGCTATTTCATTGTGGAACTATATCCACTGTGTTTTATACTATTAATAATTGATTTTATTCTATGAATATTTAAAAATAGCTTACTATGAATCAAGAACTGTGCTATGCTTAGAGATAGAAACAAGACATCAGATCAGATAGTCCTTATCCCACACGGAAAATAGGTATCTTAACCCCATTTTGCAGATCAGCAGCATGGCGTTATGGATAGAGCACGGGCCTGGGAGTAGGAGTGTCATGGATTCTAATCCCAGCTCCGTCACTTCTCTGCTGTGTGACCTTGAGCAAGTCACTTCACTTCTCTGGGCCTCACTTACCTCATCTGTAAAATGGAGATTGAAACTGAGAGCCCCACATGGGGCAGGGACTGTGTCCCACCTGATCTGCTTGTATCCACCCCAGGGTTTCGTACAGCATACTATACTAAGTATAGAATGTGCTTAATAAATGGCATAATTATTAAGTCAGAGGGAGGAGGATTTAATTCCCATTTCACATGGATGTAAATGAAACACAGAGAGGTTAAGTGACTTGCCCGAGACCAGCATAGTGGCAATTTGGATGAAAAGGGAGGGGCAGATTCTGGACATGTGGTGCAGGAAAAAACATCAGGATTTGGTGACAGACTGAATATGGGGATTGAGGGAGAGGGAATAGTCAAGGACTAGGCCAAGTTTATGGACTTGAGAGCCGGGGAGGATGGCCATGTTCGAGGCTGTGATGGGATGAAGTTGGATGAAGAAGAGAGGATTTGGGAGGAAGATATATTTAGTTTGAGACACGTTGAGCCTAGTGTCAAGGTGTTGAACAACTCAAATATTACTGACACTTTTACATTGAATCAGTAGACATCTGGGAGCTGATGGTAAAAGAAAAGCAGTAAATGAATGAGGATAGGAAAGGGACAAGTGTCTCAGTCAGTCCTCAGCATTATTCACCTTTTATTTATTAAACCTTCTTACTAACCATTACTGGCTTCCCCAACAGACTCTTTCAAGAGTTGAGAAAGTGCTGAAAATTCTCAATCTCTTTCTCTCACCACTCAGGGCCTTTTGCTAGGTTTTCACCGTGGCTAATTTTTTTTGGTAGCTCTGCTCTTGGCACGACTCCACAGGTGGAACAGCAAAATGATAAATGGCCACTCAGGAAATATGTCTGAAGTGAAGCTTTTGTGGAGGGGAGAGAGTGGTCTTGTTCTTCAATACGAACCCCTCTGCACATATACAAAGAGAAGGGAAGATGAGAACCGGTGAATTATTACTAGGATATTAGGCAAAGGTATTTTGAATTTTATTTTTTAATGAAATGCTTCAATATATTTAACAAGAAATAAAATTGATTTTTCTGTCTTCCGCAGGTCTTACTGTAAGCCACCAAATGATGAGGATCAACAAACAAGATGAGCAAATATGGATCTAGGCTCAAAATCCTGATCCCCATCTAGGGCCATTCTGAGTTTCAAGGAGAGGAAATTGAGTATTTTTAGCATTCTTATTAGTCTTAAATCACTCTTCTAACTAGGAGAAAAAGAACAGCTTGAAGGAAGGGCTTGTGGAAAGGATGCAGTCCAAGTGTATCTACAGTGTATATTTGATAGAAGCCTTTGGTTGTCTTCAGCATGGGAATTCTCATTAATGTGGTTTTTTTCTCTTCCTCTGGGAAAGCACTGAGCATGCATGCCAAGCATGGCAATCCTGGGCACTCTGATCAGTCCATGGCTGAAGTGGTTTAGGTTTTAAAAACCTAACTTTTTCACTAGTCTTTTAAAGTGGGTTGATTAGTCTTGGAAAAACTTAATCAGTTTTGTAAATAAATGTATTTCATTCCATCTGGCCTAGGAATTAGGGAGTGCTGATGGTTTTGAATGGGCTGATCACTTTCATACCTAAGAGGAGATTTAATCCCCTGAAAAGTTAATGTTGGAGCTTACATGCTTTATTTCCTAATTAAGACACAGATCTCGGGAAAATACAAGGAGCACTTTTTAATCTGCCCTGCTGTTCTCCTGAGATCCTGTCCCCATCTTCTAATTGCCATTTCAGGATCTATCAGGAAAGTTTTAATAAATGAAACTATCTTAACAAAAGTCTTTAAATATTTATTTCTACCAAAAAATTCAATTTGCTTAGAAGCATTTTGCATTTTAATAACACTAAAAATCAAGACATAAAATGGGTATGGTACATTCTTAACCTTTTCTGTTCATTGCGGGTCCCTTGTTATAACGTCAAGCTGACAAAAAGAAAAGATAATTAAGTAGCATCTTTAAATCAGCTAACCTCAACTAGCAAAAGTTATATTTGTTTACAGATTTAAGGTACCGACTGACTTTAATGTTCTGTCTTTGAGTAATCAATAGTTACTGCCTGCCCTGATCATTTTTCTCCAAAAAGCAGCAAAAAGCAACATGAAGCAGCATCTCTCTGCTGTTTGTATATAACCTATCAAGCAGGAGTTGTCTTGTCGCAGGAAAATAAGTTCTGATAATTATTGCCCAAGTCTTTGTAAAAAAAATCAACCGAACATACCCACATTGGTCACAGTTACATCTGCCTATTTAGACTTTCTCCTGTTCTGGTATTATTATAACAGAGAAATATTTTTGTCCAATATATAAGATTATCCTTTGATTGTGCAGTTCACTAGTTCTTCACGTGTACATTCTCGCAACATGGAACCAAGATATGTCCTCAGCATGAGAATACTTATTACCAATTATATAGAAACAATATCTCCATGGTCAAGACCATGCAAATTCTGCTTCTACTAATTATCTAATGTTCAATTCATTTTTAATGATGGATTTCTTCCCACTGAATAGATGCTCCCTGCATCATTAACGAGTTGTTTTTAAGGTGCAAGATTATTTAAATAAGTTGGCAGTATTTTTTCAAGTCATAAAGCTGGGTAGTGTACCGGCACAAATTTCATATTTTAATAAAAACGTCAACTCACTTGGCCTGAATGTAGCCCCCTTCCTTGGGTTGTCTTGCCTTATCTATGCTAATAAAAACAAGAGCCAGAGTAGCCCTAGAATTATTGGAGTCCTTCAGGGTTAATTCCAGTGACAAAGTAATTCTACTCCTCAGCAATTCTGTGGCCAAAATAAGTACAGTGCATAATTTGTGCAGTCATAAGAGCAGATCTCAAATGTTACTTGTGAGAGACACTTGCACACTTATCCCCATCCTTAAACTTTAATTACAGAGAATATCAGAAACAATGAAAATATACTTACCTGTTGTAAACCCAGTGTGAATGCCGCATAAAGTGGTACCTGTTATATAGCCCAAATCATGTTTCTGAACCTTGCAGTTGAGAGTCACTTCAGCAGGGACCAGAGCAGATTGTCACCGAATCAAAGTGCCATTCTGACAATCAGTGATATTATTTTGTAGGCCTCATGACACTATTTCAGGATGACCTCCCAGGTCTCTATATATTGATGAACTACTCAAATGCATGCACCTCAGCTCTCAAAAGGCTACTTTCTAATGACCCTTGAATCCATTTGACAACTCTTCCTCTCTTCTCCTTCTCTCTTCTACATCGTAACTAAAGATGATAGCAAAAATAAGGATGAACCGTCCCTTAGTCATTTCAGAAATTGTAGGGGAAAAATTTTGACCACCACATTTTTCACAGTTCCTCAAACGGCAAGCATTCTGAAAAGCAGCAGTGCCTAGTGGAAAGACCAATGGCCTGGGAGTCAGAAGGTCCTGGGTTCTAATCCAGCTCCACCACCTGTCTGTTTGTTGCGTGACCCTGGGCAAGGCACTTCAGTCCTCTGTGGCTCACTTCCCTCATCTGCTAAATGGGGATTAAGACTGTGAGTCCTTTGTGGGACTGGGACCGTGTCTTATCTACTCTAGTGCCTAGCACACAGTAAGTGCTCAACAAATACCATTAAAAAAAAAACAGAGTCATTTGAAATGGAATAGCTTTGAATTGTTTTTGATACAATTTTGAGAAGCAGCGTGGCTCAGTGAAAAGAGCATGGGCTTTGGAGTCAGAGGCCATGGGTTCAAATCCTGGCTCTGCCAACTGTCAGCTGTGTGACTTTGGGCAAGTCACTTAACTTCTCTGGGCCTCAGTTACCTCATCTGTAAAATGGGGATTAAGACTGTGAGCCCCTGCCATGGGACAGCCTGATCACTGTGTAACCTCCCCAGTGCTCAGAACAGTGCTTTCCACATTATAAGCACTTAATAAAATGCAATTTTTATTATGATTATTAATTTTATTTCCATACTGAAGTCAAATCCTTGGTTTGACACATAATTGTTTCTGTCATTTCTCATTCAAAATTACCCTTCTGGTTGCTGAAATCTAAGAACCCTCTCCAACCCAAACATTTCAGAGGGAGACCCCACCAATAAAGGCTGTGTCGAAGACTGGCAACTGAAGTTTTATGGATAAGCATTTCTGATATTTCATTTGAAAAAATCAAAATAAAAATATTTAACAACGAAATCGGCCAACAGCATGCATCACCTGTGCTTGAATCTCTGTAGGCATGTTGAAGGTATAAACTGTAAAGTCAATTGCACTGCAAAATAAAATATTTAAATAATGAATTATAGATGAAAATTACAAAAGATTAGATTCTTGTTACATGATTCTTAAAAACCATTCCTACATTAGGAGCATTATCTAAGCATAATGAAACATCTCATTTTTCTTCCTACTGAGTCAAAGAATGATATGCTACCTCTGCACCCCAAGAGTACACACTCACTCTTGCTCTCGAATTCCAGTGGTTTACCTCAGTCTGTTTCTTCAACCTGATCATCATTTACTGAGTTTCTCACTATCTGTGACAGATGATGCATTAATGCATACTTTCCAGGATACCTCTGTGTTTATCCTTTAACCTCTTTCTTGGACGATCCCTTCCTAACGAGAATGTGTTTTCTATTCTTTAGACAGGGAGTTTTCATCTTCCATGGTGTATTCACATAGGTTTATTCTTTTGTGGTACAAGCAATTAAGCACATTTTGCACATTGCATTGGGTTTGGGATTTATTGTCTATTTAGTGACAGATTACATTTCTGTCTCATAATTCAGGCTCTGTATTTTCCTCTCCTTCTTGCTCCTGCTGCATGTTTACCTCAGGTAAACTCTAATTGGTTGATGAGAAATAAATCTTTTACAGGCTCTTCTATTATTTAATCCACCCTCTATATTTCAAGAATACTAAGCCTGGAGACAAGCTGAGAAACCACGGATCATTATAACGGAGTTTATAATGGCATAGACATAAAATGGCACAGAACATAGCCCCAAAAATAGCTGTGGTTATTGTTGGCACTGAATGACCAAAGACAGACAGTCCGGAGATCCAAGTGAGCTCAGCAACAGCAGTTGCAGTAATCGCAGCAAGTGGCCTAATAATAATAATAATAATAACATTGGTATTTGTTAAGTGCTTACTGTGTGCCAAGCACTGTCCTAAGCACTGGGGTTCGAATCAGTTTATCCGACATGGGCCTCACAGTCTTCATCCCCATTTTATGGATGAGGTAACTGAGGCATGGAGAAGTTAAGTGACTTGCCCAGGGTCATACAGCTGACAAGTGGCAGAGCCAAGATTAGAACCCAGGACCTCTGACTCCCAAGCTGGTGCTCTTTCCCCTAAGCCACGCTGGCCTAGAGGAAAGAGCATTGGGACTGGGACGCAGGAGACCCATTTTTTTATTTTTGAAGCATTTACTGTGTGCCAAGCACTGTACAAAGTGTATTATTATTATGACTTGTTAAGCACTTACTATCTGCCAGGTACTGGTAGATAGTGTTGGAGTAGATACATTTAATGATGATTCTAGAATAGTCAAGGAGTCAAGAGTCCTTCTTGGTTCATTCATTCAGTAGTACTCATTACCACCTAACTGGAGACTGTGAGCCCCACATGGGACAGCGACTGTGTCCAACCTGGTTGGCTTGTGCTTAGTACAGTGCCTGGCAAATGGTGAGCATTTAACTAACAAATACACAAATATACTATTGTTACGAGCAGAACTTTGTATTAGGAGTTTGGGAGAGTAAAATTAAAGCCCCTGCCCTTGTGAAATTTACATTCTAATAGGTAGAAAGAACTCCTGTTTTAGCATGTTTCAATCAGTTGTATTTATTGAGTGCTTACTGTGTGCAGAGCACTGTAATAAACACTTGGGGAAGTACAATATAACAGACTCATTCCCTGTCCACAATGAGCTTATTGTCTACAGGATGGTATAAGAGCATTTCTTCAAGTACTATTTCCACAGGTTATGGATTGTCAAGGAGTTGGACTTGGTTTTGTCTGCAGGTTTTATTCCTATAGCTGGCATATGCTCATCTTAAGGAAGAGCTTAAACCAGAAGCTTTGTATGCGTATCTTGTCTGTTGTTACGAATATTACTGTCACTAACTAATCTTCCTTGATATTGATATGTGCCCCATTCTCAGCCACACAGCACTGATCCATAATTTATGTATTAATAATGCCTGTATTTCACTCTAGACCATAAATTCATTGTAGGCAACAGAAATGTACCTATCAAATTTGTTGTTTTGTGCTGTCCCAAGTGCTCAGTACAATGCTCTGCGCAAAGTATTCAACAAATACCACTGATGGATTTATTGACTGATTTACTTGCATGCTTGGCAAAAAACTGCTATTGAACTGCTTTGATTCTTTCGGAGTCTATCAGCCAGGCTTGTCTGAGATTGCATGCCTCCTTGACTGGAAGCTGGGATCTGTTTCTCCTCCTTGTTCAGTGAGGCTGAACTACTGCACCCTTAGTTTCCAATTAAAGATTTCTTCCAACCTTTTTTCCAAGGTTTATGTGCATAACCATACTTTTGTACGAAGATGGATATCAGCAGGAGTCACAAGCATTTATTCTCTTTGTTCAGAGCATACTTGGGGGCTAAAGGCAACATGAATGGACTGTGATTTTGCTCTAATGGAGAGGTATGAAGAAACCACAGTCCCTCAGGCTATGCTATTAGGTGTTTGATTTTCCAGGTGGGGTCCCACATGGTGAAAAGGGCTAATTAAGAAGGCTCAAACAGTTTTTAGCCATTCTCTTTTCCAGATTTGTATTTCCCAAGCGCCTAGTACAGTGCTCTGCACACAGTAAGCGCTCAAATATGATTGATTAAATGAATGAATGAAAATAAATATTTAGTGCTCAGAATGATGATTTTTTTAAGAAGAGTTTTGTTTCCCTAATTAGAACACTAGGCTTTTACTATGTAAATCCAAAAAGGTCTTTTACTGTATAGCTGCAAGTTCTAATTACATATTCTAATTAACTAATTAGTACAAGTACTGTACATAAAATTACATAATAAGGACATGGAATTAAGTAAAAGTTAAGGTATATAATTAACTGGGGGTTTTAATGTTACTTATTGTGTTGTAGTTTTAAAACCTTATGAAAATGTATACATTTCCTGTTTCACAGATGTGGATTTTTTTCATTTTGTATTTCTGGATTTTTTAACATCATCTCGGTCAAAATCAAGAGTAATTAGTTGCTTAGTACTCTAATCAAAAATGTTATTCACACTAAATTACTGGAGTAAAAGGCAACTGAAAATGTATTTGTCTTTTCATTTTAGAAGTGTCCTAAGCAAAAACACACTAGTGTACAGTAAAAACTCTATTACCTCAAGACATCAGATCAGAGGCAGCCTAGATACCTGGACATTCTGGATAATTGTATTTATGCATTTGGACTAACTTTAGATGTGAGTAATCCTCTGCATAGGGTTAGCATCCCAATTCTTAGGGAAACTCCAAAGGAACTTAGAGTGGAAAATTCCACCCTTGACCATATAATCTGGAGCCCCCTCAAGGCCTAGATCTTGGATGCTCAATGATCTCAGAAGCTGCCCAGGTGTCTTACTGAGCAGCAAGAAGACTAAATAAATAAATAAAAAACACTTGTTCATCCAGTATCAGACCTGGCAAATGACTGACTTTTGGATTTGCAGAATCTGAGATTTTCTTTGTATTTGTTCAATGTATTTCACAATGTGTCAAGCACTCTAAGAACTGGGGTAAATACAAGATAATCAGGTCAGACACAGTCCCTGTTCCACCTGTGGCTCACTACCCGAGTGGTTTTGTTATATTTCTGGGCACTAATAAATAGCTGTACACTATTTCAAAGGAGTTTTTTTTAAGAATGAGTGAAAATTACATAAACTTTACATGGGTGTTTTCTCCCATATCTAAGGATGGATGAAGATATAATAATGTAAAGCATTGATTGTATTTTATCTTTACTAAATGTTATCTTTGCCAACATTCATGAAATCTGCCACCTGTCTGCTGTGCAACCTTGAACAAGTCATTTAACTACTCTGTGCTTCAGTTTCCTCATCTGTAAAATGGGGATTCAATACCTGTTCTCTCTCCTACTTAGATTGCGAGTCCCATGTTCGCTTAGAACAGTGCACACAGTAAGGGTTCAATAAATGATTGAATGAATGAATACTTGACCCATAATAAATGTTCAACAAATATAATAATATATGTAGGGGGAAGGAGTTCCAAGAAGGAGGGAAGCAGGTGAGGTGAGAGCAAGGGACAGTGACTAGGTTGTGCAAGCTGCGTTGTACAGGACAAAGAGAGAGGATAGGTAAGAGGAAGAAAGTTGTTTAGAAAAAGATCCGGGCTTTAGTATGGACTGAAGAAGAGAGCGAGGAGATTGATGCAGAAGTCATGAGAGGGTATGATCAATGCTTGAACCCCGTGGTAGCTGTTTGGATGGAGAGGGAGGAGCAATTTCTGGAGATGTTGCAGAGATAGAATTGACAAATTCAGTGATTGACTGAATATGCAAGTTGAAGGAGAATGAGATGAGTCAAGGATTAATGCCTAGATTTTGTTTGTTTTGATGGTATTTTTTAAGCTCTTCCTATATGTCAGGCACTGTACAAAGCACTGGGGTTGATACAAGTTAATCAGATTGGACACAGTCCATGTCCCACATGGGGCACGCAGTCAATCCCCATTTTACAGATGAGGTAACTGAAGCACAAAGAAGTGAAGTGATTTGCCCAAGGTTACACAGCAGACAAGCAGTGGAGCCAGGACTAGAACCCATGCTATCTACTAGACCATACTGCCTAGGTTGAGGGCTTGTGAGATAGGAAGGATGGTGGTGTTGCCTACAGTGAAAGGAAAGTTGGAGAAGGGAATGAGTTTGGGACTGAGATGAGCAGTTCAGTTTTGGATATGTTGAGTTTGAAGTGAGGGCAGGATATTCAGGTAGAGATGTAGTAGACTACTATATTTAATCAACTATTTATGCATTTACATATCCATATTTCATTCTCTTTTTCCCCCAATCAGTAAATTATTTATGTCTGTCTTCATTAAATTGCAAGTTCTTTGAGAGCAGGGTTAATGTTTTCTAACTTTATTGTATTCACCAAGCATTTGGTATGGTGTTCTGCACACAATAGGTGCTCAATAAATACCCCTGATGAAAATGTCTGTATCCTGCAGGAGAACTAAAACCTATCACTAGGGGGTATCTAATGCCCTCTAATGAGGAAATTTGTCCTCATCCATAGGCAAAACCTAGAAGTTTAAAAAAAAAAAAAAAAGGAAAATCCCAGTCATTGACCACTTTCCATTACCCGGGGTTAAAATGGTAACCACACTGTTTCAAGCCTCCGGAAGTTGGATCTCTACCTGCAGACTGCCTTTTGGCTCATTTACATTTTACAGTGTGAGAAATTCCTTAAGGGTCTCAGCTAGGCTCTCAGATATCCAAGGATTTCATCCAGTCCCAGAAATGTTATGAGAGAGACTTCAGGGACTCCAGTTCATTTACCTTTGCCTGTACCGGGCTTTCCATTTTGAGGAGAGGAAATACTTTAATACTTTATGTACAAAGGAATGTTTTTAGAAAGTACATGGATTGCTTGAAATATTGATTCAGCCTAAAGGGGATAGGAGCTTATGGGACTCATGCAAAGTTGTTTTGTTATGTATGTATAATGAAATCCACAGAGAGTACGTAGATAAAACACTCACATATCCAAGAGGTTTGGACACGGGAATTATTTCACCAACTCCTTAAATCAACCTATCAACTTTTCAAATGCTCTTCTATAAAATTCACAGGATTCCATCAAATGGAAGCTGATGCAAGATTCATAATTCATTGTCTATCACTCTACTTCCTGGGAAGGCTGGCACAAAGGCATACATTGCTTTTCCAAAGTACTGTTAATGAGCAACAGTCTCAATAAATGCTGCCCTTATGAGGGAAGGTATCTTTTCTGCCCTTCAGAAATTTCTCATCTCTACCTCTCGTGACAGCATCTCTTCTCTGAGGTTTGGGTTAGTTTAGATAAACACCCAGAGGTTCAGATAATCTCATAAAGTGAATTATCTGAAACTTTCAAGTTGTAAAATTGAGCCAGAAATCTAGTGAGGACAGATTTTCCTGCAGAATTTCAGGCCCCCTTATTTCCAGTTTCAGCTGGAAATGAGGAAGGCTTCTTCATCCCTCCTTCTCTCAAAAAAAAAAAAAAAGATTTCCCTAGTTCAAGAGGTTCAAAACTTTTTCAGCTCCAAATGTAAAGTTTGGCTACCTGCCAAGATTTAGGAATTTATTAACATTTATATCAATATTCAGATGTAAAAAATTGCACCCCAAGCAGAAAGTAAAAATTCAAAACATTCATTAAAGTTCATAAAAACAAAATAGCATATTTAGTGTTTGCCTTGAAGTACCAGGAGGTAATTCAGGCAAAACAATGGTGTCTGATGCAATTATCCAGATAATTGCCTTAACTCCCCACTGCCTCTAGATGCCTGGCCTCTTTTAGAAAAGGCTCAAATAGTTGGCACCCTAAAGACAACAAACAACCTTAATTGTATGTGTGTGTGTCTACCTACCTATCTTTCTCTATAGCTATGCATCTACATGAATTATCCTCCGATTAAAAAGGAAAACCCTTAGGATCTTTTTTTGTTTTGTTTTTATCACGATTGGCTAGGCATTCTCTTATAAACCATACCTAATTGGTAGAGAAATAAAGCAGAATACTATGCTACATTGGGTCAAAGGTCAGACTTTATCAAAAAGCAATGTGCTACTATCTTTAATGGCAGAGATTTTACTTGTGCTTATTTTGGTGTGAGTTGGCATGCATCAGGAGCATACCAAATAGTCTGAAGTACATGATAGAGATGACTGAATATATTTTACCCTAAATCTCCATTGCATACCAAACAGGACCAAGAGGAAAATTATCAAATTACCAAATGTAGCCCAGCATTTAATAACTTATCAATTGAGATTACAATTTCCAATTATTTCATGAATATTCATTCATTCGGCCGAATTTATTGAGCAGTTACTGTGTGCAGAGGACTGTAGTAAGCACTTGGGAAATACAAGTTGGCAACGTATAGAGACGGTCCCTACCCAACAACCGGCTCACAGTCTAGAAGAGGGAGACAAACAACAAAACAAAACATGTGGACAGGTGTCAAGTCATCAGAATAAATAGAAATGAAATCAGAGAAATCAGAAATAAATGAAATGAAATAGAAATGAATGTGCTAGATGCACATCATTAGCAAAATAAATAGAATAGTAAATATGTACAAGTAAAATAGAGTAATAAATATGTACAAACATATATACAGGTGCTGTGGGGAGGGGAAGGAGGTAGGGCGGGGGGGATAGGGAGGAGGAGAGGAAAAAGGGGGCTCAGTCTGGGAAGGCCTCCTGGAGGAGGTGAGCTCGCAGTAGGGCTTTGAAGGGAGGAAGAGAGCTCGCTTGGCAGATGTATGGAGGGAGGGCATTCCAGGCCAGGGGGAGGACTTGGGCCGGGGGTCGACGGCAGGACAGGCGAGAAAGAGGTACAGTGAAGAGGTTAGCGGCAGAAGAGCAGAGGGTGCGGGCTGGGCTGTAGAAGGAGAGAAGGGAGGTGACGTAGGAGGGGGTGAGATGATGGAGAGCCTTGAAGCCGAGGGTGAGGAGTTTTTGCTTGATGTGTAGGTTGACTGGTAGCCACTGGAGATTTTTAAGGAGGGGAGTAATATGCCCAGAGCATTTCTGCACAAAGATGATCCCTCCACACAGAATATTACTTCAGTGTTTTCAAACTTGCTGTTTGGGGGACCATCAGAGGATTAATATTTGGGGTAATAGAATAAACGGTACCTGTACAATGACAAGCTAGGTATAAATATGTCCTTCAGGTCTAATTGATGAACCTAACTGAAGAACACAAACATTAGGCATCACTGTGGCATTGTTACTGAGTGGCGTGTGAGTGGAATAAATAGGCATATACAATGGAAGGTACATCTTCATCACACAGAGAAAAGAATATAAATCAAAAGCATATAAAGTTCATATTAACCTACAGCAAAAACTTCACAAATAGTTCAAATAATTACCAGCATCTACAGGCAAAATACCTGACCAGAGTATCAAGTTTTTCATGGTACACTGAAGTTCCTCACTGACTGTATGGTGCACAATTTCTCAAAACAGAAGTCCTCATCTTCCCACCCAAACCCAGTCCTCCCCCTGACTTTCCTATCACTCAACACTCTCTGCTACTCTCCCATCCTTCCCAGCAGTATCCTCAGAGGAGCTCTCCTCCCTCCTCTCAAGTGCTACTCTGGCCACCTTTGCTTCTGACCCCATTCCCTCTCATCTTCTGAAATCTCTCACTCCGTCCCTTCTCCCCTCCTTAACTTCCATCTTCAACCGCTCACTCTCCACTGGTTCCTTCCCCTCTGCCTTCAAACATGCCCATATCTCCCCCATCCTAAAAAAACCCTCTCTTGACCCCACCTCACCTTCTAGTTATCGCCCCTTCTCCCTCCTACCATTCCTTTCCAAACTCCTTGAACGAGTCGTCTACATGCGCTGCCTCGAATTTCTCAACACCAACTCTCTCCGCGACCCTCTCCAGTCTGGCTTCTGTCCCCTACATTCCACGGAAACTGCCCTCTCAAAGGTCACCAATGACCTCCTGCTTGCCAGATTCAGTGGCTCATACTCTATCCTAATCCTCCTCGACCGCTCAGCTGCCTTCGACACTGTGGACCACCCCCTTCTCCTCAACACGCTATCCAAACTTGGCTTCACAGACTCTGTCCTCTCCTGGTTTTCTTCATCTCTCCGGCCGTTCATTCTCAGTCTCTTTTGCAGGCTCCTCCTCCCCCACCCATCCCCTTACTCTGGGGGTTCCTCAAGGTTCGGTTCTTGGTCCCCTTCTGTTCTCGATCTACACTCACTCCCTTGGTGACCTCAATCGCTCCCACGGCTTCAACTATCATCTCTATGCTGATGACACCCAAATCCATATCTCTGCCCCTGCTCTCTCCCCCTCCCTCCAGGCTCGCATCTCCTCCTGCCTTCAGGACATCTCCATCTGGATGTCTGCCCGCCACCTAAAACTCAACATGTCCAAGACTGAACTCCTTGTCTTCCCTCCCAAACACTGCCCTCTCCCTGACTTTCCCATCACTCGACGGCACTACCATCCTTCCCATCTCACAAGCCCGCAACCTTGGTGTCATCCTCGACTCCGCTCTCTCGTTCACCCCTCACATCCAAGTCGTCACCAAAACCTGCCGGTCTCAGCTCCGCAACATTGCCAAGATCCGCCCCTTCCTCTCCATCCAAACTGCTACCCTGCTCATTCAAGCTCTCATCCTGTCCCATCTGGACTACTGTATCAGCCTCCTCTCCGATCTCCCATCCTCTTGTCTCTCCCCATTTCAATCCATACTTCACGCCGCTGCCCGGATTGTCTTTGTCCAGAAATGCTCTGGGCATGTTACTCCCCTCCTCAAAAATGTCCAGTGGCTACCAATCAACCTACGCATCAGGCAGAAACTCCTCACCCTCGGCTTCAAGGCTCTCCATCACCTCGCCCCCTCCTACCTCACCTCCCTTCCCTCCTTCTACAGCCCAGCCTGCACCCTCCGCCACTAATCTCCTCACCGTGCCTCGTTCTAACCTGTCCCGCCATCGACCCCCGGCCCACGTCATCCCCCTGGCCTGGAATGCCCTCCCTCCCCACATCTGCCAAGTTAGCTCTCTTCCTCCCTTCAAGGCCCTACTGAGAGCTCACCTCCTCCAGGAGGCCTTCCCAGACTGAGCCCCCTCCTTCCTCTCCTCCTCCTCCCCATCCCCCCGCCTTACCTCCTTCCCTTCCCCACAGCACCTGTATATATGTTTGTACATATTTATTACTCGATTCATTTTACTTGTACATATCTATTCTATTCATTTTGTTAATATGTTTGGTTTTGTTTTCTGTCTCCCCCTTCTAGACTGTGAGCCCACTGTTGGGTAGGGACTGTCTCTATATGTTGCCAACTTATACTTCCCAAGCACTTAGTACAGTGCTCTGCACAGAGTAAGCGCTAAATAAATAGGATTGATTGATTGACTGAGCCCACTGTTGGGTAGGGACCATCTCTATGTGTTGCCAACTTGTACTTCCCAAGTGCTTAGTACAGTGCTCTGCACACAGTAAGTGCTCAATAAATATGATTGATTGGATAAACTGAGGCCGGAAGCTGGAATGGCTTAGGAGCACAGGTGATAAATACCTGCAGCCTCTGGCCCTCTAGGCAGAGGATCGGGACTTGCAGTGGATGGCTGCAGGGTGCCATTGTTCAGAGCATGAGAAGCCCGCTTTGCCTGCACCACGTGAGGAGCCCTGGGATGGGGAAGTGGCCCATCCCACCGGACGCTCGTGGAGCTGGAAGCCAGGCACTTCACCATGGGTATGTAACGCATGTATGGATTCCTCCCAAGTGGAAAATTCTTGTGGTTGGGAGCTAGGGGCTTCCCCCATGGGAGTGTAACTCAAGTGGATTCCTCCCGAGTGGAAAGTGCACATAAGTGCAAGCAAACTGTTAGGGAATTCCGCCTGGGTGGGACCTGGGGGTTCTGCCACGCGTGAGTAACGTATATGTTAGGGGAGCTGTAATATTACTAATTGATTACTTTCCTCCCGAAAAGGGAAGTTCAATTCCTTGCTCCTAAGCAAGCCGGAGCCGGGATTTGAACCCCTGACCTCTGATTCCAAAGCCCGGGCTCTTTCCACTGAGTCACGCTGCTTTTTGAGAGCAAATCTCCTATACAGAGAAGCAGCATGGCTCAGTGGAAAGAGCCCAGGCTTTGGAGTCAGAGGTTCAAATCCCAACTCCACCAACTGTCAGCTGCGTGACTTTGGGCAAGTCACTTCACTTCTCTGTGCCTCAGTTCCCTCATCTGTAAAATGGGGATGAAGACTGAGAGCCCTCCGTGGGACAACCTGATCACCTTGTAATCTCCCCAGCACTTAGAACAGTGCTTTGCACATAGTAAGCGCTTAATAAATACCAACATTATTATTATTACAGGGTAATCAAGGTTGTCCCACGTGGGGCTCAGTCTCCAACCCCATTTTACAGATGAGGGAACTGAGGCACAGAGAAGTTAAGTAACTTGCCCAAAATCACACAGCTGTCAAGTGGCAGAGTCTTGATTCGAACCCATGACCTCTGACTCCCAAGCCCGGGCTCTTTCCACTGAGCTATGCTGATACATCTCTATTGCATTTACAGGGTGGAAAGGGAAGCTGAGTTGAGATCCACTAATTCTCAAATTCCCAAGGGATTGCAATCTCATTTGTAGCCCATTGATCCATGGACTGGGGACTGATATGGGACTTGCAGCAAATGGCTGCAGGGCGCTTCTGTCCAGAGTGTGAGAAGCCCACTGTGCCTGCACCAAGTGAAGAGCCGTGGGATGGATGGGGGAGTGAGGGTCCCGTCCCACCGGACGCTCGTGGGGCTGGAAGCCAGGCGCTTCACCTTGGGTAATGAACACATGAATGGATTCCTCCCAAGTGGAAAATCCTCGTTGGTGGGAGCTAGGGGTTTCCCCCATGAGTGCGTAACTCAAGTGGATTCCTCCTGAGTAGGAAGTGCAGATGAGTGCAAACTGTCACGGAATTCTGCCTGGGTGGGTCCTGGGGGTTCTGCCACGCGTAACGTATACGTGTGTTCCTCCCGTTAGGGAAGCTCTAATATTACCTAATTGATTACATTCCTTCCGAAAAGGGAAGTTCAATTCATTGCGCCTAAACAATTAAATGATTCAATTCGCCTCACGAATGAAAGTTTATATAAACAGCGCGGCTCAGTGGCAAGAGCCCGGGCTTGGGAGTCAAAGGTTATGGGTTCTAATCCCAGCTCAGCCACTTGTCAGCTGTGTGACTTTGGGCAAGCCACATAACTTCTCTTATGGGGAAGGGAAGGAGGTAAGATCAGGGGGATGGAGAGGAGGACGAGGAGGAGAGGAAGGAAGGGGCTCAGTCTGGGAAGGCCTCCTGGAGGAGGTGAGCCTGGGCTCTTTCTTGAGCCACGCAGATTCAATTCCTGTGCCAAACCAGATTGTCTTCTCTTCTTCCTCTTATCTCTTGCCTCTTCCCAGCACAAAACATCTTAATTGCTGACATTCCAGGATGTTAAACTAGCTTAAAACTCCTTTTTAAAGACTTAATCTGAATCATCAAATACTCTTCACCATTGGCTTTACAGCACTCCATCCCCTTGCCCCTTCCTACCTCACCTCACCACTTTCCTTCTAGAACCCAGCCCGCACACTTCACTCCTCTAATGCTTACCGTGCCTTCATCTCCCCCCATCTCACTATCAGACCCTTCCCTCACATCCTGTCTCTGGCCTAGAAAGCACTCCAGCAGTTTATCTATTTATATTGAATAGTCTGTCTCCCCATTGTCTACACTGTAAGCTCCTTATGGGCTGGAATGTGTCTGTTTATTGCTGTACTGCACTCTCCCAAGTGTTTAGCACAGTGCTCTGTACTCAGTGAACACTAAGAAGCAGAGTGGTTTATTTAGTGGAAAGAGCACAGGCTTTGGAATCAGGTCGTGGGTTCCAAATCCAGCTCCCTCACTTGTCAGCTGCATCACTTAACTTCTCTGTGCCTCATTTACCTCATCTGTAAAATGGGGATTAAGACTATGAGCCTCATGTAGGACAACCTGATAGCCTTGTATTTACCCCAGCGCTTATAAAAGTGCTTGGCACATAGTAAGCACTTAAATACCATTATTATTATTATTATTATTATTATTAATAATAAATACAATTGAATCAGTTTGGAAATGAAGGCAAATATACCTGCATAAACAATGCTTACTTGTTCTGGGACTCGACCCTGGGAACCAAGAGGAACCAAAGGACTTTAAAAAAATGTAAATTTACCCCCCAAAAAACCCCAAAACAGGGTGTCCACAGAATATACTTATATGGAATGACCAAATTGAATTTCTCTGACTTTATACAATTCAGCTTCACTCCAGCTGTGTGGGAGATCACAACTTTTGGTCCCGAAAGAGAAAGCTTCAGTCTTTAACCTTCACTTTATTTGAACCTTGCAGTTGGTAAGACAACTCACTGGGTTGAAGTTCTGGAGAGAGATGGGTATTCAACATCCTGGCTTCCCTCCCAGGAGCCCTGGGTGATTTTGCTGCTTGCCACTTTTTCTATATGGAAAAATCACTGTGGAATCAGGAACTGATAGGTTGGGACAAAACTCAAGATTCTCTTGGCCTTAGGCAGACCTGGCCTGATTGGATGGAATCATCTCTGGATGTTTAGCCATCTTTTCTCATCTGCTCTTCCATATCATATGCTAGCTTGTCAGGCATACATTTTCAGATTGTTATTTGGAAACATTTTGCTCCAACATAAAGAAAAAAATATGCTTTGCTATTCAGATAAGGTTGCTATTAAATTTTCTGATTTCTTATAGTGGTGACCAGGACGAAGCCTTGGAAGCCAGTTTCCAATTCTCCACATCTGAAATATATTCTGTGAATGTGGCAAAATCTTGTCTACATTGATTAACACAACAGCTCTGAAAATACAGGGAAAAGCCAGGTGAAATCATTCTCCTTTAATCTCCCATCCAGTGCAATAGGGCCCATGTGGATTTTCTTCACTGTTTGTTTTTGAAGTCTGAATTACAGGCAGTGGAATCTTATTGAACCTACCACAGTGGAAAAATGTCAAAAGCCCCTAAGGAAAACCACATATATATTTATAGATTTATCCCATAAAGAGATACAAACTGTGCTTTCTTTTTACCAAACAATAAGATTCCTAAGATAGAATATAGAAACAATGCTAGTAATGGTGCTCCACCCATTTCAAACAGTTTAAAGAAGAAGACACTGTTTCTGGAGGGTGATTAACATGTTTACACTTCAAGCAAGTTACTGGCAATTCTAAAACCATTCCAATGCAAAAAGAACTCTAAAATAAGGGAAATAGCTAGGGACTGTTGACCTGAAAATAATTTAGTCAGTTGCCCTACATCAGCAAAATAATCAGCAAAATCAGCAAATAATACAATTTGGTTTTATACTTTACACTGAGTGGGCATAAAGCACGTCTTCTCACTAAAATGGTTACAGAATCTGGGAACTGCTCTCTAAAAGCAATCACAGCTCCTGATCAACTAGTCTCTAGCTAAGCTACTCTTTTATTTCAAATTTTTAATTGTTGCTTTTGAAAGAAAGGAGCCTACATACTCTCTTTCTGTCCCTCTGCATCCCCTGAATCTTTCCAACCAGGAGCAGGATTGGGGCTTTCATAATCCTAACTCCTGGGCATCTAGACCACACTGTTTGTTCCAAATCCATACAAAAGCTGAATCCAGCATCTAAGGAGGATCTCAGTGATTTTGCATATGGAAATTCAGTGAGCAGTAATCTCAACATTGACTGAGGATTAAGTAAATGGTGAGAAAATGGAGATCCCTTTGTACCCAGCAGTCCTTATAACTGCTAATTTACTACATGATGCTAATTAAATGAAGCTGGCTTCATAATGGAAATGTATGGTGTCTGAGTAGGAAAGCTGTTAACGTAATTATATCTCTTACACAGGGGGCAGAGCAGATTACAATTATTAGAAAACTGTGGGATGCAGGCTACCTTGTGTGCTGTAACATTAGGACTTGGATTTATAATCCTAGAATTCCCAAACATAATGCAGACTCTGTGCTGACATTTCTATCCATTTCCATAGCTTGAAATGAGTACTTCAAATATCAGTCCTCCTTCTCTAAATGCTCAGCTTCGAAACACCGGTCATTTTTTTTTTTTTTTTAACAGGTCAGCCTTAGTGAATACTTTTCTGGGAATCTTGTCAAAATATTGCATCTTTTGAAAGATAGGTGTGACAGTCCTATATCAAGCCATAAATAAAAATGCCTCTGAGGTTCTCTAATATGGAATATTCCCTTCCACCCCACCCCCATCTTCTATCCTCTTATCTCTAGTTCTTTCTTAGCAATTCATTTTCAGTATCTTCCACAGGATACCAGCAAGAAATAGAACAAATTCTGAAAGTTCAAAATATTTACCAAGGCAGGTCTATTTACCTTTACGCTATTAGCAGTTGGCAATTCCCAGAATCTCACTTTTCACAAGCTATATACCATTGCAGAACATATCCACCCATGAGCAGGGGATTCTTAAAAATAATCCAGAATAGTAATGAAGGATCATAAATGCAGACATATTAATGTTACAAATCAAATGCAATGATTCCAAATTATTAAGGGGAAATGGGGTATGACAATGAGACAATAAACAGCTTTTGTCTTCCATCAGCAGCAGATAAAGGTTTGAAATCTTGATGACCACCAGTAGTGAGTATGTAGTTAGTATAGACTTAGACCAGAGATAAACTCTGATGCTAGGTACAATGGCCTCGATTCTACCTCTCATGACTGGGATATTGTGGAGTGAAGAATTGGTAGCCTGTGACCCCATTCCTATTCAGGTTGATTCAAGATCATTACCTCAGCTCCCACACTTCATGAAGCATCACCCCTACCCAAGTGATCAGCAGAGTTATTTGGTCCTGAAGAACTTGGCTAGTGTAGAACTAAAGCCTCATAGACTCCAGAAACCCCCAGCTGACATGGGCCATTTTCTCCCAAGTCCTTCATTACCTATGACAGCTGCCCAATTTTATGTTTCTTAATGATATTTGTTAAGCAATTACTGTGTCAGGCATTGTTCTAAGCACTAATGTGGACAAGTTAATCAGGTTGGACATGGTCCCTGCCCCACAAAGAGCTCACAGTTAATCCCCATTTTACAGATGAGGTAACTGAGGCATAAATGAGTTAAATGACTTACCCAAGCTCACACAGCAGGCAAGCGGCATAACCATGGCTAGAGCCGAGGTCCTTCTGACTCCCAGGCTTTAACTACTATGCCATGCTGCTTCAATTAATTTACCCTGGAACAGTTCAGATGGAAAACCAGCATGGCCTTCTGGAAAGAACACAGGACAGTCATCAAGGAGACTTAAGGAAGAGGATCTCAATTTTCAAGTACTCATTTTATGCAATGGAAATGGATAATATTGTTGGCACAAAGATGGTCACTTGTCTGCTGTGTGATGTCAAGCAAATCACTTGACTTCTCTGTGCCACAGGGTCCTCTTCTGTGAAGTGGAGATTTAATAACATCTCTCTTCTAGACCGTGGGACATATGTGGTACAAAGTCTGTGCCTGATTTGATTGTGTCTTCCCCAGTGACTGACCCATAGTAAACGTTGAACAAGTACTATATTGATTATTCCCAAAGCATCCCTACTGTGTCTGCAACTTCACTTTATCTGTATCTTTACTCCGACTGGAAAGTTAGGGACTTCAGCACCCTTATGCACTTACTATTAATCAATCGATATTTACTGCGTGCTTTGTGCAGAGTACTGTATTTAGCATTTGGGAGAGTCTAATATAAGAGTTGGTGGCCGTTCCCTGCCCATAAGTTTATTTGCTGCTGATTCATTTACCTCCTTGTGTTTATCATTTATAGCAATCTGCATCTTCTTTTAAACATTAGATAAGTGTATGTTGGTTTGTCTTCTCCATTAGATTGTAAACTCCTGTGAGCAGGGATTGTGTCTATCAACCCTGTTATAGTGTATGCTCCCAAGCACTTAGTACAGTACTCCGCATGTAGTAAGTGCTTGATAATGATCAATTGAGCATGGGGACATATCTTTTAGCTCTACTGTACACCTCCAAATGCCAAGTACATGGCTGTCTATATGACAGTTGGTTAATAAATACCATTGATGATCTTGATTATGATAAACATGGATTCCAACCTGATTTGAGAAGTTCAACTATCCAGAAGTAATCAATTTTTTTTATTTGAAATACAAGATTTCTTTTTAAATGAAACTTGAAACCCCCAAATCCTGAGGGCAATGAAAAACTCAAGACTCCCACATCATGAGTGGTTGCTGCCCTAAGTTAAAACTCATTTTCCCATTCCTAATTTTAAATCTCTTATGTGTTCTCTTTACTTGAGAATGAATCTAAAAATTTCACACATCATTATTTTTCCTTTAAGAATTTGAGATGCAATTCTAGGAGGTAGATAAATCAGGCCTGATGCAAAGGTAAATGCTTGCTATCCCAAGACATCCACATGGCAATTATCTATATATTTTTTTTCTAGGTACCCAGCCTGCAAATTACTCACAAATATTTAGCTCAAGTGGTTGATACCAAATCTAATTACCTGAAAATGACTGCCTAGAATTATACCAAGTGCTTTCTCATCAGCATTCAGCACCATTTCCATAGAGCGATGATGGGAAAGATAGATACCCTAAGTGCCTAGGAGTGAGTTACATATATTAACTTTAAAAAGCAACATTCCACGTGGAAGAGCAAGTATACAGCTTAGAAACAAATTATTTTGAGATAGAAGCAGAGGACTATTTGATTTGCACATGGTGTATAATTAAGAAGAAAGTACTAAAAATTGTATGACAGCATAACATTGTTCCTCTAAGCATCTTTTGATACCTTTGATGAAGACAGTGTACTGATTAGATGGACCATTGGTCTGATCTGGTGTGTCACTTATCTGCGCCTTCTCGTGTCCCTGGAGGAAATTAAAACGATCTCTCTATAAAGAAAATGGGAGTTGCAGCTATTCAGTCTGATGAAATGGGAACCCTCAAACTACTCCATGGATAGGTTGTTGAGTCTTCAATTTTACAGATTATTTTGCCTATTGCATGACAAAATGCACTTGGGATTTAGTTAAGACCATTTGCTCACATTACTTACCATAGTTACTTTCACCAGCTTCTGTAAAAAAAAAAAAAAAATGTACCCAGTAGTCAGTATGATGTGGTAGCATGCCAATATCATTAGCTGGTTATCAGCTAAACAATCTTATGAAAGAGAAGCCCAGTAGTAATAGGCCATTGTTCAGAAGGATAAGAAAATCTATATAAAGCACACAACAGAAGCTCAATGTATTCAAAGCAGAGCTTGAAGTTTGTAAAATGTTATATACAAGAAATCCATTAAGCAATTGAATTTGGATAAGAACCCTTAAGTGAAAGTATGAGGTAAAGGTTTGCATGTTCCATTCTTGAGAAAGAAGTTCAGGAAAAAGAAAAGATGTGTTTTTCTTTTGTCCTGCTAAAAACTCATTTGTCAATTCTGTGTGGGGAAGCTCATTAAACAAATGTAAATAAAACCTTTCAAAAGGATTTCAGGACCCTAGCTCTTACCTAGGTGTCACAGTGACTAATGGGGTTATCCATCCACTCCCTCTTACCACCATCTTTCATACATACAACTCCCTTAGGCTTCTAGTGCATTTCTGGAAAAACACAACCCACAGAACTTTGTTTCTAAAATATAATTTCTAGTAGACTCTTGCAATTCAAAAGTCTTATCAGAGTTATAGAACTCAAGAGGCTGTTTGTAACGGAGCCAGGAGATTGGCTCTTTGGAAAATAGAACCCACTTATCCTCAAAGACTACCCAGGGAATCAGCACTCCAGGACTGCCTAATGAAAGTCTTCTTTCCTCTGCCAGCTTGGGGAACCCTAAAAAACTTCATACATACACTGGTTGCAGTACCAGAAAGTTTATATGGGAATAATGGGGAAACGTTGGGCAGGTGGAACTGTTTATAAAGTTTCCTTTCCTCCATCTATATCAAGTTAAACCCATCCACCCCTTTAATTGTCAGAAGCATTCCTGGTAAGTTTGCTGCTGCTTGTAAGAGAGCCTGACATTTATAGTGGACTTCTACTGTCACATTCAGATAAGATGAGAGTAAAGCATTCATCTTCTGACTGATCATGATTAGTGTAATGGTAAAATGAGGCTCAACAGGACATCTGAGTTCCAATTACAATGAAGTGATAAAGAAGATTAATGAAAACTCCTTTTCTGGCCAGGAAAAGGAAAAAGGGGGTTTGAATGATTGGCCATGAGTTGGAGAAAGCTGAACTGTGAAGATAAGAAGAGACCCAGAAGGAAGGCTTCCGTAGGACTAGCAGAGCTTCTGCAACTCAATCCGGCAGAAGGAAGAAAAAAATGGCCATGTTGGAAAAGTATATGGCAGCAGCAGGTAGGATTCCAGAGAAAGAACCATGAGCTTCACTAGGACTTGAAAAATATTTTTGGATGTCAGCCATGATAAGAGGTTCTGTCATGTAAAGTGAAAGAGGGTCAGGAAATCAGGTTGTAGTCCTGGATAAAAAGAGTTGGAAATGTAAACTGATTCAGAAGAAGGGACGATTTTACAAATAAGGTATTTCCATTGGTACTGTCCAAGAAGACCAAATGACCTGAAATGTGTCATATAAGAAGAATGTAATTATCTGTCAAGAGGCAATGGGAGTTTGCCAGCCTAGGTGTTAATATTTTCAGAGTGTGGTGTGTAGAACCACACCCAATTCTGGGAAAGAACTTACGGACCCTTGAGCATAACTCAGGGCTACTACATAAAGGATTCTGCTTTCCTTTCCTTGTCACATCCATTCAAAAAAAGCCACCTTGCCTTAATGAAATTTATATTCAGGTTATGTAGTTTCCTAGCTGTTTATTAGTTTATCAAATGTAACAAAAATTCTCTTCTATAATAAAGATTTTTCTCACAGTAATATAAGATCCACTCTTTAAAAACAGTTTCTTCCATTGGTGCAAATAAACACTTCAGAGTCCCTGGGGATTATCAATTTAATAGGAGGGAGGGGAGGGGAAGGTCCAGATGCAAGAACCTAACAACTCAGCAACACAGCCAGTACAACAGAAGAAAAGACAGGGTTTCCTTCTTCCAGAATAGATAGCACTGAAGTGTCCTTTAGGAAAACTCAGGCCCTGGAATGGACTTCTTTCATCAGCTCCCAAAGCTGAGAATATTAAATCCATCAGGGTATATCAACCTCCTAAATGGTTATGCCTGTATGTAGAAGTTAGAGTTGCCTAAATGCTCACCAAAAGGGATTACTGTGTTACCTGTTTTTTCAGTTATAACTAAAATAACACTGGGCAGGATCACATATTTTCCTGCTTCCTCATAGGGCACACTTCCAGATTACTGATGAACCTAACACCCTGTAACTTCCTTTTCTCCTTTCCCTCAGTCCTGAGAACTTGAATGCTCTGTGGATGCTTTCAGGCTATCCCTTACAACAGGGAAAGGTCAAGGGATCATTATGTCTGAAGGGACCCATTTTGCTAACAGGACTTAACAGTGATATGTTTTCTTCCAAATAAGTGTTCCTAAACTGTTGTTTTGTGGCTCTGAGTTTGGCTGTGGGAATAAGATTCTTCAATAATGCTGATGCAGGATATTACAGCTAGGGAAAGAGGCTACTTGGTGGTGGCATCTCTTCAAATACCACATGCATTCAGACCAAATGTAATTATGAATCAGGAACCTGGGAGGGTGGGAGGAGGGAGTTAGAGAGGCAAGCAGGATATTAAGAGACAATGACTAAGGCACCTTCTTTACAGCCAAATCAGTCTACTCAAAGCATTGTATATGGAGCTTTTGCTTGATTAAACCAGAATAAGTAGGGTGCACAGTCCCAATTTTCTGCAGCAATAAAAAAAAAAGTTGGAAATGACACTGTCTAAAAAAGTAATGTTCCTAGACCCAAAGACAAAAGTCGTATTCACAAAATAGATAAAGTATTTCTATCCTAAGAGCAATTTCTAATGAATAACTATTCCCTGTTTCTGTCAAGGGCTCCTTTAGTACTGCTAAATGGTCATGCTGTTTCAAAAGGGTGCATGTCTGGGTGGGGATGCTGGAAGAGAAGCAATAGCAGGTTTTGTTTCTTCTGTACTTTGGCATAATCTGGAAATATTTCTATGTCTGTCTCCCACAATAAAGGGTGAGCTTCTAATGTGCAGAGAACATATCTCATGCTTCTGTGGCCTAGTGGAAAAAACACAAGCCTGGGAGTCAGAGGATCTGGGTTCTAATCCTGGTTTTGCCACTTGCCTGTTCTGTGAATTTGAGCAAGTTGTTTAACTTCTCTGTGCCTCTGTTTTCTTACCTGTAAAATGGGGATTCAATACCAGTTCTCCCTCCCCTTTGAAGTGTGAGTCTCATATGGGACAGGGACTGTGTCAATCTTGATTATCTCATGTCTACCCCAATGTTTAAAACTGCGCTTGACATAGTAGGCACCTAACACCACTATTGTTATAATTCTGTTTTATATTCCCAAGTGTTTAAAACAGTGAATTCCACTCAATGGGAGCACAATAAATATCACCACTACTCAAGGTCAATGCAGCTGTGTTGTCACGATGGGTGGATACTATGTGATTACAAAGGCTGTGCCTGAAAGAGGCAAGTCTGCCATGTTATTTCCCAAGATGTCCCAGCTGCAAAGCAACTGACTTCATGGCCTGCAATGAAACAGCATATTGCTTAAGCTCTTTCACTCCAGAAGGAAAACCCAGCAAACTTCGCCTGTAGGTTAGTCAAATCTAACAGATCTCTGACTGAAGGGCTCAATTGTAAGGGGAAGGTGGACTGTGAAACGCCTCTGAACCCAAAGGGAAGATGACACAGTATCCCTCATGGGAAAGAGCAGTACCTGATCCAAAAAGTACAAAATTCCTGATAACAAATCTTCTCCTTCAACATCAGAGAGTCTGCTGAGGAAGGAAATTGAATCCGACTCATAAATAAGCACAAAAAAATGTTAACAGCCCACAAGAATCCTTTTCCCAATCTGAAATTCCTAGCAGTTTCACGGGTAGCCAAGTAAATTAAACACACATTCTTTGCTATTCACTCTGAGTGGTTATTGCAAGCTTATTGTGTTTTCACTTGGTTAGTAAGGTGAATTTTGAAAATACCAAAGATCCGAGTGAAACTTTAATGAATTAAAAACGTAGAGCTTAACAAAAAAATAAGAATGATTTAGTATTTCTTTGCCAAAATAAAATCTGAGTTCAGAACTAGTGATAATGTAAAATTCATAAAGAGCAATTGGTTGTTTTGGTATATTTTTAAAACCTGAATTTTCAGGTCTCTTTACCAATGTATTAAGATGCATTTAGTCAACCCAATTTCCATTAACCCAATGTACATTTTTTGCACACTGGCACACAGAGAGAGGTTACAAGACTTGCATCAGATCAGAAGCAATTAAGTGGTGGAGAGAGAACTACACCTTATTTTTATTTTTAATCAATTTGGTAATTCTGGCCTCAGAGAGCATGTCACTTCTGTAGTATTTCAAGATAATTTGCTTTACAATTCAAACTCTACATCCAAACAATTTCTTTGTCAGCTCACTGTCACCCTCCACGTTTCCTTATTTAAATAAACATTCTGTTCAGTAAAAAATTCCACATGGAGTTACATTTGTGGATGTAGCAATACCCAGGGAGACACATTATTATCTAAATTTTAAACTATATTTTGAGTGTCTTGTGAAACATTTCTTTATTTTCAAGTGTTATAACATATGTACTATGCTTTCTGCCACAGTTGCTATAGAAACTCTATATATTATTGAATAGCAAACTAAAAATCTCATAAAAGTTTCATGAAAAACAAAATTAGACCTCTCTCTGGGTAAGCTTAGCTTACTGCTTTTTAGAAAATAGATTTTTGTTGAAAAATAAATGAACAGCTCTTTCTACAATTAAACCAGTAATTTCTAGCTGTCCCTGCTTTTCCCTATGAGCTTTCTTGACTACAATTAAGTGATGGTGGGTAGTGGAACAAGAAGACTAATGAACTGAGGAATCTATTTTATTTACATGGACACTGTTGAGCTTACAAACAAAAAATCAAAGCCTCAGGAAATTCATAATTGTAGCAGATTTTTATATGTTCACACCATACATGTGTGGCTGATGCTAAAATAACTCTGCTACTGGCATTAAGTCTTTCTGCCTTTTTTCCTGTCTCCCAATAAAGAGTGTATGAATATATATTAAAGTGCCAGGCTATGTGGATTTAATTTGAATAGCTGGCAGATGTTAGATTACAGAGGCAGGAGTCATGCCATTATCCACAGAGTTCCCTACTCTTGGGAAGTGAATTGTGTTTTTAAATTACAGGTTTATAATTCAAAATATTAAGGCAGGTCTATGCAGCCTGAGTGAAAAAGCAGGTTGCATAATCAGGAGCTGAAAATCCAGAGAAACAGATGAGTAGATCACCTTGAGGCTAGATTTCCACTTGTAAATTGTCCAGATGGATTCAACATTCTGGACATTTAAGGCCAAAAAAATGACCTGATTCTAGGAAGTAATAGAGTGGGCAAGTATGTGAAAATCCCCTCCTGCAATATAGGGGAGAGAAAGAGAGGTGTGTGTGTGTGGGGGGGGGGGGGGGGGGGGCGTGCAGCTTATCCAACTTTGTATAACATGGTGGCTAGTAGTGTTCAGGAAGAGGGAGTATTGGTGGGGGGGAAAGAGTATTTTCATCTTACTATTTAGAAAGGCTTATGGGATTCTAACAGAGAGCTGTCTCTCGCTAACACAAGTTGAATAGCTTTCATGAGAAACTAAAAATATGTTTCTTTTGACTTCCTACATTAAGATTGTATCTCTGGGTGCTTCCCTATCTATGGGTTACCATATTGTTGGTGCCACAGGGTCATAGACAGGTGAACAGTTTTTCACGCCTGCCTGCCCACTGCATGATGGAATGCCTAGGAAGCTGGTTCCTTGAAAGTAAAGTTAATTACAGGGACTCTGAATTGTGTTGTGCTCAGGTTACAGTGTTTCCTTGACATGATATGTCATGTACAGCCCTAATTGAACAAAGACTTCACCACAGCTTTGAATATGTGGCTAGATGGCTTAAAATGCTTAAATAGCAGCCAAGCAAAAATTGTACATTATTTCAAAAATGCTCATGATTATGAAAAGACTAGTTCACGTTTTCTCCTGGGGGGTGGGGGGGAAAAAAGTCACACTACAGAATACACAATGGTATAGAAAGTCACTCATTCACCTATGAACAAGAGCAAAGTCTTTTTTGGAAGTGGTCTTAGTATTCATTTTATTCTTCAGGATAAGAAAACGCTTATCCCAATCACATATAATTTTGAATGAATAAAAACATTTCTGCCAGAAATGATTCAGACTGGCTCAATACACAGCCCACAGTCACTGGATAATTGCTCAGTCATCTGCATTACTTGAACAAAATGGATGTAAGTAGGTTGCCGCCCTAGATTATGACCTGAAAGATAGTTCTAAAGTAAAAAATTGAAAATCACCCTGCCAATTAACCTATCTTGTTTCAATTCCAAGCCAATTTTTTATTTGGAAAACAGCAGGTTTTCTGCTTTTGCTTTTAGCCCATTCTATATCTTCAAGAGTCTCATTCTCACAATCAAGAGAAGTATAATTTCCATGCTGCATCCAGGTAGTTTCAACTGTTAGCTCACCTCAGTTTCACTTCTTACATTATTCACACACAGGCCGGGTCAACCTAATCTGGTGAAGAAACCTAAGTGAAGCCACTTTAAGTGCAGTAGAGAAGGCTTTATCTAGAACAACTTAGGGAAAACAGTGTGGAAGCAGCGTGGCTCAGTGGAAAGAGCATGGGCTTTGGAGTCAGGGGTCATGGGTTTAAATCCCAGCTCTGCCAATTGTCAGCTGTGTGACTTTGGGCAAGTCACTTAACTTCTCTGTGCCTCAGTTACCTCATCTGTAAAATGGGGATTAAGACTGTGAGCCCCCGCCATGGGACAACCTGATTGCCTTGTAACCTCCCCAGTGCTTAGAACAGTGCTTTGCACCTAGTAAGCGCTTACAAAATGCCATTATTATTATTAAAACAAAACTATCAATCATTACAAACTAAAGTCATCTTCTAGGCATCACTTACTCTCCCCTTTGTTCTAGATTAGCAGTAAAGATTGTACTATTATGACCCCCTTTTAGACTGTGAGCCCACTGTTGGGTAGGGACTGTCTCTGTATGTTGCCAATTTGTACTTCCCAAGTGCTTAGTACAGTGCTCTGCACATAGTAAGCGCTCAATAAATACGATTGATGATGATGATGACAGATTAATCTTCATTTAACTGCATTTAAATTCAACCTGCTTAATCAATGCTTTTGTGATAAAACAAGAACTTCTTCCGAAATTCTGTCTTCACCTGTCTCTTTCCCATTAACTTTTAAAAGTTTCCTTCATTAATATATAGCCATTGGCATGCATCATGTGATGAAATGCTAGAATCCAGCAAATTAGACAATAATCAATGGAAGGTAATTGATGAGAGCATTCCAATAAAGTTATGGTGTGAAACAAAGATGTGTTTTTCAAATTTGAAGGCCAAAGAAGACATTGTCAAGATGGAGATGCGGTGACAATGGATTTAAAGATGCCCTCTTCACTATCCACTCTCTCCATTTTTCCTCACTAGCCACACCTATTTAAAGTTGATCTCTGAAGACATTTTTAAGTAATTTTACCGTGGCGTTTTGGAGGCTATTTTCCACAAGAAAACACCATCTTTAATGTACGCCGCCTTCTTTAGTCATCTGTGTTCTATCAGCTGGATTTTACAAATTTACCTCTTTAGAAGGGGACATAAATTGAGAAAATTAGAGATACTACTCTACCACATAAAAATACAATCAAACATGGAAAACAAAAATGAACTCTGCAAATTATAGGTAAAAATAAGATCATATTAGACCTTAAGCAGAATAAAGCGCTGAACAAAACAAGGATTTTTATATTTAAATCAAAGATAACAGAAGTAGGGAACTGATCTATAACAGTAAGCATCATAGGGACATTTTGATAAATCACTTTATATTTCATTCATTGAAAAAAATATAATTAATTTGTGATAGAGAAAGCAAGCTGAAAGATGAAAGACTAATAACTCCATGAGAGCTGATGTGTCAAGATATCCATTATATCACATATGCTGTGTAAGTATTTTGGTTTTGGCTTTGTTTTATTTCAAATCACATTTATCTACTGACTCCCAAACCCAATAAATATTGAGACTGTACCTCATTCTTGTCATTTTACTTTCAAAAAAATGTGTCCTAAAAATGAGTTTCTTCTCTTATGAAGGAGCACAAATATATTTGAACTCTAAGGCCAAGCCTTCACTAGCAAATTGCCTCAATGTTTACCTAAGGACATTTTTATTTGGACTGGCATAGTTTTGTAAGGAGACATGACAGAACATTTTATTTAACTCAGAGGAATGATTCATCCATTCTCTCTCCCCCCCGCTTTTTTCTCCCCCCTTCTTTATCTTTCTCAATCTTTTTCCTTTCCTTTCTCCACTTCCACAAATCCCCTATAAAACCTGGAGCAGAAATAAACAAAACTGCCCAAGTGTTGACCAAAAGGATGAGAATTATGAGATGACTATTAAAAAGATAAATGTAAAATACCTTCAAGGACATTTCCTGAATCCACCTTACAAAGGTTCCCTTCATTGTCCTGAAGTGCTACATGTTGCTAGCAAAATAATGCTAAGTGGCAAGTGGTGGTTAAGATGCTGATGAGATCGATAGTGCAAATAAAGTTAAAGCCTTGTGTAGCATATGTCCATGGAGAGGACTTCAAGAACTTCAGAAGCATGTTACACGGTTGAAAAAGGCTCGACAGAAATAGAAAACAAATGTAATTAAGTCAAGTTGAAAAACTGAAAAAAATGACTATATGCTGTATCAGGACCATGTAAATGTGAATTATGCAGGTCTAACATCAATATTGGACAGAAATGTGAAAGGCAAATCCTCTTCAATCCTTAGAAACATATTAACTTTCATTGTGATTTTGATTAGAAAATTGAAAGTTAAGAAGATATTCAAATCATCACAATTCATGAAGCAGGTAAATCCAGGCTCCATTATGTCACAGTGCAGTTCCAGACCAATCTCTACCTCACCAGAGAGAATGGACAAGAAGAATCAGGGGTTTTCTCACAATCTTACCCTATCACCTGCTTTGCAATCTTTCACTTCCTCTTGTGCATGAGTAGAGTAGTATAAAGTTTGCTTTCATGAACACAGCATTCTTCAGAAACCTAATGCCTGCATTATGCCATAAAAGAACTGACTAGACTATACTTTACTCATCTTCCCAGCCTCTAGCCATTATGAATTGCCATTGTTTTTCCTCTTGCTCCCAATATTTGTAAAGTAAACCTGTCTCCCACCATTACTTCTGTTTTACTTCTCAAGTGCTCAGTAGAGTGCTCTGCATACAATAGTTATCCAACAACTAAGACTGATTGATTGGCCAATTAAAGATAATTTGGCACCCCAGACAAAAGCAAAGCATGTGAGAGACTGTTCCAAAGCTTCTCCATTTTTCTCTGCATTCTCAGCCATCAGAACTGGTCCTGAGAATCAATCATATTTATTGAGTGTTTGCTGTGTGCAGAGCACTGCACTAAGCACTTGGGAGAAGACAATAACAGAGCTGGCAGATGTGTTCCCTGCTTAAAAGTAGCTTACAGTCTAAAGGAGGACAGAAGCAGTCTTTATCTCGGTGTGGGCAGGGACTGTCTCTTTATTGCTGAATTGTACTTTCCAAGCACTTAGTACAGTGCTCTGCACGCAGTAAGTGCACAAAAAGATTGAATGAATGATTCTGTTTGGTCTTTGTCATCATCATCATCATCAATTGTATTTATTGAGCACTTACTATGTGCAGAGCACTGTACTAAGTGCTTGGGAAGTACAAATTGGCAACTTATAGAGACAGTCCCTACCCAACAGTGGGCTCACAGTCTAAAAGGGGGAGACAGAGAACAAAACCAAACATACTAACAAAATAAAATAAATAGAATAGATATGTACAAATAAAATAAATAAATAGAGTAATAAATATGTACAAACATATATACATATATACAGGTGCTGCGGGGAAGGGAATTTTCATGATTATATAGTTTTGGACAACAGTATTCCATTTCTTTGAGACATCATCATCCTTAGTTGGGACTTACATGGTGATACTATTTTTGTTGTGGGTAACTAGGTTAGATTAGACAGTTTCTCATGGCAAAAGGAAAGGGACTGATGCTTGGAATTTTCACCATGTGAATCTCAGCTCCTTAAGATTGACGCAGTTACTGCATTCACTAGGACTAATCTTCGAAAGCTTTCAAAGTGCGAGGCATTGTACTAAATGGTGGGGTAATTACAAAAAAGAATTGAAGACAAACACGGCTCTTGGCCCAACAAGGGACCTGCAATCTTTGTGGGGGACCGCACAGAAAACAATAAGAATAAAATTCAATTCACGATGCAAACAAGTTAAAATTCAGGAATCCAAGAGATCACAAGTAAAATATGCATACTAAATACTGCTTGGAAGGGAACAGTCTTCAGATATTTCACTGCCCCCAGAGCCCCTGCAGGCATGGAGGTCCTAGGCCACGTCATTCCTGACTTCTGCCTACCTTCAACTCCTGCAGGGATTGGGGTTTCAAGTTAATAATTGCTTCACTCCCACCGTGTTAGGTGGGAGGAGGCAGGCTGCCTCGGGCATCGGCAATTAACACTTCTACAACTGATTATTTTTTGTGGAAACTTCTATTTTAGCCATGATTCCATATAGGGCCATGCCTGATGCCCTGAACCTAATATCCAAGGTGCTTGGCAGATACAGAGAACACAGACTGCCAGAAAGGTGCACCTATCACTGTCCCAGAGAGTTCTGATAGGAAACTCTCCCCACATCCTCCTGCTCAGAAATTTTCCAGTTAGCAAGGCTGTTTCTGTCTCCCCATATCCACACACCCAGGGGAAGGTAAAATGGTCCAACTGTCAGGCTTGCTCCAGGCTGGCTCCTTTTTGGTTTGTTGATAATTGCTTTGGTTTGTGCTAAGACCATCAGTGACTTAACACTAGCTGATTGGAAGTATTGACTTTTGACCATTCACTGTGTGAAATTCAATGAGTTGTTATAGAAATGGGGAAAGAAAGCATTCATTTGAAATTAGTATCTCTAAGGAATCTTCTCTCGTCTTGATACATTCCCATTAATTTTAACAAGCAATTCAACGTTCTGCTATAGGGAGTGTAGAATTAAAATGGGGAAAAAAAAACCCTAATCACCAAACTGACAAATCCCTATTACCACAAGCACAAAATTATATTTTATTGCTTCTACAAAACAGTTTCATAGTCAAACAACCTGTTTCTTCCTTCTCACCTCCATGTGGGTCTGACCAAGATGGTGTTCAGTACATACTCAAAGTATCTTTATACTGTGGATTTGAGAAGCAGTGTGGCTTAGTCGATAGAGCGCAGGCCTGAGAGTCAGAAGGACCTAGGTTCTAAACCTGTTTCCACCACTGGTCTGCTGCGTGACCTTGAGCAAGTCATCTAACATCGGTGTCTTGGTTACTGCATGTGCAAAATGGGGATTAAAACTGTGAGCCCTATTTGAGACACGGGCTGTGTTCGATTTATGTAGCTTCTAACTACCCTAGCAGTTAGTACAATGCCTGGTACATACTGCTTAACAAATGCCACTAAAAAAAATTGGTGGAATAGCGGAATTACATGGTGGGCATCCACTAGACTAAGCTAACTCTCATATTGTACTCTCCCAAATGCTTAGTACAATGCTCTGCACATAGTGAGCACTCAATAAATACCACTGATTGATCGAATTGTTCCCCAACTTTGAGCAGGCAAAATGACACTTTTTTTTTTAAAATGGTATGTTACACACTTACACCATACTAAGCACTTGGATAGACACAAGCTAGATAGACACAAGTCCTCATGTCCCTCATGAGACTCACAGTCAACCTTCATTTTACAAATGAGGTAACTGAGGCACGGAAAAGTTAAGTGACTTTCCCGAGATTGGTTCACTTGTGCATCATCTAGAGGCCGCAGACTCCAAAGGCGGCATAGCCAGGGCAGAATCTGTGGCTCTTAATGGCCACTAACTATATATACTCACTGCTCTAATTGTTCCCTCACCATCAAAACAAACAATTGACCATTAGAAGGTGATGTGGGGGATCTTCTCCTCTATGCACCCAAATAGATGGGTGTACACCTCTGAGCCCAAGGGAGAGATCTAAGCCACTTAAAAATCCCAGAAATGGAAGCAGCACACTTTAGCAAGGGCAGTTAGATTCATCATTATGGGTTGTGAAAAAAGTAATGACCACCACCTCTATACAGAGGAAATGGGAAATAAGAATGAAAATAGTGAGGATTGGGCTCTATAGCCAATGAAATATAATAGTGATTCTTCAACAATTTTCCAAGTGGCCTCCCTCTTGGCTGGCTCTCATTCTTCCTAATCAGTTATTTCACATTTATTTCCTTCTGTTTGGAATGATAGTCCTTCTCAAGGGCAGCAGCAAACATTCTGTAAATAATAAATGCTCTTCCATCCAACAGCAATCTTTTGCTAAATTAATAAATAAAAACATACATCCACAAAAACAGATGATCAAAATTCTCTCAACTTGCCTATTAACTGCTTTCATTTCCTTATTCTTGCCTCCGGGTGACACCGCCTGTACTTAGATGGGGAGGGGGATGGGAGGATGAGAGAAAAGAAATGTGGCCATAGATTTGCATATGTTTTTTGGGGTTTTTTTATGTGTATGTTTGTGTGCTAGTTGGGTAGAAATGGAGAAGAGGAGTGGAGGTATTGAATTTTTAATGCTTTATTCGTTTGCTTTCTGTTTTTGCCCAAGTCACTTTTTCCTATGTTCTTCAGAAAGGCCTGAGAGTCACAGATCCCACTGTTTTACAGCTCCCACATTTTTCATTAAAATAGAAAAGTACACAAATGAACTTCACAGTATTTTCCATTTTACATGTCATACCTTTGGGAAGCTACAGAGTTCATTTAAAACACTACATATTTATATCCCCTTCTCTATGATTCATATTTATGTACACTCACACTCCAAGGTACTATAGCAATTTGCCAAATAAATAAAACAGCTTTGTGAATATACAGACTCAGAGATAGGCATTAACATACATAGTGGGAAGGCTGGGTTAGGGAGCATATTCCTTTCTCCACCTCCAAACTTGGGGAAAGTTATAAGAACTCGTTTTAGTTTTATTTTTCTCATGTTCTGTAATGCAACTTCAATCATCCTTATTTTCTATCTGTACACTACTTCAGGTAGGGTCCTTGGCCCAGAGAAAGGTGAGGGAAGACAGACACAGAGGAAATCCACAAGAATTGCAAGACTACATTTAACAACTCAAATGTGTATAATTAATCAGTTGTATTTACTGAGTGCTTACTGCTGGCATAGAACTCTGTTCTAAGTGCTAAGTACAATAAAACGGAGTTGTTAGACACAGTCCCTTACCACAAGAAGCTTACAGTCTCAAAGGGGACACAGACATAAAAATAAATTACAGATATGAAAAATAGTAGAGACATTTACCTAAATGTTGTGGGACTGGGGTGGAGTATCCAAGGGATTAAGAGAGAAAAGATGAGGAGTTCTATTTTGGACACACTGAGCTTGTGGGACATCCAAATAGAAATGCTTTGGAGGCAGGAGGGAATTTGAGGCTACAGAGAAGGAGAAAGAAGTAGTGTGTTGCCTAGTAAAGTATCAGCCTGGGAGTCAGAGACACGTAGGTTCTAATCCCAGACCCTCCACTTGTCTGCTGTGACCTTGGGCAAGTCACTTCACTTTTGTGCCTCAGTTACTTTACCTGTAAAATGGGGATTCAATCCTACTCCTTCCTAGACTGTGAGCCCCAAATGGAACAGAGACTGTGTCCAACCCGACTGACTTTTATTTATCCCTGTGCTTAGAACAGTGCTTGACACATAGTGAGTGATTATCATTTTTAACAGGGCCAAAGGAGTCCCCATTAGCACTGTCCACATGTGTCTTTGGTGAGTAACAGGACCCGATTTGCCAGTTTCCACCCAAAGCTACCCATCAATCAAATGAAATTTGAGTACTTATTGTGGGCAGAGCACTGTACTAAGCGCTTGGCAGAGTACAGTATCACAGACTTGGTAGAGATATGCCCTGCCCACTAGGAGATAATGGCTTTAAGTGATAACTTTCTACCACTGCAGTGAAATATAGCCTCTGTTGTAGTCATGAATCCAGGCAAGCATATGTGGACAGTTAGTTGCCCAGGTACTTTCGAGGTACTATTGACTGTAAACTCATTGTGAGGAGGGAATGTGTCCGTTATATTTGTGTTGTACTCTCAAGTGCTTAGTACAGTGCTCTGCACACAATAAGTGCTCAAAAAATATGGCTGGCTGACAAAGTCAGTGAGATTGGCCAAGAGAAGAGAAGCAGAGTACCCATCCTGGATCTCTTCTTCCTTGGATTGCTTCTGTTTCCTTTTCCTCCTTCCCTTCCCACCCTCCCTCTACCCACCACTAACCAGTCTCTCTCCACCATCAGGGTCAAGGTGTGAAGCGCACCAGAGTGGTGGAAAAAGCCATTTCTCTTAAGGAAAGTTACAGGTGAATGTTCTGGCCCCCCACACAAGAAGGGAGGGAGAGTTGGACACAATACTTAAGGATTTTGCCCTGCCGAGAAGAAAAAAATCTAGTATTTTCCTGGAGTTAAAAGAAATGAAAGAACTCAAGCTCTATCGTCACCAGTGGGGGACACTCTCTCCCTAGATTAGGTAAAATAGCTCCTCATTACCCCCCCCCCAAGCATGAGCCCTTGAACATGTTGAGGGGATGAAATTTTCCTTGGATTTTCACTAGAGATATTTGGCATGGGTCTGGAACATGTTACTTGGTCATCAATGGGATTTCTGCATTAGTACAGAGTGCATGATAACTCCCACCTGGTCCAAAGATTCAGCAAGTCACTGAGCAAACTCTTCTCCTGGGAATGGGGTTTCTAGTATTGAGCCAATCCTCCCTTGATGCCCTAGCAGATACAATACACCTCATTTCCCAAGAGTGACCTGAGGAAATGGCCCATTATAAATCAGAGAAAACTTTGACTCAGCACATTCACTGTAAGAGAAAACACTTCAAAACCAATATTCATTCATTCAATCATATTTCACCTAAAGTTACACCGTTTTTAGATCTTTGCCAACACCAGGTTGCCTGCAAACTCAAGAGGTTGAAAACACTTTTATCTTTAATGCATCTGGTATGCTCTTCCAAGGAAAAACAGCAGCAAAGAAGCTGTAGTAGAGAACAGTAGAGAAGCAGCGTGGCTCAGTGGAAAGGGCACGGGCTTTGGAGTCAGAGGTCATGGGTTCAAATCCCAGCTCTGTCACTGGACAGCTTTGTGACTTTGGGCAAGTCACTTCACTGGGCCTCAGTTACCTCATCTGTAATATGGGGGTGAAGACTGTGAGCCCCCTGTGGGACAACCTGATCACCTTGTAACCTCCCCAGCACTTAGAACGGTGCTTTGCACATAGTAAGTGCTTAATAAATGCCATTATTATTATTAATAATAATAATAAAAACAACTGGTGGTTCCATTGAGTAGAATTCTGTAGCTGGCACTGAGCATTCACCCGCAGAATCTCTAGACTGTAAGCTCATTTTGGGTAGGGATATGTCTGTTATATTGTACCCTCCCAAGTGCTTAGTACAGTGCTTGGCACACTGTAAGCACTCAAATAAGATGGAATGAATGAATCAAGGTTCTCCACGGGGCAGCCAAAGAAGCCTTATATTTTACATCTATTTTCTCATCTGCCCATTTGGCATAGATTAGCTAAGTGCAATGTTGACATGAATTCAAGATAGGATTAAAAATGTTTTGCATTTTTACCAAATCATTTCATTTTGAGCAAGGTTAAGCAATTGCATAGAAAATCCATACTTTATCCCATTTAGAAATTCCAGAAAATTTCAAAGTTTACACTTCAATTGACTAAACAATTATGTATACTTTGCACCACCTATTAAAACAAATTAGATTATAAAATGACAATGACCTTGCTAAACACCATTTCCACTAAAATTCTTTAAAAGTCAAAATACATTTTGACTAGGATTGCAATGTATTTGTTGATAAACAATCTATGAAATGTGCTCAACTGCATTTTAAAGCTCACATTCCAATATTGAAGTACAAAATGAAATGCCAAAAAGGTATATGACATTTAGGGATCACTTCTGCTGGAAAATGTCCTCAACTACGTGAATCCAAGGGATCATTTGGGACAACATTGTACTTAGAGATTCATACTTACAATATTGCTTGGGGATATTTTCCTCATGTATTTAGATGAGTTCCCCATTATAATTAGGGTCTGGAAATCTAGGAGAAAGGAAATAGTCACAGGAAGAATTGTTAGTCTTGTACATGAGTGTGTCATGGGATCTCTGTAACTTAAAATTTCTTAGAGGAAGCAAAAGAATACTAGATGATGGATACTCAGTATGAAGTGACTCGAGGTCATGGCCTAAGCCCCAGAAAAGTATGGAGAGGTTTTTTTTTTGTTTTTTACATAGCTGCTTTGCTCCACAGAGAAGTTACAAAGGCCAAGACCCAAGAGGCTCCAGCATAATTCCAACAATGATTGTATTTCCTGAACTCCCAAATCAAGCTGCATGTTCCCCTCAGTGCAGTAAGTTCAAACCTGCCAAGTCTGTACATTCTTTGGAATCATTTACGTACTTCTGTTAAACCTTTGCAAAACTACAGTTTGCCCCTTTCCTACACCGCACCCTTTAGTAGCTTTTCAATCCACCACTCTAGGAATGGGGGAAAGGTGGAAAGGAGAGGGACTGAGGGAGATCAAGGGTATATGAATAGAGTCTCTAGACTGTAATATCAGTGAGTGAGGGATATCTCTGCTAACTCTGTTGCATTGTACACTCCCAAGCACATAGTACAGTCCCCTCTACGCAGTAAGCTCTCAGAGAGTACCACTGATTCATTCATTCAATTGTATTTATTGAGTGCTTACTGTGTGCAGAGTACTGTACTAAGCACTTGGGAAGTACAAGTTGGCAACATATAGAGACAATCAATCAATCGTATTTATTGAGCACTTACTGTGTGCAGAGCACTGTACTAAGTGCTTGGGAAGTATAAGTTGGCAACATATAGAGACAGTCCCTACCCAACAGTGGGCTCACAGTCTAGAAGCGGGGAGACAGAGAGCAAAACAAAACATATTAACAAAATAAAATAAATAGAATAAATATGTGCAAGAATAAATATGTACACTGATGATTGCTGATACACATTCAGTTCATGTCTACATAAGGGCAAACAAATAATTGGGGAAAGAACACACCTGAAAAGATACTTCACTGAAACGTTTTGGTCAACCTTCAGTGGTAATAGTATTTATAAAGAGCTTACTATGTTCAGGGTACTGTACTAAGCACTGGTAGAACATGTACAAATGGGAATTTGACATGGTTCCTGTCCTGAGAAGCAGCATGGTCTAGTGCACAGACAGTGAGCCTGGGGGTCAAAAGGATTTGGGCTCTAATCCCACCTCTGCCACTTGTCTGCTGGGTGACCTTGGGCAAGTGACTTCACTTCTCTTTACCTCAATTACCTCATTTGCAAAATGGGGATTAAAAAAAAAATCCCAGTGTGAGCCCAATGTGGGACAGGGACTTTGTCTGACCTGATTTGCTTATATCCTGCCCAGCACTTAACAGAGTGCCTGGCATACAGTAAGCCCTGAAATAGCACAGTTATCACAGGGCTCACAATCCAAGAGTGTAAGTGGTGAAAATCGATTGGAGACAGGCATCAGGAGTGAAGAACCATTAAACCACCACACAAATAGACAAAATTGGCCCAAAGTCTTGGCAATGACGAAGGAGTCCAAGATAATGCAGGAGCAAGCCAAGAGCAGGAGCCCCAGGTGGCGGGAGAGAAGGCATTGCCATAGAGGGCTATTTCCACGCAAAATGTGCTGCTGCTGTCATCTGGTTGAACAAACCTGCCTATCACCCCTGTCTCTTGACTTTATCCCTCACTCATGTCAGTGGTATCTTCTTACAAAACAAATGAGAACTATATCTCAATGATTAGGTGGGGTGAGGCATTTCCTAACAATGCTGTAGTTGTTCTGGGGAAAAATATAATCAATCAGTGGTATTTAATGAGTGCTTATGATACACAGGACCCTGTACTAAGAGTTTAGGAGAGCACAACAACAAGATTAGCAATTAAGATTTACCAAGACAAGGGAGGGCTCTACCTGGGGCATTTGCAGCCCCATTACGGTATACTTTATATAATCACGTCTTTGAACCTGCTGCCTAGCCTTCAGGTGTCTTATAATGGTGCTTTGTTATTTGGTCCAAAACATTTAATCAGGTACTATGTAGAAAAGCCAAATGGAGCAAAGATGTTTGGAGCAGGCAAGGAATGTCATCAGAAAGTCTCAGGAATGTATACCTGGCCTCACAGGAGGCCAAATCTACATTCTTCTTCTTCTCTTGGTGATTATCCAGATCATTTAGGCACAAATAAGCTTCTAAAGAACAAAAACCAACAGTGGACGCACTTGTACAGATTACTTGTCTACAAAAGCTAGCATCATCTGATAATTTCTCAAGGTTTTCCTGCATAGGCCTGGTCTTTGTAAAGTACCAAATTATAGTTCAAGCCACAGCAACCTTTTTATATCACCCTGGAAACCTAGGCCAGACAGGGGAACTGAGTGGCAGAAGACCAGTATTCACTGCTGGCGTCATTGCCACATCCTGATCTCCAGTGCTGCTTCCACCTGAATAGAGGTAGAAGAAGACAGAAGCACAGGGCTTGGGAGCCTAAAGAAGCACAAGGAAAAAGAGCAGCAATGACAAAAAAACCAACAATAATAGAGTTTTTTTTAAAGCTAAGTGCTATACTCCTACCACTCCCACCTTCAAAGATTTATTTAAGGACCCATCTTCTCCCTCTTTCCCCAACTCCATCTCACCTGGATCTCTACTTTTTGGGCACTTGGTGTTCACCCCACCCTCAGCCATACAGCATGTATATTCAGATCCATTTTCTTTTTAATATTAGTTTCTGTCTCCCCGTCTAATCTGTAAACTCAGTGTGGGCAGAGAAAGTGTCTACCCACTCTGTTGTACCCTCCCAAAAGATTAGGGTAGTGCTTTGTGCACAGCAAGTGCTCAACACACTGATCAATTGGATTGGTACAAGATAATCAGATCAGTCACTGCCCCTTTCCCAATCTGGGCCATCCAATATGAGAGGAAGGGCAAACAAATATTTTATTTCCATCTAATGAGGAACATAAGTCACAGATTGGTTAAATGACTTGCCCAAGGTCACACAGTAGGCCAGTGGCTGAACTGGTAGTAGAACCTGGTCTTCCAACTCCCAGCTTTGGGATCTTTTTATTAGAATATGTTTCTTCCCACATTGCCCTTGTTTAGCAGTTGGAGGTGTTGAAGTAACTGGACTGCAGTGAACAGAAAATTAATATACACATAGGATTTGGTGGCAGCAGGGAAGGGAGGAGGATGACACTCATGGTGTAGAAGTGCCTTATCTGAAGTGGCAGCAACAGCATAGGATGGCCAATTGTGCGTACAACACCTGACCAACTTTTTCGGCTGAGGTCACCAGTTTCCCTTACATCTAGTATTTCTTTTTTAATTGCATAGTCTTCTTCCACAGACTCGTGCTACTAACTTTCATGGCTCCAAAGCAGTATTTACAGGATTTAAGAAGTGACACAGCACTGGAAGGGGTCAGAGGACCACCAGACATTATGCTCAGCAACTATATAGATTCCTTTTGACTGTGTAATGTGATGTGAATTCAACTATGGGTATGCAAATGAGTGTCTAACTTAGAAATTGTTCTTGACTATCATTCCACTATCATTCACTCTGTCGCCCAATCCTGTTGGTCCCACCTTCACAAAAAAAAAAAGTCACTAAAATCCGCCCTTCCCTCTCCATCCAAACTGCTACCACATTAATACAATCACTCATCCTATCCCACTTAGATTACTATATCAGCCTCTTTACAAGAGACTGGGAGGTCAGTCTCTCCCCACTCCAGTCCACACTTCTCTCAGCTTCCCAGATCATTTTTCTTCAAAAATGTTCAGGACAAGTCACGGCCCTCCTCAAAAACCTCCAGTGGTTGCCCATCCACCTCTGCATCAAACAAAAACTCCTCACCACTGGCTTTAAATCACTCCATCACCTTTCCCCCTCCTACCTCCCCTCTCTCCTTCTACAAGCCAGCTGACACTTCACTCCTCTAGTTCTAACCACCTCACCATGCCTCGATCTCACCTGTCTTGCCACCGAACCCTAGACCACATCCTGCCTCTGGCCTAGAATGCCCTCTGTCATCTTACAATTACTTGCCCCCCACCCCAGCCTTATTGAAAGCACATCCCCTCCAAGAAGCCTTCCCAAACTAAACCCCACTTTTCCTCATCTCCCACTCCCTTCAGCGTCACCCTGACCTGCCCTCTTTGCTATCCCCCTCTCCCAGCCCCACAGTACATATGTACATATCTGTAATTTTATTCATTTGTATTGGATGTCTCTCCCCCTTAATGATCGCATTTATTAATGATGGCATTTATTAAGCGCTCACTATGTGCAAAGCACTGTTCTAAGCACCGGGAAGGTTACAAGGTGATCAGGTTGTCCCACGGGGGGCTCACAGTCAATCCCCATTTTACAGATGAGGTAACTGAGGCCAAGAGAAGTGACTTGCCCAAAGTCTCCCCCTTCTACATGGTAAGCTTGTCGTGGGCAGGGAATGTCACCATTTGTTGTATAGTACTTTCCCAAGCACTTAGTACAGTGCTCTGCACACAGTAAGTGCTCAACAAGTGTGATTGAATGAATGAATGGTTCCTAGCCACTGCAGGCATCAGTGACCAAGTCATATCAAAGGCAAAGATGTCAAGCAGGTTGCATTTGTACCAGGCTATGGCAGGTGGCCTTTTGATGGCTGAAATGTGGCAAGGTATGTTAAAAACCTATTTCAAGAAATTCTACGTAACAGTTCCTGAACAGATGAATGATTTTTTATTATTATTATTTTTTTACTATGAAAACACTCATCTGAAATGCTTAGTCTGATCTGATGCTCTTATGGAGAGGCTGAGTATGGACGCCAAATTTTAATCTCAGTCTAACAGTGGCTACCACCCAACGCACTTCTAAACTAGGAGGAGGCCACAGAGCCAGGTCATTAGTTTATTCTAAAGTGAAAATAGCAAATTGACAAAAAGCTAAGGGGAAGACATGAGATAAAAGTTTCCGAAGATAGCTGGTAGGCTAAAGAAAGTAAGACATGAGGGGCATAAGGGGAAAAATTTAAAAGCTAAATTATTTTGTGTAGAGGCATCATTTACATGTTTCTGGAACATCACTGGAGATTAAAGAAGGTTACCCTAAGTGAATTATGTTTTATTTTACATATTCAATAAAGTTTATATGCATGTAACATTGCAACACATTTGCTTATTAAATATTAATGCGGAAGTGTCTGAATGTTAATCATTCATTACACCCAAGATAGTTTATCTAGTTTTTCTTTCTAAATTATTTAAAGCACAACTTTTTCCTCAAACAATTCCTTTGAAGGACTTTGAATTTAGTGCAAATGAAAACCTAGGACATGGTCAGAGCCCAAAAAGAATGAATTATGTTTCCTCTCAAGGATTTTTTTTATCAGCATGAGCTAACTCAGAGAAGAAAAATTGCAAGGTGTACAGGTTCATCCAAATCACAAAAAAAGCAGAAGTAAAAAAAAAAAAAAAAAATTGTAGCCAAAGAAAAATCTAATTATAAACTGTTTCTAACCCACAAAATGCAAAATGTAAAATAAGGTAAGATTTTGTTACCTGTTAGTCCATTTATTTATATTTATGTTTTAAACTCACTTCCATGAAAATTTTCAAAAGTACATTAAATTTATAAATACCAACACCTCTTGTAAAATGGAGAACGTTTTTCCTACTTCACATAAACAGATACTCGCTTAGAAATCTGATGGGGACAAGCTTGATTTTTAGGTAACTAGATTTTCAGTTACAATTTACAATATATAGTTCAAAGGGTAAGCAAACGAGCCTAAAGCATATGTGTTATTGTTGGTCCTCGGTGTGATATTGGTTTTGTATTTATGATTTATTATTATTGTTAATACAGCACCAGAGGTATAGTTCACACTTTCTCTAAACCATATCTGCTCCTAAAAGTCCTACCTGAAGCGAAAAGGCATGTTTGCTTTTCCCCAAAAAAGATGTCACTGTTAGAACCAAGAAAATAAGAATCACAGGTGAGAATCTTCATTTTGTCTTCTGTCCATTCCTTGCCTCCACTTCCCCCACTCTCTTATCCCATTCTCCATGAGGAAGCAGGCCAATGGGTGCATTAATCAGCCCATGCTTCCATTGGAGTGAGAGTGGGGGATTTGGGATTGAGGGTGTCAGAAACGGGAGAAGAATAGTTAAAGAGTCTCCTTCCCCACCCCCAACTCCTGCCAAGCCCATATACCGACAATATAGTTTGGTATCACACAATGCATCTATTTTAATGTCCACTGCTTATAAGAAAGGAAAGCAGGGAACAAAACTATGGAAGGGCACAGTGGGAACCAGCCAGGGAATGTGATCCTGGACCACATCTGTTGACTCATCAATTGGCTACATTTTGCTCAAAGGCTGCAAGTGTCCCCTTTGTATATATGTTTGTACATATTTATTACTCTATTTATTTTACTTATCATCATCTATAAGCAGTCAGAACATGGTTACAGGTATCCACTGGGACGTTCTGGAAACTCAGAGAAAGGTCCTTGCCCTCTGTGTCCAAGAGCCCATTTCTAGTGCTGCACAAGATTGAAAGACGAAGAGTCAAGTCATTGCATTTTCATGCATTTTGTGTTTCACTTATATAAGCCACTTCTGGAAAATAGTCACCATGCTGGCCTCTTGGAATATTTCATTTAGGGTCTGGTTTATTGATATGTGGTCTGGGAATAAATAGCATTTGAAGAAAGATGTTAAATTCTCTTCCTGCAGAATAGTCATTCCTCATTAGAGAGATAAGTCCATCAACCAATCCCCTCCTGAATTTCCCCCAAAACCAAATTTTATCCAGGTGAAGGGAGAATCATCCATCTGTAGTTTCCATGTTCAGTCTCTCCTTTCCATTTTTCTTTAAGAATACTTTCAGGGTCTCCTCTCCTCCCCCCATTCCTCTCAATCCAGATTGCCATCACGCTGCTCCAGGAATTTGTCACATGCCCCTGGATTACTGCATCAGCCTCCTCACAGGTCTCCCTGCCTCTAGTCTCCCTTTTCTCCACACTTCCCACTGCTGCCCAGATTATTCTGACAAAATGTCATACTGCATATATTTTCCCCCACTTCTCAAAAAAAAAGGGAATGGTTAACCATTCCCTTGCACAACAGAAACTTCTCTTAAAGACACTCAGTCAGCAATCATTCCACAAGTTACACTCTACTACACTCCAACTCCCATTCTTCACTCTGCTTTTTCATTCATTCAATCGTGTTTATTGAAAGCTTACTGTGTGCAAAGCACTGTACTAAGCGCTTGCATTGTTATTGTCTCTCCCACTTTTGATCCCTTGCTCACACTCTTCCTCCTTCCTGTGTCGCCCTCCCCTCCTGCAAACAAAAACGCTCACTCACCCCCTCCTATTTTTTGAATGGTATTCATTAAATGTTTACTGTGTGCAGGGCACTGTACTAAAGTGCTTGAGTAGATACAAGCTAATCAGGTTGGACGCAGTCCCTGTCCCACGTGGGGCTCACAGTCTTAATCCCCATTTTACTGCTGAGGGAACTGAGGCACAGAGAAGTAATGTGACTTGCCCAACATTACAAAGAAAATAAGTGGTGGCAGACCCTCCAACTCCCAATTTGTGCACTTTACACGAGGCCACACTGCTTCCTCTATCTGACCTCACTAGAGAAGCAACCTGGCATAGTGGCAAGAGTATGGTCTTGAGAGTCAGAGGATGTGGGTTTGAATCCTGGCTCTGCCCCTTGTCTGCTGTAGGACCTTGGGCACGTCACTACATTTGCTTCAGTTTTTCATCTGTAAAATGGGGATTAAACCTATGAGCTCCATGTGGGGCAGCCTGATGATCTTTTATCTACCCCAGCATCTAAAACAGTTTTTTGCACATAGTAGGCACTTAAATACCATAATTAGTTTTATAAAGCCCAGGTTGCCCACTTAACTCTTCTAATGCCAACCTACTCACTGTTTCTCTCTCTCGTTCTCATCTCTTTCACCACAGACTCATTGTCCACACCCTCCCCTTGGCCTGGAACTCCCCTCCCTCTTTACATCGGCCCACCCACCACTGTCTCCACCTTCAAAGCTCTCCTTTAATCACATCTCCTCCAACAGGCCTTCCCTAATTAAGCCCTCATTTCCCATATTTGACCTCCTGTCTGTGTCACCTAGGGACTTGTATCTGTCCTCCTTCAGCACTGGATAGTCACACTACCCCGAGCCCCTTATGTGCATCTCTCTCTAGTCTTGCATTTTGACTACAGTGATTTATTTTGAGGTCTGTTCCTGCTCTAGACATCAAGATCCTTGGGGTCAGGGATCATGTCTATCAACTTCGTTGTACTCTACTCTTCCAATTGCTTAGTACAGTCCTTTGCCCACAGTAAGTGATCAATAAATACCATTGACAGAGATTAACAAGAACTACCCTACAGCTGCCTCATGAAAAACAGCAAAACAGCCTCCCGCATATGTGATTTCTATACATAAGGTAGGTCCTGTTCCTCAAAAAATGCCAGTGGTTGCCCATCCACTTCCGCATCAGACAATAACTCCTCACCCTTGGCTTTCAAGCACTCCACCATCTTGTCCCCTCCTAGCTCACCTTGCTTCTCTCCTACAACCCAGCTGGTGCACTTCACTTCTCTAATGCTAACCTCCTCACTGTGCCTCGATCTTGCCACTGACCCCTAGCCCACATTATGCCTCTGGCCAGAAATGCCCTCCCTCAAATTTGACAGTTATTCATTCATTCAATCGTATTTATTGAGTACTTACTGTGTGCAGAGCACTGTACTAAGCGCTTGGGAAGTACAAGTTGGCAACATATAGAGACGGTCCCTACCCAACAATGGGCTAACAGTCTGGAAGGGGGAGAGACAGACAACAAAACCTATTAACAAAATAAACAGAACAGTAAATATGTACAAGTAAAATAGAGTAATAAATATGTACAAACATATATACAGGTGCTGTGGGGAGGGGAAGGAGGTAAGGCGGGGGGATGGGGAGGGGGAGGAGGGGGAGAGGAAGGAGGGGGCTCAGTCTGGGAAGTCCTCCTGGAGGAGGTGAGCTCTCAGTAGGGCTTTGAAGGGAGGAAGAGAGCTAGCTTGGTGGATGTGCGGAGGGAGGGCATACCAGGCCAGGGGGAGGACATGGGCCGGGGGCGATGGCGGGACAGGCGAGAACGAAGGACAGTGAGGAGGTTAGCGGCAGAGGAACGGACGGTACGGGCTGGGCTGTAGAAGGAGAGAAGGGAGGTGAGGTAGGAGGGGTCGAGGTGATGGAGAGCCTTGAAGCTGAGAGAGAGGAGTTTTTGCCTGATGTGTAGGTTGATTGGTAGCCACTAGAGATTTTTGAGGAGGGGAGTAACATGCCCAGAGCGTTTCTGCACAAAGATGATCCGGGCAGCAGTGCGAAGTATAGATTAAAGTGGGGAGAGACAGGAGGATGGGACATCAGAGAGGAGGCTGATGCAGTAATCCAGTCAGGATAGAATGAGAGATTGAACCAGCAAGGTAGCAGTTTGGATGGAGAGGAAAGGGCAGATCTTGGCGATGCTGCGGAGGTGAGACCGGCAGGTTTTGGTGACGGATTGGATGCGAGGGGTGAACGAGAGAGCAGAGTCGAGGATGACACCAACGTTGCGGGCTTGTGAGACGGGAAGGATGGTAGTGCCGTCAACAGTGATGGGAAAGTCAGGGAGAGGGCAGGGTTTGGGAGGGAAGATAAGGAGTTCAGTCTTGGACATATTGAGTTGTATTGACAGTCAATTACTCTCCCCCACTTCAAAGCCTTACTGAAGGCCCATTTCCTCCAAGAGGCTTTCCCAGACTAAGCCCCTCCTTTCCTCATCCCCCAGTCCCTTCTGTGTCACCCTGACTTGCTGCTTTGCTTCTTCCCCCCTCCTAGCCCCACAGAACTTACATAGTACATATATGTAATTTATTTGTATTAACGTCTGTCTCCCCACCTCTCGACTGTAAGATCATTGTGGGCAGGGAACGTGTATATCGTATTATAGTCTCCCAAGCACTTAGCACAGTGCTCTCAACACAGTAAGTGCTCAACAAATATGACAAAGGATGAATTCCCACAAAACCATATATGTAGTCTGTGTAGAATTATGTTCACAGTCATCTCACCCCCTTACCTTTTCCAGGTCCCCAAGAAAGGGAAGAATCAAAGAGATGATGCTTTTAATTTCTAGCATGCCATCTTATCCCAAAGATTAATGATTTCAATTGATCCCCACAATTTTTCTGGAAGGGAAATGGCTGACTTGAGGTAGATGTTCAAATGAGTTATAGAAAAAAAAAAGTTTCAACAGGAAAGCACAGGTTGTCCAGGCAATGCTGATGATCTCAACTTGAGTATCAACACACTCGGAACCATGGGGTTTCTGTGAACTGTGTCCCACAAAAGAGCAAAGCATTTAGGATCTAGTCATGCTGAGAGATAAAACTTGTGACCGAGAAGTATTTTGTCACAGAGAAAATTAAAATCATCAAAATAGAGCTTTGATATTTTTTTTCTCCAAGGTGGTTATAAGACTTGAACCAGATATCCTCTGAGCAGGAATAGCAGCAAAAAAAGAAAAAAAAAAATACAGATCCACTTTTCATTTAGAGAACTTGGCTGAATGTCAAATCACAGAAGCATGCCCTAATAGAAAGAACACAGGCCTGAGAGTCAGAAAGACCTGGGTTTTAATCTTGGCTCCACCACTTGTCTGCTGTGTGACCCTGGGCAAATCCCATCACTTCTCTGTGCCTGTTACCTCATCTGTAAAATGAGGATTAAGAGCGTGAGCTCCATGTGGGACAGGGATTGATTAGCTTGTCTTTACCCCAGCATTTAGTACAGTACCTTGCACAAAGTAAGCACTAAAATACCGTAAAAAAATTATATTGTCCTAGGAAGATGAGTATCTCCAAACCTTACCAAATTTGATCTTTCACCAAGTGCTCTAGGAGATCATAGATAGGGAAGCAAGAAATTTATGCAGATTTGACAATATGAGTAGATTTAAGTCGCTGGGTCATTTCGTTCCAGAAAATTTGCCAACATGATGGAAGAAAGAATGGATGTGAAACTTCATCCTGCTGCAAAAAATATTCCACTGTGGGTAAACAAGTTGAGAACACCTGAGAATCTAGTCACCTAATCCCAAAACACTTCTTATACACTGCAGCTTTTGCTTCATGAGATTGACAATTGTGTAGTTTAGTACAAACTAGGACTGAAATGACCTTATGCTCCGATCCATCCCAAGAAAATGATGGGTTTAAAAACTCCAGCCAGGATCTGCTACTATGCTGATCTGAGCACTTAACCATCCCACCTTGATTACTGTGTCAGCCTCCTCATTGACCTCCCAGTTCCCCTCCTCTTGTCTCTCCCCATTCCAGTCCACACACCACTCTGCTTCCAGGATCGTTTTTCTTTTCTACATATTGAAAAAAAAAATTCAGCCCACATATCCCCAGTCAAGAACCACCCTTCATTCAATTTTATTTATTGAGCACTTACTGTGTGCAGAGCACTGTATTAAGCACTTCACCAGTGGCTGCCCATCCACTTCTGCATCAAACCGAAACTCCTATCAGCTTTAAAGCACTCAATCTCACCCCCCAACCCGCCTCGCTGATTTCCTACTCCTACCCAGTCGCACCCTTTGTGCCTCTAGCGCCCATTTGCTCACTTGCCCCAACCTCACCTACCTCCCTGCTAATCCCTTTCACATGTCCTCCCTCTGACCTGGAACTCCCTCCCCCTCGATATATGCCAGACCATCACTCCCCCCCCACCCCCCCGTTGTAAACCTTGTTCAAAATCACTTCTCCTCCAAAAGGTATTTCCCCAGTAAGCCCTCATTTCCCCTACTCCCTCTCCCTTCCGCATCACCTCTGCACTTAGATCTGAGCCCTTTAAGCGCTTCATATTCACTGCATCCTTAGCCCCACAGCACTTTTGTACATAGCCGTAATTTATTTACACCCACGTCCATCTCCCTTTGAATACTGGAAGCTCCTTGTGGGCAAGGAACGTATCTATCAATTCTGTCATATTATACTCTCCCAAGTGCTTAGTACAGTGCTCTGCCCCCAGTAAGCACGAAATAAATACCACTGATTGATCTTGTTCAAAGCTCTGTGAACTCAGCAACCATAGTTGAACCAGAGTCCTAAATGGAATAACGGTCAACAGTTAATGATATAATTTTCAGAGACTACAGCAGAAGATACCTCTAAAGATGGTATTTTAGAGGCTCTGAGGTTTAAAGCTGCCAAGGCAAAGCTCGACTGCCAATTTACCAAAAGCCGCCTAACCACCGGCCTCTTCTCCTGCAAGGAGATCCAGCTGCCGCACACAGCCAATGAGAAGGCCCCGAAGCAGAAGGGAAGCAGAAGACCACATTTTATTTCCAGTGTGATGACCATGAGCCAACCCACCGCTCATTAAGACTATGGAGAAAGGTGTGTGGCACCTGCCTTTCAACAGACTGAAGCAAGCACAACAAGTCCAGGCACATTAGCTCTAAATGTCTCTCTCTTCCCCTTCTGGGGAAAACCTCCCACATTGTTGTCATTTCACCCACTCTTTTCCTCCTCCTCCTCCTTTTCCTTCCCCTTTCACCCCACCGCTGTTCTCCAGTTGTTCTCTTGGGCCAGTCCCCTCCTGTTGGAGTCTCTTCAGTTCACACTTTGAGGGTCAGGAAAGGGGCCGGGTGTGACCTGAGGGCTTCCCAAGCTTGGTGTTGGTGGGAGGGAGCCTGACAAGATGATGGGAATCCCACATTTGTCCAGACCAGGGTGGGGGTTGTGTCCCACAGACAGCAAGACACAAGGCACTTATGTCCACGTCTTCTGTCTTACGCTGTCAAGTGACCCATAGCGACTCCATGGACACATCTCTCCCAGAATTCCCCTCCTCCATCTGCAATCATTCTGGTAGTGCACCTTAACTTATTCTAATGTCTGCCTCCCCCTCTGAACTGTAAGTTCTTTGGGGGCAGGGAAGCTGTTTACCAAATCTGTTGCATTGTATTCTCCCAGGTACTTAGTACATCATCAATAAATACTGTTAATGATGAGGATGAAAATTCTGCAAACTTAAAGTAACTCCAAATTAGCACATTCTACCTTACTTTTCACCCCAGGTAGAGCTAAAGCAGGAAGGAGTTCCTCCACTATGTGAAACTTCTCCATGGTCTATTTCCAAGCAAGCAGTGGGCAGGACCAGAGTTCAAAACAGAAGCAGTTTTTGTTGTTGTTGTTTACCCCTCCACCCCCAAATTCCCTTTGAGCAAACTCCACCACATCCAGAAGGGAGTGGAGCCTTTTCATTATTGGCAGAGAAGACAAACTCCTCCATGAATGACCCACTAGCTGGAACTGAAAGTGAAACCAGCCCCTTTGCATCCTGTGATTTGTAGATCTTTTGGTTGTCCCTTCCTCTAACAACACCGCAGTCAACCCTAACCCAGGCCCCAGAATTGGGAGTCTTATATACTATCCTCACATGTCAATGGTGTTGGAAATTTTATGTTTCTGCTTTAAAAAAAAAAAAAGGTACAGGGTGGAGTGCACAATTTTATGGCCATTTTTTTGAGTTGAAACTGGTTTTTCTTCAAATAAAACCTCCAACTAAAATCTCTCCCAGATGACCATATGTAGAAAATTATAGCCTCCTTTATTTTGTATAAGCTTGTCATCAGAAGCTCTAAAACTGGCTCTAGAGAGAGTCTGAAGAATCTGTTCTCTGGAATACTTGAGCCAGCTCTTTTCAGAAATCTTGCCCCATAATGCTTTTATGCTGCTCTTTTGAAATGAAATCACTTAAAATACTGGCTTGAAGTAAGGTATTGATATTGAACTATTCCCCTTTTCAAGCAAATGAGTGATTACTGTACCGTTAATGCTAATGGGAATTGTGTGTATATCAAGAAAGTGTTAGCCTTAATTGTATGAAGTTGGGGGGGTGGCGGTGACAAAGAGGTAGAGAAATAGAGGTAATTTGTTTAAAAGGGATAACATTTTTGTTTTAAGATTATCATGCAAAATGAAATGCTTAATTCTGAATTACAGTCAGAGTTATGTGACAAATGCATTCAATGTCAGACCAGTGTGTGGTGATTGACAATGTCAAGTGAATGAATATTGCTAAGTTATGAAAAATAAAGTCTCAGGTAAGAAAATGTGTGCAATAGAAAGCATAGTATACAACATTAAAATGCATTCACAGATTTAGACTTTAGACAAAAGGGTTATAGAGAGTATTATATTTACATTTCACCACCGTAGCAGACTATAGTCAAAAGGAAACGTTACTTTGTTGCATTCTTTCAAAATATGAATATGGTACCCCCAAAACTGCCCTAAATGCAATTAGCCTGATTTTAGAAATTTATCATTTCCTTATCTGGCACTTACAGTAGATGTTTATGACCACTAGCACTTGGAAAGATTTGGGAACATTAAATCACTTAGACCACTAAGTTCCATCAAAACTGTTCTCATTTATTGCAACCTCAGGGTGGAAAGTTAAACCAGAAAAGCAGAGAGGAACCCAAACAGAGAAATTGTCAAGATTAATTCTTTGAGCAGAGCAGCTCAGCATTGCCTAACGACGTTTTTCTGTTACTATCCCATATGTGTGTCTACTTACCATCGCTGAAGAAATTTTCCATGAAGGGTAAGGCAGGTATAAAATGGCATCCTTTGCTAAGGCCAGCTCATCTCATCTTTTCCTTGCTAAGGGTACTACTGCATATGATTAAGACTCCATGTATACTGGTTCTTTACTTTCCTTTTATTTTTTTCCCCCACTGATGTGTGCCTAACTGCTTCTTTCACTTCCATTTTAAAACTAAAAGTCATGTTTTCTTAATTTTGAAGCATTTTTAGTTTGTTTTTTTAAAAATGGTGTTCCCTCCGATCCCAAGGAGAGAAAAAGTTTGCCTTTATCTGTGAACTCCTCATGGGCAGGAAACACGTCTACCAACTCTGTATTATACTCTGCCAAACATTTAAGTACAGTGCCCTGCACCCAGTAAATGGTCAGTCAATATCATGGATTTATTAACTGCAATGCTGTGTCAATTCAACCACTTGCCTTAAACTCTGGTTTCCCTCTGAACTTCCCCATCATTTCCCACTACATCTCCCATAGTAATAATAATAATAATAATGATGGCATTTGTTAAGTGCTTACTATGTGCAGAGCACTGTTCTGCACACTGTTCATAGTACACAATGCTGGGAATGAAAGGTGAGTAGGAGAGAGGAATAACAAGCTGATTGTTTATTTTAGGACCCTACAAAGTTCAGATTCTTCTGTTAGTCATTACAAAAGAGAAGATGCTTGAAAGTTAATTTCTAAAAATCCCTAATGTTTTCTTTCTCTGATATGGGGAGGTATATATGCTCAAAATGGCATTCCTCCCCTAGACTACATTCTGCTCAGCTGTTGAGCATTTTAAGGCAATTTCTAGGATCCCATTTTAACATGCAATTGTGGTGGGAGAGGAGATTTAAGAGCTGAAGTCTACAGAAAAATATATTTAATATAACCCATGTTTCTAGCACTAAACACTAGGAAAATACAAACATGTTTATCTTCCCTTTTCCTCATATTATTTCTGGTCTCACAAAATATAAAAATGATTACACACACACAAAAAAAGACAACAATGAGTCCTAATGGCAATCTAAAGTTTTTGGATCTTTTGTGTGGCCTTTTTGGAAAGAGCAAGAGCCTGGAAGTCAGAGGACCTAGGTTCTAATCCAGATTCTGTCACTTGCCTGCTGTAAGACCCTGGGCAAGTCACTTATCTTCTCTGTGCCTCAGTTTCCTCATCTGTAAAATGGGGGTGTTTAACCCATTGTCCCTCAGACTGTGAGCCCCATGTGGGACAGGGATTGTGTCTGACAACTTGTTTCTACCCCAGCACTTAGTACACTGCTCGGACTATAATAAGCACTTTATTATTATCATCATCATTATTCTTCTTGTTGAAACTGACATTTAGGAAACCTCAAACTGAAGAACTATAATAGTATACTGTTTGGCCAAAGGTAGCATATGCAAGCTGGGAGGGCATATTAATCATTTCAAGGAGGACAGTCTCAAAATAGAACATACCAATGAGCAGTGATGAGGGATGATAGAAGACAGATCAGGCCGGCATGTGGCATATACTTATGCACTTCCCACGGCACTTATCTACATATCTATAACATTCATATTAATGTCGCTCTCCCCCTCAAGGGTATAAGCTTGTTGTGGGCAAGGAATAAATCTACCAACTGTTATATTGTACTTTCCCAAGCATTTAGTACACTGTGCTGAATACGGTACGCGCTCCATACATATAATTGATTCACTGATGTGGCAATCAGGAGAAGTATTGTTCTCCTTGAGCAGAGTTCCCGGCAAATCAGGAGACCAAGAGGCAAGGCAGAAAGTGACAAACAAGAGACTATTTTTCAATGCACATCGGACGGTTATGCACCAATCTTTCCAGCCACACCCGTGCAACATGGATAGGATTTCACAGTCAGTGGTGTCATCTTTAAGGCCAGCTACATGCGTTATCCATAAAATGTTGCCAAGCATGGCAGTTCTGCTCCAGGTAGATTATGGAACTTGGTCAGGCTGAAGGCAGCTATATAACTTCAACAGATGTGAGGACTGCAAGAGATATTGCCAAGAGCTTTCAAAGATTAAAGGGAGAGGCAAGATGTTCTAACATTGCCACCATCAAATTTTCCTTATGTTATTTAAAGATATAGAGGATAGGTTTCCACCTTGTGTTTTCCTTATGTTAGCTTGAATGAAATACTGATTGGATACATAACACACAAAAACACAGTCTATTTCTTTAGAAAAAAAGACCAAAGGTTGTAAATAAGAGTGAACATCCAGAACAAAAGGATCTTTACTCTGGATTTAATTTAAAATCATTTATATGGCTCTGGCAATTAGAGTGGTCATTATTGTCCCTAATATACATTGCAAGACATCTTTATAAGGCTCATAATGGGAAATGTTAAGAATAATGGAACACATGTATCCTCCACATTTCCATAACCAGTATCACTACACAGGCAATTTAGTAATTCTATGAGATAATGATGAACTTGTGAAACAGTACGTGAAATATTAAATTGCTTGTATAAGACATTTGTTGTGAAGCTGATGCCATATTTTCGAGTAGCTGAATTGTATTTTCAAACCCCAATTTTACCTGCATTATGTATTAATGCTCTTTGACATTTGAGGGTTTGGGAGAAAAACAGTATAATTTTAAGCACTCATAAAATCTTGAAGGTCTTTCAAAAGTCAATTGTCACTTCATTTGTTTATGGTTGCTGTTTGACCTATAACTTCTGTATAGAAGCAACACGGCTAAAGCAGATTTTTGTGTTCGATATTTTCAATGTGTAATACATTTAACTAGTAGAATTGAATACATTACTATTACATCTAAAAAATTATAACCTTATTGATATTTATCTTACCAATTGTATTTGTTGTACATTAATATAATTCATGTAAATTTAATTTGTACTCTGCTTTGAGGTTGGACATTAACTAGTGTCCCTGGAATATTGCATTTTTATGTGACTCCTTGAAAATGTGCTTCCTTTATAGAAGAAATAAACTGTAATGTTAAAGTACTGACCATTCTGTGCAGCATTTTATAGCATGCACCTGGTCTGAGACCATCCATTGTGGGAGTAGCAATCAAGATTTTTGGAAAAGACGTTAGTACTAAGACTGCAACAGTTTTCTGGCAAACCCAAAGGGATTAACTGCCCATTAAAATTCTCTCAAAATCTCTAGGTCTAGATGATTTTCTTGAATAAGTATTCAAAAATGTTTGCAGATTTCCCCTCATTGATCCCCATCCCAAGGGCTCTCCAACTCAGATGCATATTTGAATTTCCCCTATTCCTTCCTTCTAGGTTTCATGATTTCTGGTGAATAAATTGCAAGGGCTACAACAAGTACTCACGCTCTTATCTCGGTGTCTCGTTGGCCACATGGGACAAAAACTGATAAAAATTCATGGAATCCACTTGAGTCTTATTGACCTGAGTGATATCTTACCAGTTCTAAAGCTAATATCTGGAGGAAGCCTTCCCTGACTAATCTTTCATACAACCCAACCATATTACCCCTCATACTGTGCATACTATGCAGTTGACTTCACCCTATAACCACTTAGGTACTCACACCACACTCCCCCTCACAGCACTTATGCACATAGCTCCAATCTGCCCTCAGTTCCATTTCACTCCATGGAAACTGCCCTCAGTAAAGGTCATTAATGATCTCCTTCTCATTCATTCATTCAGTCATTTATTGAGCGCTTACTGGGTGCAGAGCACTGAACTAAGCACTTGGGAAGTACAAATCGGCAACATAGAGAGATGGTCCCAACCCAACAACAGGCTCACAGTCTAGACGGGGGAGACAGACAACAAGACAAAACAAGCAGACAGGTGTCAATACCATCAAAATGAATAGAATTCTAGATATGTACACATCATTAATAAAATAGAGTAAGACGTACAAATATACACAAGTGCTGTGGGGAGGGGAAGGAGGTAGGGCAGGAGGAGGAAAGGAAAAGGGGGGCTTAGTCTGGTAAGGCCTCCTGGAGGAGGTGAGCTCTCAGTAGGGCTTTGAAGGGAAGAAGAGGGCTAGTTTGGCAGATGTGTGGAGGGATGGCATTCCAGGCCAGAGGCAGGATGTGGCCCAGGGATCAACGGCAGGACAGGAGAGAACGAGGCACAATGAGGAGGTTAGCGGCATAGGAGCAGAGGGTGGGGGCTGGGCTGTAGAAGGAGAGAAAGGAGGTGAGGTAGAAGGGGGTGAGGTGGTGGAGAGCCTTGAAGCAGAGAGTGAGGAGTTTTTGCATGATGTGCAAGTTGACAGGCAGCCACTGGAGATTTTTGAGGAGGGCAGTAACATGCCCAGAGCACTTCTGTTCAAAGCTAATACGGGCAGCAGAGTGACGTATAGACCGAAGCAGGGAGAGACAGGAGGATAGGAGATCAGAAAGGAGGCTGATGCAGTAATCCAGTCGGGATAGGATGACAGATTGATTCTTACCAAATCCAATGGCCTCTACTCCCATCCTAATCCATTTCAACTTCTCAAACCTGGCTCCACCACTTGTCCATTGTGACACCGCTGTGACACCTTGGGTAAGTCATTTAACTCCTCCGTGCCTAAATTACCTCATCTGTAAAATGTGGATTAAGAATGTGAGCCAGACTCGGTCCGATTTGATCAGCTTGACCAGTGCTTAAGAGGGGGCCTGGCACAGACTGAGCACTTAAATGCCCTTAAAAAAATAGCTTTGGAGATCCACGGGTTAGCATGGGGATCTTAAGTTGCCAACTATGCTATAAGGGACATCTCTTTTTAAAGTGACATTTTGGGCACCCCAAGTTTTGAATCCTAAGTTTCAAATACTAGGTCCCCAAAACATCTTGCTCCACTTTTGTCCACAAGGGCAAACAGAGCATGGAAAAAAAAAAAAAGATAATATTGGATCAAATGATAGAATCAAGCTGGAAAATACTATCCTCATGAACATAGAGTCATTGATTTCAAAGAGAGCTCTAGACTCAGATGATCTCCCCATAGTGAAGGGTATAACAATGGATGAATCTTCTATTGGGAATTGTGTTGGTTTCATATTCAGACTGGCCAAATGAAGAGGGTCATTGTAATTGAATTTGAAATGCTAAGCTCTCTCTGCCTTTATCTTTTCCAGTATAATATACTACGACAAAAGACTGAATGCCTTAGAGTATACATTCTTGTTGGCCCACACAGACAAATCAGTGGGAAAAACAGGATATTCATACTTAAGTAGGTATTCAGGACCAGAATACAACCCAGAGCATGTTAAAGCCTGCTTCATTAAACTGACATGCCAGAGTAAAACTGAATATCGATGCTGGTTCGTTGTTGTCACTGTTTTGATTTAGGAAATACATTTTTTCTTAAGACATTCCATTTATCACTATTATAAAATTTATAGCTAAATTGCCTTAAAAAGCGTATTGAGTTTCCTATTGTGACGAAAAACAATGGACCCTTTGTATAATGAAATGGAATTGAAAGAAAGTGGACACAATATCATTATCCTATATTACAAGCCATTAAATAGCAAGTGGGATTTAAATGGATTTAGTTTGCTGGTCCAAGTAGTTTTAAAGCAACTGTGTTGAGGTTCATCCATTGTACCAAAAAACCAAAGACTTGGACTAAAAGGATTGAAGATTTTGCTGCTGTGAAAAAAACCACTTTCAAAGATAATTAAAATGAAAAGAGAAATATAATCCATCAAGTAGCCATTCTATTTAGACGAAACTTTCTCATCTGGCAATCACACCATGGATGGAAAAACTTTTCTGATGTTACTTTATTTCTTCTTTCAGCCACTATAAACATTTTGGATTGATACTATTTTTTGTATGCATTCTGGAGATAAAGTTTAGATGGCTCCATGAGTCACGAATTCCAAATGCCAAGACACACAGGACTATACTTTGCAGTGTTTGGTTAATGTAAAAACATTTATAAAAGCTAATTTATTCCCCAAGAATACATATAATTCTAAATGGTCTTCAGTCCAAGAACTTTCAAAATACTTTGGCAGTGGATGAGAAACTTATTTGTGCTTTGGTGGCAGTCATGGAATAGTTGGAAATAGCTTGCTAAATAATATTTCACTATGATTTTCTTCTTGGGGGAAAAGGAAGTGATGCAGTTCTTTTCAAACCTATTGGATTCAGATCCAAATGAGCCCAACATTCCTTCCTCCTCCCTTACTACCCTAGAGGCCAAATGGGTTATCTTTACTTAACATAAGCAAATAGATATACAGAGATTCTTTTCACCTGGTATCATGGTGCACTACAACCTACACTGGGTAACCCTAGCGAGTAAAAGAGAAGAATCCGTGATGGGGATGTGATTTGCTTAAGGGACATTTGGAGACTTGTGAGGTTGTCTGGGCAGCCTATTAATTCTACCAATTCTGAGGTGAAGGGGTTAAACTATGGCCCAATATGGTGCCAATTCCCTTTCCCCCCAAAATGACAGTCCACATCCCACCTGGGTCATGGAATCTTAATCCCCATTTTCCAGATGAGGTAACTGAGGCCCAGAGAAGTTAAGTGACTTGCCCGAGGTCACACAGCAGACAAGTGGCAGAGGCCCAGGCCCATGCCCTTGGTATTTGGCCCTGCTGCTTCTCTACTTCCCATGCTCCCGGCATGCTTTCCACGCTCCTAGCTAATGCAGGGAGATGGATCGCAGGCAACACAAGCTCTTTTGAAGAGCTGGGAGAACCCTGACTGTGGCGGCCTAGATTGGGGTCCACCCCTGCTGTGGGGGTCAGCTCTAGGTTCCCCCCACACACACTTTAATTTTGAAGGAATAATGATACTAATAGTTTGTTAAGCACTTCCTATGTGCTAGGCACTGTATTAGCGCTGGGGTGGATACAAGCAAATCAGGTTGGACACAGTCCCTGTCCCACATGGGGCTCGATGTCAACCCCCATTTTACAGATGAGGTAACAAGCCGAGGAGTGAAGAGATTTCCCTTGAGGGAAATACAGCAAGTGGCAGAGCTGGGATTGGCCTAAGCTGTTTGTACTGTATCTACCCCAGAACTTAGTACTTAAATTCATTTATTCATTCAATCGTATTTATTGAGCACTTACGGTGGGCAGAGCACTGTACTAAGCGCTTGGGAAGTACAAGTTGGCAACAGATAGAGACAGTCCCTACCCAACAATGGGCTCTCAGTCTAGAAGGGGGAGACAGACAACAAAACAAAACAAATTACCAAAATAAATTAGTAAATATGTACAAGTAAAATAGAGTAATCAATCTGTACAAACATATATACAGGTGCTGTGGGGAGGGAAAGGAGGTAGGGTGGGGGGGTTGGGGAGGGGGAGAGGAAGGAGGGGGCTCAGTCTGGGAAGGCCTCCTGGAGGAGGTGAGCTCTCAGTAGGGCTTTGAAGGGAGGAAGAGAGCTAGCTTGGCAGATGTGCAGAGGGAGGGCATTCCAGGCCAGGGGGAGGACGCGGGCCGGGGCTTGACAGCGGGACGGGCGAGAATGAGGCCCAGTGAGGACGTTAGCGGCAGAGGAGCGGAGGATGCAGGCTGGGTTGTAGAAGGAAAGAAGGGAGGTGAGGTAGGAGGGGACGAGGTGATGGAGAGCCACAATTATTATCAATCATTTATCGAGTGCTTACTGTGTGCTCAATTATTATTACTCTTGATTGTACTAGCCAGTGAGGAAATAGTAATTGATGAGCAAAAACTGAGTTCCTGCAACCTTCATAGAAAATCCACATTACCAGTTTACCTACTGCTGACTGGCACGAGTTACTCACTAGGTACTTTTGGAAGTGTATTAACTCTTTCAGGTCACTAGGTTACAGAAAAAAGGATACCCTTTAATTCTCACTTCAGTTCACTCAGTGACATCACAGTAGCCGGAAGGATTTAAAGCACTTTCCCAAAGTGTCTAACACCCCCAGTAATAGTAGGTGTGACGCCTTAATCAAGTTCAACATTTCCTTAATTGTTTTCCTGCCTCCATCCCTTTATACTTGGGTCCCTGAGCTTCAGTTTCAACCCCTATCATTTTGCATTTCCCATAGAGTAATAAGATGCAGTTTCCCTTGTCCATCCTTGAATTCCTATAGTCTCTTGAAAAGCTATCAGGAGAGACTTAACTGTGCAGTGAAAACCAATTTTACTTGTCACTGGGGAGTCAGAGCTATGAAACGAGCTCCCGGATTTCTTTCCTTCGGATATGGAAAGAAATGAGAGAAGGTGATAGCTGAAGACAGGGAGCAAGGTGCTTTGCACATTTCATACACAGCACCTTAAATGAGCCTATCTTGTATATGAAATCGATTCTGTGAGTTTTCTCTTCCTTTCCCCTTGCCTCATTGTGTTCTTTGGAGAGAAGATTCTCTGTTTCCTTCCCTCTCAATAACCTAATCTTAAAATCCAGTTTCATTGGAAAAAAAACAACAATGGGCTAGTTGATCTCTTACAAGATTGCCTCTGACAATGCTTGGATAGTTCACAGTCCCTCAAAAGGCCTCTATCTGTGAAAGCATACTATTATCTGAACAGTCAATCCCTAATTGCTATGTTTTGGAAAGGCTGCTGTGGACCTCTCTCCTGAGAATGTATTCCATAAAAAATGATATTCAATTAGAATTTGGACTGGAGCTCCTTGTAGCCATTATCCTTCAGGTTTCTATCAAGTTAAATCCAATAATTCTGAAGATGTTCATCAGCTAGTTTACACAGTATCCGAGGCCCCATCGGTTATATTTTTTGAACGCTTCTCTGCACAGGGCTATGTACTATGTGCTTGGAAGAGTGCAATGTAACAGTGTTGGTAGACACGTTCCCTGTCCACAAGTTTACAGCCTAGAGGATGAAAACATCTATGATGTCTGTAGAACAAATTCTTTTTCTGTATCTTACTAGAACTCAAAGTCCCAGTAGGGAAAATTAGAGGATTCCCTGCTTATCCAAGAATCCTGAAAAGTCTCATCACGGAAAAGATGACATAAAACCAAGACTGGTTCTCCCTTTTAGAAGCTCATACAACAACCCAAAATCTCTAGATACAGAATCCCCAGAGATCTCTATGTCTTCTGGCAGAGGCATCCTTATCTCACAACAGAGGCAGCATAGCAACGGTCATACGAGATAGGGGAGTGATACTCACTGTCCAACCAACTCAACACCACTTGGGTGAGACTGCCAGCCAGGGCCCCAGATGGACACTCTCGGGGGATGAGGAAATAGGAGCCTAATGGAATGAATAGGTTTCAGTCTGGCTCTCAGTAAAACATACGTACCTGCACCCCTTCTTTCTTTCCCTAACAAGAGTTGGGCTATTTATAATAACGATAGTATTTGTTAAGCACTTACTATGTAACCCAGAGAAGCGTCAGGGTTGATGGCATATCTGTAGTGGGCCCCCTTTAGAACCATTGCAGATTCGCCCAATGTTAAAACTGCACTGCTGTCAGTCCCACCCCATAGCACAGCGCTTTTAAAGGTGTGTACTGAAGGTAGTATAGCAGAGTCATCCAGCACCTCTGTACAGTGAGAAAACAAATATCCTCCCTTTTCATAGTGACCTGGAGGAATTCTAAAAGCCTCTTTTCCCAATAATCTCATGCCTCTGCTCTATTTATGTCCCCATCCACGAGAGGGAGAATGAAGTTAACTGTGAAAATTAGGTTTTTGAAAAGTAGAATAAAAGCATAATAGCTCACCCATATTTTTTTTCCATTATTAGAATTCACTTCAGAATAGATTAGCAGTATTAAAGTTGATATACTATGAGCTTAAATTTCTGAAGCAATGCTTTCTTTTGAGTCCTGAATGCCTATAGATTAGTGTCATTTTTTCCTGAAACCACCACTGAGTCATCCAGATTTAAGCAAACTGTCGACAGAAAAACTTTCATGACATGGAAAAAATATTTCATTTCACTTTTCCCTCCCATCAACTTAAATCAAAATGAGAGTTCTGAAACCTCTTAAATGCTTCATTAAGATAAGCAAAGGTATTTATAATTGTTTCTAAATAGTTGTGCTAATAGGACTGATTGCAAAAAAATAATTCCTATTGGAGTTTCTGGATTTTTTTAAAAAACACAGTATGCCATGTCCACATTAAATTACAGTATTTTCCAGGCTGTCTTAAAAAAAAATGCTTCTCTCTATTGATGTATAAACATTTTAGCCAAAGCATTCAAGCAACGTAAAATGGGGAAATGAATTGACATTTTCCTAAACATATGCACATTACAAGTGCATTGAAGAGCATTAAAAGTCATGGGATCACTCATTTCATTCATGAATAAACTCCCAGGACTAGCATTCACATAAACAAACAAAATTCAAACTTCTTACCAAATTGGGTGGGACTGACTTCACTGGTATGCCACAATAATTAATGGTAGCATTAATTCATGTGTCCATTTCTAAATAGCATTTGGAAATGTATTCTATATTTTTTTTAAAAAAGCCTTACTGGGTTGTGTCTAAATCCCTAAATGAAACATTCATCTCATTTGAACGGATAGCCATTCTATCTCCCTGTTAAACTATGAGCCCCATGGGTGTCATATCTGATTATATTGTAATTTACTCCAGATCTTAGTAGAGTGTTTGGCACATAGTAAGCACTTATAAATATCACCATAATTATAGGGGTGTTGGTGTGGGGAAAAAAAGAAAACCTAGAACATGGAATTTCAACTTAATAGAACTTTTGTGTTTTTTTTTCCCCCATGATCAATACCAATGATGATTGATTCTCATCTTCCTCACCACACGGGAAGAAATTGATGTACTCCAAACTATTGCAGTCATTGTAAACAATACACTGAACTAGGTCCTTTGATCAGAATCAGGCATTCCTAGGCTTAAAGTGGGAATTAATTACTGGAACCCTTACTTGCTTACTGCTGCCATCAGCTTCTTGTGGAAAACCACCATCCTTCCCACAAGAAACGTTTGACAAAAGTTATCAAGCAAAACCCTTAACTTCCTTTTCTCCAAGACAAATAACCCCACACCCTCCACTAATCTATGGCATTTATTAAGTGCCTGCTGAGTGTGAAGGGCTGCACAATGCATAGAAGCAAGATACCAGTTCCTTACTTAAAATATGTGGGGAGAGAGACACATTTTAAAGAAAGGAACAAAGAGCAAGCAGGAGATAATACAAATATATTAGGGAGAAACATAACTAAATTGAATGCATAATGAAATGTACAAATATATTTACATAAATGCTGAGACTAGGAAAAAGTACTTGAGTGCTCAGATTGTTTGTTGGGTTGATGGTAATTAATAGGGGAAGGCAACAATCTAATAAAGCCATTCCCAGTTTAGACCAATGTTCCAAATAGCCCAATATTCTGTTGCCAACAGTACAGCAAAGGTGCTTGTAGGTATAGTGTAATGGTTTCCTTCTTTGATGTCAATCCTAATTGTTGGTGCTCAATCACCTAACACCTTTATATTTCCCTTTAATAATCCCCTGTGTGCACCTCATCCATTTATTCATTCAAATGCTTCAAATTGGCTGATAATTCTGTTCTTTACTTTTGGTGATAAATTCCATATTTACTACCTGTTCCCTTGACTATTTCACAGTATTCTAGTTAACCCAACACACAACCTTAGCTCATTTGAACTCTGCCCTTTCCTCCATTCCCATTACCTCCCCTTCCTCATTGGCATCCCAAACCCAATTGCCATCACCAATTTCAGTCAAACTCCCTTTCAGAGTCTCCTGTGCCCTTTTCTTCTGACAATCTTTCTACTTTGCCAGTAAAGAGTTACCAGAGAATAAATTAAATCTCCTCTAAATTAAACTCATTGCCGCTAGAGAGCTTGTCTACTGCCTGTTATATTGTACTCTCCTAAGTGCTTGGTACAGTGCTCATCACAAAATAAGCACTCAATAGATATAATCCTCAATCAGAAGGCCTATAGGAGGAGATGAGATTTCCAAAGGGCTTTGAATTTGGGGAGAGCAGTAATCTTCTGGATGTGAAGTGGGAGGGAGGGGCAATGAACCAGAGACAAAGGTAGCATAGTAGATTGGTTTGAGAGGAATAAAGCATGCAAATAGATGTACCGGGACACAAACAAGGAGAAAGTAGTGGACCGAGGTCTGATTGAGTGCTTTAAGTGTCTTCAACACCAATACTTGCTCTCCTTATAATTGCTCTCCTCCTCTCTGCTCCCCTGGTCTTCATCTGAACCCCTGACTGTGCCCTGAGGGGCTAAGACTGCTAGATGAGTTGTGGACACGTTGAGGAGGGTGGCAGTGTCAGCAGCAATAGTGAGGTCCACAACACTGGAGAAGGATCTACAATATCAGATCAGTATCATTCGTGCAGAGTGGAGGAAATTAAATTATAAATCAACCTGAAATCTGGAAAGTTCTCACTCTCAATTGAGTCTAATAAGTCCTGTAAAGAAGGTGGGGTTTTTATTCTATTCTCTTGATTTCATTTTGGCAAGGTTGGAAGACAGCAGCCCAACCCAGGGTGCAACAAGGAAGTTTCCAGGAAACCTGTCAGAGGAGGGTTGGGTAGGATGGGACAGATAAATCAATGAAATTTGAATGTGAGCAGAAGTAACTTCCCCACTCTGTTTACATGGAAGCTTTTGGTGTATTCTTTTACCACTACTGTAAAAATAAATCCAGTGTACATCAAGCTGATTGTGTGGTAACCCTCACCCTACTCCAAATAAAAACCCTATGAGATGATTATTCCAGATTCATGGACAATCTTTTGTTGAAAACAAGGACCGGCTCTGCAAGTGAACACATTAGTAGGGCAAAGGACTATCTTTGCAAACCTATGGTATTTTCACACATTGATATTTTCTGGCACATCCAAGCATGAAATCCCCATCAATATTGTCATCTTTGAGTGGCAGAGACACATTTACATGCATCTATAAAAACCATCACTCTTTGCTAACTACCATTATGATGCATTCAATACCAAGATACTGCTACATTGATATCACCAAAAAGTAAACTGCAGGGAGTGTGTGACATTTTCATTTTTGATTACAAAGTTTACATGCCCAAGTTTGATTTCTTATCAACACACTAAATTTCTCTCTCAGAGCTCAGAATCCAAGCTACACTTTGCATCTTTCAGAATAACTTGTCTAAATACTGCAGTATGGCAGGTGGTAAACTGTTTGTTACAGAGGGAATGTTAGAATAGCATTTCAGAAATTGGGTAACTTGGGAAGCATTAGTGGCAATGAATGAAAGTGAAATGCCACTTAACTAATACCTGCTATTGCTTAAAGCTCTCCAGAGCAGGGCTAGCCAGGAATTGTTTTTAATTCAAAAAATTATTTACTAGACAGATTTTAGCACATTGTGTGTCAACCCATAGCCACATAATTCAAAGGTCTTCTGTCCTTTGAAGCTAAATAACATCTGCATTGTATTACCTGGAAAAATAAACTATTTGGCTGTTGCATTTCAGTACTGGCTATAAATTTATGTGAGTCGTATGAGGGTTTAATGTTTTTCTTTTTCTCTCTGTGCAAAAGGGTTTTCAAAATTGTTTTGATAGAAAAATGAAAGCTCTTTTTTCCTACTTCTCTACTTAATGTCATTGAGCTGACATTTGAGTAAATTATGAAAAGTCAAGAACCTAAAAGCATGGAAGTCCATTTATAATCAGGTGCAATTTTTGTAGAATAGAAAGAAAAAATCCAATAGATGAAGTGTGCATAGAGAAAGCTGAGGTGCTTTGTTATATTAATAATTTAGTTTTCATTTTCATCTTAATTCCTCATATTTTGTTGGGTTTTGTTCTCTCTAACAGAAGCAGCATGAAAAGTACTCAGCAGGGGAGCAATTTTCAGAACTTTCATACTTATGTCTGTGTATGCCAGATTTTTCTACAATCTGATTTCAATCACAGCCGCTGGTGATACTATTTGCACTATGTAAGGACAGAGTCGGTCAATATTTTGCTGTTAAAGGGTGGCATCTCCAGTGAATCATTTTTTTGACCATAGCATGAAGTGATGTAGATGCAGGAATATTATACATCAGAAGAGTCCCTTCATTTTGACTGCCTACTAGTCAAGCCCATGAAATGCACCTTGGTTCTACAGATCCCAGTTACTAAAAGTTTGCCCAGGATTACAGTGACTATTTGCTTACCTCTTCCTGAGTGAACGATGCTTCTTACTTCTTTGGACCCACCAGCCAAAGGAGTAATCAGTGAGAAAGAAGCATATGTTTGGCCTAAATAATACAGTAGAATTTGACAATACAGCCTGCCTCTGTGTACTTGGCTGATGGAGGAAAACAAGGCAGGAGGAAAATGTAGAACTACAAAAATCATTTTTAGTCTCCTTCCTCATTTTATTATTAATTTGTGCTTCCTATCTAGGTCAGGGGAGCTGTCGGCCTAGCACTATCTTCATTTGGTTTATTCGTTTATTCGTGTTTATTCATGTAAACGTTTATTCGTTTACAGACACCACTTCTATCAATGCAGTCTTACTTGTAGTCTTATTGCTCTGTTCAATAAGCATGTATGTGCTTTCTCAGAATGGCAGTGAAAGAAATCTGACAGCTAAGATTTTATTCAATTGAGAGATAACTCTCTTGATGAATTTTCAATAAATCATTCAAGAAAGAACTATGCGTTTTTTGGGGGAAAACATTTGCACGGATATTTCTACCATCCAAAGATGATCTCCATAGCTAATGTATTTGGTAGGTGAGCCATATTTGCCACCTGTCGAGTGTGAAAAGTCAGAATTTAACCTGTTCTCTTGTGTCATCTTGTAGTCTATTCCAATAGGCTGATCTCCTTTTCACACCTGATCTACTACTGTACATAGTTTGGCCCTCCAAAATGAGTCACTGTAAAGAGGCTAGCTCCTTGTGGGCAGGGAACAGTCTATCAACTCTGTGATACTGTACTATCCCAAACACTTAGTACAGTGCTCCACACATAGTAAAGAACTCAAAAAATGAGTGATTGATTGAGAGACATTCCCCTACTCAAGAATGGAGAGAGTGCTCCATTCACAGGCCATTTCAATGTGCCTTAGTCTAAGGGGACATGGCTGGGACGCTGCAATTACAAGACTTACGGCCAAATGCAGTCAGAGACAATCAGTCCTGTGGGTGACATCAGACCACTCGTTTTTATAGCCTCCTAATGCCATTTCTGAAGCTATATGAGAAAATTGCTTCGCCAGCAACAGGCAAACAATTCAATCCTTCGGCAAGGCACAGAAGAAAGCTTTTTCTCTTTTCCATGCCCAGATACATACATTGAATGTATCCTCCCAGGTATAAAGGAGAGAACTGGGCTTATTCTTTGATAGAATATGAGCACAATAATCACCACCATTAGTAGATGGGATTTTTCCATCAGTACCTGCTCCAACCCAGGAAGGGTGAGAAATCCATGACTGCAATCTTTTTTTTAAAGACAGTGGCTGCTGGACTCAGGGTTATGAAGGGACCTGAGACCAATTACTCACAACACCCCAATGCTCTTACTCTATCGATGTTTTTGTGTTCTTACTTTTTCAGCATTCCTTATGCATACATCACCAACCCCCTCTCTCTCCTTTCTTCTTAGAGATTGAGGTGCCCTTGGGAACCAGGAGACTACTACTTATCTGTGTATCTCCCCCCCATTAACATCAATGGTATTTATTGAGCACTTACTACACAAAAAGCACTAAGTGCTTGGGGGAGTATGATACAATATGGTGTTTTGCATACAGTAGCTGCTTAATATTATTGCTATTATTACCTATACTTATTAAATGCTTACACTGTGCAGAGCAACAAATGAGGCACATAGGAACATATTAGAAAAAGAGAATGCCCCAGTCTTCAAGGAGCTTACAATATAATGGATAAAGGGACAGTAATAACGACCATAACAAAAACAGCAGCAACCTGAATCTTTGGTCACAGAAAGTCTCTGAGCCCTTCTAGACTGTGAGCCCATTAGAGACGGTCCCTACCCAACATGTCACCAACTTGTACTTTGTAAGCGCTTAGTACAGTGCTCTGCACATAGTAAGGGCTCAATAATATGACAATGAATGAAAGGAATAAAACCCTTCACTTCTCATAACACCTTCACATCAGTCCATCCTTGCCGCTCCTCCCACTGACAGTCTCCAGAGGCTTATGTGTCTCATAATAATGTTAAACAACAACAAAAACAGTATGACAGTGTCCTGGGAGCAGGTTCAGTCCACAGCAAAGAGTCCAGGGGTCTGAAAGTATTTACTACTACCTGAGAGTTTAGCTGTGAAGCCATCAAGTGCTGTAGAAGAGAAACAGACTTCCTCCTTAGAAAAGTATGATCCTTTCTCCATTTCCCAACCAATAAAGCCCTATCTCACACAGTCACCAACTGTTGGTGGATTGGTGGCCGTTTACTATTATAAGTGCTTAGTACAGTGCCCTGCACAAGCTAAGCATCCAATACCACTGACTATGTGGTAGGTAGGTGGATATATCCCCCTCCCATTATGCCCACAGGTTGTTTCTATAGACTTCATGTATTTTGTCTCTTGTAGACTGATAGGATGTTAAGACATGTCCTGGAAATATAGGCTCTGAATATTTTAGCTCAGATAAATTTACGTTGTTAGTGGTACAAGATTGCTACTTCTGTTTCACTCCAGTTGAAAATAATGCCACAAGAAGAAATTATGTTAATGCAACTCTTCTGAACAAAGTAGGGGGTTGGGGCTTCTTTGGTAAAATTTTTTGGGTTATTCATATCAACTTTATAACCACCCCTTGGGAAATACTTGAATCTAACATTTTGTATCTAAAAATAACTACAGTATTTTTGAATCCTTGATCTTAGATAACTCAAATTACACATTTCAGATATACAGCAAGGGGATATAAGAAATTTATATGTCTAAATGATCAGGCATTTAAAGTTTAAATATGTATTTACTATTTGATATGTATGTGTATTCTATATGTGAGCATATTTGCACATAACCAAATCAATCATATTTGAGCACTGTTTGCAGAACACTGTACTATGCACATGGGCGAGTACAACAGAAAAGTGTTGGTAAACACACTCCCTGCCCATAATGAGGTTGCAGTCTAGAGGATGTGGGTATGTATGCATGCTATCTAGATTTACTTCCTATTTCTTCAAATCATGTGTTTCCATACTTAGGAACCCTAGTAGAAAAATTGACAAATCCTAACTATTTTTGCCAAAATCTCAATCCTGGGCAGGGCAGTATCTGGACCACTCTTCTGTTGGATTATCCATCCAGAAGCAGTGGCACCTGGAGCCAGTCCCAGGCTATAATTTGATCCCCTGGAAAATAATTGTATCGCTTCCTCCATGTGCTTATTTCCCTTCTTTGACACTTCCAGGCTGATCTTCAGCCAATAATATAAACACACAGCAGAGCTAGGACTTCAGAGGAGGAGGAGGAGGGAAAAAGGAAAAAAGTATTGTTAAGGGGTACACCAGCAGTATGACCTTGTTCAATCATATCTGCCAGCTAAAGGCATTGATTTAAGAGGACCATTTACAGGTGACTTCCTCAGTGCTTCCCCCAGAGAGGATCGGACTGGTGGATCAATTTGCCTGTTGAGACTTCAGGAACTGAATGGCGGCAAAGAAAACAGTTGTGAGGATGTGGAATCAAGACAGCCTCTGGAAAACAGCATTGCTTAGTGGATAAGAGCTTGGGCTTGGGAGTCAGAAGAACCTACATCCTAATCCCAGCTCCACCTCTTGTCTGTTGTACGACTTTGGGCAAGTCACTTCACTATGCCTCAGTTACCTCATTGTAAAATGGGGATTACACAGAAGCAGTTAACATACCACTGTTATTGACCTGGAATTAGAGTTCCAGACCACAACCTAACTCAGTCTGACAACCCCTGGATTGTAGCATGTGAAGTGAGTCTGTGCTGTCGGGTCCCAGGGCATTTCAAAAATGGCTGAGAACTCTCTTCCAGAGCTGGTAATCCAATAAACACAAGAATTATTTATTACAAGGGGTATTGCCCGGATGCATGTTGGGCCTCCACAACCTGAAGTGATGGGGATGTGCAGGTATATGCCAGCCAGGCCCATGCCAGACGCAACTTTGTCCCAATCTGACCCAACCCAAGGGATTCAGGACCACCGTGGATTAATAAACTGAGGGAACCCAATATAGGTCTCCATGGAGAGACTTAGATCTCTTGGCTGCACATCTTTCCTCTAATCAGCAGATAGGAATCACTCCGACCCATACCTCTCAACTAGTCGAAGGCAGAGAGATTGAGTAGCATTTTACCTTCTATTCCTTGAAAAGGACAACAAAACTGCTGGTTTGGATTAGGTTAGAAGATATACTGGGTAGGTTAGAAGATTTTCCCGTTCCCTTTTTATGGACAATCTTCTGTTTTACATCCTATCTGGTCTTCAACAATGGGACATTACTAGGGCTTCCACAGGGAATTTTTTATTAGTTTAAATTTTAATTTGCTATTACCCTGAAGTATTTTCCTTATAATTAATGTGATGCTTATTTTTAGTACTTGTGCCAGGAGGCAATTTTACCAAGGATGCAATTTTTATTTTTAATTGAAGGGACAAGAACTTAGAAAAGCTAAATACCAGGAAGAAGCTATTTCATAGCATCTCCTTCCGTTCATCTAAAGAAAAAAAAAATCGGGACCTGTGTTCTTTGCCACTTACCTGACATGTTACCTGAGCAAGTTAAAAATTCTTTGGGCCTTAGTTACCTCATCTGTAAATTGTTCTCCCTCATTCATCCTGTGAGCCCCATGTGACAAAGGGAATACATTCAATCTATGCACATTTTATCTATCCCAGCACTTGCACACCAAATAGCACAACAAATCACACAACTAACAACTTGGGCCAATCCTATGATCAGAACTGTGTTTGGGAAAAGAGCAGGTAGAAGTAGGTGAGCATCCCTATATGGCTCTCCCAGGATTCAATTTCTGGGGTCCCTGAACTCCCCAACTCCTTTGCAGAATGTGTGACTAGTTTCTCCTCTTTCAGCCTTTATCATTTGGTGGGGGAAAAGGCTACTGGAAGCGATAATATTTTTAAAATAAAAGACCAAAAGCAAAACCCTCAACTTTTCCATTTGTTTTGGGACAATTTGTCAGGGGAAGAAAAAACCAAAATGTTTATTCATATGCTCAATAAGTTTATATTGCCTGTGGATTTCAAATGTGCATTTTCTAATTTTTTGGTCCTTGGCTCATATAAAGCTTTCTTCATGCTTGACAATGACTTTCCTGATGGTGAGATGCCATCTGTGTGTGAGTGTTATTGATATTCATCTCTTCTACATGGTGTTTATGGAAATGTGCCTGTTATCTTTTACATTCAGGGTAAGCATCACATGCTCTGCACACAGTAAGCACTCAATAAACACCATTACCTAACTAATTAGGTTGTTCGGACACCAAGGTTCCTGTCGATTAATACATCTAATAAGAGGAAGCATGGTCTAGTCAAAAGAGCACAGGTTTGGGAGTCAGATTATCTGGGTTCCAATCCTGCTTCTGCCACTTGCCTGCTGTGTGACCTTGGTCAAATCACTTTAATTTTCTGTGCCTCAGTTTCCTCATATGTAAAATGGGGGTTCAGTACCTGATCCCAATATAGATTGTGGGAGCCCCATGTGGGACAGGGACTGTGCCAGATCTGATTAGCTTGCATCTACCCAAATCAATGGGACAGAGTACTGTGTGTACAGAGAACTTGGAAGAATACAAGAGTTAGTAGGCACAAACCCTGCCCAAAAGGAGTTTACAAATTAGGGGGCGGGTATTGAAATAAAATAGGGGAAAATGAGAGAACATGAAGATAGGTACATAAATCCTGTGGGGTAAGGAGTTAGGGTGAAACAAAGTAGTACAGACCCAAGTATATAAATCAATGCAGAAGGGAAGATGAATAGGGAAAATAAGGGCTTAGGAGGAGACATGATTTTAGTAAGGCTTTGAAGATTGGGATATGGTGTTATGGGTCTGATGTAAAGGAGGAGAGGGTTCCAGGCCAGACAGAATTTGGCCAGGTGGTGACAGATGAGACAGATACAGTGAATAGGTTAGTGATAAGTGTGAAGTGTGTGGGCAGGCTGTAGTAGGAGCTGATTGAGTGGCCTCAAGCTGATGCTAAGGAGCTTCTGTTTGATGTGGAGGTAGATGGGCAACCATTGGAGGTTTCGGAGGAGTGGAGAGATACAAGCTGAACAATTTCATAGAATAGCGATCTGGGCAGCAGAGTGAAGTATGGACTGATGAGAGGAGAGACAGGAGGCAGTTGAGTCAGTGAGGAGGTTGATGCAGTGGTCAAGGGAGGATAAGATAAGTGCTTGGATCCGTGTGGTAACAGTTTGAATGGAGATGTGATGGCAGGCTGCAGTGACAGAATGAATATGCAGGTTGAATGAGAGAGAAGAGCCGAGGATAACACCAGGGCTACAGGCTTGTTAGGCGGAGAATGGTGGCACCGTCTAAAGAGATGGAAAATTCAAGGTGAGGAGAAGGAATGGGTAGGAAGGCAAGGAGTTCTATTTTAGACATGTTAAATTGGGGGAGTCAGTACAACATTCAAGTAGAGCTGTCCTGAAGGCAGGAGGAAATGCAAGATTGCCAAGCAGGAGAGAGGTCAGGACTGGAGAGGTAAATCGGAAAAGCAATAGAGATGCTATTGAAGCTGTGTGAGTGAATGAATTCAACAGTGTGTGTAGATAGAGAATAGAAGGGGACCCAGAACTGAACCTTGAGAGACTCCCATAGTTAAGGGGTGGGAGCCAGAGGAGGAGTCTGCTAAAGAGATACTGAGAAGCAGCCGCCAAAGAGCTAGGAGAAGCAGGAGAGGACAGTGTCACCGAAGCCAAGGTTTGATAATATTTCCAGGAGAAGGGGATGGACCCCAGTGTAAAAGGCACCCGAGGGGTCAAGGAGGATTGGAATGGAGTATAGGTCATTGAACCTGGCAAGAAGTAAGTCATTAATAACCTTAGAGAGGGCCACATGCATGGAATGAAGGTTGGGGGGTTCGGGGGGTGGGGAGAGAAAGCCTGATTGGAGCAGTCAAGGAGAAAATTGAAAGTGTAGTGAGTACAGAAAATTAATTTGAGAAGTTTGGAGAGGAATGGTTGGAAGAGATGGAGCAATATTGGAGGGAGCTATAGAGTTAAGGAAGGGATTTTTTTGGGATAGGTGATATATGGGTATTTTTGAAAGCAGGACCTGTGTTCTAATCCTAACTCAGTCACTTGTCTACTGTGTGACCTAGGACAAATTGCTTAACTTTTCTGGGACTCAGTTACCTCACCTGTAAAGTGGGGATTAAGACAGTCCCCATTTGGGTCAGGGACTCTGTCGATCCTGATTATTATTATTATTTTTTTTTTATCTGCACCAGTGTTTAGTACAGTGCTTGGCACATAGTAAGCACTTAATACAATACCACTATTATCATTAGTGTGATACTCTCATTCAGTTTTTTCACTTGTGGAGTGAAGCATTCACATCAGATGAACAAGTCATTGGGATTTTTGCTGAAAAGTCCATGAGGAAAGAAGGTGGTATGCAATAGGGGAATGGGAGTTGTAAGATTGGGGAAGATATCAAAATAAAAAGAAAGATGTTTATATATAAAAAATCCCAGTTGACAACATTACCTGAAGGAAAGGCAATCCAGAAGTCTCCCTCATCCCAAACAGCAGCCCACTTAATGCAGCAGGTAAAATGACCCATGATCTGGGTCAAAATCCGCCTTAGATTGAATCCTTCACCCAACAAGAAAGCAAGAACCTTTATCATACTTCGAGTATTGCCAACTATATTGTCCCTCCACTTTAAATAGAAACGAGACTGTCTTGGTCAATTTCTTTTTCCAACAGAATGTTTACACAGATTTTGCTCTTAATGGAAAATAAATCAAAGTAGCTTTCTAGTTTACCAACATTCCTCATCTGCCAACTTAAATTAGTGGCCAAAATAGAGGGTTTCCACAGGGACTGGTTGGTTGGAGGATCCAGAATTCCTCATACCATCACAAGCTGTTGCCAGAATTTGTTATAAGTGTCCTGAGCTGATAATAATCATGGCTGAGAGTATTTTGGTAGGGTGCAGAATTTCCCTACTTTGTTCCTTATGATAGAACATTTTCTCATTGATTACATAGATATTTTTCCTCTGTTTTACTCAGGTCTTTTCACTGTTGTCTATAGTTTGTGGACAGATTGCTGATACTGAGTGAATATTTTGTAACCTTTAAAAAATATTAGTCCAGCAATTATCAGTGAAACAAATCACATAGTTTAGATGCAAACCAAGTTGCATGAGTAATCAAAAATAACCAAAGACTAAATATGCAAGGTACAAAATTAGAAATAAGTTGGATCCACATAGCTGCCACAAAAACAAGCGACACATGAATCCATTTCTCAGATCCAGCTGACTCTAATCTGTGGAATGGCCTCACATATGACTAGCTGTTAATGTTCACATATTATGCTACGCAATGAACAATATTTCCCACCGACTAAATCTCTCCTTGATAATGAACTGCTTGTAGGAAAAAAAAAACAAACCACAGCCAATCCTTCAGGCCACTAAGTATCAAAAGTTGGTTCCACACAGGATTAGTACCAATTTGAGCTCCAACCCATTTATCAGGCAAACCTTTCCAGACAATCACTGAAAATAAGAGCCTGGCATGGAGTCAATTCACCAACATTGAAGAAATGTTCATTGCACCCCAGGTTTGCTAGAGCACAGACAATAGTAGGATACCCCAGCAGCTACTGTATAGCAAACAAAAACAGAGGTTCCACAAGCAGAGAGGGTAGGACATTGAAGCGCTAGCTCAAAACACTGCATCACTAGACTCTTGAAAGAAGATAATGAGAGACCTGCCTGGTGTGAAGAATCAGGAGACGAGTTTCTCTACAGGAAAACACTTTAGGAAAATTGTGATCGATATATGAATTTCCAGTGGTTCTACAATTCAAGAGACCATTCTAGTGGCTGGAAATGTACTCTTTCTCGTATGGAGAAGATCTATATTTCAGGGTCAAGGCTGCTTACAATAGATTAACCTGATCTTTGAAAGTTGTGGATGGAACATCCAAAGAAAAATTCACAACTCATGCCTCCTTGACTGAACTGACAAATCATTTCCAAGGTTATTCCAACCTCCTGCCCCGAAACACTCAGCCTCTTTGCTTATTTAGGTGCTACCAAAATCCTTGATTGATGATTCATACTGCTTTTTTATTTTCCTCTCTGCAAGATGAGGAAGTTGGTGTAGAAAGCTTGTCTAAATCAAATTGTGTATTAAAAGTGAACAGAAAGTAACAGGCTTAAATAGAATAGCAAAAGTATTCTTTGATATTATCCCGGCAAATTTGAAAGTCATGCTCAAATATTAATTCGCTACACAAAAATAGTTTCAAATAAAGTCTACAAGAGGAAGAAGAAAAAATTAAAGTCATAACTCTGGAGTGAAAAGCCAACTTCATATAAGTTTATGAAGACTAAGACTCCATTTGCAGACTAGAAGCAGAGCAGAGGGCAGAGGAGATCCACCCGGGAAATCATCTATGAACTGAATCCAAAGCAGAAGCTTAGGCAGAAAGCAAGGTAGAAGGCCTACTGAAGGCTCACCTCCTCCAGGAGGCCTTCCCAGATTAAGCCTCCCTTTTCCTCTGCTGCCCCTCCCCTCTCCATCACCCCAAGTCACTCCCTTTGCTCTATCACCCTCCCCCATCACAACATGTGTATATGTACATATTTATAATTCTATTTTTCATACTAGAATTGTATTTATATGCATTCATTCAATTGTATTTATTGAGCATTTACTGTGTGCAGAGCACTGTACAAAGCGCTTGGGAAGTACAAGTTGGCAACATATTCATTCAATCGTATTTATCGAGTGCTTACTGTGTGCAGAGCACTGTACTAAGTGCTTGGGAAGTACAAGTTGGCAACATATAGAGACGGTCCCTACCCAAAAGTGGGCGCTCAGTCTAGAAGGGGGAGACAGAGAACAAAACATATTAACAAAATAAAATAGAATAGTAAATATGTACAAGTAAAATAGAGTAATAAATCTGTACAAACATATACAGGTGCTGTGGGGAGGGGAAGGAGGTAGGGCGGGGGGGACGGGGGGAAGAGGAAGGAGGGGACTCAGTCTGGGAAGGCCTCCTGGAGGAGGTGAGCTCTCAGTAGGGCTTTGAAGGGAGGGAGAGAGTTAGCTTGGCGGATGTGCAGAGGGAGGGCATTCCAGGCCAGGGGGTCGATGGCAGGACAGGCGAGAATGAGGCACAGTGAGGAGATTAGCGGCAGAGCAGCGGAGGGTGCGGGCTGGGCTGTAGAAGGAGAACATATAGAGACAGTTCCTACCCAACAATGGGCTATATTGATGCTGATGCCTGTTTACTAGTTTTGATGCCTGTCTCCCCACTTCTAGACTGTGAGCAGGGATTGTCTATTGCTGAATTATACTTTCCAAGTGCTTAGTACAGTGCTCCGCACACAGTAAGCACTCAAATGTGATTGAACAAATGAATGAAGCTTCAGGTAACTACCTCTGCCACCCATGCGCAAGGCCAGAGACAGGTGTGGCAGTGGGAGGAAAGGAGGGAGCATCAAGGAGGAACTTCTTCCAAAGTATTTGTGACCTCTCTGAAAATATCATCTGTAATGAAGTCAGCATCTCTAGGAGTTGATTTACCACAAACATTTGAGGTTGTATTGGTTAAAAGGAAACAACCGCCACAAGCAATTTGAGCTCCCAAAATTCAGGACTCCCGGCTTACCCGTACTTAGGCCTGGTACTGCTGCAGTGGTCAGCCTTATGGGCTGGCTTCCAATTCTTTAGCTGTGAGGATTGATATGGTGTGGCAAATTTCCCTGTCCTCATTCAGCTCTGACATCAGCTCTTAGTTCCTTGACAAGCTGGGAGAGTCATCAATTCTCGTGTGGTCAGTAGCCCTGAGGCTTTTCTTTGCCAAGGAATCTTGGCAGTTCAGGGGGCCTGAGTGAACAACAGCCACACTGGGCCTTGAAAAGATGGAAATAATCCTTTCTCCTTAGTAACCCAAAGGGAAGTTTTGGAAAAATCCTTGCAAAAAGAAGGACAAGATTGATCTTTTGTGAGTTGGCAATGTATAACAGGTGTTTTTTTGACCTTTCTTTCCACTTCATTGTTTACAGGGGATGATGGGGAACAGGGAAATCATTCTATGCTTCAACCAACAGTAAATATAGGGAAGAGGCAGGAGACTTAAGTGCTTCCCCCACCAGCTGCTGATGAATAACCAAGGAGATAAAAATACCGAGTCAATGCTTTCTGACCATCTTAGTATTTCAATACAAATGCATCGGCAACTCTATAGTTCACTCTCATTATTCATCAAATTACTCGTATGGGTATGCATGCACATATAAACACAAACTAATCAAGTTAAATTTAAAATGTGAACTTAAGTCAAAGGTTAAGGGAAGTCAAAAATCCATCTTTGGAACCAGAAAAAAATATCAGCCAAGACAAAACATTATTCCATATTTTACTTAGCTTAGCAGTATTTAATGTTTGTGCAGATGACTGCTCATTCAGGCTGCAGATTTAGAGAAGCAAATTATAATTCCAGAACAACTTCATTTCTTTCCAGTTCAGTAATTGTTGCCATCGAACAATAGCCGTAGCCAAATACACAATTTGCATTTTAACCCGAGAAAGTGATCAATCATCCATAACAGCCTCGTTTAGTTTTAAATTACCAGAGAACTGGGATTCCTACCAGTCCCTTAGGAAACTAGTTCACATTGTTAAAAAAAAAAAAATCTTCTCAAGTTATTCAAACATAAATTTCACATTACCAAAATGTCATCCTGTTATTTCACAACTCTTCTCAACAGCTCCAGACCTTCCTTACTGCCTTGAGCATTCAAGAGGTGGGTTTTTCAAAAGCCAGGAAAAGCAGCATAGGCCAGGTCTTCAATGGCCTGGATTCTCTCCTCAGCCCACACAACACCAACCCTGCACGCTTTTCAGCCTCCCTCTCCACCTTTTCCAAGTCAGCTAGCTTGTCTAGACACAAACCCAAAGAATAACCTGATTTCCACCTTCATCGGATTGTGAACGGCCAAGAGAAAGGCTGAGTTATGCTTGGCTTAGTGTCAAAGTCATTCTCACAAAATCTCTTCAAGCTCTCTCACCTACTCTTCCCACATTCTGCCCGGGTATTTTGGAGTTGTTCATTAAGGATGTGTGGGCATTATGATGAGGTGCAAAACTATATAGACAAGCAGCGTTGCTCAGCGGAAAGAGCATGAGCTTTGGAGTCAGAGGTCATGGGTTCAAATCCCAGCTCCGCCAATTGTCAGCTGTGTGACTTTGGGCAAGTCACTTAACTTCTCTGCCTCAGTTACCTCATCTGTAAAATGGGGATTAAGTCTGTGAGCCCCCCATGGGACAACCTGATCATCTTGTTACCTCCCCAGCGCTTAGAACAGTGCTTTGCACGTAGTAAGTGCTCAATAAATGCCATTATTATTATTATATGGGTAAGTAGTAATGGTTCAATTTCTCTCCCTCTACCCCATAATTAATAGTTTATGCAAGCTCTTTCCCACTTCCCTTACACCATCACCACCTGCTTTCTTCCTACCCAACTTCCGACTGCAACCCGGTGGATTCAAGCTCCAGTAGTTATTTACTCCTGAACCTTTGATATATTCCCTCAATATTACTTGAACACCTGTGTGCAAAGCATTGCACTGTTTTGGAGAATGAAATAAAAGGTTTTATTAAAGCTTTTTAATAAACCATTTTTTCCATGGTATTTGTAAAGCACTGTTCTAAGGCTGGGGTAGATACAAGTTTATCAGGTTGGATGCAGGCCCTGTCCTTGATGGGGTCACAGTCAAAGTCCAAGCACTGGACTAAATGGTAATATCTTATCCCCACTTCATAGATGAGGGTCCTGACAACCAGAGATGTTAAATAACTTGTATAAGGCCAAACAGAAGGCCAGCGGTAGGGATGGAATTAGAAACCATGTCTCCAAACTCCTGGACCTGAGCTTTTTCAGCCTGAGACTGGTACAGTACTGGAAATTCTCCAGGTGCAACCCTGAGAGGGGCCAGCACTTATGTATATATCCACAATTTATTTGACATCTGGCTTGCCCTCTAGATGCTAAGCTTATTGTGGGCAGGGAATGTATTTGTCATTGTTGTGGTGCAGTGTTCTGCACACGCTAAACTCTCAACAAATGATTGATCACAAGAGTTTTCCCAAAAACCCTACCTATAGCACAATTAGGGATAGATGGGCAATTCTATCTGCTGATATGGATGTTGCAAAATCTGTAGCTAGCTAGTCAAAACAGTCTTTCAGACTTTGGGGAGAATGGGCTAGTGGAAAAAACAAAGGCAGGAGTTAGGAGACCTGGACTCTAATTCCAGGTCAGTTTCTGGCCTGCGCTATGACTTTGGACAAGTTGCTTAGGTTATCTGTGCCTCAGTTTCCCCTTCTGTAAAATTATGTTACAATAGCTGCTCTCCCTCCCTCAGATTATAAATCCTATGTGGGATAGAGACTGTGCAATATGATTATTTTATATCTACCCTGGCACAAAGCAAAGTGTTTTCCCACATAAGAAGTTAATGCCACCACTGTTATCTCATTTGAAAAAGCAACTAAGTTGTGTTTCTGCTTATTTTCTTTCTTTCTACAAAAAAAAGTACTAAGGAACCACCATACATTTGCACGCCCCTATTTTAAGAAAAGGAAAGACATTTCACAAAACTCCATTGAGAAGGTAAGTGGATCCCAATTAACGCTAAGCCTAGGTGAAAATATTTTTCACCTCAGCATATAGCTCTATGCCATTGAATAAAAGGTGATATTTGTGTTTGCTAGGATGTCACATTTGAAATTTAGAATATATAATAAATAAAATGAGTAATATTCACTCCCAAATCAATTCTCCTCTAAAATATCCTCAGAAACCATAGTATTGCTATATTTTTTTCTACTGAACTTCATGCAGCACACTCAACAGCTGTTTCTATAAGCTATAAAGTTGTATCTGTATACCCAAGGGGTGGTACATATTTATTCTCAAGTAGAAGTCCTGGGTTAATGAGAAACATCCTGATTATAACTGGCAGAGCCTGAAATAGTGTATGTGACCACACACTGTATTTTATATGATAGATTTCCCTAGGAAAGGTCCAAAGGCCTTTCGAGACCCCATCTTCCTTTACCAATGACTCCTCCTACTTGCCAACACCCCCTCACCTGTTCAGCTGAACTTAGTAGTCTTCTATCCTTCCTACCTTTTCTCTCTGAAACTGCCAAGTGAACATCCCATTACTGTTTCAGATCATGCTCCCACTTCAACCATTAACACAGACATTGAAAAATGAGGTGCCATTTGCTCTTCCACTAGTGTCACTGAAAGTTTTCTCTCACCTTACATCTTTGCTGTTAAAGTTCCATTTAGTGATGACCCTAATAGGGGTGATGCAGCTGCCTTGGTATTCTCCCCTACAGGAGCGTAGTCTTGGCTGAACAGAAGAATGCGGGGGTGGAAAAATGAAAAGGAACTTGCCTTTCCTCCACACCCTGGAAGGGAAAACCAAAGTGTTGCTTTTCTTTGCTCCAAGGGAAGAATGGAAACTAATAAATCAAGAAATTGTCACGTGCCCTTATTTATCTTATGTGCACGACATTTGTTGGTGAAAATTATAATCATTAAGGCATGGAAGTGTAATTATAATTAAAGCTACCCAAACAGAACTGATCCTAAGAGATGCTTGTTTTGGCTCTTACCGGTTCGATCTACTAACGGAAAATTTATGAGCTGAAAAATGAGGTGCCTTTTGCAGGAAGCATAAAAGCTCAACTACCTCATAAATCCCATGAAGGTAAGCACCACAGGAGCAGTAAGAAGCCCTGATGTAGACAGCATCCATTACAAGGACCCAGCTAGGAGCAAGAAAAGGAAGACAATTCTCCAACAAAAGCTGGCATTCAAATGTCAGTCAATGAATATCCAAGGGTTGAGATATCCCGTGGGTGGAATGGATTGGGAAATTTGGTAAGCTTTTTCCAAAGGCACATGGCAGTCCATGCTATGGTGCATAAAAAGAATTTTTAGTCACCCGCTGCAACCCCAAATTGGAAATGGCTCTGAGGGAAGAGAGGCCTCTGAATAATTATCATTTAAACATAAAGTGTATGCAAACACATAAGCCTTTTATTGAGAAAAGAATTCAGACTTATGTACTGGTAATTTATAAAATTCATAAAATCACTTACTCTATTTGAGCAGCAGCATGGCTGAGTGGAAAGAGCCCGGCCTTGGGAGTCAGAGGTCATTCGTTCTAATCCCAGCTCTGCCACTTGTCTGCTGTGTGAACTTGAGCAAGACACTTCACTTCTCTGTGCCTCAGTTCCCTCATCTGGAAAATGGGGATGAAGACTTTGAGCCCCATGTGGGACCACCTGATTACCCTGTATCTCCCCCAGCACTTAGAACAGTGCTTGGCACATAGTAAGCGCTTAACAAATACCACTATTATTATTATTATTCCTTCACCTCCAATACAGAATATTTATCCAACCCCGGCCACTTACCACAATCCCTTTTATATGGGATTTTGCATACACAGCTAAAGAAACACAATTCTTTAGGGAGAGAAGTCCCATACAAAGGAACAACATGTCTCTTCACTCTGAACTTAACTGTACCTGAACCATAAGCACATTTTAGATGATTGTCTCCTGCAGGTTCTCAGATTTGATTTGTAGGCAGGATCTCCAGATGACAATGACAATCAGCTTGTAAAAGACTGAAGCTAAGGAATGATCAAAAGGTGCTAATCAAAAATGACTCTAGACAGCCAGAAATATACAACTGATTAAAAGCCCTTGACGACTTCTGCTACAAAGGTGGAATTTCTATGAATGATGAGCTAACCTAGAGGCTGAAAAAAAAACCCCAAAAAACCCAACATGAACAGTTCAATCTCTATTGATGGGCAGTAAACTGACATACAGAAGTTCCTGCCATCCTCTTCTATCCAAAGCAAGTTCAGAGTCAATATGGAGCTACTAATTCCCTATCTGCCTCTCTTCCAAGAGGCCTTCCCTGATTAAACCATCATTTCCTCTTTTATTACCCCATTCGCTGTCACCCTGTCTTGCTTTCTCCTTTCAGCACCCATCCCTCCCCAGCCCCACAGTGCTTATGCATATATCTTAGCTTAGTACAGTGCTTAGTACAGTGCTCTGTACACAGTAAGCATGCAATAAATGACTGAATGAATATCTAATTTATTAATTTTATTGTCTGTCTCCCCATCTAGACTGTAAGCTCATTGTGGGCAGGGACTGTGTCTCATGTTATACTGTATGTCCTCTCAGTGTCACAACTTGTGAGTTTCCAGTCCTCTAGCAGTCTCGACTTTGGGAAGAAGAGTCAAGCAGAGGCGTGGCAATGGCTATAAGTGGAAGGCAATCTGCTACAAGTCAAAACTCATATGTGCTGGGCAGCAGCTGCATGGGAGAGGGTAGAGGGTGGAGACAAGTTGACTGTGTGGAAGAAGTCAATGATAAACCACTTCTGTTTTTTTTAAACCAAGAAAACTATGTATACACTGCCAGAATGATTGCAGATGGAGAGTGGGGTGTTCTGGGAGCGATATGTCCTTGGAGTCACTATGGGTCAGAGATGATTCGATAGCATAAGGCAAGACTCTCTCAAGCACTTAGTACAGTGCCCTGCCCAGAGTAAGCACTCAAATATGATTGAGTGGGCTTGAAGGTGGAGAGCCCTGAGGTCTGGTGAACATAGAGGAGGAGGGAGGTTCCAGGTCCTGAAGACAACATGAGGAAGGAGGGAAGAGGCAGGAAAGAGTAAAGTGGAGTACAAGCCAGGAGTGTAGAGTGCAAGCAGGGGAGTAGGAGGAGAGGAGGGCCAATGAGATGGGGAGATTTGGTGGACAGCTTTATGCTAACGGTAAAGAGATTTTATGATGCAGTAGGAGGTTGGCAGCCATTAGAAGCCTTTGAGAAGAGGTGAGGCATGTGTGGAGCTACATTTCCAGAAGATGACAGCAGGCATCAGGATGGAGGATGACCTGAAAGAAGTGAAAGGCATGAGCAGGGAGACCAGTGGGGAGTCCAATACAATAGTCCAATCATGATATGATGATGCCTGAACCAGGATAGTGACTGTACGGTTGGAGAGGAAGGGGTGGATCCACAAATGTTAAGGAAAAATTATCAGTAGACTGCATGTGACAATACAATGTCAATAAGGACTTAATAATTATTATGGTATTTGTTAAGCACTTACTATGTGCCAAACAACATTCTAGGCACTGGGGTAGATAGTAGGTAATCAGGTTGCACCACCTGGGGCTCACAGTCAATCCCCATTTTACAGATGAGGTAACAGGCCCAGAGAACTGAAGTGACTTGCCCAAGGTCACACAGCAGACAAGTGGCAGAGCCAGGATTAGAACCTATGTCCCCTGACTCCCAAGCCTGTGCTCTTTCCACTAAGCCACGCTGCTTCTCTTGTGGAAGCTTTATGGGCTATACTCCAGGGTTGCAGGATTCATTAACAGGGGGATGGTGGTCTGGTCAGTGGAGATGAGGCAGTTGAGGAGAAAAATATGAGAAGTTCAGTTTTACACACTGACTTTGAGATTCTGGAGGACCACCCTCATAGAGCTGTTTTGAAGGCAAGAAGAGATGCAGGAATGGATAATCAGGGAGCAAGAGGGGTAGACTTGTGATTCATCCTAATATGGCCTAGTGGAAAGTACACAGGCCCAAGAGTCAGAAGACCTGGGTTTGAATCCTAGCTCCACCACTTGCCTGCTGTGTGACCTAAGGTAAGTCAATTAACTTCTCTGTGCTTCAGTTTCCTCATCAGTAAAATGAGGATTCAATACTTTGTCACCCTTCTACTTAGACTGTGAGTCCCATGTGGGTACAACTCAATACCTTGAATCTTCCCCAGTACTTAGTACAGTTCTTGGCCAATAATAATAATAATAATAATAATGAAATTGTTAAGCACTTCAATCATATTTGAGCACTTACTGTGTGCAGAGCACTGTACTAAGCACTTGGGAAACTACAATAACAACTGACACATTTCCTGCCCACAGCGAGCTAAACATCTAGAGGGAGAGACAGAAATTAATATAAATTACAGACATGCATTATATAAAGAGTAAGAGGCCCAAGAAATATCCTTTGCAGACACCCATGGTAAGTGGATGAGAGGTGAAAGGGGAGCCAGCAAGGAAACACAGAAGAGGCAATCAGAAAGGTAGGAGGAGAACCAGAAGAGTAACAAACTGGAGAAACCATGTTCAGATAGTTGGTGCTCTATAAACAACCTACTAGTCCACAGTATAGGAGCTAGCTGACTTAAGACTGGCTTTTGAGGTTAGCTCCTGCCTATTCTGAGTTTTAGTAGCAGTATCTTGAAATTGAAAGAATTTTATTGGTCTGTCTGCCATGTTAATACCTAGAGATCCATTTCTTTTTATTCAGTAGAGCAGGTCCTGGCACATACTTCCTATTGATTACCAAGATACCAGCTCTGTTCTATGTAGAGTAAAGGATAAAATTAACTGCCAAATAAATGAAGGGCAAGTCATATTTACCTAATGAAAATCTGCCATGTCAATGGAACTATTGAACAAATATGGTTAAATTCTTCAAACGTAAGCTCATCCTCTAAACTCTCTGTGGGCAGGGAATGTAGTCTGTTATATTGTTGTGCCATACTCTCCCAAGCACTTAATACCATGCTCTACACAGTATGATCAATAAATTCAACTGTTTCATTTACTGATAAAGGTAAAATGGCAGTATATGCACAACTGCATTAATTCCAGAGCAATCTGCTGTCTCAGATAGAAACCAACTTCATTACATCGGGATGCCTGAAAAGGCACTACAAAGAATGGGGTCCTCAACCAATGGGAGATTGAAAATTGCAAAATTCTACACCAGGAAGCACTCTCCAACACTGGGTTAAATGACTAAAGAAAAAAAAAAAAGATCTTTCTGGAAAGCTTTTGCACTAGAATGTATTAAGCTTTGTTTATTGTGGCAGAATGAAGTCGTTTCTCTTTTTACCTTGCCAAAAAGTGTAACCCTAATGGATTAGGAACATCAACAACTGAAATGTAGAAAATTTCAGTATAAGATGATGCCAAGAACTGCAAAGCATTTTTATGTCTGCTTCCTCCTTTGGGTTAGCAGCTGGACTCTTCGTATCATTCAACATACGCATAATGCTTTTTAAAAAGCTATTTCTCCTGATCTCTCTCACTTGTTCACTTGGCCTTGAACTTACGGCCTTACTTCTTGCTACGTCGAGAGCTTTACATTTTTTCTTCTCCAGTTCACTTAGTTCTGCTAGAACATGTTTTCATTACAGTATTTGGCTAGAACATGTTGGAAGAGTTAGGGAATGTTCTTCCCACAACAAGAACACAAGTTGGCACAAAAATAAATGGGTGAGGAAGAAACAGTTGTGCTCATGAATGTGGTCTCTGAGTGGTGGCAATTTGGAGAGGGCAGCAGCACATGAGCTCCCTTCAGGGGAGAACTGATCCAGCTCAAATAGAAATGCCTTACCATTGCCTATAAAGCACTCAGTTAGCTCACTCCCCACCTACTAAGGGCCAGACTGCACATTTCGAGTCTCTAGTGCTAGCTTGCTTACTGTTCCCCCATCTCGTCTATCTCACCACTGACCCTTTCTCCATCCTCCCTCTGCTCAGGAACACACTGCCCCTCCATGTAAGCCAGACTATCGCTCTCTCCACCTTCAAAGCTTTATTAAGATCACATCTCCTTCAAGACGCCTTCCCCGATTAAGCTCTCTCTCCCTCCCCACCCCCCCCATTCCCTCTCCCTTTGGCATTATCTATGTACTTGGATCTCTGTACCCTTTGGGCACTTGGTAGTCACCCCACCCTCAGCACCTATGTACATCGCTGTAGTTTATTCATATTAATACCATTCTACCATCTCTATACTGTAAGCTCACTGTGGGCAGGGAACATGTCAACCAACACTGTTGCACTGTGCTCTCCCAAGCACTTAGTACAGTGCTCTGCACACAGTAAGCACTCAAATACTATTCAGTGATTGAGCTCAGAGAGGCAAGTGGGGAATCAGTGATGAAGAAGGGGGCAGACTGCTTTGTTTCGCGGTGTTCCCTCCTTGCCTTATTGCCCACACTGACCCTAGTTCATTAAGAGTTGAAGCCAATATAGGTTTGAAATAAGAATAATCCCATTTGAAAAATCACCTGGAATTTGGCTCCCCTTTGTAATAATAATAATGATGGTATTTGTTAGGGACTTACTATGTGTCAAGCACTGGAGTAGATACAAGCTCATAGGGTTGGGGACACTGAAGGTGCAGAGAATGGTTGTGGGTGATCAAGTGGCACAAAGCTCCAAGCCAGAGGCAGGACATGGGTAGGGCTTGGCAGGGAAACCTAATTCCATTTCTGGTTCAGCAAGTGATTCACATGGTACACTGAAGACAAAACTTTGATGACTGACCAAGGGAAATTAGTCTGTGCTTCCAAGGAAAATGTGAGTAAAACAATCTAAAAAATTGGATCTTTTTCCATCATTAAAATTTGTACCAAAGATGCTGTTAGTTGATCTCACCCTAGACCTTATGCTATAGTCTTCAGAACTGTCAGGTACCATTCCAGGTTTATGTTCATAGTATTGCAATAATGAATTATTAATGGCAGCCACCTGTGCACAAACCTAATCGACAACATTGTGACCTATTTTGCTGTCCTTCACCGTTCCACTAAATGCCAGAGATAGAACAACCTGAAATATGAATACACCTGAGCCCACCTCATAGTGATAACATCCCGATATTATGAATTTGCTTGGGCAATTGGTTGTAACCACATACAATACTATCACATTACTTGATCATGGTGATATGTTGGAATGTAAAGCATCAGGTCTTCAAAGAAAAAGGCCTGATTCAGAACAGTCCTGAATTTCACAGATGAAAAACAGTCTTCTTCCTCCTCTGGCACAACATTATAGGAGAAATGAAATACTTCTGTGGACATAAATAGTCAAAGTTAATAGCCCATTAAAGGAATAGGAAGAGTTCATATTTTTCTATTTGATATTTGTGTGTCTTAAATGAGCAGTTTGTCTTAAATCTGCAGTTTGAGAGATGTTTCTCTGAAGGTAACCACAGAGTGATATTTTGAATACAGGAAAAACAGAAGAAACGTGTTTCTAACTGTGCTATATAACTTTTCTAAAGAGGTTAGATGAAAACTGGAAAGAACCCAAAGTGAAAAGCCAGTTAGCCTTGAACCTACTCACTTCCACCTCCACCCATATCCATTCTCTCATCTTTCTTAGCAGTTTCTCAAAAGAAAAATCTCCCACTTGCTTTCCATGCTTCTAACCCCATTCTTTATCAACTTCCAAATTCACTTACTCCCACTCTTCTTCCCTCCGACTGCCACCTGAAACCACTCATTCTCCTCTCCCATATCCTAAAAAGCTATGTATGTCACTGTGCTATCCATCTATCCCCCCATCTTCCTCTTTACATTACTGTCCAAACTCATCAAGTAAACACCCACTGCCTCTACTTCATCCCCTCCCACTCCATTCTTGACCCACTGCAATATGATTTCTGCCATCTTCATTCACTGAGACTCTTCTCTCTGGGGTTACCAATGACCCCTTTCTTGTCAAAACTCGTAAACTTTAATCTGTCCTACTCCACTTCGACTTCTTGGCTGGCTGATGCTGTGGACAGCCTCCTTTCTACCAGAAGCAGAGTCTAATCTTGGTTTACTGAAACAGCTCTCTCCTGATCCTCCTCTGCCTCATCCCATAACTGCGGGAGTCCTTCAAGTCTCATTTCTAGGTCCCCTTCTCAGTTAGCTCTCACTCCTTTCTCACTCCTTTGGGAACAGAATTCCTGCCAAGGCTTCAACTACTGCTTCTATATGGATAACTCCCAAACCTACTTGGCTAGCACAGACCTGTTTCCTCTGAAATCTCACATTTCTTCCTGCCTCCAGGACAATTGCTACATGGCTGGCCCATCAGCACCTCAAGCTCAATGTCTTTCCCAAATAACTTCCTCCACCTATTATCCCCATCAAAATTGACAATACTTCCATACTGAATTCTGGAACACTGGTATTACCATTATTATCTTTAAGTCCTCTCTTTTTTCCAACCCCAAAATTCAGTCTATCACTAGCTGGTTTTTCCTCCATAGCGTTACCAGGATCCACTCCTTCACTGCCATCCAAACTACCAACTTTTCTTGTGCAGGTACTTAACTATTGCAACAGCTTCCTGACTGACCTCCTTGTCTCTAATCTCTCCCTTCTCTACTCCATATTTCACTTTCCTACCCAGATCATTTTTTTTGGTATTCTGCCTGAGTTTCCCCACTTCTCAAAAGCCTCTCCAAATCAAGCAGAAGCCCAATTGTATTTTCTGAACATGTACTGTGTGAAGAATACTATACTATGTACAATAACAGTATCACAGACTTATTTCCTGCCCACGAGCTTACAGTCTAAAGGGAGAGACAGACATTAATATAAATTACAAATATGTACCTAAGTGCTGTGGGGCTGGGACTGGGGATGAAGAAATCGAGCAAGTCAAGGCAACACATAAGGGAGTGGAAGAAAAGGAAAAGAGGGCTTAGGGAAGGCCTCTTGGAGAATAAAGCTTTGAAGGGGAGGGGGGAGAAGAGGGTAAGGAGTATTTGTCTGCTGCATTTAAAGAGGGAGGGCATTCCAGGTCAGAGGCAGGATGTGGGAGAGAGGTCAGTGGAGAGATGGATAAGATCTAGGTACAATGAGTAGGTTGGCATTAAAGGATCAAAGTGTGCAGGCTGGGTTGTAGTAGAATAGCGAGGAGAGGTAGGCGGGGGCAAGGCGATTAAAAGCTGTAAAACCAATGGTAGGGAGTTTCTTTCTGATGTGGAGGTGGATTGGTAACCACTGGAGGTTACTGAGGAGTGAGAAAATGGACTGAACTTTTCTGTAGAAAAGCGATCCGGGCAGCAGAGTTAAGTATGGACTGGAATGGGATAGACAAGAGGCAGGGAGGTTAGCAAGGAGGCTGATAAAGTAATCAAGGTGGGATGGGATAAGTGCTTGGATTAACATGGCAGCATTTTGGCTAGAGGGGAAAAGTTGGATTTTAGCAATGTTGTCAAGGTTGAACAAAGAGGATTTAGTGATAGAGAATACATAGGATGAATGAGAGAGAGGAGTCAAGGACAATGCCAAGGCTACGGGCTTGTGAGACGGGAAAAATGATGGTACAGTTTACAGTAATGGGAAAGTGAGGGGAAGGACAGGGTTTGTGTGGGAAAAGTAGTTCTGTTTTCGACATGTTAAATTTGAGGTGATGGCAGGAAATTCAAGTAGAGATGACTGGAAGGCAGGAGGAGAGGCAAAACAGCAGAGAGGGAGAGAGATCAGGGTTGGAGATGTAGATTTGGTAACCATCTGCTTAGAAGTGATAGTTGAGTCATGTGAGCAAATGAGTACTCCAAGGGAGTGAGTCTAGATGAAGAATAGAAGGGGATGCAGAACTGAACCTTGAGGGACACCCACAGTTAGGGAGTGGGAGGCAGAAGAGGGGCCTGCCAAAACACTGAGAACGAGTAGCTACGGAGATAGGAGGAAAAACCAGAAGAGGACAGTTTCAGTGAAGTCAAGGTTGGATAATGGTTTCAGGAGAAGGGGATGGTCAACAGCGTCAAAGGCAGCCGAGAGGTCGAGGAGGATTAGAATGGAGTAGAGGCCACCAGATTTGGCAAGGAGATCACACATGGCTTTCGAGAGGGCAATTTCTGTGGAGTGAAGGGGAGGCAAGCCAGAATGGAGGAAGTCAAGGAGAGAATTGGAGGAAAGAAACTTGACAGTGCAAGGAATTTGGAGAGGAATGGTAGGAGGGAGATGGGGTGATAACTGGAGGGAGTTGTGGGGTCAAGGGAGTTTTCGGGGTTTTTTTGTTTTTTGTTTTTAACATAGAGGAGACGTGGGCATGTTTGAAAGTAGTTGGGAAGAAGCCATCACAAAGTGAACAGTAGAAGAAGGTGGTTAAGAAGGGAAGGGGTAAATGTTTTAATACAATGTGAAGTGATGGGATCATGTGCACAGGTGAAGCAGGTGGATTTTGAGAGAAGGCAGGTGATCTCCTCTTGAGCTGTTGCTGGGAAAGATGGGAGGGTTGAAGAAGGGGTAGGAAGAGGGGGGACTAGGGAGGAGTATGGGAGATTTTAGGGAGAATGTGCCTGATAGTTTCAATTTTCTCAGTAAAAGTAGGTGACCAGGTAATTAGGGGCAAGAGATGGGGAGGTGGGGGGTGGGCAGGGGTTTAGAAGAGGGAGGTAAACATCTGGAACAACTGGCTAGCGTAACGGCATGGGTGTCAATAAGGATGGAGACAAATTTCTTCCAGGCAGAGAGGAGGTCAGAGCACACTCTCTCTGACCTACTAAGCCATTCTCTTCTCCCATTACACCCCATCTTGTACTCTTTGTTCTTCTCAAGCTAATCTACCTACCATACTTTATTCTTCTTTCATTTGTATTTATTTATTGAACACTTACTGTGTGCAGAGCACTGTACTAAGTGCTTAACAATGGCATTTGTTAAGTGCTTACTATGTGCCAAGCACTGTTCTAAGTGCTGGGGTAGATACAAGGTAATCAGGTTGTCCCACGTGGGGCTCACAGTCTTAATCCACATTTTACAGATGAGGTAAATGAGGCCCAGAGAAGTTCAGTTACTTGCCCAAAGTCACACAGCTGACAAGTGGTGGAGCAGGATTAGAACCCATGACCTCTGACTCCCAAGTCTGTGCTCTTTCCACTAAGCCATTCTTGTATCTTCCACCACCACCATTTCCTACCCTGACATGGAACTCTTGTCTTCTGATCTCTTTTGGGATCACATTTCCTCCAGGAGGTCCATCTTGATTAACTTATCTCCTCACCTTATTGTACTCCTCAGCCAATGTGAAGACCCAACCATCATAACACTCTCAACCTCCCATAGCACATGTGTATTTTGACTCTAAAACCTAAAGCACAAACCCATGTAAATATTCCCTTTTCCTCCTACTTATAATTTTAGTGTGCCTCCTCTCACTAGATAAGCGCTTGGAGTGATGCTCTCTACTGTGGACTAGAGAAGTACAGAATGAGAAGCAGCACAATCCGTGACCACAAGAAGCTTATACACTAACTAGAGCAAGGATCATATCTACTAGTATGTTGTACTTCCCCAAGTCCTGAGTACAGGGCTCTGCACATTGCATGTGTGCAATTAATAATACTATTGATTGGACCGTCAGAAGGCCCACACAAGTAACAAATGCTTGTCAAAAATCAATATCCACTTGGACAAATTAAGGAGTTACTATTCAATCCCCAAATGATATCAAACTATTATGTCTAATACTCCCAACACTTTTTTTGTTGTTGTTGCTGTTTTGAGTGACAGAAGAACAAGGTATAGTTGCATCATTAAGACTCATTCCTGTTTTGAATATTTGGGGAGACTAGTTTTGGTGGTCTTGCCCTGGGCAGACCTGGCCATCTGGTGCACTATAAAAAACAGTTGAGATATAGAATTGTAAACAGAAATTAGAAAGATAAGTGGAGGAAGGAGGTTTTTTAAGATATGCATGCTGTCCCAGCCACCACCAACCCCCTATTAGAAGAGCCCAGCTCCAAATTCCAGAATATTATGATGGAGGACTCTGACCCAGTAGATTCCCTTCACATCCAGTCCAGACTCTGAAATCAATAATTGGGGAAGATAAAGTATCCATGCATGGGTGTGCACCTAAATCAAGTTCCATAATCTGGTAAACCATAATCATTACAAAATATGTGCCAACCCCAGTTTGCCAAAGTACACTCATCATGTTTGGATCTCACCACAATGCATCTGGCTCATTTGTTAGCTTTTCAAGTTGTTCTGCTTTGGTATTTACTATAAAGGAAGGCATGGGCAACAACGCAAGACAGAAAGACTAGGATAGATTAAGTTCTTGGGCAAGTGACAGGCTTGTGCAGTTTTCTATCGCAAAGCAAAACAAACCCCTTTTCTATCTTTCTGGAAGTTTACTAGACATAGACCAAGAAAGATTTGGGATTTCTTTTTACCTGGTTTGGTAAAATCCGCAAACTCTATCAACGTTAAGCCTGCCTGCCTTAAAACAATTTAAACATGAAGAGGATATAATCTAGCCTAATGACCACCTTTCGAGTTTTTCTTTACACCAACATCAAGTTATAGTCCATTCATATTTATTACTCATAAGGCATCCACTTATTTCTGATTATATTATTCATTTAATCCATTCAACTATGTAAGCCAAACAAAACTGACCTTAAAAAGAAGTTGTTACCATACATTCCCTAAAATTTAACAATACCCTAAGAATGCTTTCCTTCTTGTTGATAATTCTCATTTAGTGGGATTTATCTCCTTAGAAATGAACATTGCCTAGCAATGCAACTGGAGTTTTTCCATGTCTCCTTAGTACCAAACTACTCTCTTCCTATGTTAAATATTTGCCACAATGAAAAAACGTAACCTATCAGTTTAGAACATCTTTAATTTTCCTTCCACTAGAAACAACATATTGGCTGTGTCTTCTTGGGACAAGGTCTATTTTTTTAGGTGAAATGTCTGCTTCTGACCAGAATCTAATTGGGGAAAATCTATGGCACCAAATTTACACTGAAGGGAAGCACTATGAAACAGAGGTAATGACTTTTGGCCCACATATCCCATCTTGTCTCACATTTTAATTCTTGGTACCCTGATGTCTCCCCATCTGCCTTACAGAAGCATTTGGATGTTTTCCAGCCTCTGCCTGATCTGTCTTAGCCCCTTGCCTCAAGGTCAGACTCCTGAGGTTCTACATAAGGTTGGCAGAAATCACTTTATCAAGTGATTGAAGTGTGGGTCTTCAATATGCTAGGGAAGTAGGCTCTCCCCATCACCTCCCACCAAGTCATGTGGCTTTTCTGGCCCCTCTCCCTGTACCATGAACTCACTCCCTGTCTCTCCACACCCCTCAAATAGAATAACTCTCCTAATTATCTTTCCTACGTCTCCAGTGTAATGGACCTTGTTATTGTTGTTGTTTCTGCTGTCTCAGACCTGTCATGCCTAGTGGTCCCCTGCCATCTGCTGTGTGACCTTGGGCAAGCCACTTAACTTCTCTGGGCCTCGGTTACCTCATCTGGAAAATGGAGATTAAGACCGAGTCCCACGGGGGACAACCTGATTAACCTTGTCTCTGCCCCAGCGCTTAGAACAGTGCTTGGCACTTAGTGAGTGCTTAAATACCACTATTATTATTCTGAGCCTGCAAAGTCAGGTATCTAAGGCTATTTGGTCGGGATGGGGAGAGATCATAAGTGGTAGCAAAGGCGTTGGGGTGGGTGGGTGGGGGGAGAGACATGAAAGTGAGGGTCCAAGGCTCTCAACAACCCCTACCCCTAAACTCCTCTTCTTTCCCCACCCCAACTCCCTGACATTGCAACCCAGGAAGGCAAATACTGTCCCCAGCCACAGAAGGGGCTGTGGTGGCAAAAGCAGCAAAGATCCATTCCATGGAGCAATAGAAATACATTAGATTTTCCAGAACGGCTATAGACTTGCAAGGGGCCTGGGGAGGAAAGCAGGTTGGGGTTAGGTACCTCAGAGAGCATAGCTAGCTTTACATAACTTGCAAGAAAGAGAAGCAGCATGGCCTAGAGGAAAGAGCACAGGCCTGGGAGTTAGAGGACCGGGGTTCTAATCCCAGGTCCCTCACTCATCTACTGTGCGACCTTGGACAAGTCACTTTACTTCTCTGGGCTGCAGTTACCTCATCTGAAAAATTGGGACCAAGACTGTGAGCCCCATGTGGGTCATGGACTGTGTCCTACCCGATTACTTTTTACCTACCCTAGTACTTAGAACAGTGCTGGGCATAGGAGGAAGCACTTTAATTATAAAACCCAAAAAATCCTAGTAGTGCTGTTGGCTGTTGTATGACCATGGGCAAATCACCATTTCTCTGTGGCTCAGTTTCCTCATCTGCAAAATGGGGATTAAATACCTGATCTCCTTCTTAGGCTGTGGAATAGGGATTGTGTTTTACCAGACTGTCCTTTCTCTACCCCCGCTCCTGGCACATAGTAATCAATTGATGGTATCTGAGTGCATACTATGTTTAGAGCACTGTACTAAATGCTTGGGAGAGCTGATAAACCTGTTTCCTGCTCGCAGAAACCTTACAGTTTACAGGGGGAGATGAGAATTAAACTAAATTACACCTATGTACTTAAGTGTTATGGAGCTGAAGGTGGGGTGACTATCGAGTGCTTAAAGTGTACAGATCCAAGAACATAGACAATGCAGAAGGGAGAGGGTGGAGGGGCAGTGAGGGAAGGCATCTGGAAGAGATGTGATTTTAGTAAGGCTTTGAAGGTGGAACAGTGATCAGTCATATACGAATGGGGAGGGACATTCCAGGCCTGAGGCAGGATGTGGGCAAGGATTTGGCGGCAAGATAGAGGTACTGTGAGTAGGTCGGCATTAGGGGAGTAAAGTGTGTGGGCTGTGTTGTAGTAGGAAATCAGCCAGGTAAGGTAGGAGATGACTGAGGGCTTTAAAAAGTGATGGTAAGAAGTTTAATGTGGAGGTTCTTGAGAAATGGGACTGAATTTCTTTTTTTTTTTTTTGAAAAACAATCCAGGCAGCAGAGTGAAGTAAGGACTGGATTGAGGAGAGACAGGAAGCAGGGAAGTCACAAGGAAATGCTGTAGCCTAGGCAGGACTTAAGGACTAACATGGTAGCAGTTTGGGTGGAGAAAAATTATCGTAGGAAACAGGTTGTGCACCTAGCTTCTGAGATCCTTAGAGCAGTGACATTCACAACTCTGACCGGTAACTAATATGGAGACAAGATAAACTAGCAGTTAGAAGAGGGAAGTAGTTTAGTGTCCCTTGCACTTTCAGGAGCTGGACTAGCAGGGAGCCTGTGGAATCCCACTACCAAGACCTATTAATTGATTTGCTTGACACTGCCACCTTGGCTTGTTGGTTCTGTTGCGATCTATTGTCACAGTTGTATTCCTCTCTCTACTCCACGAAATAATAATGGTATTTCTTAAGCGCTATGTGCCAGGCACCTGTGCTCAGCATTGGGGTAGATACAAGCAAATTGGGTTGGACACAGTCACTGTCCCATGTGGGGCTCACAGTCTCAATCCCCATTTTCCAGATAAAGTAACTGAGTCCCAGAGAAGTGAAGTGACTTGCCCAAAATCACACAGCTAACAAGTGGTGGAGCCAGGATTAGAATCCACAACCTCCGACTCACTGACCCAGGCTCTTTCCACAAAGCCACGTATCTACACCAGTGCTGGCATATAATAAGCACTTAATATCATGACTAGTGATCTTGTTTAAATAATGCCTTCCTTTACTATATAACTAGTCCAAATCTGAGTACCTAAATTATACCTGGATAATTGATTAAATGAGACATTTTAACTTCAATTATCTGTACTTTACACCACTTTGGGGGGGAATGAGTTGGCAAAATATTGGTATTGAAGTACAATTTTCAGACTCAATCATCAAGATAAATTTCTAGTGTAGACCAAGAAGCTGGATAAGCCTCCATTTTATTCTCTCAAGACTTATGAATTGGATTCTATTTTATCTTTTATCCTTGGAATTCTTAATATCTAATATTGTCAGCTCTTCCATAATGTATGTTTTCATTGCACATTTTGTATCAAATACTCTTCCAGCTATACACAGCCATCTGGATACAGCATGATACGGTATCAAAAGAAATTGTTCTATGCACGCATGAAGCACTGGACTCAAATGTGATTACTACAATTCAAGTTTCCACAAATGTAGTCTTCAGACCCAACCCCTGAATTGTAGAAATTATTGCACTTCTAATACAAACTGCTCAGATTCACTGGATAATTGATATTCCCATAAGCTGTGTAGACCTTGCCCTTCTTACTATAATGTGATCTTTGCTGCCCTAAATATGTTGGTCTCAGAGGGTTTTTTAAAAAATATTTTTAAATTTCTTTACCATTTGCATCCACTACAAGCATTAAATAATTTCTGACAAACTTCAATCAATAGCATCAGAGCACCCACTGCATTCAGAGCACTGTACCAAGTGCTCAGGAGTGTACACAGAATTCATATACATGATCTCTCTCCTCAAGGTATTTATAATCCAGCAAGATGAACAAAACACTTGTCAGGGAGGTCTTGTGATCAATCTTCTTGGCCCCCACATCTTGATATTTACAATCGATAGTGTTATTTTTGCCTAGGATAAAGGAGCTCATTGTGGGCAGTGAATGTGTCTACCAACTGTTTTATTGTTATCTTGTACTCAAGCACATAGTAAGCACTCAATATGATTGATCGATCAACAGTGTCAAAGGCATCCAAGAGGCCAAAGGGGACTAGAGATATGCACGAAGTGGAGATAACATTCACGCACAGTTGGGCATGTGGCTCATGGCAGTAATTTATGTACGACCATATTATTAAGGGGCATCTGTAACCCTGGAATTTATACCCCCGTCCCATGCACAGAAGGGCAGAATAGCAGTCAGCCGAAGTTACGGGATATATTTTTCCCCATACCTTCAAACAAAAAAAGTGACATGAGTGCTAATTTCCACCTGAATCTTCCACAGATTTAACTTCCAAACCAAATCAGAAATTTCATAACACTGAGAATTTGTTTTTAATTTTCCAAAGAGAAAATGCAAAAATACCAAGATCAACCATCCCCATCAACTGAGAAAAAGGAAAAAAAAAAACAAAAAAACCCCATCCACAATCTGTCCCCAAATCCTGGAGCTCTAGGAATCATACCAGGAAGCTTTTTATTCCAATCTGCACTCCAGACCAAAGGGATTGGCTAAAGTTCTATACTCACAGAGGCTACTGGACACTAATCCAAGCCAATGCTCTCAGGCTTCACATATCAAATCCACATATTTATTGACTAGCACAGCATGATGAGCACGGAGGCATTAAAATACCTTCATAGTTTTCTCAGAACTGTTTTTGGCTTTTCCCCCTGCTCAATTATATTTTTCCACTAATTCTAATGTGTAATTTTCACTCCATTCAGAGGATATTTTACTCTGCTTAATGCTGTACAAGCATTAGAATCGATTCTTTGTCATTCCTTCTAGAGTACATTGAGGGCTTCTCTACTATCTCTAATAATTACACCTGCACTTTTTTTTTTTTAAACCTTCAATTCTAGGTATCTCTCTCAATATCTAGGTGTTCAGGTCAGAAAGAGGGATAATTCTTCCCTCCACCTAATGCCCCAGAGGTGAACAGTCAAGATAATAGAAAAGTGGGATCTGAGCGATTGAATTCCATTGTGGCACTTAATTCAGCTTCTTTATGCCTCACTTCAGCTACCTGTAAAGTGGGTCTAACCCACAGGATAAGGAAAATTTAATAAGGTGGTAAAGGGTTAGCCTTGGAACATTAATGAAGTGTTTCACATTTTGCAATCTCACTTCCATCTGCTCCTGTTTATTTAGCTGAATGTCACAAATTCTGGCGGAATATCAGATTCTTCTCGGAAGAAGGTATAAGAGTCATATGTGGAATGATTTGACATCTGTGGGCAGTGGGAGAAGGTTGGGTGGCAGCCTGACATTCTGAGTTTGGCAAGTTGGGGATTGGGCATTTGTACAAAAGAAGATGCACCAAACAGCCCTAGATGGCATAAACTGCAAGCTAAGGGCTGTACCAGATGATCACGGGAGGGCTTTCCAGGATTCCTACCCTCCTAGATCGTAAGCTCCTTGTGGGCAGGAAATGTCTACCAACTTGTTACATCAGAGAGATATACCAATGTGTCTACCAACTCAGAGGTGGTAGAAGGGAAGGGGGAAGGTAGAGAAGAGGGGAGGCAAATTTTTCCTTGGCCACCTGCAATCTCACTTCTTCCCCGTCCCCTATACAGAATCTGCCCAAACATCACAAATGACTTTCTTGCCAAATGCAACAGCCTCTATTCCATCCTAATCCTCCTTGACCTCTTAGCTGCCCTTGACACTGTCAACCACCCTCTTCTCCTGGAAACACTATACAACTTGGGCTTCACTGAAACTGGCCACTCCTGCTTCTCTGACCACTCCTCAGTCCTTTCCACTTGCCCCTCTTCTGCCTCCCATCCCCTAACTGTAGGGGTTCCCTCAGGGCTCAGTTCTGGTACCCCTTCAATTCTAAAGCAGCAGCATGGCGTAATGGAAAAAGCACACGCTTGGAAGTCGAAGGTCATGAGTTCTAATCCTGCCTCTGCTGCTTGTGTGGCTTTGGGCAAGTCATGACTTCTCTGCACCTCAGTTACCTCATCTGTAAAATAGGGATTAAGACCACGAGCCCCACATGGGACAACCTGATTACTCTTGCATCTTCCCCAGTGCTTAGAACAGTGCTCAGCACATAGTAAGCACTTAACAAATGCCATCATTATTATTATTATTGTTCACTGATGCCCACTACCTTAGAGAACTCACTCATTCTCTCAGCTTCAACTACCATCTCAAGATGATTCCCAAGTTTGCTCTCCAGTTCCAACTTTTTTCCTCTGCACCCTCATACCTGCTCTTCCCTTGAGGATATTTTTATGTTTAAAAAAAGTTGTTTGGGATGTTAAGGCAAACCCAAGAACAACATTAGGTTGCTCAATCCAATGTTTGATTTAGCAAATATTTCCCAGTATAATTACATCCATAATGCTTTCTCAGATGTCTGTTCCCACTGTATATTTTGTAGGCAAATACTCCAATTCTGTCAAATGTATTTACAATTATCAAATGTGTTATGTTGTATCAACTGTAACACACACACACACACACACACACACACACACGGTTGACTACAGACTATACTCCCAGACAGCAGACACCTCAGATTACATGTGTTTTTCTGCATATGGATGGTAACAATGGCATCATATGCATCACTTTACAGAAGTCCATCCAAGGCCTCCTGAGCCTAGAAAACATTTCTGGGGAGACTTCTGGCAGACCTTTTGCCAGTTCTTTTCCCAAATCCCTGTGAAAACAAATGCTGCTTATGAGTGGCATAACTCAGCAGCAGAAGGCAGAAGGAGCCTGGGCTCTTAAAATAGTAACAGCAATCATTATTATAGTGTTTTTATGCACTTACTGTGTAGCAAGCACTGTTCAAAGAACTAGGTAGATATAAAAATCAGGTCCCACATAGGGCTCAACATTCTAAGTAGAATAGAGGACAGATTTTCAATTCCCATTTTGCAGCTGAGGGAACTGAAGCACAGAGAAGTGACTTACCCAAGGTCACACAGCAAGTAAGTGCCAAAGTAGGAATTAGACCTCAGGTCCTCTGGCTCCCAGGCCCAAAATGCAAAGGTATTTCACATCATACCTGTAATGCAAGTGACAGACCAGCTAACAACCAGACTGAATAATAAAAACAATAATAATAATAAGGGTATTTGTTAAGTGTCTGTGTGTCAAGCACTCTGGGATAGATATAATATAACCAGATAAATTGCTGCTCTATGTCTATAGGTATTGACATAGCTATAGTGGAACAAAGAGCTGTCTTTCAGATTTGAAAACCACCCTTCTGGCAATGAGATTTCATCCACCTATTTGAACATCATCATCATCATCAATCGTATTTATTGAGTGCTTACTGTGTGCAGAGCACTGTACTAAGCACTTGGGAAGTACAAATTGGCAACATATAGAGACAGTCCCTACCCAACAGTGGGCTCACAGTCTAAAACATGGATGAATAGACCATTTGGGGAGCAGAAACCCCTTCCAACTTGTACAAATGTAAAAGCTTGCCCTTTGCCATGGTGTTTCAACAGCGATTTTTTGTTATTTTTGCCTCTTAGTATCATACCTTTTCCCAAAGTCATTACTTATATTGTTACTACATTCTTGATTTTTACATACCAGGGTGAGTATAGACAGTTGTTTCAAAGGTCTCTACAGCTTTGCTTCATGAATTCCAGTAGGAAGTTAGTTCAGCAGCTGCGTTTGTCCATTTTACCCTTGCCTGACACTAAAGGTGACATTCAATAAGTATTGCTTGAGGCTGAGGGACTGATTGCAAAGACCTTCCTGGTGATCCTGACTTGTCATTTGATGCTAAGATTGGCTCATTTGTAAAACCACTCAAGTAGTCAGGTGGTAAGTGAAAGACACCCCAACTGCCTTGAAGGCTCCCTAAGATTGGAAACCTTGTGGGGGACAAAAACTATCTGATTACCTTGTGTCCTCTAGACTTGTAAGCTCACCGTGGCCAGTGAATTTGTCTGCCTTATTGTACTCTACCAAGCGCTTAGTACAGTGCTCTGCACACAGCATGAACTCAAATACAATTGACTGACTACCCCTACGCTCAGCATACAGTAAGCACTGAACTACACTGTAATAAGAATTATTTACATCACACTGTCTCCCTGAGATCATGTTGAATTCTTCAGTTTTGTCCTTTTTTTGGTCCTTTGGCAGGACAGTCAGGGTGACAAAAAAAAAAAGTGACAACATATGTCTCATCGATGGAAAATATTGGTTGTGTGGGGGGCTTTCCAGATGTGGCCTAATATATAACTTTAGTCATCTCATACACAGGCATGGCTACTCAGAAAGAAAGCACCTGAAAGCCATATAAGCAGTAGGCTATTCTACCACCTTGAAAGACAGGAACACGTACACAAACGTAGCTAAAGCTAACAATTGGTACAGGCTTTCTATCCCCCCAAAACGTTTAATTCATTGCTTTCAAGTCTAGAACCTGACACAGGACTATGAGTTACAATAAAGTCATTGTGTAAGAGGTAGCCATGTCTCAACTATGATGTCTGAAGTAGCATATATGTGAACCAAATAGTTGGACATCTGCCTGCAAAGAAAGAATCAATCGAGACAGACAGTGCAGTCATGGACAGAAGTATGTTTCACTATTTTTGCCCAGCCTCTAAAGCATCACTGAAATGAAGTTTACAGAGCCATCAATTTGAGAATATAGATCAATTTTCATTTGCATAAATAGGTTCACAGTAATCAGAGGAATAAATGCAAACAGTAGTAATGTCTGTAGTTGTCTGAGACAAATGTGAGAGAAATGGTTTAATAGCAAGGCCCATAATTATCCACAGCTCTCAGTTCACAATTAGTTTTCTTTGACAGTTATGGTCATAAATGCCAGCTTTAATCATGTGTTCAGGTTGAATTAGGCCCTGCCAATGCTGCAAGAGATCTAATCCTCTTTCTCTCCTCCTCATAATGAAATAATAATGCAAATTCACTACATTGATGGGACGACCCATGTGAATTTATTATAGGCTTGGAGAAGTCTCTTGAAAGGGATAAATTCTTTCTGGGTATAGACTTGAGGTAATTCAAACCAGACAAGAAAAAAAATGGAGCTGTCATCAGAGGCCAGGATATGGAATGGATTTAATTTGTATGAATAGGCTTTTTAATAAGTATAACAGGGCTAAGCTCCAGCTTTACTAGAGGAATATTACTGCTGTCACTTTCCAAATCTGGATGCACTAACTTTATTTGTGAGGATAAAGACCATTTCCAAATCTCATTTCTTGTAACTGGCTAGGTCCCTCTAGCTACAAATACACTTTGCAGCAGGTAAGTCAGCTGATAAGTCTTCTAATCGTCTGAGTTAAACACATAGGCCAAGTAACTACAGCAAAATAACATTTAGTATTCCATATAAAAAATAAAAACCTTCCCATCCCAAATAATTCCTGTTATTGACTTTTTTAAATAAAAGAGGCAGCATTTTAACTATTAGAATTTAAATGTATACTTCCTTGGGTCCAAAGATTATACAAAGGACAGTGTATAATCTTTATATAATCTAAAACTAGCAAGTCAATAAAATGGACTTATAGTTATAAGTCCATTTATAACTACTGTACAAGTGCAAGTTAAAACATAATTCTGTACATCATATCAACCTCAAAGAAGCTTCGCTAATGATGATGTTTATGCATTTTTCTGCCTTGGGGTGGTTCTGAGTATAACAAGTGATTATTTTCACAATCAACTGAAATCTGTTCCTATCAATGCACCAGCACTGTCCCCACTAACAAAACTGAGAAGAGGACTTAAGTCAAAATAAAAAAAAGAGTGGATCAAACCATGAATGTTATTTATCAAACACAGTGTTTGTAGGGCATTATAGTAAGTGTTTGTGGGAGTACAATAATACCAAGTTGGTAGATACATTACCTGTCCTCAAAGATCTGGATGACAGGTCTATACCAAAGTGTAATGGGGAAGTGTGAACCACAACTCAGATCGACACACATACCTTGATGTTGCTTTATTTGGTGTTTCATACGCAGGCATGTGTGCATAAATGTGTGTGAATAAGTGTATAGAATTGAGAGAATGTACGATTTGTATTGCCTAGACAGTTGACTCATAACTCCACGTTACTTTGCTAGTGTTGACCTGGAATCAAAAAATTTCTTATGTTTTAACTGGCATCTCATTCTAGATTAATAAGCTTTCCAAACAGAGTTTTCCATCCAACACAACCACAGTATCTTTACTGTCCCTAATGTCAACTGAGAGAAAATGTTTTTTCTTCATAAAATGAGGAACTATGTATTCACTGGAATACACCACTGCCCTCTCAACCTGAAAACAAGATCTCTGACTAGAAATCAGAGAATATTCACCTACAAGCAAATTTAACATTTCCGCTAACAGTTTTACGCATGATAAGCGTGGAATCATTTAGCTCTCTTACTTCTTATTTCGTACTGCCTATAAGCACTACCACTGAGGCCATGAACTAGCATTCAAAAGGTTTTTCCATACAACAACCACTAATTCGAAGCCATATACCTACTGTGTACAATTAACACAGTTCCCCAATGACAGATGCACCACTCATAGTGCAATTACAACTGTAACACTAAGTAATCATTACATCATAAAACAAAGAATACCTCTAGATCATTACAGGGGCCTCACAGAACAATGGCTCATCTTACAAATTATACGTACTATAACACCAGAGGAAAGTGCTGGGCAAATCATATAGTGAACAAGAGATCTATTTTGTTCAAGCAAATGCTATATAATTTTCTTTTTTCCCCCCATTGCATAAGACTTTGATGAGAAATACAATGACTTGGACCTTTTATAGTTTAAATATTACTTGATAAAAATTGATAGCAATTTTAGGCTTTGTTGGAAAAATTGAAAGGGGGAGATTTGTACGCTAAAGCCTAATCAGTCCCATTCACTTCTCCAAACCACTCTTTCTGTACCCTCTAGAGCAGGTGGGAATAGTGAATCATTTCATTAGGAACCGTGCCACCCCATTTGAGCACAGAAGAGTAGCAGTAGGCATGAATCCACTGGTCATACCTACCTATTCATATATATATATGTGTGTGTGTGTGTGTGTGTGTGTGTGTGTGTGTGTGTATATACATATATATGTATATACACACACACACATATATACATATATATACACACTCATATATACATATATATATAGTACTTGTTTAGCACTTACTTCATGCCAGGCACTGTACTAAGCACTGGGACAAATAAGAGACACTCAGGTTGGACACAGTTCCTGTCCTGCCTGAAGCTCACGGCCCAAATCGGAAGGATTAATACAATTGGAGAGGACTTCCTATAACAAATGATCTGTATTTGTTCCAACATTTCCATGCTGTACTGAAAAACCAAATAAAGCAACAGTAATGACAGGACAATCTCAATTAGCAAAACTGATCAATTAATCCTTATTGACACTGGCACATTTTATAAAGTAAACCAATCATGCCAAGGAACTGAACCTGATGACTGCTGAAGCTCTGTGCTTCTTTGTTGGCAGATCAATTCAATATCTTTTGATTCAGTTGAAATGGAATATGATCATTTAAGGAAAAAACAAAGTCATCTTTACATTTAATTTGCTCTAAGTTCCTAGAGCATAAGTAGAAACTTGTGAATTCTCCTCACTTTTCCATTTTGGCTCTTTGCACTAATGCTGATCCTTCCTGATCTATTGGTAACTTCCTATACAGTTGAGTCTTGCCAAGGTCAGCTGTTGATCTAGCAGAGAGATCCAAGGCAGTTTTAAAGAATTGCTCTGAAATCCTCTCGTTCTGTTTTAGCTTAAACCTGAAGGGAAAGAGCCACAAAGTTGCAACCCAAGCAATATGCTCCCCGACATCATGGAAAAAAGTGGCGGAAACTTGCAGAACATTTTACAGCCAATAAGGAGGATTTATTAAGTAGCCTATTCAATTTTCACTGGGAGACATTTAAGCTACTATGGACTCTGGCCAACCTTCCCACAATTCCTCACAATATAAGGATAGATTAGCCCTAACCCAAAGATATAGAAATATAAAACTGTCTCAGATTCAGAAGTAAGGTGAACCAAGTAGGTTATGAACAGTTTTTACATTATCTTAGAATTTAGGTTTACAGTTAATTAGGGTCCTAACAAGAGTAATATCATTTGTAAAAAAAAAAAAAAGTAGATTTATTTACATCCAAAATGCCTAATATTTCTAATACTCCAAGGTAAATTTATTTTGGTATTTACACAATGCTTCACTGCCTTGACAGAATATAGTATTTGCTAAGCTTTTACTATGTGCTAAGTGCTGCAATTACCACTTTGTTCAATTCCACCCTGTGGAACAGTGATTGCTTCCAACCTGATTATCTTCTATTTACCCCAGTCCTTAGAACAATGGTAGCCACTTAGTAAGTGCTTAGGAAATGCCACTATTAACCTATTATCACAGTATGGAACAAACTGCTTTGTAACAGGTGAACTGTTAGAGCCTCAATTAGTCAGAACACCGGACCACACATTAACCAGTTATTCCACATTTTGGTTTCCCATGTCACCTGAGGATAATACAGGCTTTGGAAGCCATGATCCCACCAAATTCTGTCAAACCTGGGCTCCCAAAATGCCAACGGGTGCAGAATTCCTACTGCTGTACTTCCTAGCACTGGGACTTTGAGTCAGGTTTTAATACTGTGGTCATCTCAAGTTTGAATTTACACCCAGAGTGTCAGGAGAGAAAAGGTAAAATGATATTGAGGCAGTGTGGCTAAGTGGATAGAGCATGGACTTAGAAGTTTAGAGGTCGTGGGTTCTAATCCCACCTCCGCCACTTGTCAGCTGTGTGACTTTGGGCAAGTCACTTCACTTCTCGGTGCCTCAGTTACCTCATCTGTGAGATGGGAATTAAGACTGTGAGCCCCACGTGGGACAACCTGATTACCTTGTATCTGCCCCAGCACTTAGAACAGTGCTCGGCACATAGTAAGTGCATAAGTACCAGCATTATTATATTGAGGTCTCAAATAGAGATGACATGGATTTAGCATGGTATTAGGACACTTCACATCAGATGTCCATACCAGGACATTAGGAAGAGGAAACACCTTATTACAGGGAATTTTGCTGAGTGGGGGGGGAAAAAGGTTAAAACAGAAAATCCTGGGAAACCTTTTTCCAAAAGCAAAGGTTAAGCTGGCTCTAGGTCAAAGAGAAGATGGAGGAACACATCTGCACAAGGGATAGTTTGCAGTACATATCAGATATTTACTCTTGGACAAACAAAATAAGTCTAATCACAGGAATGGGGGGCAGGGGGAGAGGGAGGTTGAATTAGCCAGTAGAAGAAACAAATTATGGCATAAAAATTAGGAAAAAGAATGCAATCCTTATGTTTTCAGATGAGCCACTCTGATTCTTCCTTCTTTTAACTGTAATAATAATTATGGCATTTATTAAGCAATTACTATGTGCCAAGCACTGTTCTAAACGCTGGGGAAAATACAAGGTAACCAGGCTGTCCCATATGGGGCTCACAGTCTTAATCCCCATTTTACAGTTGAGGTACCAGAGGTACAGAGAAGTTCAGGGCCTTGCCCAGGGTCACAAAGCAGACAAGTGGGAGATCTGGGATTAAAACCCAGGCCCATGCTCTCTCCACTAGGCCATATTGCTTCTCAGTGTTTGACCAGTGATGCTGCCAACTGCAGAGGCAGACTGCTCAGCGAGAAAGACCCAGGAGGGAAGGCTACGCCCCAGTTTCATGTTCGCCATGCAGCGGTTCTGTAAAAGCATCCCCTCAGCTTTCTTACTGCCCAGCCCTCTTTCACAACTCATTGATATGTCTGAGCTATTCAAAATAGTAGAGTTTTACTGGTTACTAAGCCCTAGTCTGCTTTATATGTAGGATCAAGGAAGAGGTATAGCAAAGCTATGGTGCTCTAAACCCCTGTAATTGGACTATCTGGAATGCCATCTGGAGAACTAGACTTTTGGTGTGCCAAAGTCGTATCATATAACCTAGCCCTAAAACCAAACCCAGAATATTTTATCTGCCCCTTAGACGAAATATCTGTTCTCCCTCCCCCTTGGACTGTGAGATCTGTGGGACAAGAGCTTTGTCCAGCTCGATTATCTTGTATTTACTCCAGTGCTTAGCATACAGTAAATGCCTAATAACCCCACTATTATGAAATAACTTTCATTTCAACTGGAACACAGCAATACCAACAATTTAATTACATTCTCACGAACACTTCTCTAATTGTTCTATTGGAGGTGTTAGAACAGAATGCTGAACAATTATAACAGTATTGCACATTTCTGTCACGTGTGGCTCTTCACATAGCTCTGGTCATGGTCTTTTGACAACCCTCTGTGCTTTGAGTCTCATCAATTTGTTAATGTTTAAGACACAGGATTTGTTTCCCAGAAGACCTCATCTGAATTCTAGGTCACAAAGTTTCCTTTAAGTTAAATCAGGCACATTTGAATTTAAGCAATTAAACTTTCTCAGATCAGCTAGGTGATATCTACCACAAAATGAGAATGCCCTTTGAATCGATCTTTGAGGGGTTGAACAACTGAACCCATTAAAACATTATGGATATTTATATTGAATTTGTCATTATATGTCATAGGTGGGCAACATTTCCTCTGTCCTTCTTTGCTAAAGGAGAATAGGGAACTTCAGCAGAACATCAGTCCCCTAGCCTTTGAGTTTTTGGTTTGCCTATGAAATAAAAGATTTCTTCTCCCTTGAGAACATTTCTAAATATATAGTGATAAAAACCATTCAATAAACATGTACTGCCCCCACAGCAATGTTCTGCAAATATCATTCTTTAAGGGTGTTATCCTGGTCCAAAACTGTTTAGAACCAATGGAGTTTTAAGTATGCAGAAGATATTTAGTCGAGGAGGTGTAGAAAGATGAGTACCTTGTTTGAGCAATCAGAAAATGGTTGATTTCAAGAGTCACAGGGAAATGAGAAGTTATCAGAATGAAGCCCAGTAAGTAGGTTTCCTTCCATGTGAGCAGGGAATGTGTCTACCAATTCTGTTGTATTGTACTCTCCCATGTGCTTAGTACAGTGCTCTGCACACAGTAAGTTGTCTATTTGTTGCCAAATTATACTTTCCAAGTGCTTAGTACAGAGCTCTGTGCAGAGTAAGCGCTAAATACACTTGAATGAATGAAATACCATTGATTGACTGGGTCCTAAGTACAAAGGAATCCAAAAAAGCTGGCTATCCTTCAAGACATTCTGCTGGCTCATGAATCTACTATGTCAGTGCAGAGAAAGGACAAGAAGGGTAACAAACTGATAAACAGCCTAAAACTATAATTATTCAGAAACCTGAATGATAAATTGGTAAAAACCTCACTAAAAGTGGAAATTAGACCAAATAGAAGAAACCAATGATAGAATTAAGATGGAAAGGAGATTCAACTAACGTGAAGCATAAAAACATTGTCTAGAGGATAAAGCACGGGCCTGGGAATCAGGTTCTAATCCTGTTTCTACCACTTCTCTGCTGCGTGACCTTGGGCAAATCACTTTACTTCTCTGTGCCTCTGTTCCCTCATCTGTAAAATGGGAATTAAGGCTATAGGCCCCATGTGGGAGAGGAACTGTGTCCAAGCTGATTTGCTTGTATCCACCCCAACACTTAGTATAGTGCCTGGCATGTAGTCAGCACTTAGCAATACCACAATTACTATTATCATTATTATTAGCCTAAACACTCCCTAAAGTCTCACTTGAATTGTGCCAACCTTGTTCACTGCTTGCATAGGGAAAGATTCTTCCACCAAACATGAACGGTGGGGTTTTTTTGTAATCCCGAGGTCCCCAGCTTCTCTGATCCTTTCTGGGCAACATTTCCCTTCTTTGGGCAACTGAGACTTCCTCAAACTGATGTCAGAATCCCACAATATAAGGTTTAACACTCCTGACAACATAGGAATCAGACAGAAGTTAGCTACCTGGAAGAAGTATTTTTGAGGAACTATGGAGGAGAAAAAGATGGTTTATTCACTATTGTTATAAACCTATAATAATGATGGCATTTAGTAGGCACTTACTCTGTGCAAAGCACTGTTCTAAGTGCTGGGGAGGTTACAGGGTGATCAGGTTGTCCCACGGGGAACTCACACTCAATCCCCATTTTACAGATGAGGTAACTGAGGCCCAGAGAGGTTAAGTGACTTGCCTAAAGTCACACAGTTGACAATTGGCAGAGCCAGAATTTGAATCCATGACCTCTAACTCCAGAGCCCATGCTCTTTCCACTGAGCCATGCTGCTTCTCTATTCAGATGTTTGTCCTCCTCTTCCCATTGTGTAGCTATGATTTGTTCCTACCCATCTTCCCCACTAGATAAGAACAGATCATACATGGTACTTTCATTATATTCCCCACCCCCTACCTCACTATGAATATACCTCTACCACAGTGGTTCTGAAGAACTGAAATCCACCAGATGTGCAGTGAAACATGAGGGTACAGGATCACTCTATTAGCAGTCTTCCCCCTCCCATTCTTTGTCCCTAAAGTCCTTCATTTCAGGCCCAAATAAGTGAAACCCACAAGTTACAATAGCCACAGAACAAAAACCAAACGAGCATTCCATTTTTCAAGGTAAAGAAAATAGTTACCTAAGATTAAGACGAAATAAAATCAGGGCCGATACAGTAGCAAAGTCAAAAAGGCATAAAATAAACCCCCAATATAAATCTATCCCTTACCTTCTACCTTTCTTCTTAGACTTCTCAACAGTAACTTAACTGATCCAAGATTCAGTCTGCTTCTATTCCTACACCCTTAAATAATGATCTTTTACCAGCATCTCCATTATAACCTTCATTTCCCCATTCTTGGATGGAAAAAAAAAAAAAACCAAACCCCAGCCCTCCTCGCTTCCTTCCTCTTAAGCACCTTCCCTGTTTTCATCTTCCACATCCCCACACCTGAATTGGTTTAGGCTTAGTCCTCAATGATGTCATCAGCTCAAATGCCCTTATCTTTATTCCAGGTGTCCAGCTAATTGCCTTATTAGGCAAACATTTCAATCAGGTGGCAACAGTGAGGCTGCAAATATCTTAATGACCTTCAGGTTCCCTTTTGAAACTTGCCCTGTTGTTACACTTCATCAGATTGGTCCTGGTGTTCCTGGATTTTCCAGATCTCAGTGTTCATACATTCTAAACACAAATAAGCCAAACACTAACCTCCAAATGTTTGATCACAGGGATCAATAAATCAAGTACTAAGCACCAGGGAGGACATAGCATAACAGAGACAAGATGGTAGACATGTTCCCTGCCCACAGTGAGCTATAGGAGACAGGCATTCATATAAATGAATAAATTACAGATAGGTACATAAGTGCTGTGGGGCTGAGGGAGGGGTGAGTTAAGAGAGTCAATCCATGTGTAAGGGGGATGCAGAAGGGGTTGGGAAAAGAGGAAATGAGGGCTTAGTTAGGGAAGGCCTCTTAGAGGAGATGTGCTTTTAATAAGGCTTTGAAGGCAGAGAGTAATTGTTGGAGATGAAGACAGAGGGTGTTCCAAGCCAGTAGCAGGATACAGGAGAAAGGTCAGCAGTGAGATAGATGAGATTGAGGTATAGTGAGTACTAAGGTTGGCACTTGAGGAGTGAAGTGTGCTGAGTTATAGTAGGAGGCCAGAGCAGTAAAGTGGAAGGAGGCAAGGTGATTGAGACATTTGAAGCCAATGCTAAGGAGATTCTGTTTGATGTAGAGGTGGATGGGAAGCCACTGGAGGTTCTTGAGGAGTGGGGAAACATGGACCGAATGCTTTTGTAGAAAAATGATCGAGGCAGCAAAGTGTATTATGGACTGGAGTGGGGAGAAACAGGAGGCAAGGAGGTCAGCAAGGAGGCTGATAGAGCAATTACGGTGGGATAGGATAATTGCTAGAAGTAATGTGGTAGCAGTTTGGATGGAGAGGAAAGGACAGATTTTAGTGATGAAAAACAACCTTGTAGGCAATGGATGAGCCTGGGTTCGAATACAGCATAAGTAAGAAACCTGCCCAGAGAAACTGATTATTGTGATGGTGATTTGTATAGCACCACTCACATCCCTGCCAGTCATGTCCTCACCGGAGCGTAGAGTGTGGTGAGAAGCAACATGGTTTAGGGGCAAGAACACAGGCTTGGAAGTCAGAGGACATAATAATAATAGTTATATTTGTTAAGTGCTACCTATGTGCCAAGCGCTGTTCTAAGCGCTGGGTTAGATACAAGGTAATCGGGTTATCCCATGTAGGGCTCACAGGCTTAATCCCCATTTTACAGATGATGTAGCTGAGGCACAGAGACGTTAAGTGACTTGCCCAAAGTCACATAGCTGACAAGTTGTAAAGCCGGGATGAGAACCCATGACCTCTGACGCCCAAGCTCTTTCCACTAAGCTACGCTGCTTCCTACACTGTGTTTCTAGGTGGTGCTTTTATTACCAAAGTGCCTTACTTTATTCAGTTATTTACTCCTCACAACATCCCTGTGAGATAGGGTTCAGTTATCCTTACACCCAGTTTACAGTGGGGTAAACTGAGGGATGGGAAGGTTAAATGACTTGCCCAAAGCCACGCAGCAAATGGGTGTCAGAACGTGTCAGAAGGTTTTGAAGGTGGGGAGAGTGGTGGTCTGCTGTATATGAAGGGGGAGGGAGTTCCAGGTCAGAGGGAAGATGTGAGTAAGGGGTCTCAAGGTAGCTGAGATACCCGAGATCAAGGTGCAGGGAGTACATTGGTGTTGGAGGAGCCAAGTGTGCGGACTGGGATGTAGTAGCAAATCAGCAAGGTACAGTAGGAGGGGGCAAGATGATTGAGTGGTGATGGTAAGGAGTTTCCATTTGCTAAGGAGATGGATGGACAACCACTGGAGGGAGGTTCTTGAGGAGTGGGGAAATGTGGATTGAAGTTTTTGTTTTAAAACCTGACTGTGGGGTCACAGTGGCTAAGTAGCAGAGCAGAATTAGAACCCAGATCCTCTGACTTCCGGGCCCATGCTTCCTCCACTAGGCTTATATTGGTTCTACCTTTCATCAATCTAGGAGGAAGTGGAAGAGCTGCTCAGTATCGCTCAGGCCAATATCCAGATTTTTTTGTGTCTCTCCTAAAAATACTGTTCAGGAATTTAAGTCCAAAAGCAGTCATTTTTCACATTCCCACTGCATCTACTATTTCCAGATTCAAATCATGTGAACACATTTGGCTAGATGAGTCTATTTTTAAAACATAATGCAAACCTATCTCCTTTCATGTTTGATGTCCCATCAACTGAACATCCTACACAATTTTTCACAGAAATGTGATTTGATCTCAGAACATCTGCAAAAGACTTGAACATACTTTACCCAGAACTAGGCTCTGAACTTATTATAGATACCAGACATTCTCTCTCAGATTCTGGTTTTACTGCAGAAACAGCAGTTGTGGCTGTCATAAGTATCAATGTGACTTGGTAATCAGCCAACTTGTATTGACATTGACCTCTGCTCCTCCATTCCCTCACCTCCTAAGAGACGTATAACGTGACTTTGGTCTATGTGGGAATCTGTAACCCTCCTTTGTTCTGCACCAGGAGAATAATGATAATAATAATGATTGTTACGTGCTTACTATGTGCTCAGCACAGTTCTAAGCACTGAGATAGATACCAGATAACTAGGTTGTAGACAGTCCCTATCCCATATAGGACTCACATTCTAGGAAGGAGGGAGGAGCATTTAATTCACATTTTAAAGATAATGAAACCAAGCCACAATGGCACAGTATCCCTGCAACGGGGTATATCCCACAACAACATTTGGGGCTGCTTTTCCCTGACAGTGATTCTGCCCTCTATCTAGACGGTGCCTAGCCAGATGTGCCTTTGCACACTCTCCCTAATGAGCCCCTAATGGCTCGTCTTTAGGTTGTGCCGGGCCACGAGACGTGAGGAAATCTGACTGGGCAGCTGAATTTCATAGAAATGCTGCCGAATCAGGAACCAGAGCAGAAATCTTGACAACGAAGCAGTTGCCTGGGTTCTTCAACCGCAGAATCAGGGAAAGGAGGGGAGAACCCTTCCATCTCAAGGGACTGTGTAGCTGTGAGTCTTGGCATAGCATTTGAAAAACTAGGTTAATGATAACACATGGATGGCTGTGTCCAATGTTGGGATTAAGCATCTTTCTCAAGCCAGATTTCCTCCACAGCAAAGTCAACTCACTGCTGAAAAATAGTTAATTAAAAAAAAGGAGAAAAGATTTTCTCTTCAGCCTATTGTGGCAACCAACTCACATCTTAGTGATTATGCCAAACAATCGAACAAGAGGTAGAATAGCATGCTGGGATGGGAGGGTTTCATTTCACTTACACTATCCTCCTACTCACTAATGTTAGGCTTGCACAGTTCACCCAGATGGGAGTCAAGAGACTAATTAATATTCATATCATTCCTATCACGGTGTTTAAAAGATATTAACTTGCCTACCACTGGTTATTTTTTATTTCCTTGGAAAGTGATATGCAACCTATAGGTTCTTTCTGACCTCCTCTCCATGAGGAAGCAGTAGCAGGCATCTGGAAATTAGGCACTTTTTTTTCCTTTGTAGACTTGCACCTGCCGACCCCTCAGAAATAGCAATCTCAGTCCATTGCTTCCTGGGCCGAGGTGGTGTATGGGCCAGCTCTTACACATGGTCTGTCAATCTCAGATAATGGAGGCCTTTGGGATGCTGCCATTGTTTGTGAAACATTATAAGACCAAAAAAAAAATTCTGTCCCATTAAGCCAGAGCCCTCAGGGTGACTGGCTCGTCATCAGTTTGAGAACCTGGAGCACGATGAAACACGTGAAACCTTTCAGAACTGTTGTTTGCACGCATATGGGATTTCCTAAGGTGTTCTAAATGAAGACCATATCTTAGGTTTAATTCCTTCAAATGTTTACGTCTCTAGGCTTAATAATTTTTGTCTGCATCATGCATATAAGTCTTACCAAACACAGAAAAAATGTGCCCATAATGAACAGAAAAAATTTAAAATAATGAAATTGAGTCAGTAAATGATCACCATACATGGGGATTCCTTGAGATTTGGTCTGTGTCTATTTCTTGATGTAGTTAGTATGCTTTCCCAGGGTGGTTTTCAGGGCTCGTTTTCCTATTTCAAAGAAAGCTATGCTCTTAGTTTATTTTGAGTTTTCCTAAAATAATTCTTGTCAGGCCTCAGGACGGTGGAGGCTCTGGAACTATTACAGTGGCAAATATACATTCTGATAGAGAGAAGCAGTTAAGTAGGTGACAGTACTCCAGTCACTGAGTTTGCAAAAATGTTTTTATTTCGTCAGAGCTTCACCTTTTCCCCTCACTGGATATTTCCCAGCCCCTTAAGTCTTATGTGATCTTAGACTTTCTCCAAACCTCTCCAACCCAACTCTTGCCTTTCCCTTGGCTCCTCCTTTAATCCTCCCTCCTGACTCACCTTCTAAGGGCTTTTCATATATTGACTGGACTAATTACAGCTCAGAGGCAGTTTCCAAGAGGCATAATTCCACACCCTCATCGCACACTCCCATTCTCGTCTCATATGCAGACTAAAATAAAACCAGCATCTTTAGGATTTTTACTTTTGTGCCATGGGTCTCAAAACCTAAAAACACTCGAAGCCCCAAACTGGTTAAAAACCGAGAGTCAGATATTACTGAACTCAAATGAAGCTTTACCAGAGTTTCTGAGTCACTAGCAAGCATCAGCTGGCTCCCTTCTGTTCTAGGCAGGTTTGAGGGTGGACTCCAACCATTCTTCAAGCCTTTCACTTTCAGACAAGACCAGGCTAGAAGTCAGGTCAGAATCACGCCGAAGTCGTCAAATTCCCTTGGACTAGACGCTACCTCTAGAGATGCTACTAACGGCCTGTATGCAGTTTATTTTTATGCCTATTAGCTTGTGGGTGATTCTGTTGGCACGATGGTCTGTAAAACTTGCACTGACCACATCGCTGTTCAGTCAATAAAAATTGCATTGAGAGTGTGAATGAATAACATTATCCCAATGACAAACCTCTGGGTATAAAAATTTGAAGACGAACAATTCAAAAACTCTCTATCCCACATTAAGTATCTTAAGTATCTTATCTTATCTTTTAGACTGTGAGCCCACTGCTGGGTAGGGATTGTCTCTATGTGTTGCCAATTTGTACTTCCCAAGCGCTTAGTACAGTGCTCTGCACATAGTAAGCGCTCAATAAATGCGATTGATTGATTGATTATGTAAATCAAGTTAAGTAAGAAATTCCAGAAATCATTCATCTTGTTTGTTGCTCTATTAGGGCTGAATCCCCTACAGAGATCTTAGGTGGTGTTCATAACTCAGTGAAGGGAAAGTTCAGCCCACATATTTGCAACACCAGTATACAAAAATTTTTGTATGGCCTGGTTTGCAGCCTCAGGTGGATATTTCCAGTTCAGTATCAAATCAAGCTACGGATTTGGGGAACTCTCTTTAAAAATGTATAAATCTTTTCAAATCTGCTTCCTGGAATAGTAGAACTTGCCATCCACGAGTACGATTCGAGTAGAAGCACCAAATGTTTTTGTTTTATCCATTCATTTTAGCTTCAGGGTCTCTGAGAGTATTTACATTAATTGCTTGAATCTTCCTGGTACTTACTCAACATCACCTGCATATAGAGTAGGTTTTTGAAATACAAGACAGAGTTAGATTTCACTTTACCACCCAAATAGTTGTACATGCCCAGGCCCAGTATATGCTGCTAGGTGTCTTAGTGGAAGAATGTTTAGCATGACAATTAAAATGTTGAAAAAAATCAATGCTGATATTTATTGAAAAGCTCTAAACATCTAACTCAGAGTTTGAACATTCATTTATAATGCCAGAAAAACTACAGATATCCCAAATTAAAGCTGCAAAATTAACTATGTAGAATAATAAAGTCAAAAGATTAATATAGTATTAAATGCATTGAGAAAATAGCTACACCATTTACTGTGATAAATGATTATTTTATAAGTAAATGGCCAGATTTGAATCATGATATCCTTAACCTAGTATCAGAGTCTTTTTTTCTCTAATCGAATGTATAATCAACAGTTAAAACAATGGAGTTGCTTTTGCTAATCTATTGTATGGTGGGTCGGAGATTAACTCCACAAGTAGTCTTTGATAATAAATCAACACAGCTGCATTCATTCAGAGTTGAGAGTCAGAGGGTGTAACACAAAAATTCAGCGGTTGTTTTTATTAGTAACTCTGTGTTTAACATTTTATTGAATTTTCAAACAATAATTATACAATAAAGCATTAAACCAACCAAATCCCACATTGCTGTTGGGTTACAACCATGCACTTAATTACTAATAATCAACACACTTAGCAAGCTGCACTTCTAGGTGTGATTATTATTTATAACAATCACAATGCTCTTAGTTAGGGGGGAGCAGGAGGAGTAAAACAGTCAATTTAGTCCAATGTAACAATGAGAAAAATGCCAGGGTGCTCTCATTTACTATTCCTAATATAATGGCCAAGTCTGTACAGTGCAAGACATTTCTGAAAGGGTTTCTTTTGCAGTGGGGAAGTTTGGTTTTAACTTCAATCTGCAGATCAACCTAACCGTCTGACCCAGTATAATGCTAGGCAGCACTGTCCAGAGCAGACAAGGGAAACAGTTTTGGAGTTTCAAAGAAATAAGGCCAGCCTTACACCCCACCCAAGTACCATGGAATCAACACCAAGACGGAGACTCTTGCAGGCTTTCCATTACCCATAGTCACCTCCTTTTATCCTGGTTGCCCCAACTGGGAGAAACTGGACAAGAGAGGAAGCTGGGACAATCTTTGGGAGTTTCTGTTCTTCCTGCTCTTTCCTTAATTTTGCCGATACGTCACTCATCTGGTTGTCTTACCTCTCTAACCTCTAAGTTTCATTTTTGGTCCAAAACGGTATGCTTTTACACCATAGACCCATTTACTAAATAACTATTGATGCTCAAAAAGTTTATTTGGATTAGATATTTTTCTAACCTATGAACTTATGTCACTGCTTTTTGACTGTACACTTTAGTCTCTAAAAGCTGCTCCCTTACCTAACTGCCTCAATTTCCAACTCAACCTTATTGGTGTCTTCCACTTCAGCCTAACAAAGCTGCTATAATTCCCCACTTACTACTGCCTCTGTGCAAGTCAACTCACCTCTCTACCAAAATTATTCTTCCTCTCTTTCAGGAACTCTTCTCATAACGTTTCTGTTTCACAAAGCTGCCAAGCACTAACACAGGTCCTATTAAGTCTCTGATGGGGGCAGGGCAGGGCAGGGCAGGGAAATCAGTTCTCCTAGGCTAAAACTGACACATTCCTGGTTGCTTGGACCATGCTTCCCTACCTTACTGTGTTCAGAACACTCTACAAAGCATTTGAGAGAGTGCAATAAAGTAGAAATAATGATAATAATAATCATAATAATTGTGGTATTTGTTAAGCGTTTATTATGTGCTGAGCCCATTCTAAGTGCTGGGTTAATTACAAGGTAATCAGGTTGAATGCAGTTCCCATCCCACATGGGGCTCACAGTCTTAATCCCGATTTTATAGGTGAGGTAGCTGAGCGAAGTGAAGTGACTTGTCCAAGGTCACACAGCAGACAAGTGGCAGAGCTGAGATTAGAACCCATGTCCTCTGACTCCCAGGGCAGTGCTCTTTCCACTAGAACATGCTGCTCCCCCCGTGATCTATGATACAATTTTAATAGGGCTTTGAAGATGGAGAGAGTCGCGGTCTGTCAGATATAAAGGGGTAGAGAGTTCCAAGCAGTGAGAGAGGGCATGAGGAAGGAGTCAATGGCAAGGGAGAGGAGACTGAGGCATAGAGAGTAGGATGGAATGTAGTAGGCGTGAAAGTAGTTAGGAGGGAGAGAGCCTATGGAATGCCTTAAAGCCAATGGGAAGGAGTTTCTTCTTAATGCAGACAGAGATGGATAGCCAAGCATTAGAGGTTTCTGAGGCATGGGGAGAGGTCCAGAGAATGATTTCTTAGAAAAATCATCCAGGTAGCAGAGTAAAGTATGGAGTGGAGAGAGAAGAGTCTGGAGCTTAGTACAGTGCTCTACATACAGTAAATGCTCAATAAATACAATTGATTGAATGAATGGAGGCATGGAGGTCAGTGAAGAGGCTGAAGCAGTTGGTCAAGATGGGATATGACAAATCCTAGGACTAACATGGTAGCAGTTTGGTTGGAGAGGAAGTGTCAGATTCTGGAGATGTGAAAATAGAACCCACGTGGTTTAGTGACGGACTGAATCTCCAGGTTGAAGAAGATAGAGGAGTCAGTTGTAAATACCAAAGATTAGGGGCTTTTGTGAGACAGGGAGAATGGTGGCAAAGTCAGGTGGAAGAGAGTTAGGGAGGGAAGGGCTGTGGGCAGTGGCTATGTCAGCATAGGGATGTCATATCATCCAGTGCCATCAGTGGCCTCCTACTGATGAACAGTCTACAAGGCTAAGTTTAAACTAATATTCTCTACTGTAAATTGGAGCCTCATCACCAAAGTGTCACCTACACTTCTTGTTCAAATTCTTTCTTATGGGTTCAGGTGACAAATATGTTCCCGAAATTCATGCTCTTGAGTTGTTTCATTTCTATTTTTTGAAATGCCCTGGATTTCTAGCACGTAAGGGCACCTTGGAATTTTACCCCCATATTGTAGTTCCCAGTAGCACTTGTGGAAAACACTTTTACTCCACTTGCAGAAGGGAAAAATGAATGCCAATTTTGTTCAAAATTTTTCTGGTCCCTCTACTTGTGGCACTTGTTCCAAAGTTTACCATTATTAACACTTCCTCAAACAACTGAGTTTAGGACTGATATGTTTCAATGCACCTGAGATCGATAAGCTTCTCAGGTCAGTAAAGAAGAGCAGTAAATGTACTCAGATGACCGGCATTTCACATTTTAATATATTTATAAAACTCCTTGAATTCAGCTGACAGGGTCAATCAGGATGGCTTGATTCTGAAAACTGCAGAGTCAATCCGATGTGCATCTGGTAATGGTGATTGGGATGCTCATCAATTGTCAGTCAATAATTATTGAGTCCAAGATGCATGGAATTCTACCAAGTATTATGGGCTTTAAGAGATGGGGTGAAGGAGGATGAAAGGGGATTTGGGAATTAGGAGAAAAGAAAATACGATTCGTTTGAAGAGGTTGGTACAGCCATGGAAACAGGTGGTAAACTATTTAATCTACTCACTTCAGTCCTCCTGTAGAGACAGACAGGAGACAGAAAACTTGTAAAGGCTACTCTTTCTTGATAACTAACTCAGTGATAGCTTGGCCCGAAGTTGAAATCTCCATGGTTTTGCTAAAGTGGGGTAAATGCTGCTAAATATTTTAGTCTTGGAATAACCTCTTGAGAACATACCCTTTTAATACTGTTACTGGTTTAGGATTAATCAATAGAATGGGGGCCAAAGTTCAATCCATTGTTAATTAATGATAATAAAGCAAAACCAAGACGTTTCATACCTTGAGCAAGCTTACTCTACCAGAGTGTAATGGAGAGCCCATGACATAATGCACTTAATTCAGATGAAAATATGTTTTCATCTAAAATATCTAGAGAACCAAGCTCTTTTGCTGTTTGAATTGTTTGCATGAATTCTCCGGTTTGCAGGAGAAGTCTGAATCTTAGAAATTTTCCACAGTTTCCACATAAATTATATGCACCATAATTTAATGTCAGTCTCCCCCTCGAGGCTGTATGCTCCTTGTGCGTCACTTCTCAACATTCTCGTGAGCAAGCGGAGGTATACGTGTATTTGTTTATTGTTATATTGTACTCTCCCAAGCATTTAGCACAGTGCTTTGCACACAGGAAGCACATTCAATAAGTAGAAATGAACAAATATGATTATATACTGGAAGTGGTGGGGGGAAAAGACATGTAGACCCACAGAAGAGAAATCACCAAAACCAAGCCAGTTGTGAGCTTTACTGTCAGGGTCTGAGCAAAATCACAAAGCTGTTCCAGTGCCGCTGTGTCTGCCTACCCTCTTCTGTATCCTGCTTCCTACACAGGAAATCCAAAATCTTACCTCCACCAGGAAACCTCCCCCAACTAAAGTATCCTCTCCTTCACTATTCTCCCTTCCTTCCCTTTATTCATTTATGTCTGTACCCCTTAAGCACGTTGATACTCAACCCACCCCCCACAGCACTTATGTACATATCCTTAAATTCTGTTGCTCTCTCCTACCTATGGCTAACTTTAATGTCTCTCTCCCCTACTAGATTGCAAGCTCCTCGAAGACAAGGACTGTGTCTACCAGTCTATTATACTCTCCCAAGTGCTCAGAACAGTCCTCCGCCCACACAGTAAGCACTTAAAATCCCACTGATGAAATGATTGGGAAATTAAGCCCTCTTGTCCCCAGCTTGCTCTCCCTTCTGCGTCATCTAGAGAAGCAGCGTGGCTCAGTGGAAAGAGCCCGGGCTGGGGAGCCGGAGGTCGTGGGTTCTAATCCTGACTCCGCCACTTGTCAGCTGTGTGACCTTGGGCAAGTCACTTCACTTCTCTGGGCCTCAGTTCCCTCATCTGTAAAATGGGGATGAAGACTGTGAGCCCCACAGGGGACAACCCGATGACCTTGTATCTACCCCAGTGCTTAGAGCAGTGCTTGGCACATAGTAAGCGCTTAACAAATACCAACATTATTATCTATGCACTTCAATCTGTTATTTGTGGACATTTGCTATTCGCCGGCCCCCCCACAGCACTCATGTACATATCTTTAGATTATATATTATAAATTATTTATTAATGTTAATGTCTTTCTCCCCCTCTAGATTGTGAGATCGTTACAGCAGGGAACGTGTCTGCTAATTCTGTTGTATCGTACTCTCCCTGTGCTCAGCATATAGTAAATGGTCCACAAATATGATTGACTGATCGATGGCCGTGGGGACAGGGTGAATCTGGGATGTAATAAGTCATTCATCTGTGTGCCAGTGCAAGGAGGGTAAATCTGGGTCAAAGCCACTAAACCTCTCACATCAGATCCCATTTTTGGCTGCTGAAAAGGGCGGCATGGATGGAGGGGATAATATGAACTGGACTGGGAGCTTATGGAAGACCGTGGGACCTTATCCTGAGCCAGTATTTGGGACACCTGAAGCAGATGGCCTAATGAGGAGCAGAGTGGCCTAGTGGAGTCAAAGGACCTGGTTTCTAATCCCAGCTCTTCCAGCGCCTGCTCTTTGACCTGGGGCAAGTCGGTTGTCTGTGCCTCAGTTTCCTCATCTGTAAAATGGGTTTAAATAGCTGCTCTCCCTCCCCCTTAGGCTGTGAGCCCCATTTGGGTCAGAGACTGTGTCTGGCCTGATTACTGTGTATCTACCCAGGGCTTAGAACAGTGCTCAGCAGATAGCAAGTGCTCAACAATCGGACTCCATATCCCAAACGTACCAGAACCCTGGGCAAAGCTGGTAGTGCTCCCTTCTCTGCTGACTTAACAGGACTTACTGCTGTTTCTGACACCCAAGGCTGATTCTGCGGAGACAAAAGCAATGCGAGATCCAAACAGCGAATCCCTCAGAAGCCATTGCTCCAATAGAGCCAGCATCCCCACAGCACCTGTATATATGTATATATGTTTGTACATATTTTTTACTCTATTTATTTATTTATTTTATTTGTACATATCTATTCTATTTATTTTATTTTGTTAGTATGTTTGGTTTTGTTCTCTGTCTCCCCCTTTTAGACTGTGAGCCCGCTGTTGGGTAGGGACTGTCTCTATATGTTGCCAATTTGTACTTCCCAAGCACTTAGTACAGTGCTCTGCACATAGTAAGCGCTCAATAAATATGATTGATGATGATGATGATGATGATGATCTATGATACCTGTATGAAAATGACTGTGTGAAAGACTGCAAGTTCAAACCCAGGTGCAGTTCCATCAGTTCTAACACCTATTACGATGAACGCTGTTGCTGCACTACCATGTCAGCAGCATTATTTCAGTGCAATCAATAAGGTAAACCAGAAACAACTTCCTCAAATATCCACGTAGTTGAAAGTGCAGAATCCTCAAAATAGAAACTTTTATTATTACCTGTAAATAGCACAGCATTCCTAGCAAGCCAACATCAACTAAATTCAGTTCACTTAAAACAACAGCCACCAAGTTTCATAGAAATAGCTTCATAATTCCAAAGTAATTTCACATGAAATATTTACTATTTACAGGCAGCCAGTACCTAATGATCAATAAATAGTAGGACTTGGCATACTTTCAATTTTGTTACATTTTTTAATGGCATATGTTCAGCGCTTACTATGTCTTATGTACTGTATTAAATAGCACTGGGGTAGAGCCAGGCTAATCAGGTTGGACACAGTCCACGTCCCACATGGGGCTCACAGTTTTAATTCCCATTTTAGAAATGAAATAGCTGAGGCACAGGAAAGACAAGGCCACACCGCAGACAAGCTACAGAGCCGGGATTAGAACCCAGGTTGACCAACTCTCAGGCCTGTATGCTTTCCACTAGGCCAAGCTACTTCTCAGTTCTACCGTAACAGATGATGATAATAATAATAATAATAATGACATTTGTTCAGCACTTACTATGTGCTAAGCACTCTTCACAGTGCTGGGGTAGATACAGCGCTTGGAGGCACACCAATTCCATGTTCACTCTGTCCATAGACTTCATGCCTTTGTAGACTATCATGTGCCCTCTCAGCTGGGCTCATTCCAGAGTTCTAATCTTCCAGTCCCCCTTCATAAGGAAATTTTTCCATTGCCCCGATCAATTTAGTTGTCCATATGAAGATATGGAGACCAGAACTGCACACAGTATTCTGAAAAGGGTGGGTGGAATATGGTTTTCTATATTGGCAAAATTATTTCTTTTGCTTTTTCTTGCCTATCCCCATCGTGTTAATTAATGCTCAGCATTTGGTTGGCCTGTTTGGCAGCTGCTGCGTATTGATCCAAATATTTAAAAGCATAATCAAGGATTGCTCCAAGATATATCTTCACTGATTTGCAACTGACAGCTCCCAGCCCATCATCACGTAGCTCACATTGAAGTCCATCTGACATTTTTCAGTCACCGAGTCAGCCTTACAAGTATTTTCCTACTATTTAACCCTCCTGTTAATGTTTTTTCACCACAAAGTAGAGCTCAAGGCCACTGGCAAAAGTGAAGATTTCACTGTATACTCCCCCTTCCAGATGATTTATGAGGATACTGAATAAAACAAGTCCTAAAGATGTTCCTAGAAGAAGCCCACTACACTTGCCCATCCTTGAAAATGGACATTTATCCTTGCCCTTTGTTTCCTATCTTTTAACCAGTTTTCCATCCATGACAAGAGTATTCACCCCATCAATCATGTTTCCTCTTAGCTTCCTTTTATTCATAAAAGTATTAACCTCTCTGGTCTATAGTCATTTTTTTAAACCCTTGGTGTAGAACTTTGTCAAAGGCCTTATAAAAATGAAACATTTTTGACCTCTTCAAAGAACATTGGTGAGACACCCTAGAAGCACAAGACGGGTTCCTTGCCCACAAAGAGCTTTCACCTTTCACCTTTACCCTTTTCAACTTCTTCCTAAGTAAGGTCCACATTTTTTCATAGCATCATTTTCTAAAAATAAATATCTTTGTGGTTTCTTTGGCTTTCCCATAAATGCTTCCTGCACCAGATCCTATTAATCAATCAATCAATCGTATTTATTGAGCACTTACTGTGTGCAGAGCACTGTACTAAGCGCTTGGGAAGTACAAGTTGGCAACATATAGAGACAGTCCCTACCCAACAGTGGGCTCACAGTCTAAAAGACTAAAATACTATTAAGTATTCAGAATTAAATCCTGCATATTATCTTCCCTTGTTGGTGGGGACCAGTTACTTCAGAAAACAGCTATTTAGCCTATGAAAACCATCCATCCAACTTCCTTCAGCCAGTCTCCATGAGGGTAATTCAAATCTCCTAATATTAAGCCCTGACCCAGTTTTAAAGTTTCCCTATCAATCAATCAGTCAATCATATTTATTGAGGACCTATTGTGTGCAGCACACTCTACTAAGTGCTGGGGAGGGTACAATATAACAGTATAACAGAAACATTCCCTGCCCACAATGAGATTACAGTCGAGGGAGCTTACAGTCATCAACTAATATTTTCTAGTCACTTTCCCCATTCTGGATAGGGGCTCTATAGAGCACTTCCATATTTGTTCATTTGCAAATTCTACTGACAAGGATATCAAGGACATCTTTAACACACTGGGATTTTTACATTATTGCTGTCTACATGTCCCTGACATTCCATGTGCACCCCCATCTCTGCGCCCATCCCAATCTGTTTTATAGATTTTTCTAGCCTGGAAGCACCCTATCCCATAGCAGTTTCTTCCCTCCATCGTGTCTCGGAAGCCAATTATGTCAACATCCTCAATGTCCTACCAAGTACTCCAATTCACCCATTTTAATTTGTTAGGTTTCTATCATCATGATAGAAGCATTTGCATGGTTTAATTGTGCTTTTCTGCTTGGCCATTTGATGTGTAGTATAATAATAATAATAATAATAATAATAGCATTTATTAAGCACTTACTATGTGCAAAGCACTGTTCTAAGCACTGGGGAGGTTACAAGGTGATCAGGTTGTCCCACGGGGGGCTCACAGTCTTAATCCCCATTTTACAGATGAGGTCACTGAGGCACAGAGAAGTTAAGGAATGTTTCTACCAACTCTGTTATAGTGGAATCTCTGAAGCACTTAGTACTGTGCTGTGCATATGGTAAGTGCTCAATAAATGTTACTGATTGATTGATCTTCCCTCATCATTTTCTTCAAATGTCCCATCTGAGTCCCTTCAGAAATGCCCAGCACATCCTTGATCTTTAGCCAAGTTGTGTGGTTTGCTGCACTCACCGGCTTTCCCCAAGTTTTAAACACACTTACGCCTCTAATAAACTTCAATTTCTCTGTTTTTCCCTTCTCTGACTTTTCTGCTGTAGGAGCAGGAACTTTACACTTCAAAGAACTCACAGAGAGCAGCTGCGACAGTGGGGTCAGAGAAGTTTAATAATAATAATGATAATGGCATTTATTAAGTGCTTACTATGTACAAAGCACTGCTCTAAGCGCTGCGGAGGTTACAAGGTGATCAGATTGTCCCACGGGAGCCTCACAGTCTTAATGCCCATTTTACAGATGCTACTCTGGCCACCTGTGCTTCTGACCCCATTCCCTCATCTTATGAAATCTCTCGCTCTGTCCCTCCTCCCCTCCTTAACTTCCATCTTCAACTGCTCACTCTCCACTGGCTCCTTCCCCTCTGCCTTCAAACATGCCCCTGTCTCTTCCATCCTAAAAACCCCTCTCTTGACCCCACCTCACCTTCAAGTTATCGCCCTATCTCCCTCCTACCATTCCTTTCCAAACTCCTTGAACGTGTGGTCTACACGTGCTGCCTCAAATTCCTGGATGCCAATTCCCTCCTCGACCCCCTCCAATCTGGCTTCTGTCCCCTACATTCCACGGAAACTGCCCTCTCAAAGGTCACCAATGACCTCCTGCTTGCCAAATCCAATGGCTCCTACTCTATCCTAATCCTCCTCGACCTCTTGGCTGCCTTCGACACTATGGACCACCCCCTTCTCCTCAACACGCTATCCAACCTTGGTTTAACAGACTCCATCCTCTCCTGGTTCTCCTCTTATCTCTCCAGCCATTCATTCTCAGTCTCTTTTGCGGGCTCCTCCTCCCCCTCGCATCCCCTTACTGTAGGGTTTTCTCAAAGGTCAGTTCTTGGTCCCCTTCTGTTCTCTATCTACACTCACTCCCTTGGTGAACTCATTCGCTCCCACGGCTTCAACTATCATCTCTACGCTGATGACACCCAAATCTACATCTCTGCCCCTGCTCTCTCTCCCTCCCTCCAGGCTCGTATCTCCTCCTGCCTTCAGGACATCTCCATCTGGATGTCTGCCTGCCATCTAAAACTCAATATGTCCAAGACTGAACTCCTTATCTTCTCTCCCAAACCCTGCCCTCTCCCTGACTTTCCCATCACTGTTGACGGCACTACCATCCTTCCCATCTCACAAGCCCACAACCTTGGTGTCGTCCTCAACTCCGCTCTCTCATTCACCCCTCACATCCAATCCATCACCAAAACCTGCCGCTCTCACCTCCGCAACATCGCCAAGATCCGCCCTTTCCTCTCCATCCAAACCGCTACCCTGCTCGTTCGATCTCTCATCCTATCCCGACTGGATTACTGCATCAGCCTCCTCTCTGATCTCCCATCCTCCTGTCTCTCCCCCCTTCAATCTGTACTTCATGCTGCTGCCTGGATCATCTTTGTGCAGAAACGCTCTGGGCATGTTACTCTCCTCCTCAAATATCTCCAGTGGCGACCAATCAACCAACAAATCAGGCAAAAACTCCTCACTCTCGGCTTCAAGGCACTCCATCACCTCGCCCCCTCCTACCTCACCTCCCTTCTTTCCTTCTACAGTCCGGCCCGCACCCTCCACTCCTCTGCCGCTAATCTCCTCACTGTCCCTCGTTCTCGCCTGCCCCGCCATCGACCCCCGGCCCACGTCCTGCCCCTGGCCTGGAATGCCCTCCCTCCCCACATCTGCCAAGCTAGCTCTCTTTTTCCCTTCAAAGCCCTACTGAGAGCTCACCCCCTCCAGGAGGCCTTCCCAGACTGAGCCCCCACCTTCCTCTCCCCTTCCTCCCCCTCTCCATCCCCCCACCTTACCTCCTTCCCCTCCCCACAGCACCTGTATATATGTATATATGTTTGTACATATTACTCTATTTTACTAGTACATATTTATTCTATTCATTTTATTTTGTTAGTATGTTTTGTTTTGTTGTCTGTCTCCCCTTTCTAGACTGTGAGCCCACTGTTGGGTAGGGACCGGCTCTATATGTTGCCAACTTGTACTTCCCAAGCGCTTAGTACAGTGCTCTGCACACAGTAAGCGCTCAATAAATACGATTGAATGAATGAATGAATGAATCCAGATGAGGTCACTGAGGCCCAGAGAAGTGAAGTGACTTGCCCAAAATCACACAGCTGACAATTGGCGGAGCTGGGATTTGAACCCATGACCTCTGACTCTAAGGCCCGGGCTCTTTCCCCTGAGCCACACTGCTTGTGGGTAAGGGATGGGGGACCCAGTAAAATGTAGTCATTCCTAAGAAAAGTCAACTCATATTAACTACACTCAGGTTTCCTACGATTCAGGAGTTACATTCTTGATGTACCCTTAGTTCATTAGGAAGACTGAAGTTACAGTTCGCATGCCTTGACTGAAGCCATCTACATACTGCTTCTTCCATGACTGCATTGCATTCTACCCATAAACATGTGTTCTCAGAAGCACGTTCCCTAATTCCCTAACTGTGCACTATCCAAAATGCATAGTAAAAGCACATGCGATGGTAGAACGGAATGATCTGACATTATTTCATATGATTCGCTACGTAAAACTTTCCTTTCTGAAGCATCTGACTCTCAGAATGTAGTTTTGAGTTGAGGCTCATCCTGTTTCAGAACATTAGGATAATGGCATTTGGCGATTCACACCTAGTCTTAGGATGCTTCTCTCGCACATTTACTTCAGGACAAACTATATTTGCCATCCAAATCAATATGGAAACACAGTATGGGTGCCAATACTGTTTCTGTTCACAGAGGTTCATTAGGGAGACGTGTGTTAATCATGATTATCATTTGACCAATATGTGGATATTTCATTGAAACACAGAAACAAATTTATTAGTGTTTATAGCTTACTTCTGCAGTTCTTCTAACCTTATTCACAAATATTTAATTGTAACTGAAACTTTATGAAATTTGTATATACTTTCATTTCTATATTTATTGTTAAATGGTTGCTCTCAGACTAATAGGATGAAATAATAGCATTTCTGGAGTGCATTTACTACCACCTCAAGATCTGAGAAGATAAAGAGCAGGATAGCCCCGGGCAAGAGAGTTATAGTAAGCCAAGTCCCAGACTTGTGCAGAACATTAGAGGGAAGTGGATTAAACTTGTTTTAAAATGCATGGAGTCTGTGTTTATATGACAAAAAAAGAAATACAGATGGAATATACTGGTGCTTTGCAGTGGAGAAGTGGCATGTAGTCTTTAAAAGGGTAAAACCAGTTTGACCTGACAGGTTTCAGGAAAATATTTACTTTGAACTAGTCTGTTCTGATGTCTGATGGGAATTTTCCTGCCAAAATAGTTAATGAATCAGATTTCTACTTGTGCACCTTGAAGGATTCAATCTCCGGCTGCTGCCTTCCCATATTTTCCCTGGAATTGGGGCTGCAAGCAAAGCAGTTTCCTTGAACCACTTCAAAATTGGTTCCAGGAAGTTGACATAGCAAGGACAAAGGAGGGGAGAGGAAGGAACACGAGGAAAGGCACAGATAGAATTAGAACCCAGGTCCTCTGATTCCCCAGCCCGTGCTCTTTCCACGGGCATGCTGCTGTTCTGGTGAAGGCATCTCATGCTGACATCCATGCTCTGACCCAATTTGGCGATCAAGGAGAATAGTCACACTGTCCTTGTGGCCCTCTACAACTTTATTTCACCATGTATAACCCTTCCTTGAATCCCTGCAGCCTCCCCAATTGGCTATACCGATGTTAGTCCAGCATATTAAAAAAATTAACAAATATATTGCTCCCATCAGTCCTTCCCTGACATACGGCCTGTACTTACCAAGACCACCAAATGCTGGCTCTCACTTCCACACAAATCTACTGGGTGGCACGGATGGGAGCGTGTCTAAGTGGAAAGAGCACGGGCTTAGGAGTCAGTCATGGGTTCAAATCCTGGCTTAGCCACTTGTCAGCTGTGTGACTTTGGGCAAGTCACTTCACTTCTCTGGGCCTCAGTTACCTCATCTGTAAAATGGGGATTAAGACTGTGAGCCCCACGTGGGACAACCTGATCACCTTGTATCCTCCCCAGGGCTTAGAACAGTGCTTTGCACATAGTAAGCACTTAACAAATGCCATTATTATTATTATTATTATTATTATTATTATTATTATGGGTAAGGAGAAGAGATGGTAGTAGGATATTCAAACAGTTGTTATAGGGTGAACTGAAATTGGACAATGGAAAGCAAGAGAGATGGAGGAAAAGCTGTAAGTATGATAAAATACAACTTCAGGCACTGATGTATCACAGCTGAAAGCTAGAAAATAATAGCAACGTACACAGCTGTTATGGCACACTGTAGTCAAGAAAAGCATGACTCTTTTCATCAGTAGCTTCCCCTCTATACTAATAACTCCCTCTCTAAACTGTAAACTTGTTGTGGGCAGGGAATGCATCTTCCAAGTCCACTGTACCTCTCTAAACTGTAAACTTGTTGTGGGCAGGGAATGCATCTTCCAAGTCCACTGTACCTCTCTAAACTGTAAACTTGTTGTGGGCAGGGAATGAATCTTCCAAGTCCACTGTATTGTAGTCTTCCAAGCGCTTAGTCCAGTGCTCTACACACAGTAAGTTCTCAATAAATGTCATTGATTGATTAATTGATAGGATATTGAGACAAAGAGACAAAAATGAAAACTGCTCCAAGGGCTGCAGAAACCAAATATGTCCACACAACAAGAGAAGATATTTCATTACATAGGAACCACCTCTGGCCATAATATTCCCGAATCAGAAAGGGAACTCTGCCTGAGTACTCTGAAATACTATAAAACCCTGATTACTTACTTATGCCTGCTAACAAATCTTATTTTAATTGGAGCTATAATTGAAAAGAATTCAAAGTAAATTCAAGTGGAGATTTTACATCACAAACTAAGTTTTACATTCCAAAATTCCCAAAAAAGACCATCAACTCCCACTTCCCCACTTCCCTGACCTACTTTCTTATCAGTTTAGTTAATGAGCTCACTCAGATGGAACCAACTCCACAGAGCCAGACTAAAAACATCTCCCTCCACCAGGTTCAAGAGAGAAAAGAGAGATCTTTCATCAGCTCTATGGAGAGAACTCAGTGGATTTGGCTCAGCCCAGGACAACCCTTTACTGTGGTGTATAAAGGTCATAAGTCAGCCCCTTTTTCTTCCAGGGTAATGTAGTTTCTCCTTTGCTTCTCTGCACTTTCCTTGCCATCTTGCTCTGCAACTTTGCATATCCTGAACACACACAGTGTTTACCAAAACTGACCATAATTCAACAGTTGTGTGTGTGTTTGGATATGATCAGAATGTCAGACCCACATCAACTTTTCAGCTTATCTATATGTGAACTTCACCCTTGACATCATCTTCAAATACAATCTACAACTAGGTATGCCACACACCTGAGTACAAATAATAATAATAATAATGATGGCATTTGTTAAGCACTTACTATGTGCGCAGCACTGTTCTAAGTGCCAAATAAAACCAATGATTTTTTTTACAACAAAGTAACATTCTGATCATGTAATTTTAGAGTCAGATAAATGCCATAAATTACAGCTTAAAAAAGCTGTGACATTAATGGCTATTGATCACTACTATTTCTTTTTTCATTATGGACAAATCTCTAACTGAAAGAACATTGGTTTGATCCAGGTTTTGTTACTGTCATTTTCATCCTTTTCAGCCCTGACTCTTCTGACATATTTGCCTTTTATTACGTAGCAGGATTACACATATATCTCTTTTTAACCAACTTGGGATAACTCCACAGAGAATCCGTAGAGTTAAATAGCCTCAGTCCAAAGCCCATCATTATTCAATTTTTTTAACCATTACTGTAATTAACAGAGCTAAAAAGCACTTACTGACCTTCCTGTTAGCCTCTCTGTAAAAATGAAATTCTTAGAGTTGCTTACAGAAGCAAGACTAATAAGATGCATTCTTAAAATGTCATAACTGCTCAATCAATACCCAGAGACAGTGCAGCTGGTCCTTCTGATTCTTGGACAATAAGACCGAGGTAAAGAAGAAATTTAATGGGCATAACAAAAGAAAGCAGTAACAATGACTACATCGTTGGTTTAATTGCACCTGGGAAAACATGGTTGGGTAGAAAACCTGAAAATGAAATGGCCTCGTTGCTAAAATATTTATAATCTAGATATTAAAATATTTAATATGCTCAAAAAAGGAATATGCTGTAGAATCATGCCGCTGAGACCTAATTTGGCATAATGCTACGGAATAACCTTCACTTAAAAAATGTGTATATATTAGTACTGAATGCAGCCTCCCATTTATTGAGAGATTTTCCTTTTCCGTGGTCAATACTAACAGTAAACATGCATTTCAAATATGTTATTTGCAAACAATGAGATTGGTAGGTACAAAGGACCTTTCTTGTTCAAGCATAAAAGCTGATCAGGGAGGGATTGGATCTAATGGGAAAACGTTCTCTAGTAGAAAGCTGAACAAGATCAAATTTCTTCACTCAATACACACAGCTAAATTGAAAGTCTGGCTTGTCAGCAAATGTTTAACTACAATGAAATTCATGCCTACCTCTAGTACACTAATTGGATGTTTCTACATAATTCAACTAGGAAACTTTCCAAACTGTAACCCTATAGCCACCTTACATTAAAACTCTGAATGTGATTCATTCCGAGGGTCAGCTTCCTTGGAAGACAGTCCTGTCATTAAGGCGAACGAATAGAAAGTTTATGTATTTAAGGATCGAAACAGTCTCAATCCCTATTTTACAGTTGAGGTAATTGAGGCACAGAAAAGCGAAGTGCCCAAGGTCACGCAGCAAATGGCGGAGGCCCGCGCTCTAGCCATTAGGCGATGCTGCTTCTCCATTAGGTTCCCCCTCCACTTGGAAGGGCTCAAATCAAGGATCCCCACTGCTTTAGGAAGTAGTCCGGGGCACAAGAGGCAGGAGGCATGTCACTGTCTGTTACTGTCAGTGTTCAGGCTACCGCTTCAGAAGCGCACTGGAGTGCTGGCCTAATGAAAAAAGCTGTGCCTCGGAGTCAGAGGGCCTAGCCTCCAATCCCAGATATGCCACTTTCTAAAAAATGTGATGGGATTTGTTAAGTGCTTACTATGTGTCAAACACTTGTCTAAGTGCTGGGGTAGGTACATGTAAAAATTAGGTCAGACACGGTCCCTGTACCGCACGCGGAAGCAGCCTGTCTCAGTGGAAAGAGCACGGGTTTGGGAGTCAGAGGTCGCGGGTTCTAATCCCGTCTCTGCCACCTGTCAGCTGTGTGACTTTAGGCAAGTCACTTCTCTGTGCCTGTTACCTCATCTGTGATATGGGGATTGTCAACAGTCTTCTCCCTCGATGCTAAGTATAGTTTTCTCTCAATCAATCACTCCATCAATCAATCAGTCGTATTTATTGAGCGCTTACTGTGTGCAGAACACTGTACTAAGTGCTTGGGAGAATACAATATAACAATAAAAAGACAAATTCCCATTCCAGCCTCTCAATACAAGAGGCTTGACCTGAGTGAAATCTTTAAAGATGGGATTAAAATATGTAAGAAAAGGATTCAGAATGGATGACTTCAGGTTTTGTCAGCCTTCTGATTTCGCATGTGGCATACACTTGCCTGTTGTTTATGAAATAAATTGAAGGTTCTAATAATGATAATAATCATAACAATATCCCACTGTTGGGTAGGGACCGTCTCTATATGTTGCCGATTTGTACTTCCCAAGCGCTTAGTACAGTGCTCTGCACACCATTCAATCATTTGATTGAATGAATGAATGACCAATAATAATAATAATTGCGGTAGACGTTATTTTGGTCTAATCACTGGGATAGATACGGGGCAGACTCAGTCCCTGTCCTACATGGGGCTCACAGTCAAAAAGGGAAGGAAAACAGGTGTTTAATCCCTTTTTACAGATGAAGAAACTGAGGCACAGAAAAGTTAAGTGACTCGCCCCGGTTCACATAACAGCCAAGTGGTGGAACTGGGATTAGAATCCAAGTCTCCCAAAACCCAAGTCCGTGGTCTTTCTACTAGACCCCACTTCGGGCAATTTAATGACCAATTGCCACCCGCAGGGTCTACTGCCAAGTGGAATGGTGTTTCATTATTTAAAATGCACCCTAGTGGATAGAGCCCAGGCCTGGACGTCAGAAGGACTTGGGTTCTAATCCCGTCTCTGCCACTTCTCTGCTCTGCGACCTTGTGTTAGCCACTTCACTTCTCTATGCCGAGGTTCCCTCATCTGCAAAATGAGGATTGAGACTGTGAGCCCCACGTGGGATATGTCTGTGCCCATCTTGATGAACTCGTTTCTACCCCAGCGCTTACTACTCCTGGCTCCGCCACTTGCTTCCTTAACTGCTTTGGGCCTCAGTTTCCTCATCTGTAAAATGGGGATGCAACGCCTGTTCTTCCTCCCACTTAGACTGAGCAAATCTCTACCCCCTCTGACATCTGGCAGAGTGCTCCCAGCACCACAGATGTAATCCAATAAGAGGTGTGGCCAGCTTTATACTGGGAAGGAGAATGGCAGAGTTATACTGATACCTGGAGGGTCCTCTGACCCTCTGCCAGAAGGAAGAGAAGCAGCGTGACTCAGTGGAAAGAGCCTGGGCTTTGGAGTCAGAGGTCATGGGTTCAAATCCCAGCTCCGCCAATTGTCAGCTGTGCGACTTGGGCAAGTCACTTAACTTCTCTATGCCTCAGTTACCTCATCTGTAAATTGGGGATTAAGTCTGTGAGCCCCACGTGGGACAACCTAATCACCTTGTATCCCCCCAGCGCTTAGAACAGTGCTTTGCACATAGTAAGCGCTTAATAAATGCCATCATCATCATCATCATCAAGAGTGGACAGAGGCACAGCAAGGTACCGCATACACCAAGGGATCCTCTGAGGTGGACAGTTATGATCGCTGAAGCGGTCGGGAGCTTCAGCGATACAAACCTGAAGGGGGATTAGTTGATCCCTGGCTACAACTCAAACGTACTGGCGTGCATGGGATGAAAGACGAGTGGTCTTGGTGAATTGTTTGTGCCTTTCCCATTCCAGAGGGGAGAATCCAGCACACTCCAGACACTTTTTATAATAACAATGGTATTTGTTAAGTGCTTACTAACACTGTTCTAACCCCTGGGGTAGATACATGGGAATCAGGTTTGTCCCCCGTGGGGCTCACAGTCTTTAATCCCCATTTTACAGATGAGGCTACTGAGGCACAGAGAAGTGAAGTGCTTGCCCAAGGTCACACAGCAGACAAACGGTGGAGCCAGGATTAGAACCCATATCCTCTGACTCCCAAGCGTGTGCTCTTTCCTCTAAGCCACACTGCTTCCTTTATGACCTTCCATATGGGTCCCAAGCTACAATGCCCAATGTGCCCTTTAATACACACTATGTGGAGCCAAGTGTCTCCTCTCTACTGGGAAAGAAATGGGAGTTGTTACAACCCATGTTTATACAGGGGGAGAGGGGAGAATGATTTCCCCATTGCATTCAGGCTCTGGACTAATACCTGACATAATCTTAAATGTGTAGCCTTACAAAGGGTGAAGGCCAGATGCAGAATATGCAAGCGCAAGACCATGCATTCTCCTAGCTCTATGCAATCATTCCACTTCAGAACAATTTCACCTGCACCTTTTAACAAAGGCATACAAAAACTACGGTTCCAGCAACTGCTGAAGTAAACCGTTTTGCTCGTTTAAGCCCCGTTTGAGAGGAGAATCTGGACAATGCCTAAGGGGAGAATTAAGTGAATCATCTCTTGTCCCTTTGATGCATTTTCAGGTCCCTAGTTAATACATGGTCTAAACCTGAGGAAAATGCTTGCAATTATTTTTTAACAACTTCAGAAAAATATGCAACATGTGCATTATAGTAAATAGACACAGAAATGCTAGGAAATAGGTGGCCTGTTGACAGCTATGAAAAAAATGACTCTGTAATTCCCCTGAAACTACATTCCAACTGATACAGCACAGGGGAAGCGGCATGGCAAAGTTGTCCTACCTTCTTCCCCTCCCCACAGCACTTGCATATATTTGTACAGATTTATTACTCTATTTAGTTTACTTGTGTACATATTTACTATTCTATTTATTTTGTTAATGATGTGCATATAGCTATAATTCTATTTATTCTAACGATTTTGACATCGGTCTACATGTTCTGTTTTGTTGTCTGCCTCCCCCTTCTAGACTGTGAGCCTGCTGTTAGGTAGGGACCATCTCTATATGTTGCCGACTTGTAGTTCCCAAGCGCTTAGTACAGTGCTCTGCACACAGTAAGCGCTCAATAAATACGATTGAATGAGTGAATGAAGAGAGCACAGGCTTGGGAGTCAAAGGTCGTGGGTTCGAATCCCAGCTCTGCCGCTTGTCAGCTGTGTGACTTTGGGTCAGTCACGTTACTTCTCTGTGTCTCAGTTACCTCATCTGTAAAATGGGGTTTAAGACTGTGAGTCCTATGTGGGACCACCTGATTGATACCCTTGTGTCTACCTCAGTGCTTAGAACTGTGCTTGGCACATAGTAAGTGCTTAACAAATACCATCATTATTATCATTATTATTATTATAAGGAGTGTTTATCACTGTATTGGGGTTATGTTTACGAATTTTATATTTTTTTGGTTGTTGCTTACTAAATGGTACTATCCCCCTGCCACTCAGTGTTTCATCTCCTTAATTCAGCCTCTGAGGACTCTTTAGTTAATGTATATTTGAGGTATCATTCTACTGACAATGAACTGTGTTGAAAAGTATCATCAAGCCTTTAGCACTGAAAGAAATCAATCCAGTGATGGTAAATGGTCTGTGGTCTCATAGGGATAGACTCATCTGTTAAAACTTTAAAGCCATACAAATCAAATATCCTTTCCTTTTTGTAGAGTGCTTTATGTGGAATTAATGTCTTTTAACCCCCACGACCCTGCCATTTCTATTCTTGCCACCTTAGGCTTTGGTCTAACACGTTTATGGAAAACAACCGTGTCAGTAAACAGTCTGAAGTAACAAAATATTCCCCCCTAAAAGAGAACTATTAAAATGGTAAACCATAACTTGTGAAATAAAATAGGACCAGCAGGAAAAGGAATTTAAATATTCCTGTAGGAAAGTTAAGTCTCTAGTCCCAACATTTTCTTAGTTTGTGAAACACAGAAAAGAAAACCATCAATATGCAAATATATACATTGTTTATGGTATTTGTCAAGTGCTTACTTTGTGTCAAACACTGGTCTAAGCACTGGGATAGATACAAGTTAATTAGGGCAGACAGAGTCCCTGTCCCACATGGTGCTCACAGTCTACGTAGGAGGAGAACCGGAATTTAATCCCCATTTTACAGTTGAGGAAACTGAGGCATAGAGAAGCTAAGTGACTTGCCCGTGGTCACACAGTAAGCAATTCACAGAGCTGGGATTAGAACACAGGTCCTCCGACCCCCAGGCCCAGGCTCTTTTCACTAGACTTCTCTATTTTATTTTCTAAGATGTGTGTAAATAAAAACTCCAACTGGTAAAATCACCATCACCTCTCATTCCAGATCTGCTGTTCTAGCTTTCCAAAAGCTGCACTGGCCATGCTTATATCTTCATGGCTGATAAGTAATGATAATAATGATGATGATAATACTTGTTAAATGCCTTCTAGGTGCCAAGCACTGGTCTAAGCACTGGGATAATTACAAGTTAATCAGGTCAGCCACAGGCCTGTCCCACCTGAGGCTCACAGTCTATTTTGCAAAAGAAGGCCTCCTGTGTAGCATACTTTTTGTTGGCTTAACACTGCACATTAAAGATGTATATCAAGAGCAGTGATCATCTGATTGTGCAAAACATTCAGTGAGCAATTGTAGGTGTCCAAGAGTGTTGGCAACTGCTGCATAATTATCTGCAAAGAATAGCTCCTGTTTGAGAATCCTTGCCATCTTTGCTTTTGCACAAGGTTACTGCAAATTCCAGAGTCTAGCATCATCCAAGTGATACTTCATACAGGCCTCACTCTCCATGCCTTTGAGTGCATAAATCCTTGGCCCAAGACTGTAGGTTTACTTGATGCCATTTGTAACAGCAAAAGGTCTTGCTAAATAGCATGACAGTCACTGTAATGTGGAGATCCCTCACGATGCTAACAGACGTTTCCAGACAACCCTGGGAAGAACAGCCCATATGCCATGGCAATATGTTGAGCTGAAAGTCTTTGTGAAGTTGATTAAGAACATGTATAAGTCCTGGCTCGGCATTTCTCCTGCAGCTGCCTAGCAGCGAAGATCATATCAGCAGCACCACATCCAGATCAAAAGGTACCCTGAACTTCAGGAAGTATTTTATGGGGCTATACATGTAATGAAGGTACTGAGGAAAGTTATTCTGATCTGCATCTCTGTTTGGGGTATTTTACCTTCACTTTCTCTCTCTTGTGGAAGGAAAAACATCTATATATTTCCCACATTTGCCAAGGAATTCAAAGAACATATTTTCACTTCTTAGACCTTTAAATTGTTTTACACCTACTGGGCATAATGACACATTTCCTTCCAGTTAAGTAATGGTAGTAGAAGCGTTTGGACTTACGCCCTTTATTTCCCCCTCCCTCAGTCCCACAGCACTTATGTACTTCTCCATAATTTATTTACTTATATCAATGTCTTTAACCCCCTCTAGACTTTACATTCTGGGCAGGGAATTGTGGCATTGTGGGCATTCCCTGCTCATTGTGGGCAGGGAACATGTCTACCAACTCTGTTATACTGTACTCTCCCTAATGCTTAGTACAATGCTCTGCACACAGTAAGCATTCAATAAATATGATTGATAGATTGACTCAGTGCATTTGACATGTGGGAAATACAGAATAATGAAGGGATATATTCTCTTCTCACACTTGAATGGGGAAGACAAAGATAGAAACATTTACAACTAGAGAGGTGAAAAAAATCAATAAATAAAATGCATGAATCTATAAATGATAAGGCTCTGGGTGATGGAAAGTTAATCGGAGATAGCTTGTTGAAGGAGGTGAGATTTTAGGAAGGATTTGAATGTGGGGAGAGCAGTGTGGTCTGGCAGATGTTGGGAGGAAGGAGTTCCAAAAAGAGAGAAGAGTGTGAACAAGGGGATGGAGGCAGAAGAGTTGAGAGTGAGCTACAGCAAAAGGTGGTATCAATACCATTTTTTGGACTACTTATTGTGTCAAGAATTAAGGACTCCACAATTTTAAATAAAACATGAATCATAAGTCAAGATTGAAGCCAATAAAAGCTTCAGGCATGAATGTACTTGATTATTCTATGTTATGGAAGCAGCGTGGGCTTAAGAATCCGAGGACTTGGGTCTGTTCTTAGCTTTGCCACTTGTCTGCTGTGTGACCTTGGGCAAGTCACTTAACTTCTCTGTGCCTCAGTTTCCTCATCTGAAAAATGGGATTCAATACCTGTTTTCCCTCCTACTTAGACAGTGAGCCCCATGGGGTACAGGGGCTGTGTTCAACCTGATTATCATTGTACCTATCCCAGTGCTCAGTACACTGCTTGGCACATTGTAAGTGCTTAACAAATATTATTATTATTATTATTACTATTATTATTATTACTATTACTATTATAACCAAAGTGGTCATAAAAATCAAGGATATATGAGGAGTTCCTAGAATTAAAAACAACCTTCCATCTCCAGGGATGATCAATAAAGAGGACATAGTCATCCCTCGCACATGCACAGACACACAGATACACACAGGCGCACACAAAGAATAGTCTCCATATTGCTGGCTTTCCACATGGTCAGTATACTTTTTAACACCAAAAACTATGTAAATGCACTGTAAGATTTACATTTAAATGATTTTGTTCAAAAAAATGAAAAACATTTAACAACTACAGTATTGTTGTTGCATCCCTCATTTACTTTAGTGGCATTAGAGAGGGATTACTCAATGTGGCTACTAATTCTGCCACTATTGTCTTGGAAAGCCAAGTTAATGTGCAAAGGTAAAACAAAATCTCACAAGCAAATGTATGATGTTTTCATTGTGTGTGTGTTCTTCTCGACTGGCTAATGAAAAATATCAATGGAACACTCCCCAAGTCACAAAGGCATTCTGGTCTTTGAAGGAGAGAATTCAGGGTCATTTTACAATATTGCTGGTGGCCAAACACTCCTGATGTCTGAACAAGGCTCACCCATATGAAAAGGGAGAACAGATGTCCTTTCACATTTTCAAGGGCACAGCATGGAAAAGGTCAGCTCACAGAAACATTCGCAAACAAGGATACAATCTCATCAGCAGTAGCATCATCTTTGAATGCAGAGAGCTGTAGTTCACTAATACTGAGCTCTCAAGAATGAGTCTCTACTCATTAGAGGGGCACTAATTTGCCCCGAGACAGTTCATTTAGAAATGAGCAAAGATTTCCTTGATTGTGAAGATGTGATAAGTTTCAAACTCCCCATAGGATAAGCAGCTATCAAGCATTTGTATCAAATACCTAATCTCATGAATCAATCCTGATCAAATCTTACATATCATCTTGATTTAGATGTCCACCTAGGCCAGAGATCTTTTCCTGATGGATGATTGTATGATTCCTTGGAAAGGTAAAAAGTTAGAAATTAAATGTGTTAAACCAGTTGATGAATACCAAGAAAAGGCTGCAGAGCTTCACTGATAGTTCTCTGAATCCCTTGGGGAAAACAGTGTACATAGAGAAGCAGCATGGATTAGTAGAAAGAGCATAGTCTTTGGAGTCAGAGGACCTGGGTTCTAATCCTGACTCTGTCATTGGCCTGCTGTGACCTTGGACAGGTCATTCAACTTCTCTGTGTCTCAGATTCTTCATCTGTAAAGTGGAGATCAATCTCTGTTCCTCCTGTGAGCTCCATATGGGACAGGGACTGTGTCCAACCTGATTAACTTATATCAACACTAGCTCTTAGAACTGTGCTTGACACATATTAACTGCTTAACAAATAGAATAATTAAAATATTCATTCCCTGTGGTCAAATAATACATATGTATACACTTTATTATTGTATTTGTTAAGCACTTACTATGGGTATATACATATACCACAGGGAGTTCACATTTTATATATGTTTGTGTGTTTGTGTGTGTGTGTGTGTGTGTGTATTTATATATGTATACATTCCAGAACAGAGAGAAAGGGAAGGCAAAAATCCCAAGAGAATTCCAATAGGGGCATAGAGCAGAATAAGTTTCAGTAGCTCCTATCAATCAAGATGGAAAGAGGAGAGACTTAACCAAGGTTAAGAAATAAATAGGGGGACAAAATTATTTTCATTGATTAGGCAACAGAACAGTATGTAGAACATTTTCAGCCTGTCTTTCATTATGAAGTGTAAGCAAGGAAAGATTTCAGAGAGAGGGAGTCGCTGTCATGTACTTCAATATTATGAGCTGTGATCATTTTATGATAATCACATATCCTAGAATAACCTTTTCACCACCATAATAAAATGAAGAAATTTCTATTTGATAGACCCACTCTGTTTGTGTATATTTGGATACTCTAAACTAGCCATTTAGAATGTTGACAGCCATTCTAGCTGAGCTTTGTGGCTCATGTGGAACTTTGAATGACAGTGTGCCAACCAATCAAAACTAGGCTCACACTCTAAACAGTTTTTTAAATCATAGGTAATGAAGAACAGATTGTAATTCATGGGCTTACCCCAGAACTAGAATCTTTTCAAACACTTTTTTTAAACACAATAATGCTTTTTTTCTTTCATAGGGATGCAGATATACCAAATTACCACAGTTTGGTTGCTTAACTGAGAAGTTGCTCATCGAAAAGACCAAAATGCAATTACACTGTGGAAAAGTTACATAAGAGCATAAGCAATGCCATCCCTGCCACTTCTGGGTCAGGCCAACTGTCTGTCCAATCAAGTATTCTGACCCCAAGAGCGGCAACAGCATGCTTAGAGAAAACATGTAATAGTCGCCCTCCTTGACATCCAAATTAATGGACTATCTGCTATCCCTAACTTTGCCAGTAATTGTGGATCTCTCATCCATGAATTTATCCAAAGCATTCTCATTCTTGAACCTGAAGATAAGCTCAATCTGCCCAAATTCCTGTCACAATACATTTCATTTACTTGCCACTGACTTGGTGAAAAAGTTCATATTAGTATTTCCATGTTCCCCTTCCTTCATTTCCAACAGGGGAAGCCCTATTTACCTTCATGTCCCAGGATAAGTCTTGTTTTCTTGAATCTCTAGGTTATTGGTATACCTATCACCCCACAAATTATCCACTGGAAAATAAATAACTCTTCCCCATATAGAATTAAATGAAAATGCTTCATATCAACTGAATTGTGCTACAGATCAACAAATCATCATTATAATACACAGTGTTAACAATTATAGCGTGACTGTTTACTCAAACTTTGGACTATGTAATTTTTTTTCAATTTCCGCTATAGTCCTGTAGACAAAAGTATGTGTGGAAAGAGTGTATGTGAACTGTAAATTGTAGCTTTGTTTGTAATCAAAAACTAACCTGAATTCGGCTTGTAGAATTCTGATGGGAATAGGATATTTAAACAAAAATAGTCTTTTATTTAGAGTACGGAGGCTAAGTTTATATACCACAGATCTGGATATACCTTTGCGAGCTTTATTCACCCCACCCTCAGCCCCACAGCACTTATGTACGTATCTGTAATTTCTTTTAAGGTCTGTCTCCCCATTTAGACTGTAAGGTCTTTGAGGGCAGGGGACATGTCTACCGGTTCTGTTATATTGTACTCTCCCAAGTGCTTAGTACAGTGCTCTGTCCACAGTAAACATGAAATACAATGAATTGATTGATTGATTGATTGAAAGCTGCATTCTTTGAGGGCTGATTATGACCTCACCCACCTCACCCTTAGCTCACCATTTCCCTGTTTTTCTCTCTTGCTGCTGCTTGAAACCACCCACCCATCCCCAGCACCTAAACCATTAGCTCATTTCCTTCTTACCCTCCCCTCACACCTTCTCCTCCCTGCTTCCCTACCCAAATCCCTATCAAGTTGTAGTCTGCGAAACTCCTTATGTTCAAATTCCCCATCGTATGTTCCTGTTTTCCTCTTTGGAAAATTAAAACTGTAGATGTACCCTAAAATTTAACATAGTTTAAACTTTAAGGAGAAAAATAAAACTTGATTTCTTTTTTTTTTTTTAGACTTTCCCTACCTGTCACCCTATTTCCTAGAAGGTAATATAAGATTGAACTTTAACTTCTTGTGGCAGGTTCCCTAAAAGCTGTGAAAACTGTTAATGTTTCAAAAAATATTTTGCTCACAATTCCCTTTCACCCTGAATCCTAATCTGAGGGAGGCAGTCAACATGTATGGCGCTCCCTTTGGAGATAAAGGCCTGTTTGAGGAGCTTCCCAAGAAACAGAATATTTGTTTCCTGGTTTTTATGCAAAAGAGAGCTGGAGAGCTGGAGCCAATCCTCTGAAAACACATATCTTAAAAACATAGTGGTACTTGGAAAATTTTAATAATGAATCAGACAATAGGGCTCATGTCTTTTTTGACAATACCAGAAAATGTGCCATTTGGGAGTTTCTTTGTTTTAGCTTACTAGGAAAGAAAATCAAGTTTTAAAGAAAAGCATTTGCAAATTATCCTAGAAAAATAATTCAGATTGTGATGTGGAGTACACAAAGATGGCTCGCCAAATTTCTACTTCACCCCTGAAGTAGGATAGTATTGGTATTTATCTATTTAGAGTGCAGTCCATTTACTGCTTGTATAAATGGTACATAATTCAAGCATATGATAGAGAATATGAACTAGGCATAAAAAAGCACTAGCACAATATGAGAGTGAGTTCAATAACGGAGCTGATTTCATCTTCTTCAGCAGCCCCTCATCATTCTATCTCCAAAATGTCCTTTGAGGTAAATGAGAGCTTAGAATACTTGATGATAGGTATAGATAAAATTGAGCCTGTATTAATTTTGAGAAAATGTTTCCAGACATTTAAAAAACCCACTGAGTTTAGCTGTTTCTTGTCAAATTTAAACTATATTATGGCCCCAAAAATGGCAGATCTGCATTTAATCTAGGTCCATTCTTGTAAACATTCTTTTCAATCTATCCTATAGTCTTTACTTCGTATCATCCTTCAATTCTTAATTATGTACTACAAATGCAGCTCTATTTTGGTGAGGCAAAAGGCATAGCTGTCTCTCCATTTCTCACTGCTTGTGCTTTATAGATGTTATCGACATGTACAGCTTTTCTATGTCTACTGATAAGTACGATTTGCTATTGGTCGCTATATTTCATTACAACATCCTGGATGAGTGGTATCTTTATGTGCATTATACTGAATGTTTAGAGTTGAGAAAATGTACCTTCCCTATAAATCTCGCAAACATTTCCCAAACATGAATATAAACTGAAAACACATGAGTGAGGAGGAGTTCTTCTCTCTGGAACATCACTCAATCAGAGTCACCTGAATGGTATTTTCTCTAATAGTAGTTTAATCTTCAGGAGACACTTCCCTTGATAAACCAGTAGTATCTATGATCAGGCAAATGCCATGCCCCATCCCTACTTTTACTGGCTTCTGAAACAGGAGAAGTCAGAGAGCATTTATGTTCCTCAAATGCAGCATAAACACAAAAAATTATGTGAATAAGCCAGTTGTATGCTCACTTACAGGTCCAGATAACTGGCATTCCCCTTGCTACGTCTTGAGGCCTGTTTAGGACCAAAGCAGTGGACAAAAATAAAAACCAAGGCAATATCATAAATTAAGTACATATAATTCACCTGTGGGTGCACATGTGCCTGTAAAGGCCATTCTGGGACTCCCAGTCCCAGCTGCAATGTGCACACACAAAGGCTGACCCTTGTTGTATACTGACATTTGTTTCTTTCAGTGCCAAGCACTCTTTGCACTTTTGTCTCCCTGTTTTATGATCTGTATGGAGTTCTAGTCCAACAGGATCAGTCCTCTCCTGAGTTTTGTGTGCCAAATTCGTCTAGCTGCCACAAATGACTCCCATTTCTCAGCGGGGATGCCGAGGTTTGATTTACTATATTCTTAATTCATTTCCTCTTCTATCCTTGTTTTCAGTTTCCCAATGATCATTCACCAAAGAACAGCTGCTTAGGCATTCTGTTGGAATCTGTTCTCCTCATGTGCCCACCCAGGCAGCTATGTAGTGATGGACTTCAGTGTTAGGAGACTGACTTTGTTCTAGGATTTAGTTGCTGGTGATCCTTTCCTACCATCTTGATGTTGCATATATTCCAAGTGGTGCTGATGGAACTGTTGAAGCAAATAGATAGGAGTCTAGGTTTCACAGCTGTAGAGAAGGTCAGAGAGTTCTAGTACACCATGCATCTGATTTGGAGCTGGATACCACCCCGCCACCACCAGCTCTCAAAGAAAGTGCTGACTCTCTTGATTCATTTTTCTATTTCCTTGTATACCATTGCATCATTCATCAGTTTGCTGCCTACGTAAATGAATGCTTTGGCAGCATTTCACTTGGTGTTGCTATATGTATTTTTGGTTATACATCTTATTACCTTGGTTCTCTTCAGGTTTATTACCAGACAGTAATGCCTGACTGATAGTGGAATAGTTTACAGTAATCTACATGTCTTTTTTAATGGGACTGGTTAACTATGTGGCAGGCACTATACTAAGCACTGGGGGAAAGATAAAATAATCTCAGATGTGTGCTTCTTTATCACAGTCAGCTGCATAAAGTGATTTGGAATGTTTGTCTCTAGGATTTTGAATGATGCTTGAAGTCTGTTCAATTGGAAGAGTTTGCCAGACATCCAGACCCTCATCATAGTTTCCAGCATGGTTGCATTAGAATAAAGTGAACAGCAATGAGCCCACTACACATTGCCGCTTTACCCATTTTTTTCATGGCCAACCATACTGTCATGAGGTAGCCTCAGAATCTTGATGAAATCCTCAGCGCAAAGTTCAAAGGGGGCCAAATGCTTTTGTACTGTTTCCAAAAACCATAGTGAGATCTTGGTACTTTAGAGAAGGGCTCCAGAGCCTATAGGACGAATTTCATTAGAGATGGGAGGAATTTCATTAGGGATGGGAGGTGGGTAGTTGACCCAATGAGATGAAATTAATTTCAGGTGCAGTGGAACTAGCCACATGCAGAATGGCAAAGAGAGATCCCAGGGTTCCCAAGTAAAGCAGGCTGAAATGATGGATGCCATCTTAGGAATCCTTAAAATGGAAATGATTTAGCATGATCTAGTGGATAGAGCATGGACCTGGGAATCAGAGAATCTGGGTTCTGATCCCAGGTCCACCTGCTGTGTAACCTTGGTCAAGTCATTTCACTTCTCTGTGCCTCAGTTCCCTCCTACTTAGATTATGAGCCCTGTCTGTATGAGGCAGGGACTGTTTCTGGTTTGAGATGACCAAATACACAAGTAAGCATCACAAAGTCAGATAGAAACATTAAAGTGGTGGTAAGGTGCAAATCTAGAAGAATTAAGTTCTCAAATGAATATAGCAGGTATTTATCATATGAAGAACTCTACATATGAGAGAGATATAGCCTTGTTGTAGCAGCATTTTTCACAGCATGCCAACCTTGTTTGAAATAAAGAAAAATAAAACTCTAAAGTGAAGGAAAAATTACACTGAAGCAACTGAAATGCTGAGAATCTCCTGATCTGTATGTGGAAAATATGTACAGGTCATTCGGCCCATGACACAAAAATGGGGTGTCCTGAGCTTGCAGTCTAGAGGGGGAGGCAGACATCAATATAAAGAAATAACAGGTATGTGCCTAGGTTCTGTGGGGATGAGGGTGGGGTGAATAAAGGGTATAAATCCAAGTGTAAGGGTGATGCAGAAGGGAGTGGAAGAAAAGGAAATGAGGGTTTAGTCATGGAAGGCCTCTTGGAGGAGATGTGCTTTTCAAAAGGTGTTTGATGTGGAGGCGGGTGGGCAACGACTGAAGGCTCTTGAGGAGTGGGGAAACATGGACTGAATGGCTTTGAAGAAAAATGAGTGAGGCAGTAGAGTGAAGTATGGACTGAAATGGGGAGAAACAGGAGGCAGGAAGGTCAGGAAGGAGACTGATGCAGTAATCAAGGCGGGCTAGGATTAGTCCTCGAATTAACATAGCTGTGTGACCTTGGGCAAGTCACTTAACTTCTCTGGGCCTCAGTTACCTCATCTGTAAAATGGGGATTAAGACTGTGAGACCCCCATGGGACAACCTGATCACCTTGTAACCTCCCCAGCACTTAGAACAGTGCTTTGCACATAGTAAGCACTTAATAAATGCCATTATTATTATTATTATTATTATTCTATGTTAGCAGTGTGGATGGAGAAGAAAGGGGAGATTTTAGCAATGTTGTGAAAGTTGATCTGACAGGTTTTGGTGACGACTGAATACGTGGGTTGAAAGATGAGTTTAGGATAATAATAATAATAATAATGTTGGTATTTGTTAAGTGCTTACTATGTGCCAACCACTGTTCTAAGCACTGGGGTAGATACAGGGCAATCAGGTTGTCCCACGTAGGGCTCACAATCTCAATCCCCATTTTACAGATGAGGTAACTGAGGCACCGAGAAGTTAAGTGACTTGCCCAAAGTCACACAGCTGACAAGTGGCAGAGATGGGATTAGAACCCACGACCTCTGAATCCTAAGCCCGGGCTCTTTCCACTAAGCCACCAAGAGTATGGGTTTATGAGAGCAGAAGGATGGTGGTATTGTCTACAGTGATGTGAAAGCCACGGGGAGGGCAGGGTTCGAGTAGTAAAATGAGGAGTTCTGTTTTAGACACATTGGCTTGTCAGCTTCAGATGACATTTCCCCTACTTGGAGATCTGGGAATAGAACTGAAGTCTCCTGACTCCTAGAGATGTAGTCTTTCCACTGTACCAACAGTAATACCGAAATAAAACACTACATGAAAATACAAACATATACAAGTTACCTACTGCTAAGCTGACATGAAGTCCATCTTGTAATTGCACGGTTCCTTTCTTAAGACTCATACTTGAACTAAAAGTATCACAGTGTACCCTAAAACTGTGCTGGTCTTTTTGCCTGGAGATATTATAGCATTAAAGAACTATCAGTTTTATGGATATGATACAAATGATCATGAATTTATGAGTTTAAAAAGGGTTGTCACTATCAAGTGTCTATTTGCAAGAAAAAATAAGGTCTCAATTTTCAATGGACTATTTAGCAGCTTTATGAATCCGACAGATTTTAAAATCAAATGTGAAAGAATTTCTTCCATTTTGCCTAATGACACCACTAGATTAAAAGAATCTAATGAAAGTTAAAACGCCTCAAACACCCCCTCAAATTGGGTATCCATATTTAAGATAATATTTCATACCAAAGGGATTTTGGTAGAGGTGATCAAACACCATAAATTATCATTCATCCATGACACCAAAGACGATTATGCAAATTTGGAATAATAATAATAATGATGGTATTTGTTAAGCGCTTACTATGGGCCAAGCCCTGTTCTGAGCACTGGGGTAGAAACAAGGTAATCAGGTTGTCCCACATGGGGATCCCGGTTCTTAATCACCATTTTACAGATGAGGAAACTGGGGCACAGAGAAATTAAGTGGCTTGCCCAGGGTCACACAGCAGACAAGTGGCAGAGCAGGGATTAGAACCCACGTCCTCTGACTCCCAAGCCCGGGCTCTTGCCACGAGGCCACACTGCTTCTCTAGTACAATGTAAAGAAGGCTTACTTTGGCAAGACTATGTCTACTGGGGGAAAAATGTAACACTACAGCAATATTTACAGTCAAACAATAGAATGTGAAGATTACTAGAAACATTTTAAGAGGTAATTCCTGTCTTTACAATTTAGATGAATATCGTGAAGAATCATGACCATGTCTACATCACATCAATGTAATTCATTTTTTAAAAAATTCCCTACTTGCTCTCTTACCAACAAAACAATACCCTGAGTTGGACCTGAACACAGAACAATCTACTTTTCCAAAACATTGCCACAAATGTGCAATAGTCATCATTCAGGACGTATTCATTTTCCTTTCTTTGAGGATTTCACATCACTTTTCCCCTCCCAACACCCCTTTCTTAAGGACCCTGAATCTACTCTCCTTTATTTCAGTCCTCCTTCCAACAGCACATTTGCACCGACAAGCATTTTTCAAATAAATATCCCTTTCAGAAACCCAAGCAGAGAATTTTAAATAAATGTTTAATTCCTCAGTAAACATCTTCAAATGGAAGTGTTTGCTTCACTCCTTGCAGCTAAACAAACATTTACATTTAGCAGTTGGAAATAGCCAAATGATCTTACAAATGCTTCAACAGGCTGACTGCTGCCGATGCCTCACCTTGGAACTGTTCTGTGACTTCCGTAGCTGTCTGGTAGAAATAGTTAATGCGGTTAGAATGCCTTTTCCAAAATGACGGCTTTACCGAACCGCACCTGTTTCTATTTAGATGGTACTCATAATGGTTGGTCATTGGTTTAAAGTTGTTCATTATTTTATTGATCCCTGCCATTTCTCATCTTTTTAGGGAGAGCCTACTAAAATTGTTATAGAGCCCAACCGCTATCGTCTCTAATATTAGCTTAAACAAAAATGCAGGCCCATGGTGGGAGAAAAGTGATTCTATTCTTTCACTCTAATAATGAACTTGATACATAAAAACCTAAGATTGATGTGTTTGTTTAAAGAGAGCTAATATGTCATGCTTGGCTAATGTTGCTCAACTTTATCAATGATAAATAGGAGAGGATCTGCAGCATCTACTGCATTTACTACAATGATGGAAAGCCACATTAGGAACACAGAGCCCGCTATTTCAGATCTGACCCGATTTTTTGTTAACTATTTAGATGCAATAAACCAAACCTTCTATTTCAATCTCATTCATTCATTCAATCGTATTTATTGAGCGCTTACTGTGTGCAGAACATCGTACTAAGTGCTTGGACAGTACAATACAGCAATAGAGAGCGACAATCCCTGCCCACAAGGCCTACACAAGGTCTTAGTTTAACCAGTGTTGCGAACGAGCCCAGAGTCTGAACTCCGAAATTCAAAAGTTCAACTAACCAGCGTTAGGGCTTCCGTTGATACATTATTGTACGATGAACCAGGTCTGAAAGCTAAAGAGAGTTTTGGCAATTGCCTACGAAACGGAGTTGTTAAGATGGACAGTTCAAAAAATCATTGTTCCACCAAAGTCGATTGTTTTGGCCTAGATTATTAGATGGACCATGCTCACAGACAATATTCACTGGATAACTCAGCCTTTGTTGTGTTTTGTGCTGCTCTATTATTACAATTTCATCCTATGACATCTTATTTTCAATTTGGTGAGAGACATTGCCTTCTCCCACATGGCAAGCATAATGCATGGGTCAAAGTGCCCACACTCCGTATTACAAAAGATTTTCTAAATATTCAGCAGCCACTTTCATAATTACAGTGGTTGCTGAAAAGATGCTATTCCTACCATACTCAATTAATCCAAGGAATTTTAATGAGAGGTGGGCAGAATAATAGATGTGCGCAATGCACTAGAACTGTGGCCATCGTGTTCACCTGCGATGCTCCTGGCTGTTTTGTTCTTTCTCATAAACCATATGCTGGCAAGGAAGGGTGCAACATTTCAGAAAAAAAAAATCAAAATAATCCTTAATGCCAGAAAGTCAAAGTTATCCCTACCAGGCATGTAGAGGGCTTGGAATGGGGAATGGGTTTGTTGACCAAGTAGATAGTGGGGGAGATTTTCCTGCCTCCTAAACATCAGAACTGTTCAGAGAGTACTGGTGTCCTGAACTCTCTCTCCCAAACGCAGCACTGGGATTCTCTGCTCTGAATTCGTATTCATAAGAGCCCTCCCAAGCCCTGTTATTCTATTATTAGGTCTCATTCTAGCTGTTCGGTTATTTACTACAGAGTTGTCATCTCTTGCTGTTATACCTAGATCTGGATTCACCAACCTGAACCATTTATTTTCATTTACACTTCCTAGTAAATATTTGCAGGAAACTTGTACAAAGGCATTGCATGGGCTACGGCACAGGAGAACTAGATAGGTCTCTTACTATCTTAGCTGTAAACCCTGAAATTTAGAAGTGTGAGTGACATCTCCCATGCAGTTGATTTTCAGGCTCCGTAACTTTGTTTTTAAAGAGGAGGAACTAAAACATCCCTCATGAAATTTTCAGTGTCGTGAACCTGTCTTTTCTTTCAACTTGTTTTTCTAATCGTACAACAAGGCCAAATTAGTATATAGCTGAAAGGACTATGAACGGAGCTGTTATCTCAGCACGCCTCCACTGGCGCCTCACGGCAGGTATCCAATGCTGTTGCAAATGTAAGGTAACTTAAGATTAGCCAGTGGCAATTTATTATTAGTATTGTATTCACTTTTATGGCATAGGCATAGAGAGGAGGTGATAAATTTATAGCTAAAAACAGTGTTGATGTGAAAACTCATAAATGCCCCAGAAAAATAACACAAAACAATACAATGAGAATTTAATGAGAAGAAAAGAGCTCTTCCCACTATATTAGAGACTGGTTGTAGATGGTTGGTTTTGGATAATGAAAGAAGTCCTTGACACCATTAAAGCCAGAATTAACAAATAATGAAACCATCTCTCCCATTCAAGTCTCCCAAGGACACAGCAAAATACCCTTGGCAGTTGTGTGCTGAAAAGACACACAATACACCTCCCTTCCCCCATTATTCTCAGTTTGAAACTCATGCATGAGGCCCAAGCAACAGTGTTCCACATCTTTCTTTGCTCTGCCCTTTTTCAATGCAGCTCTTTGACCCACACTGCGAAAGCAACAGAGGGGAGGGGACTAGCTGTGGCCCCGTTGGCCACCGAATACCAGCCAATACTTGCCAGCTGCCATTTTCTGAGCCCAAACAGATTTCCCCAGAGCCCAACAAAGGCCACAGCCAAGGGCAGAGAACTTGAATTAGTAGCCAGTTTCGCTGCAGCTGCCCTATCCCACCAGGTTGCAAAATGCTACAGCCTCTGTAGGAATTGCAATTCCTGCCAGAGGCAGAAGCATAAGGACAGGGATCACTGGATCAGCCTGAAGCGGGTAGTATGGCCAGAGTGGCTTTGGAGCAGCAAATCATTGCGGGCAAGGAACATGTCGGCCAACTCGCCCAAGTGCCATGGAAAAAAATGTCGTGGAAATTGATCGATTGACTGATGATAAGTCTGTCCCCAGTCTTCAGGATTAGGAACAGTACAAGAACTTCAGGGAACATTTTTGTGTTGGGAGGATCTTACTGAAATTCTTCTATTCCCACTGAAGTCCACAACTGCAGTGCTCTGCACACAGTAAGCACTCAATAAAAACCTTGGATTGATTGAATCTTTCTGGACATTTAATCAATGGCATAGGGAGAGCCTGGGAGTCAGAAGGTTGTGGGTTCTAATCCCGGCTCGGCCACTTATCTGCTGGGTGACCTTGGGGAAGTCACTTCACTTCTCTGTGCTTCAGTTACCTCATCTGTAAAATGGGGATTGAGACGGTGAGCCCCACGTGGGACAGAGACTGTGTCCAATCCAATTTTCCTGTATCTACCCTAGCACTTAGTACATTGCCTGGCACATAGTAAATGCTTAACAGATATCATAATTATTACCGTTATGGGCTTACCCACCTCACTCCTCTTAAACACTGTGATGAAAAACAATCAAATCCTGATTGTTTGCTGTGTCTTAATATTAAACAATGTAATGACAACAAAGGCAAATAGTATGCAGCCCTCAGATTTACAGAAAGAAATATTTTTATCTGGGTGACTCAGAATACTAAGGAACAGCGTATATTCCGGGTGCTACTCAAAAATTATATCCTGATGCAACTTAGACAAATCACTGCACTTCATTGCTAAAAATGAATGTGGACAATCAGTGTGCACTTTACTAATGTTGCTGTTAAAAATGAAGCCATTTCTAAATAGAATAATTCAATCCCACCCACTACTTCTGAATCATTTATAGCATGATAAACAAATATAACGGAATTCAATCCATCAGTCAATTGGTGGTATTTATTGAGTACTCACTGTGTGCAGAGCTCTTTACAAAGTGCTCCAAAACATTCACTACATCAGAGCGGGTAGATGTCTCCAACCTTTTCCACCTGTGAAAATAAGTAAAATCCCTCTCTCTCGGGAATTGCCAAGTTTCCTGGAAAAGTAAATCACCATGGAGGGTGGGGGTGGTAATTAGCATTTATCAGTGCTCACTGTCAAGCCAGAGGATTGGCTAATGTTGGAATGGGGGAGGAAGAAGTGGGATCCATAACTAATGCTATTCACAAGTCAGCTATGCTGGCCACTGGGAAATCAAACAGATAGTATGATGTCCTGCCCAGTGCAAGCTGCCTTATCCCTGGGGCGGTGTTATCTAAGAGCAGCAGCGTGGCTCAGTGGAAAGAGCCCGGGCCTTGGAGTCAGAGGTCATGGGTTCAAATCCCGGCTCCACCAATTGTCAGCTGTGTGACTTTGGGAAAGTCACTCAACTTCTCTGTGCTTCAGTTGCCTCATCTGTAAAATGGGGATGAAGACTGTGAACCCCCCGTGGGGCAACCTGATCACCTTGTAACCTCCCCAGTGCTTAGAACAGTGCTTTGCACGTAGTAAGTGCTTAATAAATGCCATTATTATCATTACTATTATTAAGAGGATATGGCCAGAGGTGGGAGGAGGGTGAGCATGGTATCATCCAGGGCCTGCTCAGGGAAGCCAGTGGGACCTGAGCATCAACTGGGGGCTGGATACATTCATTCATTCAATCATATTGATTGAGCGCTTACTGTGTGCAAAGCACTGGAAAATACAATTCGGCAACATAGAGACAAACTCTACCAAACAACGGGCTCACAGTCTAGAAGGGAGGGAGACAGACGACAAAACAAAACAAGCAGACAGGCATCAATAGCAACAATACAAATCAATAGAATTATAGATCTATACAAATCATTAATAAAATAGAATAATACGTATGTACATATATACACAAGTGCTGTAGGACGGGGAGGGGGGTAGAGCAGAGGGAGGGAGTAGGGGCAAGTAGGAAGGGAGGTGGCGCAGAGGAAAAGGGGGGCTCAGCCTGGGAAGGCCTCCTGGAGGAGGTGAGCTTTCAGTAGGGGTTTGAAGGAGGGAAGTGAGCTAGTTTGGCAGATGTGAGGGGGGAGGGCATTCGAGGTCAGAGGTAGGACATGGGCCATGGGTCGATGGTGGGACAGGCGAGAATGAGGCACAGGGAGGAGGTTAGTGGCAGAGGAGCGGAGTGTGCGGGCTAGGCTGTAGAAGGAGAGAAGGGAGGTGAGGTAGGAGGGGGCAAGGTGATGGATAACTTTGAAGCCAATAGTGAGGAGTCACACAGACCCACCTGGTCTCCCGTCCCCTTGCCCCAACATGAGTCGCCCTTCAGAGCTCAAGAGAACGTAGCACAGTGCTCTGCACTCTGCACACGGTAAGCGCTCCATAAATACAATTTAATGAATGAATGAAATTTAAAATGGTCCCTGTGCATGTTTAACATCTAAGGGAGTAAGGGCCTGTCAGGCCTGGCCCTTCTGATGCTACAATAAGTGGTGGCCACTGTGGGAAAATCTGTTTCAGGTACCATGTTTCTAAAGTCCCAGAGGGCAGCCACGTTGGTAGGGTAGAGGTATGTGACCGCCATTTTGAAGCAGCAGCAGCTCGAGTTTTACTCTCCTCTGGTGGGGGTGTCCCAGGCCCCCCATAAAGCTTAGAGCACTGGGGCTGCAGCCCCTAAAGTCCCTACATTAATCCTGCCCTCCAGTCGGAACGTTCCTGCTGGAGCAGGAAGTGCATTGAGCAAGTAGTTAGGGAGAGGTGCAGCAAAACACCCATTCTGGTCAAAATTGCTGCAGTAAAGGGTCGATACCATGCCCTGGCATCACAAACCCATCAGCGTGGCACTGGAGCAGCACTTTCAGAAGCCGAAGCAACGTCACATGCTCACCATAGCCAACTAATTCCAGGATTCCATCTGAGCCTGTTCACCATGCGGGAAAACTAAGGTGGTTCTTCAATTGGAAACCTTCACCACTGATGGTGTCGCCCCAGAAGGCCATCCCCTACTTCTGCCTGTTTCACTCCCTCAGCCCCCGACTATACTGAAGTTTGTGTCTGACTTGGGCAGACTCAGCACAAAGTAAGCACATGACAAATGGAATAAATAAATGATGAAACAAATATTAACATCAGCAGCTTCACTCACCCTGGGTTGGTAAGCAGTGGGCTTTATTTTTCCCTCAGGACAATCTAGTCACTTTTATGAACATGCAGAAATATTCACTGTTCCATAGTCTCTATGCACTCACCCTCCATAATCTTATATGAGGGGAAAGTTAGTAAGGACTTCGTATTGGTGAAACTGTCATGAGCTCTGGGTTTTCAAACCTTAAAAGACACGGAAATAACCCCTTAGTGCCCTTTCCAGTCTACCCAGTATAATTTAGATTTTGTGTAGCTCGAGGACGAAATGGATTCATCATCAATTACAATGCAGTAATCACTGACCTGGTAGAAACTAGTGTAACAGAATGATTATGTAGTATACAATAACTTTGTATCCACCCCAGAGCTTAATAAAGTGCTTGGAACATAACAAGCACCTAACGAATACCACAAGTATTACCATTAGTGAAGTGGAGAGCTCATCATGCTAATTCAGCAAAAAATACTTCTTTTGCCTGATACACCTATACAATTGAGGTAAAACTGGGATTTTAAAATCTGAATGACAATAACAATAATGATGGTATTTGTTAAGCGCTTACTATGTGCAAAGCACTGTTCTAAGTGCTGGGGAGGTTACAAGGTGATCAGGTTGTCCCAAGGGGGGGGGGGGGGCTCACAGTTTTAATCCCCATTTTACAGATGAGGGAACTGAGGCACAGAGAAGTGACGTGACTTGCCCAAAGTCACACAGCTGACAGTTGGCAGAGCCTGGATTTGAACCCATGACCCTTGATTCCAAAGCCCGTGCTCTTTCCACTGAGCAACACTGCTTCTCCTGAATGATCTCAAGTAGGCTGTCTGCCCAGGAGGAGTCTTCTATCTAGGTCCCAGAGAGTTGATAGGACTGATCAAGACTGATTGGTGAATGAATGAATGAATCACAGAACACCATTCACCATATGCTCACTACTTCCCTCAGTGTTATAATTATCATGTATTCAATCAATCAATCAATCAATCGTATTTATTGAGCACTTACTGTGTGCAGAGCACTGTACTAAGCGCTTGGGAAGTACAAGTTGGTAACATATAGAGACAGTCCCTACCCAGCAGTGGGCTCACAGTCTAAAAGGGGGAGACAGAGAACAAAACCAAACATACTAACAAAATAAAATAAATAGAATAGATATGTACAAGTAAAATAAATAAATAAATAAATAGAGTAATAAAGACTTTATTCCTAATAAAGTCATTCATTCATTCATTCAGTCGTATTTATTGAGCACTTACTGTGTGCAGAGCACTGTACTAAGAGCTTGGAAAGTGCAATTCAGCAACAAAGAGGGACAATCCCTGCCCATAACAGGCTCACAGTGTATAAGGGGGGCTCACAGTCTAGAAGGGCGGGGGGGTTGTACAATTTGTACAAGTCCTTGTACAAGAAATCAATATCAGTATCTATAATATTTATTGAGCATCTATGGGTATGCAGGGTACAGTAGGCCCTTCTACCAATTAACGGTACTTCTTGTGCCATTCCTGCCCCCAAGGAATTTTAAACCTACTGGGGGTATCAGAGACTAGAATAAATTATGGGGTGGTGGGGGGGGAGCAATAGAGCTTACCAAGCCTGGGATGAGGAGGGAGTGGGTTCCCAAGAGTTGAGGTGACACTGTGATGCTGAAGTGATATCACTGGGCGAGAGGAGACACTTGAAAGACTTACAAAAGGAGTAAAAGTTGTGATCTCAGCCTTCAAGGAATTTACACTCCAAAGAAATGAAAGCACATCTTTCCAGAACGTCCTGCCTGTGGTCTGGAACCCACCCTCTTTCTAATAATGATAATCATTATAGTATTTGTTAAGTGCTTACTATGTGCAAAGCACTAAGCGCTGGAGTAGATGCACGGTAATCAGGTTGTCCCACTTGGGGCTCACAGTCTTAATCCCCATTTTACAGATGAGGTAACTGAGGCACAGAGAAGTGAAGTGGCTTGCCCAAGGTCACACAGCAGACAAGTGGCGGAGTCGGCATTAGAACCCACGCCCTCTGACACCCAAGCCCATGCTCTTTCCGCTAAGCCACGCTACTTTTCCTATCCATCACACTCTTAATTCTCCCACCTTCAAAGCCTTAAAAGCACATCTTCTCCATGAAGCCTTCCCTGATTAATCCCTCATTTTTCTCCTGTCCCCAACCTTCTGCATCGCTCTTGCAGTAGGATTAGTACCCTTTATTCACCCCTTCTTCAGTTCCATAGCACTTACATACATATCCATAACCTTATTTATTTACATTAACGTCTGCCTCCCCTTCTAGACCGTCAGATCATTAGGGGCCGGGAACATGTCCGCCACCTCTGTTACAGTGTACTCACCCGAGAGCTTGGGAGAACTTTGTACTGCGCTCAGTATACCGTATGCGCTCAACAAATATGAGTGACTGATTGATAACGCTCCGTGTTAGATTACTGCAAACCCAATCTGGATTGTGAAGTGTTTCAAATTGTGAACATCTGATTCTCAACCTATTGGCTAAAATACCCTGCCACCAAAATATGTTGTACTTCTAATCCCAGGTGAGTAGTTTGTTCTTAGAACAGTGCCCAGCGCTTAGCACAGTGCTTGTCACATAGTAAGCACGTAACAGGAGTTGTCAAGAGCACAGGAATTGTCAACTGTCCATCGGTCAGTTGATGCTCTGGAGAACAGCAAGGATGATGAAGCTCAAGGTTGCGTCCCCAAACCAAAGTCTGCCCACTCCCACCCTCCACAGCCTGTGTGCCCTTATCTCCATTCTTGCGTTTCCCTCCCTGTCACTTCTAGAGCACAGGATTACTGACAGGCTGTTTTCTATGTAAAACATCCATTCTTATTCCATTCGCTGTTGGCTGTTTGGAGCCAAATTAGAGCATCCGTCTGGACATGCTTCAAATAAATAGACCCGACCCATGTTTCTAAATCCAAAGTAAAGGCAGAACATTGAGGCACTTATCTAGGTAAAGCCCCCTTTCGTTAATATTCATTGCTTTTCAAAACTATATTTGACTTTCTACACACACTTGAGGCCCCACGTTTTCAAATTTTGTGAATTTTGGATGGCTGAGGGTCACTTGAAGTCAGTGGTCAATGAGCACAGCTGCATACCATGGGGTCATAGTTCCTCAGTAGTTCACTATGAACATTTTAACTTCCTATATTCAGCAGTTTTACCAGGGAAAGCAGCTGGCGCTATGGAAAAATGTGGGGAAATGGAATAACATTTTCATTTTGACCTGTGCAAAACTGTGAGAGTAAGCAGAACGTTTGTTCTGTTCTGCTTGATTTGTGTCTTCCTTTGCAGTATGCTTCTTTCTACAGGAATTTTCCCAGTGACTTGAAAGATTAATAAAGAAAAACAACTCTCGTAGGTTCACTGAGAGTTGTAGCCTAGAGAGCATTGCAAAGACAATATTGGTAAATGAATATGAGGAGAAATTGGAGACATAAGCTTGGGCCTAACCTCCAGGAGGAAGTGGGCTTTTAAGAGAGATTTAAACGTGGGGAGAACTGTGGTCTGGTGGATTTGGTGGGATGGGGGGACTTTCAAGTGGGGAGAATAGAATGATCTAGGGGTTGGAGGCAATAGAGTCAAGAGTGAGGTGGAGTTAGAAGGTGAGCTTGGGAGCAGCAAAGAGAGCAAGCTGGGGAGTAGCTGGGCATAACAAAAGATACATATGATTGCTGATGAGAGCCACACACAAAAAAAAACCCCAAATAACCAAAAACCCAGTAGATTCATAGAAGTTGTATAAGGCCCAACAGTAAGTAGAACAGTTCACACTTATCCCTTCTTGAGTAAATCAAAGAAAACATTAGTGCAGTTATATAGTTATTTAGATTAACATTGTGCATAGCAAAGGCATAAAAACCAACCCAGAAAACTTTCTTCCAGCCTACTGAGCACCAGATGATTGAGTTACATGGGCAACTGTCTATCTGCCTGTTCACACAGATCTTATTATTGAGGCCTGGTAGGGGTTTGTATGTGATTTCTCACTTAATATTACAAACCCTTAATTGTATTCCCACCAAGGTAAAAGCAAAATGTATAAAGACAAAATTGAATAATTTGGAAATAGGTTTGAAGTAGGAAAAACTTCCAGATGAAGCTTTTGCATTTCTCTTCTGTCCTTTTTGTCCTCTCACTTCTGAAATTCAGTAAATGTCATGTTTCAGGGGTCCTATTGACTTAATCTTTACCCAGCATATTGCTATTGCTATTTAATTATTTTCTACTTGAACTCAGCATGACTCTTCCCTTTCCCCTGTGTACTTCCTTGGCCTCAACCAACACCATTAGCCTTTACAAAGCTCTTGTCCCAGTTGTGAGTAGAGCCCTTTGAAATATGATCTCATGTACTGAAAACAGGTAAAAATATAACATTGAAATATAGTGATTAAAAAGCTTCACATCAGCAGTGAAGAAAGAGAAGAGATTGACTAAGAAGTGTCAGGAACTGAAAACAACAAACATCAATGGGATGAGAAGCTAAGACATGAATATTGCTAAAATGGGTGAAGTGTAGGAGAGTTGTTGGAGGGGTCAGGAGACCTACAGATATATGATAAGGGAGAAAGAGGAAATGGTGGTCCCTAAAATAAAATCCACAACCATCAATACTATTTACTGAATACCTACTGTGTGCAGAGCACACTATTAAGCCCTTGGGACAGTACAGCTGAATAGGAGACCCAATACTTACCTTCAGAGAGCTTTCAGTTGAGTTTGGGCAGACTGAAAGACACCAGATAGTCACAAATAGAAGAGAAAGAAGCACCATTTCCTGCAAAAATGTTCAGTTCATGTTTCCCCACTCCTCAAGAAACTCCAGGGATTGCCCATCCACCACCATTGATAGCAAAAGTATGGAAAAATAAATGTGTCAGTTAATATAACTTGAGAATCTTCAAAAGTGATAAATTGTATAAACACAAGTGCTAGGGGCAGTTTTTAGTTGAATGAGACCCAGGAAGGTGGAACTTGATTTGATCATTCAAACCGAAGGATATGGATTTTTGGAGGGTTTTGGAAATGTAGAAAGCTATGGTCTGGCAGATTTGAAGGAGGAGGGAGTTCCGGGCCAGGAAAAGGACATGAGCAAGGGATCAGTGGTAGGATGAATGAGAAAGAGGGATAACGAAATGGTTAGCTAGGGAGGGGTGAAGAGTGCAAGCTGGAGTTTAGTGGGCAAAGCAAGAGAATTAACTACAAGAGAAAGAGCCAGTTGGATGTTTTTAAGCCGGGGTCATTAATTCCTCCTAGATGAATGAGTAACTATTTGAGACTTTTGAAGAGATATTTGTTGAATGAAGCATCAGAAAAACGATCTGAGCAGCGGAGTGACACTGGACTTGAGAAAGAGGAGACTGGAGCCAGGGAGACTAGTGAGGAGGCTAATCCACTATTCTCTCAGACAATGCTGCAACTCTGTGGAAAAGTAGGAGTCAATAGCTGATGATAGACCAGTATAATAATAATAATAATGGTATTTATTAAGCGCTTACTATGTGCAAAGCACTGTTCTAAGAGCTGGGGAGGTTGCAAGGTGATAAGGTTGTCCCACGGGGGGCTCACAGTCTTAATCCCCATTTTACAGATGAGGTAACTGAGGCCCAGAGAAGTGAAGTGACTTGCCCAAAGTCACACAGCCGACAATTGGCAGAGCCGGGATTTGAACCCTTGACCTCTGACTCCAAAGCCCGCGCTCTTTCCAAAGCCCGCGCTCTTTCCACTGAGCCACGCTGCATATGGCTATCAAGAAGAGTGGCTCTTTTCATAATAATAACAATAATAATGGTGGCATTTGTTAAGCGCTATGTGTCAAGCACTGTTCTAAGTGCTGGGAAGGATACAAGGAGATCAGGTTGTCCCACGTGGGGCTCACAGTCTTAATCCCCATTTTACAGATGAGGTAACTGAGGCCCAGAGAAGCGAAGTGACACAGCTGACAAGTGGTGGAGCCAGGATTAGAACCCACAACCTCTGACTCCCAAGCCCGGGCTCTTTCCACTAAGCCACGCTGCTTCTCTAATCGCAATCTAATTTCATGCCCATGCTTTGTAAGGAACGAGAGGCCAGGAGGCAAAGAGCAAAAAAACTCCTACAAACAGTACCTCATCTGTAAAATGGGGATTAAATCCCCCTCCCTCCTAGAGAAGCAGCATGGCTCAGTGAGAACCATAATAAAAGTAATGCCTTCTTCGAAAATGGACACCATGTAAAATATTCTAGTCAGAATATGATGAAATGCCAATATGGTGCCTTCTTGGATAAATTCAATCATATTTATTTAGTGCTTATTGTGTGCAAAGCACTGTACTCAGTGCTTGGATGAAGATGAAATGAGTGGATCTAGGAGATACTGTGGTGGAAAAAACCAGTAGAATTTAGCACCTGACTGGATGTGAGAGCTGAGACAATGAAGAGTTAAGTATAATTCATCTATCAATTAATCAATCATATTTATTAAGGGCTCATGGTGTCCTGTACTAAACATACCAAGCTCTTGGGAAAGTACAATATAACAGAGTTGGTAGACATGACCCCTGCCTATATGGACTGTGGGCAAGTGACCTTGGGCAAGTCACTTAACTTCTCTATGCCTCAGTTACCTCATCTGTAAAATGGGGATTAAATACAATTTTTTTTCCATATTTGTTAAGCAGTTACTATGTGCCAGGCACTCTACTAAGCGCTGGGGTAGATACAAGCCAGTCAGGTTGTACACAGTCAATCAATCACTCAATCATGTTTATTGAGCACTTCCTGTGTTCAGAGCACTGTACTAAATGCTTGGGAGCATACAATATAACAGAGTTGGTAGACACAGTCCAAGCCCATAATGAGTTTACAGTCTAGTGGGGGAGACAGAATGTAATCTAAATAAACTATGGCTATGTACATAAGGGCTGCGGGACTTAATCTTCATCTCCAATTTACAAATGAGGTCATTTATGTGCTCCCTCCTGCTTAGATTGTGAGCCTCATCTGGGACAGGAACTATGTCTGACTTGATTAACTCGAATCTATCCCAGAATTTAGAATGGTGCTTGACATAAAGTGAGTAACCAGTATTAAAATATGGATAAGAACAACAACTACAGTAATAGTAATGATAACAATAATGGTAATAACAAGGACCTTACAGTATAGAAGAAAAACTTTCCCACCGGCATCTGGGGAAAGAGGGACAATGGTGTTGTTGAATGGGATGGAAAAGTTAGGAAGAAGAGTGGCTGTTAGGGTGGAAAGATGAGGAATTCAGTTTCAGAAACATTAATCTTGAGGTGCTGGTGGCCCACCCCTGTGGAAATGACCTGGAGCCAAGAGAAAATGTGAAAAATGCAACAGTGTGATTAATACTTTAATGCTTTTCATCATTGCAATCTACGATTCATTTAGACTCAGAACAATATCCCAAGTCTGAGTCTCCATATCCCCCTATTGTCTCCATCAGTGCTTTACTATTTGCTACGTCTTAAACTTAGCAAGTGTGTGTGAATTACAGATCCTTGTACCACCATACGTTCAGCATCCGAGGTAATGTTTGTCTTGTCCAGATTAATGACTTTGCTTTTCCAGGCAAATAAAAACTTAGTGCATCAATTACCCATGCAAAGCTTTTGGAGCGCTACTCTTTTCCATCCTCAACTGCCCCTTTTACATAATTATATAGCCTTAATCATTAATGATTCTCATAAATATATTCATAAGCCCTCATACTTGAAAGTTCCCCATTCTTCTAAATTAACAAGTGCTGGCTAGCCCCAACAACTTGGCAAGTCTTCATGTCCACACTTGATAATTCATGCTGATGGGGGACAGTCTCACTAGATTTTAAATGAATACAAAGCAACATCAATAAATAATTATCCTTTATCCCTCCCCTAGAAATGGACTGTATGAATCACAAAGTTAGACTTCAATCCACTCATTGCTTGAGATGTACCCAGCCAAAAATACCGACTGATGCAGATATTCATCAGAAAGCCTTCCCTTCTTATCTGTGAGAATCCAGGACCTGTTGTATCTCCAGATCTCTGCATCACTCACTGATGCAGAAATTCCAAGAGGAAAAAAAGAAATGAGGAAGAGAGCATTTCACTTATCTCCTCTTAGTAATTGAAAGAGTATAAGCCTTAGCCATGGGTAATGTGATTTGACTAGCTAAATTTCACAGAGTAGTCAAATCTTGGAAAGGGACCTTGAAAGGCAAACCCCCTGCTCTCAGAAGACTATGGATCATGGCAATTAATTGTTTATGGTATTTGTTAAGCGTTTACTAATGACAGTATTTGTTAAGGACTTACTATGTGCCAGGCATTGTACTAAGCGCTGGGGTGGATACAAGAAAATTGAGGTGGACACAGTCCCTGCCCATGTGGGCCTTCGAGTCTCAATCCCCATTTTGCAGATGAGGTAACTGAGGCACAGAGAAGTGAAGTGACTGGCCCGAGGTCACACAGCAGACAAGTGGCAGAGTTAGAATTAGAACTCACGTCCATCTGACAACCGGGCCCGGACACTTTCCACTAGGCCATGCTGCTTCTCATGGTTACCTCTTCTGTTTTTAATGATCTCTGTGAAAGAGGATTTAGCACCATCTCTTGGCCACACAAGATTTTAATGAACCTTGGCTGCTGATTTTAAGTCACCCTACTTCAGCCTGGAATTAACACTGTCACTCCATAAAGAGGCAGGATTGCCCCTGTGTCTACTGTTCCTCACTAAGATGGAAGGTACTCAGTATAGGGCACTAACCATTTAGATCATTTTATCTAGTGCTGGGAATCGAACACTGGTGACAAGGGCTGAGAAGTGAATGGACAGACCCACTCATTCTCTCAGTTTCTGTCCATTGCCAATTTATTTCCTTCAGGAGCGAAATATGGGTTATTTTTGCAAGATGTTTTGCCATTCCTTCTTTCCAGGGAACTTTCTTCATGTATATTTGGAGTGAGGCAAATGTTTCTTCACATCTCGGGTAACAGTAGGAAAGGTCTATGGGAAATGCAGTAGTACAAAATCATCGGACATGGTGCTCCTTTAGGTTCTGATCCAGAGTGATACCTGAGTCTTCAAAATGGGAACCTGTACAACAAACATATTTCAATGTCTGCCTCCCTCTCTAGACTGTGAGCTTCTGGTGGGCAGGGATTGTGTCTACCAACTTTAAGTGTTCAGTAAATACCATCGATTGATTAATTGATTGACCGACTGATAGTGGAGAGGGAGAGAGAGGGAGTTCAACATCGGTATGTATTCCTCTGACAAAAAGGAATCTAACTCTGCTTTTAATTCTCCATCTTCCTTTGGTTAGCCTCTCTTATCATCTCCCGCCCCATTGCCAGATGCCTATAACAATATTTCTGTATGTACACATTAAGCAAGATTGTTGTTGTTATGCTTTATTTCTTATCCATGTTAATGAGGCAAAATCGCTACTGTTAAAAATGGGGGACTTTCCATTCTGATGGATAAATAACATCTGTGGACATTTTAAACATTCACACTTTCTCTTTCATGAGTTGCAGGAGCTGCCAAATTTTAATGACAGACATGCAGACACACTCACAGAGAAATACCTGATCAGATTTAAAATGTCCACATTATTAAAATAATATGTGATGCACTCCTGTGCAGTTTTAATTGGTATTGATGTGGGATATAGGGTATCATTGTAATATTCTGCGATTAGTTGTGCAGATCTGCTCGGTCTCTTTTACAAGCTCGATTCTGTGAATAGATTTAGCGAGTTAAATCTTAAAAGCCACTCAAATGGGATTTAGGCTTTATTCTTTAATCATTATTAAAACTGAAGTCTATAGTTGGGGTGGGGGTCGGGGGGGGGCATATTCAAGGGAAGCGATATTCAGCTAATCACACTCTTTCTCCAGTATCTCTAGGAGACTTCATTTGTAAATTTCCCACCCCGCTCTCACCTGCAAAAAAAAAAAAAGATAGTACAGCTGTCATGGGTTCATGATTCCCACAATGCATTTCTTTTTCTCTTCATTAATCTGTCATTAATTCAATCTGTGATGGCTGTGTCATAATCATATCTTACATTTCTGTCCATTACTGTGGAACAAATTGCAACAATTTTCATTTCAGAAAGACTCCACTATTATTTCTGCTATTGATATCCGGTTTGCTAGGTAGATTCCTCCCCCCACCACTCACACACACACACACACACACACACACACACACACACACACACACACACGCCAGCTCTTCAATAAAGCTTCCAATCATCAAAAAGGGTAGAAACATTGAATAGAGAAGACAACATTTAAACCTGAATGATCCCTAAATATCATTTAGGGAGTCGGAAGGGAAGGAAAATTACCCCTCAGTAATGTTCTTGCCCATTACCTAATTAAAAACACTTTCCAACACCTCAAAGAATATTATCTTTATTAAATAGAATTTCAATTATAATAAAAAGAAATGATCTAGCAATGGTTCTCAAATCACTTGAGAATTCAATCTCAAGCCTACTAACTAGCCATCCAGGAAACTGGGTATTAAACTCCATTGAGAAGTATTCCAGAATATTTCTACATTTCGATTATTTTTCTTCCTTGGAAATGGACCAGACAAAATAAATGGGTTTTGGAAGTGGGAAAGGTGTAGAAGAACAATGAACACACCTAATGATACTGAGCCCTGCTTTCTTTTTCAGAACTTCCAAGACAGTGACAATGTACTCTTAAGGAACCACAGAGAAGCAGCATTGCACAGTGAATAGAGTATGGGCCTGGGAATCAGACAGAAGGTTATGGGTTCTAATCTCAGCTCAGCCACTCGTCTGCTCTGTGACATCGGGCAAGTCCTTTCACTTCTCTGTGCCTCAGTTACCTCATCTGTAAAAAGGGGATTGAGACTGGGAACCCTATGTGGGACAGGGACGGTGTCCAACCCGATTAGTTTGTATCTACCCTAGTAGTTAGTACAGTTCCTGGCACATAGTAAGTGCTTCATAAGTACCATAATTATGATCATTATCATTTTTATTATTACCATGGAAGGAAACCAGTATCCCTCAGTCTTCCCCATTACTCTCTGCTTGATGTAGGCATGTGGAGAATCATTCTGCAGGTGGCTACAGTGTACCCCTTTCCCCACCCCTTGTCTTCCTAAAACATCTTCAATGAGCCACGAGTATATGGGTGGGAGACTGGGAAAGCATCAGCTGGGCTGAGGGCAGACTCATGGAGGCTCTGAACCCTCTAGACTGTAAGCTCCCTGTAGGCAGGGAACATGTCTACCAACTCTGTTGTATTATACTCTCCCAAGTGCTTAGTATGGTGCTCTGCACACAGTAAGCACCCAATACTATTGATTGATTGGAGCAAACACCTGTCACCTCACTCCTAGTTAAATTACATTTGTGTTATAGGTACCTCCTATATGGTACCCCATACACAAATGATAATAATGATAGTAATAATAATGATTGTAGCATTTGTTAAGTGTTTACTACATGCCAAGCACTGTACTAAGAGCTGGAGTGAGTATAAGCAAATCGGGTTGGACAGCGTTGGACAAAGCCTCTATGTGCTCTAGGCAGGGGATGCCTTCACCCCAGCCCCACTGAAATACTGAATAATAATAATAATAATAATGGCATTGATTAAGCACCTACTATGCGCAAAGCACTGTTCTAAGCACTGGGGAGGTTACAAGGTGATCAGGTTGTCCCACTGGGGGCTCACAGTCTTAATCCCCATTTTACAGATGAGGTAACTGAGGGAAGGCATTTCTATCTCCCCAAATAGGGTGGCCCAACAGTCATGGATTCATAATTTCTAAAATGTATCCAATTTTCTCTTTATTCATCTGTGACACAGTCCCCTTCTACAAGCGCCGAACGGTAGCTCCATCTTAGACCTCCGAGCTCTTACAATCCATACAACTCAAGGCGACTTAATATTTGCATGATAGAGTAAGGACTTTTAAGGATGCTGAGAGGATTTATAAAATGTTTTGAGTTTCTTGGAAGAAGAATTCTATATCAATATAAGATGTTATTGTTCTCATTACTGACTTCACCCAAATGTGAATTGGGATATTTTTGTAAGTGCTTCCTTCCTGGTTGCATCTTTCAAGAATGTGTGCACACAGTGTAACACCCCTCACTCATTTCCTAGTGATGTGCGAAGTTTCAAAAACATTCAGGCTTTCTGAAGTATTTTGATGCCTGTAAACGATCATCCCACAAGTATGCCAGATTCTTCTTCTTTTTTGAAAATGCCAAAATGATCCAGGATCTAAAAGTTTATGTGCATACCATTCCCTTCAACAAAGGCGTCTGCATCTTAAATAGCCTGCGTTGATTGAAAAGGTTATGGCTTAAACTGGTTTTTTTTTTTTTTTACATATTCTGCAGCTGCTTATTCAGAGTACTTGTTTAAGAAAAAAATATTTTGTAAAAAAACTTGATAATGTTAGAAGTTGGCTATAAACTGTTTCCAAACTCAATTCATTGCAGATATAGTTGTCTCAGCTCAAACCCTGTTGTGACTGGTTCGTTTAATTTTTAATATTCTACAATGCCTGTCTGACAATGAAAGGATTCTGAGAATTGTTTTCTGAGGAACTACCTACTCACAAGTTGGCTTCCTTTCTTAAAAAAATAACCACCCAGAGCAACAGAATTTTACTACATTGTAGCTCTTAAAAACAGAGAGAAGACATATGGTGAAACAATTCTGTGTTTTTAAAATCTACGTGGAAAACAATACACTGATAATAAATGTGAGCAGCCATGGAAAGACAAAGATAGGATTACTTGTAGTAGAAATCACTATGATTTTCTATATAGTTCAGCAATGCTAAGCAATGTGGTGCTGCTTTCATTTTTGCAAGTTAGATGTGTGAGCCCCAGTTTGAATTCTCTATTGCCAATATTTTATGTAGAGACTGGATTCAGGGTCAAATGGGCCCTGAAAATTTTACTGGCATGAAGTCTTGAAAGTTCAGGAGAGGAGAGTTTGGAGGGCAATTCCACAGCTACTAATAATTCCATCTTTCATGGTCACCAGCATAGCACTGATCAGATCACGTGGGTGCTGATTCCCTGGGATATTCCCACTAATCTAATGGGTCAGTCTGGCCTCAGGTAAAATATTCAATTTAAAGATTAGTTTACATCCATTTTTAGGCTTTTAAATCAAATACACCTCATACATTTTGCAACTATCTTTTGATGTAGGTATATATGTTTATGTAGCACCTTATAAAGGAGGAACATAAATTAAAAAAAAAAAAAGATGACAACAGGATTCCCAAATAGCTGAATGAGCTGAAGTGGGGAAACAGAAGGAACAATGAAGCCAAAAAAAAAAAAAAATTCCCAAAATGTGGCATTGTTATGAATGGTCAGGAGACAGTAGTAGAAGACATCATCTTAGTGAACATCAATCAGAAATGGAGTGGTTACCTTGGAACAGAAGCATTGAAAAGATCACAACACAGAGAGGGGAGCAAAAATGGCACCCACCATATGGGTAGTAAAGGAAAGGAAACATTATAGCAAGGGATAGCCTTAGTGTACACACAATGTGGACAGGATTGTCAGTCTTGGATTGGCCTTACCAATCACATTTTCCATCAGTAGCATCATTTTTCAATCCAAAGGATAGTACATTTGCTCTCACGTACACTCTATCTATCCATCTATCTATATACACACACCCTAAAGTTCAAACCATACCTCACCATCTTTGGGGGGAAAATTAGAAGCAGGTAAATTAGTAATGGTTTCAGTATGAAGACTCACCCAGGGCATCTTGTATGGTACACAGGCTCAGAAAGAATCCTGAAAACATACTTGATTAGCATGGGTGAAAAAGACCACAGCAGTTAGTAAAGTGACTCCACAGTTAAACACCTGCTGGGTTATGGCATTACAGCCCAGTCCCTGCACTATGTTGTGGTAACTCAGATCATAAGCGGATTGATTATAAAACTATTTCAAGAGCTTCACAATATACTACCCTTTGGGTACCTATTTATGACTGGACTGGAACTGGTTTGTTATTCACAATAGGAGCTCCCATCCATCCTAGATAGACACATATTTACTTACACACACACACACACACACACACACACACACACACACACACACAGGAACACTTCCTTTAAAAGCAGCTGCCCAGGGAATCAAGTGATTTGCACGGGTAGGGGGTTTCATATTTTCAGTGGATGTGTGAGTTGCCCTGGTTGAGCTGCTTTGGTTGATGATTTGCTCCCAAGATCAAAGCCTATGGGTAAGATATGGAGAGCACTATTTAACCTTGGATCAATAAATATCACAAAGGTGATTAAAGCAACTGCCATTGGAACTTGGCATTTCCTCTACTACTTGGAAATAGAGCCATCCATGCACTGGACTGAACCTGGCATATCAATCTGTTGTCAGAATTTTATTAATTCCCTAAACCTCTACTTTATCATTTTTTCATTTATTTTTGTACTTGATACTACCATTGCAAAATGTATTCTGTTTTTAATAAGAAATGTCCTTGTGATCTTCAAAGTGCTGTTTTATTAGCCAAATCTAGTATTATATTTTAATCAGAAGGCATTAGCTAAAGCTATAGCTATTTTGTGATTATAGTTTATTGCTATATTTTAATTGGTACTGCAAATATTTCAGCTTAACATTTTTATGATATTGTTATTTTAACTATCTTCTCCAAGTGTCTTCAAACGGATGAGTTCTATTTTTGGCAAGTGCATTTAATGGATCATAATTAAAATGATGAGAATCCAAACTGATAAAAAAGACTTTGCAACTTCAAGATGGAATTACCAGTTTGTAGGTGATTCTGATATAGTTATATTACATAATATAATTCCTATAGCTTTTTTTTGTAACTGGATCTACAAAGGATGATTGACAGTGCCTGATACCAGAGGAACAGCAGGAGGGAAGAGTTATAAAGAGTGACGGCACAGAATCCTTCCCAACCCCAAAGCAGTTAATGCTTGCTGCTTGCCAACTCCACATCACTGCCACCCCACAGATATCTCCAGTTTGGACTACTGCTCCAGCCTTACCTTCTCCAGCCTGAACAGCCTTGCCACCTGGAAGCAACCTAAGGGCCAGCATTGCTGAGGCAGTCAGAGTCAAAGCAGTCGTAACTGTACCTGATGTTTAAATGTTGCAGCTTAATGCCATTACATATCCTCGGGAAGAGAACCTGTAATTACAATTACCCCGGGGCTGTGGGCCACCCTTGGACCCACCCTATAATATTGATAGTAATGGGCTTTCCCTAAAATTTAAAATCCTGGTGAATTTTCTCCATCCATTAAAAAAGGTGATATATCTTACATTAGTATCACTAAATATTATGACTGCAATATTATGGCCAGAGAACGAACCTTCTTTCTACCCCATGCCACCAAAAGGAGACCCCATTTCTCTCCCAACCCCACAGGAGTGAAGGTTGGACAGAAGATGGGACCCACATGGCTGGTGTCTACATCAGACTTGGGAGTTCTGATGTTGAAAACTGGTGGGCAGATTGTATTGGAGGGCTGTTTGATGTCAAGGATACCTCCCTTCTAATGCCTGACACTAAAGAAGTGAAGCCCCACCTTCCCACAAGAGCATAAACTGGGATCCACATAACCAGAGTCTCCATATGAAGCACAACCTCAAATGATTCAGCACTGCAAAGGATTGCAGGGAGACCACAGTAGCAAACAGACCAACTTCGCATATGGCAGTAAGTAGAGGGATGGTCCTTCTAAAGACTTCAGGATCATTGTGGTCTTAAAGCTGGAAACTAAAGCAGCACCCAGTAAAAGACAAACAAATCAGCCCATCCAGAAACCATTTTCAAGCACACAAATTATGGAATGGATCTGTCTTCTTGTTTTGTTGTCTGTCTCACCCTTCTAGACTGTGAGCCCGTTGTTGGGTAGGGACTGTCTCTATCTGTTGCCAAATCGTACTTTCTAAGCACTTAGTACAGTGCTTTGCACACAGTAAGTGCTCAATAAATACTATTGGTTGAATGAATAGAATGTCCATTGCAAATCAGTTCTCTTAGCCACACCTTTACACATGGATACTATTTCACCACCACTACCTCATCTTCAGCTCTAAAGGACAGCTGCCAGTTTATCAATTTTGTCTTCAAGGCAGTAGTAAAATGTTTCTTCCTGGACGGCCATTTTAGGATTAATACAATTTTTGTCAGGCATGGGGGGTGTGGGGGTGGGGGTGCCCAGGGGTTCTGTGGTGCTATTGCTTTGCATTTTCTTGCAGCTCTACAAAGTCCTTTGTAGTACTTGATAGCTTTGCCCTTAACACCATGGGAGGAAAGTGTATGGAGGGAGAACAATGGCATGCTTTCCTGGATTTGAGTTTCATTGTTTATAGAACATGCTTCATTTAAGAGTTGGAAGTGGAACATGAGACAACTTTCCCTTCTCAAAGTTCTCCGTGTGAATTGCCCTGCTAAGTACTATAGCACTTGCTTTAACTCTGTAAACATTATAGAGGTTTGGACTAGGCAATATCAAATAGCCTCCCTCAAAGCCTCCTCTATACTCCTCATCTATAAAGCAAAGGTGATCATATAGAGATGTACTTCAGGTGACAGTGAGAAATAATAAATGAAAATGAAAATAAACGAAATAAAGTACACAGCATAATATATTCAGTTATCGTCAGTCTTTTAGAAATAAGCAAAGTTAAAATTCACTCAACTGGAGGTGCCAGAGTCAGGCCTGCCCTTGAACCTGTCAGCTTTATTGTGACCATTTTTGCAAGCATGTTCTGACCAAATGCCAAATATGCATTGGGTAATAGACAGCAAATTAATTAGTGATCAGGCTTGCAGATTGCAAGGGAAGATATGTTCTTCATGCTATGGTTTTTGACAGCCCTCCCCGCATCCTTGTGATGGTAATAGGTATAGATCATGTGGTATTGCAAAAAAAGGCAGTTTGGTAGGCTGTGCTGATAATTCCCTGACTGGATACCTAAAAGGAAACTCCATGAAGGAAATTCTTAGAAAAGAATTGGAGAAGAAGAGCCCTTGAACTTTCTGCAATCCTTTCTCCAAAAGGTTCAAGGGTGTAATCATTCAATCTGCAGGGCTAGTACCCCAAAGTACTACCTGAATCAGTGCAATCTTGAATGGGCTGGGAAGTCAGGGACTGCAGAAACAAAGTGAAATCGAGAGTAGAGGTGATTTCAAGGATACAATAAGCCAAAAAGTTGTAAATCTGTTATTGAGGAAATGGAGTGTTTTTTTCTTCTAGTTTCTATTATTCAAATGGGAAGACTATACTGACTGCCATAAGACACAGAATATCTGCTCAACTCTCCACTTCAGTTTTCCTGAATAGAAGTAGTTCAAAAGCCTCTTCTACTGATGACAGTTTTATCTTGGGCAGAAGACACATTATAAAAGCATTGCGTTTTGAGCAGCAGCACTAGAAAGAGGAACCAATATCAAACTCCAGCAGAACACCGCTAATTCGCATGAATGACGGAGAAACCATTTTGCAAATAAGCCTGAATGCAAATAAAAGATGAAAAATTAAGGCAAGTGCATCAGAGAGCATGCCTGTTCATTTATTTTGACATTTAGAGTTTCGCTTTAATTATCTGTGAGGCTGCAACATAATAAGCTAGCTTTTGGTATAGTTTGTAAAAATAATGAACTTTTAGCAAAGCGAGGCCTCGCTTCAGCTTTCTTTGGTACGATCAGGCATGATGTTTAGTGGTATAATTAACTGAAAACTAAAATGTCAAATCCTACTCAAATTTCTGAGCATTAGCCAGTGAATACCAAGTGGGTTCTGAGGGAATCCTGTGCTGTCCAGAGGTAAATCTGTGAACAATCCATGAACCATACATTGTACTTAGTTATTAGCGATACACGTAGAATGCACTTTAGTTTTAACTAAGATTTTCTGATAATGCTGGGTTTCTTTTTTCATTTTCACTCTAACGCTTTCTAATCCTGCATTTACTTTACCATATTCCCTCCTCGTTGCACCCAACTTTGTGTCTTAAGGACGCTGGATAATAAATGACTTCTTTAGTGAATAATACAAGTAATGCTCATTCTTTAAAGTGGAGCCAAACCATAAGAAACAAAGAATTGAGAATTCTCCTGGGACTGTGTTGATTTCACTTGTTATATCCCCTGCTTCATAGGCAGAAACATCCATGGATTAGAGGAGTAGTTCTTAAATTTCATCAAAGTGGAGGACATACTCAAAACTTCATCACACTCATTTCACCAGACGTATCTGAATTAAATTTGAAAGCTTTTCTTGCAGTCAGACAATCCTAGGATCGGGCCTTCTAAATCCTGAGAGAGAAGTCTGGTGACACTGCACGGGCCTCCTAAAACAACCTCCCATGTTGGCACTTGTCCTGTTCTGATGTTCCTGCTGTTTTCTGGCTCCAGTCTATCTAGTTTCATGAAACACAACAGTGCTGGGGATTTTTTTGTAGGTAGGGCCTTTCTTTCTTTTATTCTCTGTTTTTTCCCTGGTTTTTTTTTTTTTGCAAGAAAATGGAAAAGATCCCCACCTCGCCCCAACACTTACTAAGTCACTCTGATACTATACTTAACAACAATTTATCAAGTGGGAGAGAGCACAGTGGTTACTACAGCTGTTGAGATCTCAGAGATATTATCTCCTTGGAACAAGAGACTGCACCACTGGGCATAGGAGCACCAACGGGAGAGTGAGGATGGCTCAGAGCAAACCATCACTGCTACTGCAAAAACAACTCAAGCATGTGTCCTGCTGGTAGTAGACCACGTGTTTCCCCTCTTAACTATTGGTGTCTAAGCCAAGCTTGCCTGGATGGCAAATGGACAGAATGAATGGACCACTGAACTTCCATGGCTAAAGTGTCTAAGAGAGTCTCTCTCAAAGACTATCACACTCACAGATGCAGTCTCAGAGTTGCCGCATCATCTTTGGACAACGCTTTAATAATCCAATTCCTCTATACTGGTTATTGTTGCCCCCATATCATCTTGGCTTTTACCTAAGCTTTCCCCCAGAGTGGCTCAAAAATACTGACAGAAAAGGCAATAAAAAATAAGTTGAGAGTTTGTTTTCAAGTGGTGAGCAAGTTAAACCATCCTCTTACATGGTAGGCCCTCTGCAGGGAACATCCATTTTGCTTCTGTTGTATGTCCCCAAGCGCTTAATACAGTGTACTGCCCTCATTAAGCACTCAAGAAATAATAATAATAATAATAATGATGATGGCATTTATTAAGCGCTTACTATGTGCAAAGCACTGTTCTAAGCGCTGGGGTGGTTAGAAGGTGATCAGGTTGTCCCACAGGGGGCTCACAGTCTTAATCCCCATTTTACAGATGAGGTAGCTCAGTCCCAGAGAAGTGAAGTGACTTGCCCAAAGTCACACAGCTGACAAATGGTGGAGTCAGGATTCGAACCCATGACCTCTGACTCCAAAGCCCGGGCTCTTGCCACTGAGCCACGCTGCTTCCGTAGCGTGAAGCTAAGAAATCCCACTACTCCCACTACTACCCCACACTGACACTGGCTCCTTGAAGAATTACTTTTGTTAAAAGAGGGAATCCATAGACAAAGTGATCTCAGGAGATAGCACATCTGATTTTTCCTTGCTGTGAGATTTCCAGCTTCGATACAAATAATGTCAGGCTTGATGGGTAGGTGTATGGGGAGTGGAAGAAGAGTTGAGTAACCCTCATCACCTCAGAGGCTGCTGAGATTTCCCCAGATCTAATGCTGACTGACCAATTTGCAATCAGGTTCATCTGTAGAGAAGTATCAACTGCTTTTCAACTTTCTAAAACTGCAGCAATCTTGTTTGCCTGAGCCCAGCTTTCCAAAACTGGATATCACAGATTTGACTTTTCCTAATTGGTACATAGATCATGGTGTCCCATAGGTACCAGTTTTCTACCTTGGAACTGTTAGAAAACAGTCAGTAAATTTAGAAGTTGTTTCATACTGTGCACACCCAGATAAACCTGGTTACTCTAAATACAGATTTCAGTTTGCAATATGCCATTACCTTGGATAAATAATGGACAATTTCCAAACTCTGAGAACCAAAATCAATAACATTGTAATGAGGTGTTAACTCTCTCTAGATATGAAGATGACAGAGTTCAGAAATAATACATTCTCTGATTTTATTGTCTTTCTGTCACCTATTGGCCATTTAACTTTGGAAAGTTAAAAAATGGGATTTTTTTTCCCAACTGAGCCTGTCAGCCACATAGCTTATTCTAGCCTTGAGTAATAACAGTGCATTCATTTTAATATTAGCCTAATCAGGTTACAAGGTAAGTTATTTCCATTTTCCTGCCTACACTCTGATTATGGAATTGAACACATTTGCATTTGTACAGAGTCGCACAATTCAATAAGATTTTATATGTGGCAGCAGGAAGGACAGGGAGGCCGTGACTTCTGAAAGGTCCTTTACATTAGGAAAGGAATGAATAGATGCTTCTGTCTTTGCTCAGTAGAGGAAGTGATTCCATTCCTCCTGTGATACCTACACCTCTGTAACCCCAGTCCCAAAGGCTGATAATTCGAAGGTAAACTTCACAGGAAAACAACATTCCATGTTTGATGTGAAAGTTGGTTATTTCCCAGGAGGATGGCTTCTTTTCTCTTAGAAGCACCCATTTGTGCTTTCTTATAAAATTGTAGATTAAAATCCTGGCTTTATGAGTAATCTGAATTCAGAATTAAAGTGGCCAACAGTTCTTTACTTCCATCTTTTTCAAAAGGATCACAGAAATGCTGCCAAAGTATAAAGCTCACATTTACAAAGTCCCAAAATATCACCTTGGAAACATACAATTACAACCAACTTCAGTAGTAAAGGAAACTCTCAATCAATCAATCAGTCGTATTTATTGAGTGCTTACTGTGTGCAGAGCACTGTACTAAGCGCTTGGGAAGTCCAAGTTGGCAACATATAGAGGCAGTCCCTACCCAACAGTGGGCTCACAGTCTAGAAGGGGGAGACAGAGAACAAAACAAAACATATTAACAAAATAAAATAAATAGAATAGATATGTACAAGTAAAATACATACATAAATAGAGTAATAAATATGTACAAACGTATATACATATATACAGGTGCTGTGGGGAAGGGAAGGAGGTAAGATGGGGGAATGGAGAGGGGGGCAAGGGGGAGAGGAAGGAGGGGGCTCAGTCTGGGAAGGCCTCCTGGAGGAGGTGAGCTCTCAGTAGGGCCTTTGAGTCTCCTGGACTCAAATCCAAATTCAGTAATTTCTCAATTTTGTTCCTCATAAATCTTCCTGAAATCGCTCAGAATGCAGTATCGATCTGCAAATTGCCTAATGACATTGTTGTTGTCCTGCAAACATTCTCACTTATCCTCATGTCCTACAAGCAATACATTTGTCAGTCCATTCAATTTTCTGTTGTAAACTGATGTCTTAAGAATATGATCATAAAGCATTTGAGCTGTATATTTTTATAACTGTTCATCTTTTCATTATCCAAAGAAACTGGTGGGAAAATGAGCCACAGGCAAGGTCATTAGAAAACACCAAAGCCCCGTGTTGTTTTTGTACAAAACGGAATTGTAATATTGCAAGATTTTGTCTTGAATGTTGAGAAAGACATAAATTATGGGCACTTTGAGCATATGCCTCTTTCTGAACAATTATGAATCTATAAACCAAAATGCAGGCAATGAATACAAACTGGATCTTAATGAGCAGCAGGAATCCAAGAAATGAAAAACAAACAAAAGGGCAAGAGAACCACTAATGATGTTACAATTACTAGTATGAGCTTTTCACATTTGGGTAACAACGGCATGATTCATGAGCTAACTAACCAAGTTTCATTTTTTCCACAGTCAAATTAAAGCCTCATGACATCAGCCCCTGACCTCAGTCCTTTAAATTTGTTTTGCCTTTAGACTTCTAATCTACACCAAATCAAGGTATTGGGGCTAAAAGTGAGGACAACCTTCAACAATTCTTGCTTGCAAAGCAAACACCCTCTTCTAATGCATAATTTATTAAACCCCATCCATGCCCTTTCAATATAAACCAAACACTGCATGTGCTGAAAAAATTTGGTCTCTTGCCTTAACTACTTTGGGAAACAGGAATCCATTTGTACAATCTTTCTTTACTAGGATAGGCAAATGACTATCCTAGTCATTTGCCCTTCTGTTTCCTTTATGAATTAATGGGCGGGGAGGGGCCTCTGGGGTGTGACATCTACTATGTTCATAGCATTAGTTCATATCTGCCAATATGCAATATGACAATCACGCCATACATGAATTTAAATATTTAATCACAATGCACTTTTTGAATAGTCACTCAATCAGTGAGATTTATGGGGAGCTGAATGTGTGCAAAGTGCTACACTAAATGCTTAGAAGAGTACGAGACAGTTAGTAGACATGATCCCTGACCTCAAGGAGCTCCCGATTGATAACTAACTTTCCTAGAAAGCTTTTCAAACGACTTTGAAATGCCAACTCAAACTAGTAGGCATCAGAGTAGGGTCTACACTAACAACTTCCTAAAAATAATAAAAATCATGCCTAAAAATATACTTTGACCTCAAATAATTCAGGCCAAAAAATAAGTCACTTTCACTTGAAATGATACCTTAATGTAAGTCATTACGTGTTTGCGAGATGACTCATTCAGATAACTTGTTAATGTATAACCAATTTTAGAACATACTCTGCACCTATTTTCCCAGGACATAGAATAAGGCTCATACACAGGTACTCAGTCAATACTATTGATTGACTGATTAATTGATGTTTTGAATTTGCTAATAGAACTGGGAGAATGGTAGGGTATGGATAGTTGACGTTTCTCCTAATTTAACCAAATTTCTACTCCCCAATCCTTAAAAAATAAGGATTAAACAAAAGAAACTAAGAAGTTTTTTAAAATGTATGGGTTTTTTTTCTTAAAGTTTTCACTCACAAATTGGACTTGAATTCTTTGATTATTCTATCCTAATTTCCCCATATTGTCTTAAATCAATTTAACACAATTGTGGGATGAATTGTCTATATCTTCAATTTCTACATGAGAAAGCACATGGATTCCTGAATATATCTGGACGAGTGGATTCTAAAGGTTTCATAAATGGTTCTGTGGGTTTCCCTTTTCTCCAGTCTGCAAAAAGTCTCAAGTTTCCTTGGGTACCCAGAGTCACGTTTTGCTTATTTCTTGCAAGAGTACCATCATTCTTCTCACTCTATTATAGAGCCCTCACCTCAAAATCTAAATAGGGTATTGCTGAGCACTGCATTGATGTTGAGTCTAAATTAAGCCTAATTGTCTTGACATAGCTGAAATTGCCATGAAACAACTGTGATGCTGAGCCCTCATTTAGCTCTCTGAATCATTTGCAGATGTTAGAAAGGGATGATGATATCACAACACCCTAAATATTTTTAAAGTTTTGGAATTTAAATCCAAACTTCCCCAAATTTAAACTTTTAAATTCAATCATTACTGCTGATTAAAATCTTTCAATTCTCAAAATCCATACCATAACTAGACCATAACCATGTGCATGAATAAGGATCTTCAGTTTTAGTAACAGGTGTAAAAAAGCGGGAAGAATGAAACAAGCATTAGTTTTCATAAATAGAAGTTCTAATGTCAATGTAATAGGAAAATATAATTCAGGTACCCAAGTCACTCTCTCAATGATATTAGTCATCTGTGAATGCTACAGACAAATGTCAAAAGCACAGAAAATTTAAATATGCCTGGAGCATATTCTCCTAGTTCTCTGTTCTCTTTCTCTCTCTAGCTGCTCCTTTTCATCTCTTTCACAGCCTCCTACCCTGTCTCATTCAATCATATTTATTGAGCGCTAACTGTGTGCAGAGCACTGTACTAAGCGCTTGGGAAGTACAAGTCAGCAACTCCCACCATCTAACTGTGGGAGTCCCATACGGTTCTGTTCTGTGCCCCCTTCCATTCTCCATCTCTACTCACTCCCATGGCTTCAACAGTCATATGTTCCCGACATGCCCTGTGCACCAAGGGCCATATGTGTGGACTTAAGCCACCGCTGATCACAACCTGGACCTATCTACTAGTAGTAGAGATCTGACGGGCATAGGCAGTGGCAGAGAGGTCTGGAGTGCGTGAACTAGTAGAAAACTCATTTGCCTCCATGGCTTCAACTACCATCTTTTCACAATGATTCCTAAATCTACTTCTCCAGCCCTGAAATCTCTCTCCTTTGCAGATCACATTACCTCATGCCTTCAGGACATCTCTACCCAGATGTACCGCAGACACCTCAATTTTAACATGTCCAAAACAGAACTTCCCATCTTCCCACCCAAATCCTGTTCTCCCCCTGTTCCCTCGTCACTGAAGACAAAACCCACTAACCTCCCTGTCTCACAAGCTCATAACCTTGGTTCATCTCTCTCTAACAACCCACACATTCTATCTGCCACCATATCCCATCAATTCTATCTTCATGACATTGCTAAAATCCACCCTTTCAATCTTCACACAAACTGCTCTCACTCTGCTCCAGGCACCTATCCTATCCCACCTTGACTACTGCATCAGTCCCCTCACAGACCTCCCTTCCTCCTGTCTTTCCCCATTCCAGTCCAAATGTCACTTTACTGTCCTTATAGTCTTTAAAATAACATTCAGTTCATATCTATCTCCCCACTCCTCAAGAAATTCCACTGGTTGCCCATCCACTTGCACATGATACAGAAACTCCTTACTGTGGGCTTTAAAGCACTCAATCAATTCACCCTCTCCTACCCTACCTTACTAGTCTCCTAATGCAGCCCATCACACACACTACACTCCTCCAGCGGTAGCTTGCTCACTGAGTTTCAGTTTCGCCTAACTCACCGCCAACCCTTTTCCCACATCCTCCCTCTTACCTGAAACTCCCTGATCCATCATATTATGCCAGACCACCGCTCTACCTACTTTCACACCCTTATTAAAATCACATCTCCTCCATGAAATCTTTTTTGATTAAGCTCTCCTTTCCCCACTTCTCTCTCCCTTCTGTGTCACATATGCACTTGGATTTGTATCTTTATGCACTTGATATTTACCCCACCCTCAGTCCTGTAGAACATTTGTACATTTCCATAATTTATTCATTCATCTTCACATCTGTACTCCTCTCGCTATACTGAAAACTCCTGTGAGCAGGGGTTGGGTCTACTAACTCTGTTGTACTCTCCCAAGTGGTTGCTACAATGCTCTACAAACAGTAAGTGCTCAATAAATACCATTGATCAATTGATTGAATGGTGGGTGCCTGGTCCTTCTCAAAGATGGTGATGTGCAACTTCTCTCAAAGATGGCCATACACTGCTACCTTTCTCCAAGATCGCATCAAGATGGATGTGCTCCATCAGCGGGGCATAAATCGGTGTCTCAGAGCAAGCTGCCCTGGGGACTTGCACAAGGGACAACCGTGATGGAGTGGCAGAGAAAATCTCTTCTGCAAAATGTTGCAGATAATATAATTAATTATGTCACATTGGTTGTGCACACAGCGTGAAATGATGGGGTTTTGCAGAATGTGTGGAATGGCTGTTTCGGCACCCCTTAGGGAACTGCAATGGAATGTCCAAAACTGCATTCACTGGTTAGTGTTGGATCATTGGCAAGCACTGAGGAGGCTGACGCAGTAGGTGAGGTAGGATATGGCAAGTGCTTGGATCAGCGTAGTAGCAGTTTGGATGGAGAGGGAGGGGCAGATTCTAGAGATGTTGTGAAGGTCAAACAGAGGATTTCAGGAAAGACTGAATATGTGAGTAGTTGAATAAGAGAGATGAGTCACAGATAATACCAAGGTGAAGAGCTTGTGAGACAGGGAGCGTAGTGGTATTTGCTGCAGTTTATGGAAACACAAGGATAGATATGAATGTGGGGCTATTGATATGAATGAAGATAATTTATCAACATTAAAGCTGTAGTTGCCAAACTCATTCCAGAGTAAGAAAGAAAAAAGAAGCAATATTTGGACACTTTTCTAGGTTCTTCTCAAAAATGTGTATTTTTTCTTGGCAAGCTGGCACATTTGAACATTATATATTTTAGCTACTACGTACTTGTTGAATATCCCCAGATGTCTTTTAAAGAAAGACTTTCAATATTCAAGGAAATTTCTCTGACAAAAAAGAACATTCTAATGATAATAATAATAATGATGGTATTTGTTAAGCACTTACTACATGCAAAGCACTGTTCTAAGTGCTGGGGAGGATACAGGGTGATCAGGTTGTCCTGCAGGGGTTCACAGTCTTCATCCCATTTTCCAGATGAGGGAACTGAGGCACAGAGAAGTTAAGTGACTTGCCCAAGGTCACACAGCTGAGAAGTGGCAGAGCGGGGATTAGAACCCGTGACCTCTGACTCCCAAGCCCGGGCTCTTGCCACTGAGCCACGCTGCTTCCCTAATATTGATGGTATTTGTTAAGTGCTTACTATGTGCCCAGCACTGTTCTAATCCCTGGGGGGATACAAGGTAATCAGGTTGTCCCACATGGGGCTCACAGTCTTAATCCCCATTTTCCAGATGAGGGAACTGAGGCACAGAGAAGTTAAGTGACTTGCCCAAAGTCACGCAGCTGACAAGTGGTGGAGCCGGGATTAGAACCCATGACATCTGACTCCCAAGCCCGGGCTCTTTCCTCTGAGCCACACTGCTTCTCAATACATAGTCGTCACTACCCTACCAAGTGAGGCAGCGTGGCTCAGTGGAAAAGAGCCCGGGCTTTGGAGTCAGAGGTCATGGGTTCAAATCCCGGCTCTGCCAATTGTCAGCTGTGTGACTTTGGGCAAGTCACTTCACTTCTCTGGGCCTCAGTTCCCTCATCTGTAAAATGGGGATTAAGACTGTGAGCCCTCCATGGAACAACCCGATCACCTTGTAACCTCCCCAGCGCTTAGAACAGTGCTTTGCACATAGTAAGCGCTTAATAAATGCCATTATAAAGTGAGGAATTGTTTCAATTTTTGGCTTCACTGTGGCTGCAGAGACCTATCCTGGGATGCACTAAATAGCTACCTGCTGCTTTGAAATAAACTCGTCTAAGCACCTTACATACTACCTGGGAGTGATTTAGCCATTGGCTGTTAATTTAGAAAGATTTACAGTTGGGAAAATTGGGAAAATTTAGGTACATGGAATCGATAGGCAAGTACCCACTAAGTCAGAATGACTCTCCACAGAAACAAGGAGAAGTAGTGTAGCCTAGTGAAAAGGAGCAGAGGCATGGAGTCAGAGGACCGGGATTCTAATTCCGGCCTGCTGTGTGACCTTGGGCAAATTACTTAACTTCTCTGTGCCTCAATTTCCTCATCTGTAAAATAAGGATTCAATACCTGTTCTCCTTCTCCTCTAGAGTGTACTGTGCTTGGCACATGGGAAGTGCTTAAGAAATGTCATTAAAAACAAACAAACAAAACCTAACCTATTTGGTTATTTCTCTGAGAGAATATCATGTTCCTTCAGTTTTACAATGGCCCATGGATGGGGTACTGTGTTTCCATTTCCTAAGGCAAACCTCCCCCTGCCAGATGCTTGGCTCTGCATTCATTCATTCAATTCATTCAATCGTATTTATTTAGCACTTACTGTGTGCAGAGCACTGTACTAAGCACTCGGAAAGTAAAATTGGGCAACAGATAGAGACAATCCCAATCCAACAATGGGCTCATAGTCTCATTCAGTGTATTTCATCAGTACCTGGAAAAATCCCTTTTAATGCAGAAATGGTGGGTAGTGACTACTCCGGCTCCCACAACCTCCAAGAGGCAATTGCCTATAACTTTTCAGAAGTTTCATAAATCATGACAAAAGGTCCACACGGGAGATGCAGTGATAGTCTGTTTGTGAGATGTTAACATTACATTAGTCCACACTGCATGTTACACTCATGACCCCATTCACATCTGACCCTGACTTTGAGAAAATATGAGGATAAGTAAGAGATGTGTGTCTGATGCATTTTGCAGGAGCATTACTTGTGTTTTCTCTTCTAGGGTCAATCTGTCAGTGCAGTTTAAACACCTTCTCTGCAAAGGCTTCATTTGAAAGAAATTGGACATAATGATGATCTTTGCCTCCTGGAAGGTGCTAATTGATGATGACAGGGTAGGGGCCTGGGAGTCACAAGGTTTGCTGCCATTTGTCTGCTGCATGGGGACAGGGTAGGGGCCTGGGAGTCACAAGGTTTGCTGCCGCTTGTCTGCTGCATGGGGACAGGGTAGGGGCCTGAGAGTCACAAGGTTTGCTGCCATTTGGTTTTGTTCTCTGTCTCCCCCTTTTAGACTGTGAGCCCACTGTTGGGTAGGGACTGTCTCTATATGTTGCCAATTTGTACTTCCCAAGCGCTTAGTACAGTGCTCTGCACATAGTAAGCGCTCAATAAATGCGATTGATGATGTCAGGGTACGGGCCTGGGAGTTACCAGGTTTGCTGCAATTTATCTGCTGCATGGGGACTGGATAGGGGCCTGGGAGTCACAAGGTTTGCTGCCATTTGGTTTTGTTCTCTGTCTCCCCCTTTTAGACTGTGAGCCCACTGTTGGGTAGCGACTGTCTCTATATGTTGCCAATTTGTACTTCCCAAGCGCTTAGTACAGTGCTCTGCACATAGTAAGCGCTCAATAAATGCTATTGATGATGACAGGGTAGGGGTCTGGGAGTCACAAGGATTGCTGCCGTTTGTCTGCTGCATGGGGACAGGGTAGGGGCCTGGGAGTCACAAGGTTTGCTGCCATTTCTCTGCTGCATGGGGACAGGGTAGGGGCCTGGGAGTCACAAGGTTTGCTGCCGCTTGTCTGCTGCATGGGGACAGGGTAGGGGCCTGAGAGTCACAAGGTTTGCTGCCATTTGGTTTTGTTCTCTGTCTCCCCCTTTTAGACTGTGAGCCCACTGTTGGGTAGGGACTGTCTCTATATGTTGCCAATTTGTACTTCCCAAGCGCTTAGTACAGTGCTCTGCACATAGTAAGTGCTCAATAAATACGATTGATGACTACAGGGTAGGGGCCTGGGAGTCACAAGGTTTGCTGCCGTTTGTCTGCTGCATGGGGACAGGGTAGGGGCCTGGGAGTCACAAGGTTTGCTGCCATTTGGTTTTGTTCTCTGTCTCCCCCTTTTAGACTGTGAGCCCACTGTTGGGTAGCGACTGTCTCTATATGTTGCCAATTTGTACTTCCCAAGCGCTTAGTACAGTGCTCTGCACATAGTAAGCGCTCAATAAATGTGATTGATGATGACAGGGTAGGGGTCTGGGAGTCACAAGGATTGCTGCCGTTTGTCTGCTGCATGGGGACAGGGTAGGGGCCTGGGAGTCACAAGGTTTGCTGCCATTTGATTTTGTTCTCTTTCTCCCCCTTTTCCACTGTGAGCCCACTGTTGGGTAGGGACTGTCTCTATATGTTGCCAACTTGTACTTCCCAAGCGCTTAGTACAGTGCTCTGCACATAGTAAGTGCTCAATAAATACGATTGATGATGACAGGGTAGGGGCCTGGGAGTCACAAGGTTTGCTGCCGTTTGTCTGCTGCATGGGGACAGGGTAGGGGCCTGGGAGTCACAAGGTTTGCTGCCATTTGGTTTTGTTCTCTGTCTCTCCCTTTTAGACTGTGAGCCCACTGTTGGGTAGGGACTGTCTCTATATGTTGCCAATTTGTACTTCCCAAGCGCTTAGTACAGTGCCCTGCACATAGTAAGCGCTCAATAAATACGATTGATAATGATGATAGCATGCCTTTCTGGCTAAAGAGCAGATGAAAAGGTTCCCGCTGCTCCTTCCATTTCTTGAGACTGTAAGCTCTTGTGGGCAGGGAATATGTCTGTTATATTGTTATGGTGTACTTTCCCAAGGGCTTAGTACAGTGTTCTGCTCATAGTAAGCACTCAATAAATATGATTGACTGACTCTGATACCTTCCCCACAGCACCTGTATATATGTATATATGTTTGTACATATTTATTACTCTATTTATTTATTTTACTTGTACATATCTATTCTATTTATTTTATTTTGTTAATATGTTTGGTTTTGTTCTCTGTCTCCCCCTTTTACACTGTGAGCCCACTATTGGGTAGGGACTGTCTCTATATGTTGCCAACTTGTACTTCCCAAGCGCTTAGTACAGTGCTCTGCACACAGTAAGCGCTCAATAAATATGATTGATGGTGATGATGATGATGATTAGGCTAGCACCACCACTGTAGCTGCTTTCTCTGCCAGGCACACACAGCTGGAGAACTGCCCAAAAGCTCATTGTGCACCGGGAATGTCTCTGTTTATTGTTATAACTGTACTCTCCCAAGTGCTTAGTGCAGTGCTTTGCAGGCAGTAAGTGCTCAATAAATACAATTGAATGAATGAATTGGTATGCTCTCCAGTCATCTCTTCCATATCACTGATAAGCCAGTGATAACCTAGGGTTCCTTGTTATAATCAATCAATCACATTTATTGAGTGCTTACTGTGCACAGAGCCCTGTACTAAGCACTTGGGAGACTAAAATAAAACAGAGGTGGTAGACATTCCCTGCCCCCAGAGAGTTTACAGTCTAGAGGGGGAGACAGACATCAATATAAATAAATAAATGAATTACAGACATGTACACAAGTGCTGTGGAACTGGGGGCCGGGGGGGGGGGGGGGGTGAATAAAGGGAGCAAATCAGGGTGACGCAGAAGGGAGTAGGAAAAGAGAAAATGAGGGCTTAGTCAGGGAAGGCTTCCTGAAGGAGATGTGCCTTCAATAAGGCTTTGAAGCAGGGCGGGGAGAGTAACTGTCTGTCGGATATGCTCTATACTATACGTTATGCCTCAGTGCACATTTTTAGCAGAGATATCCCAAGCATGGCATGCAATGTTCAGATGAGGTCTTACTCATTTTCTCCAGCCCATGGTGCCTCTTTATCCGTTGCACTGGGTTTTTTTCTATTGCAGATACATATTGAATTTGCTACTCCCTCATAACCTGCCATTTCTATTTTGACACTGTTTTTTGGGTCCATCCCACCCTCTGACTAGGTAGGTCATCCCCAAGTATGTTGATTTTCATTTTCCAACTTAAATCTCCATTTTGTCATTTCCTTCCCTTGCTGTTCATGCCTCTGGATTCTTTATTTCTGCTTTTTTTCTGTCCTCCCTGGTGCTTGCAACACCGTTCAATTTTCAATTTTACATCATCGGCAAATATTATAGATGTGTTGTTTACTACCTTTTTCAGAGCATTCATGAAGATGCTGAAGAATGGAACTAAAACCAAACCATGCAGCATCCTCACCCTATCTTCCCCCAACTGAAACAATTTCCTTTTTTAAGGTCATGAAATCAATTTTCAATTCACTTAATGACATTCATGTTTAAGCCTATTAGAACAGACTACAGAAAATGGTGTGCTCTACTATTTCAAATGCCTTATATCCAAATTTGTTCCTTTCTTCTATGCAAGGATTTTAGGTTTATTGCAGCTAATTTATTTGACTGAATTCCCTCAAATTAAACTGCTGCTGGGAAGCAGCATGGCTTAGTGGTAAGAACCCAGGATTTGGAGTCGGGAGACGTGGCCTGATATGAGAGCTTGGGCAAGGTGTTCAACTTCTCTGTTCCTGAATTTCCTCATCTGTGAAATGGAGATAAATACCTGTTCTCCTTTCCCCTTAGATTGTGGAACAAGGACTATTTCTGATCCGATTATCCGGTATCTACTCCAGTGCCTAGTAGGGTGGTGGGCGCACAGTAAGCTCTTAACAAATTATTATTACAGCAAGTTATAGCTAACTAGCCTTCACTTTCAAAGATAACCTACGGATAGCGTGATTCCTATCCATGTATGTGAGTCTGGCTTCAAACATTAGCATATGCCTGACATTCTCTTCTAGATTGAGAGCTTGAAGAGATAGCTGTCTGCTGTGTTGATGCATTTTCCTGCCCCTGTTTCTGAGCCTGCTTCTTGACCTGTGTGATCTTGGAGAAGCTACTCCATCAGTTGATCCATCAGGATGGACACAGCCCCTAATATGGGGCCCACACTCTAACTAGGAGGCAGTAGGATTTAATCCCCATTTTGCAGATGAGAAAACTGAGGCACAGAGAAGTGACTTGTCCAAGGTGACACAACAGACCAGTGGCAGAGCCGGGATTGGAACCCAGGTCCTCTGATTTCCAGGCCTGTGCTGTTTCCTCTAGGCCACACTACTTTGATTACACCATCCAAGATTTCTCAGCAATCACCGGTTGCTTATTTGGGCTTATTTAAGAATTCTACAATCTTCAAGACTTTCTGTTTTCAAACTTCTTGACTTTAGTTTATTTGACTCAGATGATTTCTCATCTACTGAAAAGGAACACCATCGCTTAAATTGTCATTAAAGAGGTAGTGGAGCACAAGTGGAAACATCATTTTATTTCTGAGAATTGCAATCACTTCGAAGGTGAGGCGGTTTTATTGTCATCATATAGGCATAACAAGTTTAACTGAAGAGCAGCCTACTTGTATCATACTATTCAGGTGTTAGATGTCCATATCTTAAATACAGATTTTACTTTTACAGTCAGACAGGAAATGCCAAGCCCCAGGGATGCCAAGGCTATGCACTAATGATCCAGGACTGCCAGGGCTGAGCCACAGAATGCTGCTGGAAATTCCCTACCTAAATTCCCTACATCGTCAATATTTTGAAAATAACTAATTATTTAAAAGAGGACTCACCCAATTTCATTAATTTTGTTTTCAAAGGTTGACTTTCTGCTAATTAATAGCAATCGTAATCTGTTTCTAAATTTTCAGCAGGAAACTCCCAGCTGCAAATCATCTCGGTTCCTTCCAATGAGGAATAAAATCATAATTTTGAGATTCGAGAAAAATGTCCCCCAAATGGCTGCCTACAGAAAATTATTTTGTGAGTCATAGCCATGTCCGTTGTACCAGGTGAACCTAAGAAAAAGGTTGACAATTGCTCACATAATCTGTCTTCACAGCACACAGAATTATTTTACTCATTTCTCAGTTAATGCCAAGGAGAAGCAATGCTAATATGTCTTACTGAAATACCCAACAGGGGAGATGAAAAATGTTAGCTTGAGCTTTTGCAGAGTGGTATTCTTCTGTGAAATTATTTTCTCATACCTGTTTCCTGACTGGGGTTCTGGAAGCTCTTTGCTGCTCCTGCATTTCCGTCACCAGTCTGCCTGGATTAGAGGGACTTGCCTGAGGTCACGGACACATTGGAGTAGAGGGAAATGAAAAACAGTGTTTGGAAAACCCCAAGTTTTACGAGTCAGTCAATCAGACATCATGGCATCAGGGATGGTCTTGCAGGCTTCAAAAAATGTTGCTTCTGTTGGCACAAGGTCAATCCCCAAATATTAGGTTTAAACCCAAGATTTGTCCCATGTAGATTCAGACCTCAAATTGACTTTTTCTAGTGAAAATTTATCTTCAAAAAATACACTTGCTCCGCTTGATAATAGATTTGAAACCAACATGTTGATATGATACCCTAAAAATACTTCTATGGAGACCTTGTTGCATGGCTATTACAGTCCCTCTAGGCTGTAAGATTGTTATGGGCAGAGAACTTGTCTGCTAATTCTGTTGCATTGTATTCTTTCAATGATCAAATACAGTGCTCTGCACATAGTAAGCACTCAGTAAATACCATTGTTGACTGATTGAGGTGTATTCCGTGTAGTAAGAAATTCAGTGATGACACATTCACTTTTGACAAAATTGCCTCAAAATAAGGAGAATCTTACTATGAATCTGGCAACACAGCCAAACACATATCGGTGAAGTAGTCCAGGACTAGGGAAAAGAGTTATAGAATCATAAAAGGGAAGGAAAATAAGGGGAATAAAGACAAATTGAGACAGAAAATAGGCAATGTAAAGAAAGGTATGTGGTGGGAAAAAATGGAAAATTAATTGACATATTGACAATTATTATCAGGATAAACGTATTTCAATTAAAATAGACTTTAAATGTAAGTGAACAAGATGTACATTTCTAGGGAACTCCAATAGGAAAGAATATCATCAGAAGTACTTATTGAACATTGCCTCACTAAACTATAGTTGGGTGGTGGGTCGGGGGAGAGGAAGAATGGGTAGAGAGCAGAGGTGGAAGATCCATGAGTGGGATAAGGGAAAGAATCCTTAAACCAGAAGCTACATTCACCACAAACTAATGGGATAATGGAAACTTTTAAAATAATAATGATAATAATGGCACTTATTAAGCGCTTACTATGTGCAAAGCACTGTTCTAAGCGCTGGGGAGGTTACAAGGTGATCAGGTTGTCCCACAGGGGGCTCACAATCTTAATCCCCATTTTACAGATGAGGTAACTGAGGCACAGAGAAGTTAAGTGACTTGCCCAGTCACACAGCTGACAATTGGCAGAGCCGGGATTTGAACCCAAGACCTTGACTCCAAAGCCCATGCTCTTTCCATTGAGCCACGCTGCTTCTCTTAAAAAAGTGTTATTTTAGGGTTTCCAATTTGTCACAGACTATATAGACTTTTATAACTATATTTCTTTTTAGAATTTCTATCAATTTCTTTAATTTGCCTTCCCACAGCCCTGTTTTGTCCCTACATCTGTAGTCCCAGGAATTCCTAAAGACTGTCTTCCCATAAATTATTTCCCTTTGAAGAAAAATTTCAACATAATTTTTTAAAATTCAGTCAGGCATTAAAGGTAATTAAAGACCACTAAGTTTTGAGCATGTTGTAGTTCATTAATCTCCAGCAACCTATCAATTGTTACCTACCTCATTTCTCCAACAAGCGCAAGTATTTCCCTGTAGCTTAAAATGTCTGGTCCATTTTATTTTATGAAACCCCACATATTTTGGCTTTAAACGGAAGCAAAGAATCAAAGCATTTCCCTTGAGGCTGTGGAAACATTTTTTTCCTTTTCCCCTATCAATAGTTTCAGATAATTAACAGAAAGAAAAAAATCCTACAGCCTAGAGTCTCTGATAAATGCAGATATGAGACCTTTACAAAAACAATTTCTGAAATATTTGGCATTAAGCAACACGGTGTATCCATGAAACCCAGATATCTGTAAGCTACAGCTGAATAGACCTCACTAATTAAAGCTCTTAATTAGCAAGACTGCCTCAGTTCTTATATCTAGCATAACTAATATTTTACCAGCTAATCAAGCAGAGTTCCATAAACAGGAGCAACATTGTTGAATCTAAATATTCCCCTTTGCATTGGGAATTCTGTAGAGTTCCTACTATCTAAATATGAACTGTAGAAAAGAACAGCAAAAGCCCAGACACAAAATGGGTTAGAGTAATACAAATGGATAAATGTTGAATTCTAACTGAAAAACATCTATTTGCTCATATTTTTGTATTTGTCCTCAAACCTTAAAGCTGATATATGTTGAAAATATAGGAACATTTGTATTCTTAGGGTAAAATCAAAAAGAGTTCTGAGCTGTAGATTTATCCTTTTTTTCATGCATTACCACCTTCCAGGTTTTGCGTTACCCCAGAAGACATAGTGGCATTTGCTCAGTAGCCTCGGGAATGCACATCCCATTTGCCCTTTTCTACATATGGGGTGGGAAGCAACAACATCCCTAGCTGCATCAAACTTACTTAATCATGTCATCATCATCATCAATCATATTTCATTCAGTACCCCAAATCCCAGAAGCCTCACACCTAGAAGTTCCATCAAATAAATCATATTTATTGAGTGCTTATTGTTTTAGGGGTTTTTTTGTTTGTTTTCAATGGTATTTTTAAGTGCTTATTATGTTCCAGACACTCTACTAAGTTCTGGGGTAGATACAAGCTAATCAGGTTGGACACTGTCCATGTCCCGCAGTCTGAATCCCCATTTTACAGATGAGGTAACTGAGGCCCAGAGAACTGAAGTGACCTGCCCAAGGTCACACAACAGACAAGTGGCGGAGACGGGATTAGAACCCAGGTCCTTCTGACTCCCAGGCCGGTGCTCTATCCACTAGGTCACACAGCTTATTGTGTGCAGAGCACTGTAATAAGCACTTGGGAGACTACAATGTAACAGAGTTGGTAGAGGCGTTCCCTGCCCACAGCGAGCTTACAGTCTTGAGGGGGATATAGACATTAATATAAATATATATCATCATTATTATTATATTGTCCTACCCAATTCAGTTTCCCATAAAAATTGCTTGGGTAGACTGTTGTCAGCCCTTCTCCATTCACATTCTCCCATGCCGTATTGTAATAATAATTACGGTATTTGTTCAGTGCTTACTATGTGCCAAGCACTGTACTCAGTGCTAGGGTAGATATGAGAAGATATGAGATATATTATAAGAACAGCGTGGCTATGAGAAGCAGTGTGGCTTAGTGGAAAGAGCAAAAGGGCTTGGGAGTCAGAGGTCATGGGTTCTAATCAATCAATCAATCGTATTTATTGAGCGCTTACTGTGTGCAGAGCACTGTACTAAGCACTTGGGAAGTACAAGTTGGCAGCATATAGAGACGGTCCCTACCCAACAGTGGGCTCACAGTCTAGAAGGGGTAGAAGGAGAACAAAACAAAACATATTAATGAAATAAAATAAATAGAATAGATCTGTACAAGTAAAATAAATAAATAAATAATTAGAGTAATAAACACGTACAAACATATATACATATATACAGGTGCTATGGGGAAGGGAAGGAGGTAAGGCGGGGGGATGGAGGGGGGAAGAGGGGGAGAGGAAGGAGGGGGCTCAGTCTGGGAAGGCCTCCTGGAGGAGGTGAGCTCTCAGTAGGGCCTTGAAGGGAGGAAGAGAGCTAGCTTGGCGGATGTTGGGAGGGAGGGCATTCCAGGCCAGGGGGATGACGTGGGCTGGGGGTCGACAGCGGGACAGGCGAGAGCGAGGCACGGTGAGGAAATTAGCGGCAGAGGAGTGGAGGGTGCGGGCTGGGCTGTAGAAAGAGAGAAGGGAGGTGAGGTAGGAGGGGGCGAGGTGATGGAGAGCCTTGAAGCCGAAGGTGAGGAGTTTCTGCTTGATGCATAGGTTGACTGGTAGCCACTGGAGATTTTTGAGGAGGGGAGTAACATGCCCAGAGCGTTTCTGGACAAAGACAATCCGGGCAGCGGCGTGAAGTATGGATTGAACTAGGGAGAGACAAGAGGATGGGAGATTGGGGAGGAAGCTGATACAGTAGTCCAGACAGGATAGGATGAGAACTTGAATGAGCAGGGTAGCGGTTTGGATGGAGAGGAAAGGGCGGATCTTGGCAATGTCGTGGAGCTGAAACCGGCAGGTTTTGGTGACGGCTTGGATGTGAGGGGTGAATGAGAGAGGGGAGTCAAGGATGACACCAAGGTTGTGGGCTTGTGAGACGGGAAGAATGGTAGTGCCGTCAACAGCGATGGGAAAGTCAGGGAGAGGGCAGGGTTTGGGAGGGAAGACAAGGAGTTCCATCTTGGACATGTTGAATTTTAGGTGGTGGGCAGACATCCAGATGGAGATGTCCTGAAGGCAGGAGGAGATGCGAGCCTGGAGGGAGGGGGAGAGAACAGGGGCAGAGATGTAGATTTGGGTGTCATCAGCGTAGAGATGATAGTTGAAGCCGTGGGAGCGAATGAGGTCACCAAGGGAGTGAGTGTAGATAGAGAACAGAAGGGGACCAAGAACTGAACCTTGAGGAACCCCCACAGTAAGAAGATGGGAGGGGAAGGAGGAGCCTGCAAAAGAGACTGAGAATGAATGACCTGAGAGATAAGAGGAGAACCAGGAGAGGACAGAGTCTGTGAAGCCAAGATTGGATAATGTGTTGAGGAGAAGGGGGTGGTCCATAGTGTCGAAGGCAGCTGAGAGGTCGAGGAGGATTAGGATACAGTATGAGCCGTTGGATTTGGCAAGCAGGAGGTCATTGTACTCTGCCACTTGTCAGCTGTGTGAATTTGGGCAAGTCACTCAGCTTCTCTGTGCCTCAGTTACGTCATCTGTAAAATGGGGATTTAAGCCTGTGAGCCCCCACGTGGGACAACCTGCTGACCTTGTATCTACCCCAGCGCTTAGAACAGTGCTTGGCACATAGTAAGCGCTTAAAAATACTATAATAATAATCATTATTATTACAAGGTAATTAACTTGTCCCATGTGGGGCTCACAGTCAATCCCCATTTTATAGATGAGGTAACTGAGGCACAGAGAAGTTAAGTGACTTGCCTAAAGTCACACAGCTGATAAGTGGCGGAGCTGGGATTAGAACGCACGACCTCTGACTCCTAAGGCTGGGCTCTTTCCACCAAGCCATGCTATCGTAGCAGGCATTGCCACTATGCTTGTAGTGAATGTTACTGGCCATACTGTTTTTCATGGAAATTTGAAAACAAACTCATCTGCCATCCATTATGATATTAATGAGGGAACTTTCTTTTTATTTAGCACCTTTCTTCAATGAAATTCAAAGCATTTTACATTATTCCTGTGAGACAGAAAAAGTCTAGGAATCATTATCCTCATTTTATAAATAAGAAAACTACAAAGAAAAGGCACTTACTGTAGGGTATTCTTTGAGTCGGTGCCAAAACTAGCTCTAATGCTGTTTCGCCTGCTTTGTGCCGAGCCCCATTCTAAGGATTTGGTAGAGTAAAATTCATTTAATAGACATGATGCCTGCCCGCAAGGAGAGACAGACACATAATTTAGAGGTAGGAGGAACTAACAGAGTAGGTAAGATAAGTACATAAAGTCTACAGGGGTTGTGAGTACGCAAGGGCTTAAGGGTCACAAAAGATCTGAAAGTGGTATTTGGAGGTCATAAAGTAGGGAGATTAGGAATTAATTGGAGAAGGAGTCTTGAAGGGAATGTGATTTTAGAAGGGCTGTAGAAGGTGGGAAGAGCTAATCCTCCATCATTTGTCTATCATAGAGTAGGGTATTGTAGTAATATATATTTATTACACAAAGCTCATCTCCCAACCAAGGGGAATGTAGGCTGAAGGGATACATTTGTCATTCAGTTAAAACTATAAAATGCCTTGAAATACTACTCATTTTTTCTTAAGATAGAAGGTTTTGGGGGGTTTGCTATGTAGCAGTCCCTTCCTCCAAAAGGAAAAAAAAAATTACACCCTAATAATAGCATCACTGCTTCAGCAAGTCCCAGGCAAAGCATTAGGTATGTAAATGCATTTGTATTTTTCTAAGTGGGTATATCATTTTTCGAAACGATATTATTAATAGTATTGACAGTGCTATGTCTATTATTAGAATGAGTAATCAGATCCAAGTTGTACATGAGCTCTGGTACTCAGAGATGCAGATATCATGTGAGCCCGTTGCGGGCAGGGTTGTCTCTGTTGCTGAATTGTACTTCCCAAGGGTTTAGTACAGTGCTCTGCACACAGTAAGCACTCAATAAATACGACTGGATGAATTAAAGGAATGAATGAATATCTGTCTCTGCTGTGTAGAAAGACACTATGGAAATTATATTTCATTTAGCAGGCCTTGCTCTTTTGTTTTACCTGTGTTTATCTTTCTATCTTCGACCCTTACATTTTTATCATACCAATGTGCATCTCAGAGTGTATTGAAACATGGCAGGCTATTAGTACACATAGTAAGTGTGAAAGTCGGAATAAACATTCTATTCTCTTTAGCAGTGACACATCTTTGTCACAGAAATGATTGGCCAATATACCTTTCGTATTTTAGATTCTTTGCCTTCTGAGCACTTGCTATTTTCACTGTACAAAGAGCTTGACTCTTACATGTTAACGTCTGGAATGCATGAGAAGACATTAAAGATCCACCCTGTTTTATTTAGAATCTACGCACCATAACTACTAATAACTAGTAATGTTTATTAAGCACTTTACACTGTGCAAAGCACTGTATTCAGTGCTGGGGAGAACACATGGGGATTGAATCAGACAATGTTCCTGGATGAAAGGGAAGGGAGTACAGACATACAAGTTAATGTTCAATGATTAAAATATGAACAAGAGAGAAAAAAGCAGGTAAAGTTTGACGATCTAAAGCAGTTGCACAAGGCAAAGCTATTTCTTTTCATTATATTTCTCCAGAAGACATTCTTCCCTGCTTTGGTTCATTAAGGCTTTGGATGCATGATACATATTGATCCAGAGTGAAGAACAGAGGTGAACATGGGAGAATTGTTGCAATTATTAAAATTTTTCTTGCCGAGCAAATCATTCACCTGAAATATCCACAGGAATGAAGCTAAATTTTAATTTTTAGCTTACTTAACTTGAATAATTTGCTAGAATCAAAGTTTCCTCTCTCTTTCATCCATCCAAGACAGTTTGGGGAGCCTACTTAGTGATCTCAGATCAAATGTTTCTATTCATTTACTTAAAGGGCCATACGAGTAATGATATATCAAATATATATTTACACTATTTACATAAGAAAATCTTAAAACGGGCAAGACCCTAAACACCACTGAAATGATTTTCCATTTGGCAGCTCATGGACAAACTGGGAAAGAGGGATGTCCTTGATTTCCTAGCAGCTCTACTGCTTGCTCACATGTTTCTAGAATTGTCTAGAATAGTAGCGTAAATGCCCTTGTCCACTGAAGGCATGGTAATAGCACCTTGATAAATTTGAGAATTCCTGGGGCTGAAGAACAGTGAGCCATAGGAGGAAGCTTGAGAACATACCCTAGGGACAAGTATTGATGTAACAAAATCCACATAGGGATGGCGGGCTATCTTTGACCACTGGGGAAAGCAAGTAATAGAATAGGAGAGATAAAGAGCTTCTTTCCTTGTTATTTCTACATTTGTATGCACGGCTAGTCCCTGCCTACAGCACATTAAACTGATTAGCTATGTTTATTGACATAATAGTTGCAGGCCAGGACACATGTTGAGACACATTATATCACTTATTAATAGGAATTATTACTTTGGAGCTGTCACGAGTGCTTACAAAAGAAAAGCTTCATGACTTGTTTTTTTTCCATTACTTTAGCAGTAAGACAAATTTCACATTTATAAAATGATATCTGTTTGCCCAGAAGCTGTTAGAACATTTAAATCTACTAATAGCTACTGTGTCCTTTTTAATAAATTACAGAGAAAAGGAGAAAAAAGGCATTTTTATGAAACCCACATGCTATTTTAAGTTAAGCCAAAGGCTGAGCAAGGAAAAAGCAGGTGTTTAGATTTAGCTTTAATTTACTAGGAAAAAATAAATTCACATAAGGGTTAGAAGTGGTCATCCTATAAGAAGCTTTACATTATCCATTCTTGGAATAAGCTATTAAAATTACTGGATTTTAACAATTTATCATTTACAGTACAAAGAATAGCAGGAAAGAGGATAGGTCTTTTTTCTACTGCCAGCATGGTCTTTTCTTAGTAAGCAACTGAATTATTCGGCAACACTTCGTTTGTCTCCATTCAGTGAAGTTGTCATACCTGCGGGGTCACAGTTCAAGGGAACTGGAATAATTATGCAAACTTTCTATCCAAAGGCAACTACCAAATGAAAAAATCCAGTCTGTTGCAGAGGAAATACTGTTCAGTCACCCAATATTGAGATTCAGTAAAGACAGTTGCAAAAGAGAGATAAATAAAGGGAAATGTTGAGTCTGACTCTTGAGTACACTGGCTACCAAGGCAACTGCCAGGCACCCTTGAGAGCCACGGACAGGACAATACCTTTGCTCCAGTCCTTTCCTGATTTTTTCCCCAGAAACAAGTTTATGCCCATTTCTAAACAAAGAATCATTGGCCAAGAATCCTGGCTATGCACTCCAGCTCCCCAGTGTGGCTATTTGAACCTCATTAAAGAGCTGCTGGAGGGAGCCTGGCCAGACTGAAGGCAGAAGTATTGCCACCATTTAATCCTGGTTTCCCTTTCCCTGGTCCCAAACTAACCCCTGACAGACCACTTCCCACTATGGGAGGTGAAAATGTGCAGAGGGGAGGGGTGGGAAAGTGGATTTGGGGGTGAATAGCATTACTTGGTTTGACCCCAAACCACCCGATATCTATTTTATTGCCTTTCCACAGTTTCCACCATTGTCGAATTAGTACGAAGTAGATTACTTGACATGGTGTCAAGTTCTTGCAGCATTCTGGATGATTAAGTATCTTTATTCAGCTTCCATGTTGCTAACCCCACTTGGAAAGGGACTAGAAAAGGTTAACGTAAACACTGTCTGCGTCTAGAGACTTCACTAGAATACCACATGTGGTGGGTCATCTGACCCTGTAGTCGAAACTCAAAAGACTCTTTGCTTTGTGACTGACAGGATATTATATGAGAACCAGGTAGTAGTCTCCTGGAGGGAGGGGGCAAAAGCCTTTATTGTCTGTGAACAGTTTGGAAATTTACAAGGGTTTCGAGCGTGGGGCCAAACTTGCTGTTGATGTCATTTGAAGTTTCCAAACAAATCACATTTTGTGTGATATCTAACATCACATGGCAGGGACACCTCTGCAGTAATGGAATATGGTGACTCCATGCAGTATTAGTCAACCCAGTTTGGCTGGTCATGGGGTAAGAATGGAAAACATTACGATGCCCACACAAGCACTTTGCATGGAAAAAAATCAGGTGGGGCAGACTGCCGTTAAGACATGTTGACATACAATTTTAAGCAATTTGACTTGGACGTTGGCAGTGGAAAAACAACAGCAGCAGCCAGACCACTCTGGCAGACAATCAGCTATTAAATAGCTCAGTTTAAAAAGACAGTGCTGAACATGGGGCCAAGAGGACGAGTACAAATTTAATCAGCCCCATGGCTAGTTGCAGCTGTGGTTCCCCAAAGAACAGAGTGAATGCAGACTATGTGGGGAAGGGACTGTCCTTCCCTGGCCTTTTGATAGGTCAGCCCGGGGAGGACATTTCTGCTGTACTAGTGGTGGTAGTAGCGTGAAGAGCCCGGGCTTTGGAGTCAGAGGTCATGGGTTCGAATCCTGCCTGCTGTGTGACCTTGGGAAAGTCACTTAACTTCTCAGAGCCTCAGTTATCTCATCTGTAAAATGGGGATGATGACTGTGAGCCCCACGTGGGACAACCTGATCACCTTGTATTCCCCCCAGCGCTTAGAACAGTGCTTTGCACATAGTAAGCGCTTAATAAATGCCATTATTATTAGTAGTAGTAGTAGTAGAAGTAGTAGTAGTAGTAGTAGTGGTAATAGTAGGATTTCTTAAGCACCCACAGGGTGCATGTTCCTTTTCAGCTTTCTCATCATTCCTCCTCTCTCCAGGCCTTCTCCCATTCCTCAGTGGGAGTAAAGGGTTTAAGCTGATTAGTCTGAAACTCCTATACTAGCCAACCAACATTTCTGCTACTTTAACACAGACAATGGAGCAGAAAAATTTGACTGCTACTCGGTACGGCAGACTTCATAGGGAAACAAAAACACATTGGGTAAGACACGCTCCTGGAGATCCCCAACTTTCAAAATGAACGTTTGGGGAAGTTGAATTTATCTTGTTGTTCTAATTTGCCTCTCAGCCTGCTTAGGAAACAGAGAGATTTAATCATACTCCAACATAATATTCCCGGCAGGTTCCCTAGCCCTCATGGCCTAAGAATGACCTTCATTTTATCCGACTTGTTTTGTGTTCATGTACTTAGTTAACTATTTATTAGACAATTTGGCTCTGTGGGCTCCAATGCCATTTAATGCCTGGCTGAGCCAATTTAAAAAAATGCAAAGATTAACGTTTCAACGTCTTTAAGAATTCATTAAAAGATAGCTAAAATGAGCAAGCAGGACTCATTAGGGGAAGCTGGTATACACAAGTTTAGATAGGAAAAATCCAGTAATTTCCTTTTTTTTCCTGGTAACTTCAAGGTTTGCCCTGCATCAAGGGGAATACTAGGAAGCAGGCAGGCCTGGTTCCCAGTTCTGCCACTGTCCTGCTGTGTGACCTTGGGTAAGTCACTTAAGCACTCTGGGCCTCAGGTTTCTCATCTGCAGAATGGGGATAAGATATCTGCTTTCCTGCCCTTCTAGTCTTGTTGGGGACAGGGACATGCCAGATCTGTATCTACTCCAATGCTGAACACAGTGCTAGGCAAAGAGTAAGCACTTAAGTACTACTTTATTTTCAACAGTAGAAATTTTACAGGGTCAGTGAAGATAAAGCAGTGTTTTTGCAGGGGGTTTAATGGTATTTGTTAAGTGCTTACTATGTGTCAAACATTGTTCTAAGTAGTAGTACAGATACAAGTTAATCAGGTTGGACATGATCCCTGTCTCACATAGGGTTCACAGTCTAAGTAGGAGAGAGAACAGTTGAGGAAACTGAGGCACAGAGAATTAAAGTGACTTGCCCAAGATCAAGTGGCAGAGGCTGGATTAGAACCCAGATCCTCTGAGTTCCAGCCCTGTGCTTTTTCTACCAGGCCATGCTGCTTTCCTGATTATCCAAATTAGCATCTTCAGGAAAGGGGAGTGAGAAAGATTTGGTATACATAGCTAAAGCAAGTGTAAATGCATAATCTTTCTAATTCATTCATTCAAAATTTTACCCAGAATCAGCAACAAAGGACAAACCATACGCCATTAAGCAATCAGAAAGGATCAACAGAGGGATGAAAGCAACTTCTTTCATCCATCAAAGAAAGGGAGAATTGACTCCTTTAATGAACAACTTCATACTTCAAGGTATTCTGTGCAGCTGCAGTTGAGTGTTATGTTATGCTACATTTTATAGCAGATGTCTATTGAAAAAGGAGAAAAAAATCATCTCCACATGAGCACTGGAAAATATTGTGAATATTTAAAAGCATAGGATCACATTAGGTGTGATTCATGTCTGGCTTCCAGACTTTAGATCCTCTCTCGACATTCTTTCAATAGATTGGACCTGAATTTCTCTCATTTCATAGCCTTGTTTTCCCTGTAGACAGAATGGAAAGTTTCTAGAAAACGTCAATTCAACACTTGACACTGAGTGAGATTATAAAGGCTTGATCTGCTTTAAGCCTTACGAGGCAATGCAGTGACTTTTTAGACTGACCTAGCAATGCGGCTTAATTGGTCAAAAAAGTAATCCTGGATCTTTCTCTTACATATCCCTGAAGGTAGAAGGGAATATACGCGAAGGAGGACTGAGCTTCAGGAGAGAACATGTGCAGGGATTTTAGCAGGAAGAAGAAACCAATTCATCAGAGAGCAGGAACAGAGGAATGTTCAGGAGCAGAGGAACATTTGGGAGAGGCCACCTTAGCAGAAAAAAATAACTGAAAGAAAGGGAAAAAACATCCTGGAGGAAAAGGAAACCCTTCAAGGAGACATCTGGAGCTTGAGAGAAGGATAGTAGATAAAAAAAGATGTGTGGAATTATTTTACCAATAAAATGAATATGAAAGACAGAGAGCTAGAGGAAAATTGCATACTTTGAAAATGAGGTGGCCATTGGTTACACCTGAATTGTACTTCCTGTGGATTATTTCCTAATTCATAAAACAGTTTTGAATCTCAAAAGCCTTAATGAGAAAAGCCCTCGCACACCATTATCAATGGTGTTTTTGAGAACCTACTGTGGGCAGAGTTTGTACCTGGTGCTAGGGAACAAAAAGAAAAATACTATAAAACACTGCCCCTGCCCTTCATGAGTTTGAAGTCAGTCAAATGAAGGACGTGACAATCAAAGTGCATTCCATTATAGCAATACATATTTTTACTATTATTTTACTATTTTACTATGTTACCTTAACCACGTATTTCTTTATTCTGTAGTTGCAATGCACTCTGCAATAAAATAATTGACCTTTCCCTTCATCTCTCCTTCATTGCCATCTCCAACAGTTCACTCTTCAATAGATCCTTGTCCACTGCTTTTAAACATGTAGTAAGCACTACATTTACCCTCCCTACTGCTTGGTATGTAGTGAGCACTTAAAAATATCACTATTATTATTATTATTGTAAGTAATAGGAAGGGACATTTCTGCTGGCTGCAAAGAGGAATGGATTACCATTTTAGGGTTTTGAGACGGGAGATGCATGGAAAATGGTGTTTTACAAAAATGATCTGGGCAGCTGAGAACTGTGGGCTGAAGAAACGAGAGGCCGGAGTGGGGACTCACTCCCACACCCACTCCCTCGGATAACGCATTCACTCCCTTGGCTATAACTATCGCCTCTGTCTTTCTCTGCAGTCTCACATTTTCTCCTGGCTTCAGGACATCTCTACTTGGATGTCGGACCAAAACCTCTCATTTAACAAGTCCAAGACATCCTCATCTTCCTCCCTGAAACCCTGTCTTTCCCAAAACGTTTCCATCACTGTAGAAAATACCACCATCCTATTTCACAAGTCTATAACTTTGGCATTATCCTTGACTCATCTCTCACCATAAAGACACATATTTACTCATTCACCAAACCTTGTAGGCTCTACCTTCACAACACCTCTAGAATCCACTGCCTCTCCTTACCAATGGCTTTTTTTTTACTCAATTAGCTCTCCCCCTCCTACCTTACCTCACTAATTGACTACTATAACACAACACCTACACTTTGCTCTTCTAACACCAATTTACTCACTGTACCTTAATCTCATCTGTCTCACAGCTGATACCTAGCCCATGCCCTCTCCCCTCTCTGGAACTTCCTCACTTTTCATATCTGACTGTACTTCCCAAGCGCTTAGAACAGTGCTCTGCACACAGTAAGCGCTCAATAAATACGATTGAATGAATGAATGAATGACAGACACCTGTCTCTCCATCTTCAAAGCCCCACTAAAATTAAACCTCCTCTAAGAAACCTTCCCTGACTACCTTCTAGTTTCCACAAACCTTCTGCATTGCCTATACAGCTGAATCTGTACCCCTTAAGCACTTTGACACTCACCCCACCCCCAGCCCCTGGGTGAATGTACATATACACATGTACATATCCTTAAATCCTACTTTTTCCCTACCTGTAAGTTATTTTAATGTCTGTCTCCTCCACTAGATTGTAAACTACGTGAGGGTGGATTACAAGCACTTAATACAGTGCTCTGCACACAGTCGGAGCTCAGTAAATACCGTTGATTGATTGATTTCTACAGGATTTATAATCCCCTGGATCTAACTTGTTTATCTTGTAACTTCCCCAGTGCTAAATGAACACCATAACTCACTAGTAACCTTCAAGACATGCTGAATATTAGGTTGCATGTTTACCAGCAATAAAGTCCTAGTGTCTTATCAGTATATCAGCATCAAAGAAATGCTTTCAGGAACTCTAACAACTCACTTTCTTGAGCTGAATGTCCATGAAGGATGGGGATGTGGTGGTCCTTTCATTCTCTTTTGTACATTTCCTATACAGGGCATAAGAAATCACTCCACAAATGTGGTTGATGGTAATGATGATAATAATAATTGTGGTATTTGTTAAGCGCTTACTATATGCTTCAAGTATTGTATTAAGCACTGGGGTACAGACAAGATAGTCAGGTCAACACGGTCCCAGTCCAATGTAGGGCTCACAGTCTAGAGGGAGGGAGAACTGGTATTTAGTTTCCATTTTACAGATGAGGAAACTGAGGCTCAGAGAAGTTAATTGACTTGCTCAAGGTCATACAGCAGGCCAGTGGCCGGGTCAGGATTAGAATCCAGATCCTCTGACTCCCAGTCCTGTGGTCTTTCCACTAGGCAAGCCATAGCACGGGAGCAAAATCAGGCAACAAAATGTTGAAACGAAAGAAATATCATGATGACATATTATGGTGCAATTTCAGACAGCGTTTCATAATCATCAAAAGGTTAGAAGAACCAGCCTATGATAAGATACACCATACTGGCATGGCTACTCAGAATGTGAATGCTTCATTTTCATTCATGCCAGCACAGTCAATCAATCGATCGATCAATGGCATTTATTGAGCGCTGACAGTGCACAGAGCACTGAAGTAAATGCTTGGGAGACTACACTACAAAAGAGTTAGTAGATATGTCCCCTGTCCATAAGAAGCTTACAGCCTAAAGGGGGAATCGAAGTAGCTAGTAAGAGAACCACAAATAACAATAGTCCCTTGAAGGGACCGACCCAACCCTTACCCAGAAAACATATTATGCAAGTATTCAATAAGGAATGGGTGGCAGGTTAATGCCTGAGTTTTTACGGCCAATCCCACATACATGGATTGCAACATTAAAAGAAGTGTCATCTCCTAATACAAAGGAGGACATTTAACAAGGCCAGGCACTTCTATCAAATTTACCCTCCCACCACTCTGGAACTTGCCAAGAAGTGGGAAGTGTTTGTGAGCACTGGCAAGTATTCGGAATTAGGGAAAAGGGAGGGAGGAAACAGGTGAAGCCAGCCTGTGAGAAAGTCAGAAACAATATTTTCTTTAGAAAACCTAGCAGATTCTTGGGGAAAGGCTCCAGTCACCTTGTCCTATAATAGGGTTTTCCTGCTGGGTACTTTAATAGAAGCAATCTCTGTGTTTAATTGGTTTAGCCAGTTTGGGATGAAATGCCCTGGAATTTCTGTCTCTCTAAACTCTACTCTGTTAACCTTCCTTCTCATACAGAAAAAAATTTCCTTGGATCTTTACAGATGGGGGGGGGGGGGGGTTGAAAGATATCTCAGAGGATTAATATTTATCTTATGTAGAATTATTTCTGTTTATAATTTGAAAGGAAAATGTTTGATATGACTAAAGAAAATGAGGGGAGAAAATATTTTAGCAAGGTCATTGACCAAAAATGATCAGAATAGTATATTTTTGAACATACTTTGAAATATTCCTTGAGAAAAATCACTGGGAATATTTTAGGGAGCATTCTTCTATCTAGAGTACAAGCTGAAAGAAATGATTTTGTCTAAATAATTTGAATTTATTGTGACTGCTGGGAAAATTTATCCGTGACAAGAAGAAGGTAACACCTGAAGGAAGTTACACTTTAAATTCCCCATTCGATAGGCTTAAACTTCACCATGAAGATTTTCTCTATTACATATTTTAAGACCATTTTCCAGGTGCCTGTGATGGTCAATGAGGAAACTTACACAAAATGTATGCTTAAAATTGCAGAAAACATTTGTCAATTTTTAAAAGAGTTCATCATGTAAAAATGAATTTAATTTCCTTTTGCATTCACAGAGTAAACTGAAGAATAGAAAAATCAGGATTATTACAACGAGCAACAGTATGGCACAGAGTTTAGAGTTTATCATAACTTCAAGATCAACATTAAACATTTTGGCTTTTCAAGTTCAAGAAACAACATGGACTAGTGGAAAAAGCACAGGCCTGGGAGTCGGAGGACCTGGTTTCTAATCCTGGCTCTGCCAATTCCTTGCTGTGTGATTTTGAGCCAGTGACTTAACTTCTCTACAACTCAGTTTCCTCATCTGTACACTGGGAATTAAATACCTGTTCTTCCTACTTAGACTATGAGCCCCGTGTGGGACTGGGAATATGTCCAACCTGATAAGCTTATATGTATCCCACCACTTAGGACAGTGTTTGACACATAGTGAGCACTTAACATAATAATTACCTTTAACAAAACACAGTTTCCCTTTTTTAAAGAAACATTTGATATTAGAGTTAGATTGAGAAAAAATATAATCAATAAATCAGTGCTATTCAGTGACCATTTTCTGTGTATGAAACATTCTATTTCACACTTGGGAGTGTACAATGGACTAAGTAGACACAATACCTGCCTTCAAGGAGGAAATAATTATTTTGGTATTTATTAAGCATAGGCGTAGATATAAGAGTATTAAATTGGGCACAGATCCTGTCCCACATATGACTCACACTCACAATCTATCTCAGCCCTATTTTACAGATGAGGAAACTGAGGCAGGAAGAGATTAATTGGCATGCCCAAGGTCATAAAGCAGACCAGTGGCAGAGCTGGGTAGAGGTTCTGGAGCTCCAGGCCCGGCTCCTGCCCCTTGGCGACACAGCCACGCTACAGTTTTGACAAAACTGAGCCCCAAAGACTTGACCATCAGAGATATTTTATTAAGCTTGTGAATATTATTATAGCAATAGACACTCAACAGTAAGAACTAAACATCCTCAAGCCCAAGGATTTAATTTAAAATATATTCCATTTTTCATCATCTCGCCATTATAGATGTCTCTTTAAAATATGACCTGTATCTGAATTTTGTATCCTTGTTTCCTATTGTTATTAACTGCAATAACATTCCCTGGTATAATAATAATAATGATAATAATGATGGCATTTGTTAAGCACTTACTATGGGCCAGGCACTGTTCTAAGCACTGGGGGGGATACAAGGTAATGAGATTGTCCCACATGGGGCTCACAGTCTTAATTCCCATTTTACAGCTGAGGTAACTGAGGCCCAGAGAAGTTGAGTGACTTGCCCAAAGTCACACAGCTGACAAGTGGATTAGTTGGATTAGAACCCATGACCTCTGACTCCCAAGTCCATGTTCTTTCCAATGAGCCACGCTATCGCTAATATATTAACACAGGAGAAATATTGGCTGGTAGAAATGTCTGAGCATGCTGCAGGACTTTCTGACTGATTATCCTACAGATTCCTCTCGAGGAGCAGTTTCTTTGAAGAAGTAGCACGGCCTAGTGGATTGAGCAGAGGCCTGGGAATCAGAAGGACCTGGATTCTAATCCCGCCCCCGCCACTTGTCTGCTGTGTGACCTGGGGCAATTCGCTTCACTTCTCTGTGCCTCAGTTACCTCATCTGTAAAATGGGGATTAAGACTGAGAGCCCCGAATGGGACATGGACCGTGTCCAACCTGATTAGCTTGTATCTAACCCAGCACTTAGAACATAGTAAGTGCTTAACAAATACCATAAAAAGGTAGGGGATCTAGGGAGAATCTCAACTTTGGGGTGATATGGGGAAAGTCCCCATAGCCGGGTCCCTTCCTGTTCATCATCAGGCTGTGACACAGTCCTTCCAGCCAAATTCCCCAAACATTTTTCTGGTTGCCCCCCTCCCGCGACCATGGCTATCCTTCCCAACTGTCACAATAGCTCTACCACCAACCCTTTCATTTAATGAACCCTTAAACTAGCCCATTGTTTAAACGTGTTCAGGAAAGTTGTATCAATAGTTTGAATTGATTCTTCTGACTGAGCTGACTTTTTTTTTTCTATAGTTGAAGTCTTTAGAAAGGAGGCATCAATACACAGAGCAACCGGGCAAAATTACAGATAATGTATCTGCATCAAATAAACCTACTTTCCAGTCCCAAGTAAAAGGAATAGGTAATTATTAGCTTTCTTGTTCCATTTTGCTTATTATTGCCCACAAAGATTCCAGTAATAAGCAGCGAATATACTGTCTGCACTTAGTAGTGGGGAGGGGAAACTGCTACAGATCTTTTCCCTAGTCATTTTTCATCTGGCAAGCTTGTGTCCAAGTGAAAGTACTAAGGAACTTATTTGCCATCTATATATTCTTCTCATAATCAGTAAGTTTCATAGGGAAACAAGAAGGCCTAAAGGGAGGCAGTGGGCCCTAGTGGAAAGAGCACAGAACTAGAAATCAGAAGACCAGGGCTTTAGTTCCAGCTCTGGCACTAACTAGCATGTCGTGCAATTTTGGGTAAGGAAATTTCAGGTAATGCTGTGTACCTCAGTTTCCTCATCAGTAAAACGGCGATCAGATAGACTGTGGGAGCTGTATAGGGCACTGCCTGTGTCTGATCTGTATCTTGTATCTATCCCAGAGCTTAGCACATAGTAAGTGCTTAATAAATGCCATAATTATTATATGAAACTTCTACGCTACTTTGGATCATGCGGTGATGAATCTGACTGCCATGGCCCCATTCTATATGTTTACACATAATTACTCTTTTGCGAGACTGTCCATATGCCCAAAGAAGTGCTGATATGTTATGGCAATTGTGGAAATCAGCGCTATGTTGTTCTTAGAGAGAGGCATCAGAGTAGAGGAAAGAGACTGGGCTGGAAACCTGAAAACTGGAGTCGAATCTTGGCTCTTTCCAGCCTTCAATCACACAATCAATCAATCAGTGGTATTCATTGACTAATAATAATAATAATGATGGTATTTGTTAAGCGCTTACTATGTGCACAGCACTGTTCTAAGCACTGGGGAGGTTCCAAGGTGATCAGGTTGTCCCACGGGGGACTTACAGTTTTAATCCCCATTTTACAGATGAGGTAACTGAGGCCCAGAGAAGTTAAGTGACTTGCCCAAAGTCACACAGCTGACAATTGGCGGAGCTGGGATTTGAACCCATGACCTCTGACTCCAAAGCCCGGGTTCTTTCCACTGAGCCATGCTGCTTCCCCTAACTATGTGTAAAGAACACTACCCTAAGCCCTTGGGAGAGTACAGGTTTTCTCTCCTAGAAAATGAAGAGGAATATTGATAATACCATTATTATTATTAATAATAATTATCCTTACCCCTCCCTGCCTACTGGGCCTCTGGTGAAGAAAGGTGTGATAATTCCAATACAGTTCCTCATTTCCTCTTCTTCCCCACCCTTCTGCGTTGCCCAGGCATTTGCACTTCCCACGGAAGGAGGAGAGCTACACAAGAGCATGAGCATGGTCACTCATTAGCTCCTGTGCCTCTTGCCCCACCAAGTCTTCCAGACCTTCCAACTCAATAGACTTCGAACATCATCATCAATCGTATTTATTGAGCGCTTACTGTGTGCAGAGCACCGTACTAAGCACTTGGGAAGTACAAGTTGAACATCATCCAAAGATCTAGAAAATGTCATTGCAGAATTACCATATGCATATGACTGCACCCTAGAGACACATGCCATATCAGCTAAGTGTTACAAGCAGATGATGTCTAAAGAAAACCTAGGTGATTCAGCCTGCACAAGGGAAACCAAAAAAATCATATTGCCAACACAGAGCTAAAAGCTGGGATAGAATTCTGCTATCTAGGTCGCACACTGAACAACAAAAAAATGATAGACAAGGACGTAGAAAACCACTAGCACATCCTTGGTCGGGGGATAGAGTGTGGTGGCAAAATAGTATCAGGTTTAAGACCAATCTAAAAGTTTACAGAGCTGTACTGTTGTCCAACCTTCTCTGTGGCATTGAGACCTGATCCACACGCAGGCTCCACAGTCAACTTCTTGAGTAGTTGTATCAGTGTCATCAGAGGCATTTACAAGCCATACACAATATGAGAAGCAGTGTGGCCTAGTGGAAAGAGCCCAGGTCTGGGACTCAGAGGACTTGGGTTCTAATCACAGCTCTGCCACTTCTCCGCTGTGTGACCTTGGACAAGTCGCTTAAACTATCTGTGCTTGTTTCCTCAACAGTAAAATGGGGATCCAATACCTGTTCTCCTTCTTACTGTGGGTCCCATGTGGGACAGGAACAGTGTCTGACTGGATTAACTTATTCCTACTCCAGCACTTATAACAGTGTTTAACACAGTAAAAGCTTAATGAATACCATAAAATAAATAAAAAATAAAAAATGTCAAGCCAAGATCACGAACAAGGAAGTTCTGTTACACTATGTGGGATACATGAATTGGGAAATCCAAAGCAAAGAGGACAAAGGAATCATTTTAAGGACATGGTAAATCAGAGACACAATGTTGTATCCCAGCTGAAAACAGAGTGAACTGCTGAGGGTAGAGCTACATAGCACATTGCCATCAAGAAGAGACTCTCTCTGAGGAAAGGTTTCTCATACAAAGAGACAAAAGAGAAAACAGTGTCAAGCACCACAAATATTAAACATGATAACACAACAAGGGAAAGCCTCTTTGTGTGCACCATGTGGCCAGGACTGTGGGTCCTGCATTGACCTTTTCAGCCACAGACACACTTATTGGCAAACCCCATCATTGGTGTGGTCTTAAATATGGACAGATACATAGAGAGATATATTTTTCCTCCCGAACATTTCCCATTTCCATGATCCACCCCCTCTTCTTCCAAATGGACACAATCTTCATATAGGCACTTTTCATCCCCTAGCTTGCTCACTGTGCTAGCCTCCTTGCTTATCTCCTTTCTCCCTCCCTCAAGCCATTCCCCTCTCCAGTCCAGATTTTACCGAGCTACCTACGTCAGTTTGCTACAACGTCTCTCAGCAAACATATCCCCACTCCTTCAAAAACATGTTTGGCCATCTTTGCATCAAACAGAAGCTCCAAGCCATTGATCTTAAAGGCACTTATCAGCTCTCTCCATCCTACATATATATTCTCTCTCTTCCCACTAAACCCCAGCTTACACTCTGCATCCATCTCAAACTAATCTATTCACTGTGCCTTATACATGACTCTCTGCCACCAACCTCTGGTTAGTTTTCTCCCCACTACCTGGAACTCCTTCCTACTTCATATCTGCCCGATCACAGCTCTCCCCATCTTCAAAGCCCCTCTGAAATCATATTTCCTCTGGAAGTCTTCCCCAATTAACTTCTAATATATGCAGACAATATCCCCGCAACAGCCATCTCAGCACTTAAGGACTCATAAGCACCTGTTGCATTTATTTACATATCTTACATACCCTAGTACGTAAACACTAACTCATGTACATATCACATTGTCCATCTTTCTATTATCTGTAACATTTTAGTGCCTGTCCCCCTCCCACTTTAGATTGTCAACTCGTTGGGGACAGGGATCATGTCTTAATTCTTTTATACTCACCCAAGTGCATAGTGCAGGCCTTGGTACACACTGAGAAGCAGTGTGGTTTAGTGGAAAGAGCACGGGCTTTGGAGTCAGAGGTTGTGGGTTCTAATCCCAGCTCTGCCACGTCGCTTGTGTGACTTTGAGCAAGTCACTTAATTTCTCTGTGCCTGAGTTACCTCATCTGTAAAATGGAGATTGAGACTGTGAGCCCCACATGGGACATCCTGATAACCCTGTATCTCCCCAGCACTTAGAACAGTGTTTGGCACATAGTAAATGCTTAACAGATACTAATATTATTACTATTACACAGTAGGTCCCAACAAATATTACTCATCGATTGATTGGGGGCTAGAAAAGATTCATTCATTCAATCGTATTTATTGAGCGCTTACGGTATGCAGAGCACTGTACTAAGCGCTTGGGAAGTACAAGTTGGCAACATATAGAGACGGTCCCTACCCAACAACGGGCTCACAGTGTAGAAGGGGGAGACAGACAACAAAACAAAACATGTGTCAAGTCATCAGAATAAATAGACATGAAGCTAGATGCACATCACTAACAAAATAAACAGAATAGTAAATATGTACAAGTAAAATAAATGAGTAATATATTGGTACAAACATATATACAGGTGCAGTGGGGAGGGGAAGGAGGTAGGGCGGGGGGGATGAGGAAGAGGAGAGGAAAAAGGGGGCTCAGTCTGGGAAGGCCTCCTGGAGGAGGTGAGCTCTCAGTAGGGCTTTGAAGGGAGGAAGAGAGCTAGCTTGGCGGATGTGCAGAGGGAGGGCATTCCGGGCCAGGGGGAGGACGTGGGCCGGGGGTCGACGGCGGGACAGGCGAGAACGAGGCCTAACGGTGAGGAGATTAGCGGCAGAGGAGCGGAGGGTGCGGGCTGGGCTGGAGAAGGAGAGAAGGGAGGTGAGGTAGGAGGGGGTGAGGTGATGCAGAGCCTTGAAGCCGAGAGTGAGGAGTTTTTGTTTGATGTGTCGGTTGACTGGTAGCGACTGGAGATTTTTGAGGATCTGTAACATCGTCAACCCGTGAACTTTCTTTTGGAGTTGTCCAGTCTAGTGACCATGTCATAGGTTCTAATCTCAGCTCCATCACTTGTCTGCTGTCTGACCTTGGGTAAGTCACTTCATTTCTCTGGGCCTCAGTTCCCTCATCTGTAAGACTGTGAGCCACTTGCAGGACAGGGACTGTCCACCCTGATTACCTTGTATGTACCCCAGTGCTAGGAATGGTGCATGACACATAGTAAGTACTTAACAAATCGTATTATTATTATTATTACAGAGGAACTGTGCCTGCTCTCCTCTCTCCTGCTACCAACCTCTTGCTTTCACCCTCCCCACTGCCTGGAACTTTCATCCCCTTCATATCTGAAAAAATCACTACTCTATCCTCAAAGCACTTCTAAAATCACATTTTCTCCAGGCAGCCTTCCCTGATTAACTTCCCATCTCTCTCTCTTTTTTTAATGGTGTGTATTTAGTGGTTACTCTACGCTAGGCACTGTACTCAACTCTGGGATAGAGACAAGATAATCAGGTCGGACACAATCCATGTCCTGCAAGGGGCTCAGAGTCTTACAGCTGAGGTGATTGAGGGGCAGAGAAGTGAAGTGACTTGTCCAGGGTCACACAGCAGATAGGTGATGGAGTCAGTAATAGAACCCAGGTCCTCCTGACTCCCAGGGCCGTGCTCTATTCACGAGGCCACACTGCTTCTCTCCATTCTATTTCCCCCAAACTGCCACTTCCACAATTCCCTGCCACCTAAGCACTTCCCACCCCACACCCAATAGGATTTATGTCCATATCTTTCTACTCTATGACTTCCTCCTACCTGTAATTCATTGGTCTGTTCTCCTCCACTAGAGAATGAGCACTTCGAAGGAAAGGATCAGATCTCACTAATTCTTTACTAAGTACTAAGAGAAGCAGCATGGCTCAGTGGAAAGAGCATGGGCTTGGGAGTCAGAGGTCATGGGTTCAAATCCTGGCTCTGCCAATTGTCAGCTGTGTGACTTTGGGCAAGTCACTTCACTTCTCTGTGCCTCAGTTATCTCATCTGTAAAATGGGGATTAAGACTGTGAGCCCCCCGTGGGACAACCTGATCACCTCGTAACCTCCCCTGTGCTTAGAACCGTGCTTTGCACACAGTAAGCACTTAACAAATGCCATGATTATTATTATTATTACTCAGTTTAGTGATTACTCTGGGCACAGTAGGTACACAATAAATACTTTTAAGTGATCGATTGAAGGAAATGATATTTGTAGTCCCCAAATAATTTCATAAATTATTCTTAAACAGAATTTAGTGGATAAAGCAGAGGCCTGGGAGCCAGAGGACCTGGGTTCTACTCCTGGTTCCACCACTTGCCTACTGTGCCTCAATTTCCTCAATTGGAAAATAGGGATTCAATACTTGTTCTCCCTCCCACTTAGACTACGAGCCCCATGTGGATCAAGGACTGTGTCCAAGCCAATTAACATGTATCAACCCCAGCACTTAGAAAACTACTTGATATGTAGTAAGAACTTAACAAATATCATTAAATAAACCCAATTTGTTTTATTCCCCCTTTCAACTGTGTGTAACTATTCTTCTTCCTTCATATTTTTACAGCTGTCCTCTATCGGTAGGCAACTGCCAATCCCTCACTTTTTTGTTTCTTAGAAAATACAAACATCTTTAGCTCCTTTAATCTTTCTCTCAGTAAATGACTCCCTTCATTCCCGTTCCTTTAGTCTTTCTTGTAACTCTTCTCCAAAGTTCCTGAAACTCATATGCATCTTTTAGGAGATGAGGCCCCTACAGTGAACATGATGTCTTAGGTGCAGAGTTTCATAGAGGGCTATTCTCACCCTGCTCTATGATGTGATGTATTTTTCATTCAGTTCAAAATGACAGTTATATATGTCTTACCTCATGGGGTCTTGACTCATTGCCCTCTTAATTATTTCTTCCTACCGCAATATATCCGGGTCAAAGGTTATTCTGAGGAAAATTAATTCTGTTCATCAGAATTAAGACATGTTTTTACTTAGGACATATTGAAAGTGCATATAATTTCTATTTATTACTCTTCATTTGATTTCTTTAAACAGATTATTCATCTGTAAAAGGACAGAGCTGGGCCTCTATGCTCTGGGAAAACCTCCTTGTTTGAAAGCCAGCTAATAGTTAATACACATGTACTTGGATAAAAAATACCTGTGGAGAGAACAAACAACTGAAAGAAAAATTTGTATTTAACACTCCCACAACCCAGTAATTCTCTAGCAAATCAGAATTTTTCAAGTTTACATGTTTCTGTCACGCATACGTGTATTTATGTTCATATATGTCTCCCCCAATACATATAAGCAAGGATCGTGACATGCACTTCATTGAAATCCCCCAAAAGTCCTGTTACAGGGCTCAAAACACAATGGATATGCAATGAAATGTACTGACTGCATGACTGAAGTGCAAAGGCAGTGATAGAAGGAATCCCGATTAGCCGGATAATTCACTGAATCTGTGCTTTGGTGAAATGAGGGATTTTGGAATACCAACAAATGTCATCAGTGATATGTTTCCTCCCTTTTGAATATTATAAATACAAGAAAGAGCAGGCCTAATGCCAGTTTTCTCAGAAACACTGGGATGCATACGGAAATTGGAAATATTTTCTTCATGCATTCATTAATCCTTGAGTCTCCCCAGCAACTACACCTACAAGACATATTTCCAAACTACAAATATCAAATATGATAGTTATGGCATTTATCAAGTGCTTACTATGACCACTCTCTCATCTTCACAGCCTTACTAAGGTCACATCTCCTCCAATATGCCTTCCTCAATTAATTCCTCTTTTCCCCCGCGTCTTCTCCCTCCTGTGTCATCTATGCACGGATGTGACCTTTGAGCATTTGATATTCGTCCCATCCTCAGCCCAACAGCACTAATGTACATACCTATAAATTACATATTGTAAGTCATTTATTCATACAAATGTCTGTCTCCCCTCTAGAAGGTAAGCTAGTTGTGGGCAGCGAACATTTCTACCAACTCTTTTGTACTGTATGCTCCCATGCACTTGTTACAGTGCTCTGCACACAGTAAGCACTAAATGAATATGATTGGTTGACTAGTTGTATTTTAACCCTCCATTTGCTTATTCTCTTTCTTCACTCCCTCACCTAAAATTCCCCCATTACAGTCAAGAATATGGCCATTCTCCTAGTCCCAGAAGCCCACAAACTTAGCATTATCCTTGACTTCGTATTTTTGGTTTTGTTTTTCAACTCTTACAATCAGACTGCTAATAATGTTACTAACTCTGTTTTTCCTCTATAATATTTCCCAGAAATGTTCCTTTTCAATCCAAATGGCCAACGCCTTGGTCCTGGTGCTTGTCATTTCCTTACTGGACCTCCTCATCGTTTTTCCTCCCTCCAGTCTTTCCCTTCTTCAGTCCTTACATCATTCTGCTGCCTGGATGATCTTTGAAAATGTTTGGCACTTATCTCCCCACTCCTGAAAAACTTCCAGTCACTCTCCATTATCCTCTGTATCAAGCAGAAAGTCCTGACCAGTGACTGCAAGCCTTTCAATCTGCTCTCTCCTTTATAGATAAATCAGTTGCATTCACCAACTCCTGACTCTCCTGCCTCTGACCCTTTCTCCTCCCCCTTGAAATCTGCCAGACCACACCTCTGCTTGATCCATCTTCATGGCTCATGTGAAATCCCAGCTTCTCCGGGAATTTTCCCTGATTAATTTCTAGAATCCCAGGTCCTGCCAACCTGTCACCCTTAGTACATTTGTTCATCTATCCATCCTTAGCACTTACATAATACTCATTTTTCCATACATTTCTTCATTTTTCCATACTCTTGCTTGTTCTTTGTTTTTCTCTCACTATTTGTAAAGAATTTATAACTGCCTGACTGCTCGGTAATTTGTAAATTCTTTCAAGGCAATTAGATTTTCTCTTATACTGTACTCTCCTTATGCTGTATCCTCTCTTATGGAACTTGCTTAGTACACTGCTCTACTCACAAGGAATGCTCAGTAGGTACTACTGATTCATTTGCAATCACCCATTCATTCATATTTATTGAGTGCTTACTCTGTGCAGAATACTGTACTGAGGTCTTGGGAGAGTACAATGGAGTTAGCAGACATGATACCTGGCCTCAAGGAGCTTGAAATCTAGTGGAAGGGACAGACACTAAAAAAAAATCCAGTGCAGTTAGGGTAAAGCAACAGAGTTAAAGATATGCACATAAAAATTGGTGGTATTTGTTAAGCACTTACTACGTGCCAGGCACTGTACAAAGCCTGGGACGGGTACAAGAAAATTGGGTTTGACACAGCGTCTGTCCACATGGGGATAGTCTTAATCACCATTTGACAGGTGAGGTAACTGAGGCACAGAGAAGTGAAGTGACTTTCCCAAAGTCACACAGCATACAAGTGGAGGAGCTGGTATTAGAACCCAGGTCATTCTGATTCCCTGGCCCTTGCTCTATCTCTTAGGCCATGCTACTTTTTATTGAGAAGCACATAAGTGATTTGAAGGGGAGAGGGTGGCACGAGTACCTAAGTGCTTAAGGTATGAAATCTCAAATATATAGGTGATGCAGTAGCCGACTGAACAGGGTGAAGGTGAGAAATTAGTCAGGGAAGGTTTCTGGGAGGAAATATGATGGTGAGAGTAGTGGTCTGTCAGGTATGAAGGGGTAGGGAGTTCCAGACTGGAGAGAGGGTATAAACTAGGGATTTTAGGTGAGAGAGATGAGAGCAAGTCACAGGATGTAAATAAAGTTGAAATTAAAGGAGCACTGCATGCTGAATGGGTTCTAGTGGGAGAGGAGTGAGGATAAGTGGGGTGTTGGGGGTGGTGATTGAGTGCCTTAAAGGCAGTAGTCTGGAGTTTTTGCTTGATTAATCAGTCTATCTTTCAGTTATGGTTTTCTTCTAAACCCTTGACAATCCACAGGAGCCACAGAAGCATTTTGAGTGACACCACCCAGTGACAGTGCTAAATGATGGTAATATTACAGAGTGTTGCGAGGCATGTAAGAGTCTAGCTGTCTCCTTTCTGTATGTTCTCACCGCAGCTTGGCACAGAGTGCTCATAATTGTCTTTTTACCTACTACTTACTGCCGAGAAGCGGTGTGGCTTAGTGGAAAGAGCACGGGCTTGGGAGTCAGAGGACATGGGTTCTAATCCCAGCGCTGCCACTTGTCTGCTCTGTGACCTTGGTCAAGTCACTTAATTTATCTGTGCCTCAGTTACCTCATCTGTAAAATGGGGATTAAGACTGTGAGCCCCACGTGGGACAATCTGATTATCTTGTATCTACCCCAGTGCTTAGAACAGTGCTTGGCACATAGTAAGTGCTTAACAAATACCATTATTATTGTTATTATTATTACAGGCTCTGTACTTTACACTGAAATGCCCCCGATTTGTGTGCTTGCTATTTATTCCTCTCCCTGTGTGCATGGCATTATAGTTATTAGTAGTGAAACTCAGTGCATTACATGCAGCTGACTTTTAATCTTAACAGGTAAAGCAGAGTTTGGTTTTGACCTCCAGGTGGTTACTGCCCTTCTGATTTGTTCATTATTTAATCTACCTTCCGTCCTTGAGATTTTTAGTAACAGGATAAGAATGTCTGACTCAAAAAGGGGCAATATTTATTTTTCAAAAATAGCTGAATTAGTTGCAACGTGCGGTTATACAAAAGACATGTATTTGCATTTTTACTACATGCTGTGAATGTTTTGTATATATATAAAAAAAAGGACAATGGAATTTACCTGCCCCTAGTTGATCCGGAAGAAAATTAAACTGCAGCAGGAAATGTCCACAGACTCATTTCAATCAAGCTGCAAACTACAAAGGTATTAAAGGTAAAGGAAGAATTTAGTGCATTTTCCAAAATGGAAGGCATGTATAATAACTAGAAATACCATCATACCTGCTCAGTTTTTTATGTGAGGTTTCAGCCAAGATGCCCTAACTCTGAAAGCAGTATATCCATTAAGTTTGAATTCATTAAAGATGGATTACTCCAGATAACCAAACCAGATAAACTCTGTCAGTTACTGCCATTCAATTGAGTGATTTTGTTTTTGAAAGATAGCCCTGTAATAATATCGTACTTCGTCAGGGTGGGAAGAGGGAATCAGATTTTGTGATGGTTGGACTATGTCTCCAGATTGCTGCTTGCCAAGGTAAAAGGAAAGATCATTCCAACTCTTTCAAAGAAAAACAATTCACATCTTAGTATTTGACTGAATAGACGGTGTACCCTGACAGGTCCATGACAAGGCTAACCCATGATTACAGAATAGGGCTTGTTCTTCATTACGCTAATTTAAATGAATTGATGAATGTATTACATAACTGATATTTTCTCGGTAGACAGGTGTGGCAATGGGAAATATGATCATGAGGTTTTTTTTAACAGGAAGGGGAACATAGGCAAAGACGTAATGTGAGATGTAATTTGATTTGGTGAACTCCAAATGACTTTTGAATCTCCACCTCAATTTTTTATGAGTGACCACAGTTAGGTTGGAAAGGTGGAAGATCAATCTCCTAACATTCTGAAGATTTGTACTTCTTTGTCTCTTCTTCAAGCAATCAGAAGTTGATTCCCTCCATGAGAGGAAAAATTCTTATTGAAATGCAACTGAATACCTTAAATAAGGGGACCACTGTTCAGTGCTAACATTTGTCAAACTTAATTTGCCTTTCTCCTACATGAAGCAATGTAAAATACTCAAAGTTAGACACAATTTTGTCTGGTTCTTCACCTGAGTAGCATTCTTTTGGAGAAGGATGAAATAAAAGATGGAGGCACTGGGTTTCTGATCCAGATTCCTAGAAAGTGTGTGAAAACATATGACTTTAAAATAAAATATAAAAATAGCATAGCCATCACAATCTGGTTGGAAAACCAAGTAGACCTCAACTAGATTGGAAAGGAGTTTGTTATTTAAAAACCAGAAAGAATGTCAACTTTAACACATACAAGCTAAAAAGGAACAAGGACATCTAGAGAAGCAGCGTGGCTCAGTGGACAGAGCACGAGCTTTCGAGTCAGAGGTCAAGGGTTCGAATCCTGACTCTGCCACATGTCTGCTGTGTGACCTTGGGCAAGTCACTTAACTTCTCAGAGCCTCAGTTACCTCATCTGTAAAAGGGGGGTGATGACTGTGAGCCCCATGCGGGAAAACCCGATCACCTTGTATCCCCCCAGCTCTTAAAACAGTGCTTTGCACATAGTAAGCACTTAACAAATGCCATCATTATTATCTTTTCCGATTTAAACCCTGACTAGTAAAAAATCTCACTCATTATCATTTCATAAATTCTTAGTGTTGGGTGTTCATGTGGTGTCTAAAATCGACTAATCCTTCCCCAGGATCAATTTATGTTTTATTATGTCGTCCTACTTTCTTCCACTTTATTGGTGGCTTGATACTAACCCTAGAGTGCAATTGGCTGAGGAAATTCTGTTCCACTTAAAGTCTCAGACAATTTTTAAAGCTTTACATTATTAACACTATTTCCTTACATAAGGTACAATATCGGAAGATGGTTAATGAAAAAAGTCCCGACTTGATGAAAGAGACTTTTTTTGTTATAGCTATAATTTAATTAACATTTTGGCCTCAAAATTCTTTTCACTCATACATAAGAAACTATGCAGGCTCGATCTTGGCAAGGGAACCAAAGCAAACCTAGGAAGGAACAAAGCACCCAGTATTCTACAATGTTGTTCAGATAGCTACTGTGTAAGTGAGAGGATTGATATCCCAGCTACAACCCAGTCTTTGCATAATTTGCCATTTTCACCTAGCAAAAATATTGTAGGACAAATGACATAATCTCCTGTTGCACAATATATATAGCAGACCAGATGTCAAACCTATGGCCTGATGATCAGTAATGAAGGATGGAGACAACCATGACTGCCGTTTGCTTCCTCCCTCTAGAGGGTTAGCTGATTACCGACTGACAGTCTTCTGGAGCTTTTGGAAGATCCCATTCCCATTTCCCAGGTTGAGCTTCTCACATGTTGTGAATGCGAAATCAGGTGAGATTTTACACTCATTCACAGGGGATGTAGAAGCCAAATATGGATACTGGAGCTGGGTAATGGAAGCCTTAAATTAGTCTGGAGGTGATCCTACTGAAGGACCCAGAGAGAAAAGGTCCACAGAGATGAGTTCAGTTCTCCTGATTATTTGAACACCATGTCTTAGCTATGAAGAAGGCCTGTTGTTAGGAGGAATATCCGTGCTCCCCAAATCAACCATCTATAGCTACGGAGGCAAAAACACTAATAGCTGACTCAACAAGTAATACGAACCCACTTTGCAGCAGAAAATATACACCTAACCTTCAACCAGACACTGTGCCTGAGGAAGAATTGACAACTAATCAATCAATCGATCAATCAGCCATATTCACTGTACAGAGTATTATATATGCAGAGTACTGCCCGAATGGCATGGGAGAGCACAATATAACAGAGTTGGCAGAAATGTCCCCCGCCCACAATGAGCTTGCAGTCTTGCGGGGGAGACTGAGGGTATGGTGGAAGGAAGTATACAAATCTAAGTATAAGGGTGATGCAGAATGGCGAAAGAGTAAGGGAAATGAGGGCTCAGTTGGGGAAGGCTCTTAGAGGAGATGTGATTTTAATAAGGCTTTGGAAATGGGGAGAGTGATGGTCTGTTGAAAATGAAGAGGGTGGGAGTTACAGGCCAGAGGCAAGACATGGGTGAGGGGTTGGCAGTGAGATAAATGAGATCATAACACAGTGAATAGGTAGGAATTAGAGGAGCAAAGTGAGCATGCAGGGTTGTGGTAGGGAATCAGTGAGGTAAGATAGGAAGGGGCAAGGCAATCAAGCGCTTTAATGTCCGTGATAAGGAGTTGGTGTTTAATGCAGAAGTTGAATTGGCAAACAAATACTTGAGGTTCTTGAGGAGTGGGGAAACATGGACTAAATGGTTGTTCAGAAAAATGATCCAGGTAGCACAGTGAAGTAGAGACCGGAGTGGGGAGAGACAGGAGGCAGGATGGTCACCAAGGAGACTGATGCAGCAGTAAAAGAGGGATACGGTAAGTGCCTGGATCATTACAGTAGCAGTTTGGATGGAGGGGAAAGGCAGATTCTAGAAATGTTGTGAAGGTAGAACCAACAAGATTTAGTGACAGACTGAATATGTAGGGTGAATGAGAGAGAGGAAATCAAGGGTAATGTCACAGGGGATGTTTGAAAGCAGTGGGGAGAAATCCCCTGGAGAGTGACCAGTTGAAGATGGCGGTCAGGGAGGGAAAAAGGGAGGGGGCAGGTGTTTTGATAAGGTGCGAAGGGATTGGCTCAGAGGTTCAGGTGGAGGGGGTAGATTTTGAGAGGAGGTAGGAAATATCCTTTTGAGATAGGGTGGGAAAGATAAGAGAGGACAGGTGTCAAAATCATTCATTCATATTCATTCAATTGTATTTACTGAGCGCTTACTGTGTGCACAGCACTGTACTAAGCGCTTGGGAAGTACAAGTTGGCAACATATAGAGACGGTCCCTACCCAACAACGGGCTCACAGTCTAGAAGGGGGAGACAGACAACAAGACAAAATACATTAACAAAATAAAATAAAATAGTAAATATGTACAAGTAAAATAAATGGAATAATAAATCTGTACAAACATATATACAGGTGCTGTGGGGAGGGAAAGGAGGTAGGGCGGGAAGGATGGGGAGGGAGAGAGGAAGGAGGGGGCTCAGTCTGGGGCCCACGTGGGGCTCACAGTCTCAATCCCCATTTTACAGATGAGGGAATTGAGGCACAGAGAAGTTAAGTGGCCTGCCCAAAGTCACACAGCTGACAAGTGGCCGAGCCGGGATTAGAACTCACGACCTTTGACTCCCAAGCCCGGGCTCTTGCCACTGGGCCACGCTGTTTACATCAACTTTCTCCCGCGAGGTGAACTGAATCATTTAATTGTTTAGGCGCAAGGAATTGAACTTCCCTTTACGGGAGGAATGTAATCAATTAGTAATATTAGAGCTTCCCTAACCTATACGTTACTCATGCATGGCAGAACCCCCAGGTCCCACCCAGGCGGAATTCCCTAACAGTTTGCACTCATGTGCACTTCCCACTCGGGAGGAATCTACTTGAGTTACACACCCATGGGGGGAAGCCCCTAGCTCCCACCCAAGAGGATTTTCCACTTGGGAGGAATCCGTTCCTGCGTTACATACCCATGGTGAAGCCCCTGGCTCACAGCCCCACGAATGTCCGGTGGGACGGGCCATTTCCCCATTCCAGGGCTTCTCATGCTCTGGACAGAGGCGCCCTGCAGCCATCTGCTGCAAGTCAGAACAAATCGAATTAAACCTATATGCACATCATTAACAAAATAAACAGAACAGTAAATATGTGCAAGTAAAATAGAGTAACAAATCTGTACATATATATATATATATATATATATACACATATATATATATATATACACACACAAGTGCTGTGGGGAGGGGAAGGAGAGGAAAAAAGGGGGCTCAGTCTGGGAAGGCCTCCTGGAGGAGGTGAGCTCTCAGTTCTCAGTAAACAATGAGACTGTTTAAATAAGATAGTGGGGCCTCTTAGCCCTAGCCATGGCAAGTGCTCCTTCTTCCATCCGTCCTCCGTCGTCCCTTCGCATCGGCTATCCGCCCCCGTGAACCCGCATCCAGGGCCCCCCTAGTCTGGGCGGAGCGATCCCCGACCCGTTCGGTCTCCGGGGCAGCCTTAGTCGGGGAGGTTTGGGATTCATTCATTCGTGTTTATTGAGCACTTACTGTGGGCAGAGCACTGAGAAGTAGCGTGGCTCAGTGGAAAGAGGCTCAGAGGGCAGGGGTTCCAATCCCGCTCCGCCAGTTGTCAGCTGTGTGACTTTGGGCAAGTCACTTGACTTCTCAGGGCCTCAGTTACCTCATCCGTAAAATCGGGATTAGAACTGTGAGCCCCACCACTCCGTAGGACAACCTGATCACCTTGTAACCTCCCTAGCGCTTAGAACTGTGCTTTGCACAAAGTAAGCGCTTAACAAATACCATCATTATTATTACTGTGATTACTGTGTGCAGAGCACTGGGATGTCTCCAACCCAGGAGGGAGCGGGGATGGGGGGCTCCGAGACAGGGAGAACTCTCTTCCCCTTTTCAAAGCCCGAGAACTCCCCTCCTCCACGAGGCCTTCCGAGACTGAGCCCCCCCTTTTCCTCTGCCCCATCTCCCCTCTGCCCTAAATCCTTCCCCTCCCCACAGCCCTTGTGTACATTTGTACAAATTTACTACTCTATTAAATAAAATACTTCTAGAGTTTGAGCCCGTTGTTGGGTAGGGACTGTATATGTTGCCGAATTGTACTTTGCAAGCACTAAGTACAGTGCTCTGCAAACAGTAAGCGCTCAATAAATACGATTGAATGAATGATGGGTAGATATCTATATTTCTATTTATCTATTTTGATGGTATTGATGCCTGTCTACTTGTTTGGTTGTCTGTAATAATAATAATAATGATGATGGCATTGATTAAGCACTTACTATGTGCAAAGCACTGTTCTGAGCGCTACAAGGTGATCGGGTTGTCCCACGGGGGACTCATAGTCTTAATCGCCATTTTACAGATGAGGTAACTGAGGCACAGAGAAGTTAAGTGACTTGCCCAAAGTCACAAAGCTGACTATTGGCAGAGCAGGATTTGAACCCATGACCTCTGATTCCAAAGCCCGTGCTCTTTCCACTGAGCCAGGCTGCTTCTCTGTCTCCCCCCTCTAGACTGTGAGCCTGTTGTTGGGTGGGGATTATCTCTGTTGCCAAATTGTACTTTCCAAGCGCTTAGTACAGTGCTCTGCCCACAGTAAGTGCTCAATAAATACGATTGAATGAATGAATGAACGAATTGTCAGTAAAATGAAACTCAGTCCTCTGAGTCTGGAGCAAAGGCCCTTAAGAGCAAATGAGATTTACTTTCTGCATTATTAAAGGAGGGAGGGGTAATAATAATAATAATGATAAGAATAATGGCATTTATTAAGCACTTACTATGTGCAAAGCACTGTTCTAAGTGCTGGGGAGGTTACAAGGTGATCAGGTTGTCCCACGCGGGGGGGGGGGGGGTCGCAGTCTTAATCCCCATTTTACAGATGAGGTAACTGAGGCACAGGGAAGTTAAGTGACTTGCCCAAAGTCACACAGCTGACAAGTGGCAGAGCCGGGATTTGATCAAACCCGTGACCTCTGACTCCAAAGCCCGTGCTCTTTCCACTAAGCCATGCTGCTTCAATTTGTGGGTAGAATCGCTTTCTTCCCACAAATAGTCTATCAGCATTACATCATCATCATCATCAATCGTATTTATTGAGCGCTTACTATGTGCAGGGTACTGTACTAAGCGCTTGGGAAGTACAAATTGCCAACATATAGAGACAGTCCCTACCCAACAGTGGGCTCACAGTCTAAAAGGGGGAGACAGAGAACAAAACCAAATGGGAGCAAACCTTGTGACTCCCAGGCCCCTACCCTGTCCCCATGCAGCAGATAAATGGCAGCAAACCTTGTGACTCCCAGGCCCCTACCCTGTCATCATCAATCACATTTATTGAGCGCTTACTGTGTGCAGAGCACTGTACTAAGCGCTTGGGAAGTACAAACTGGCAACATATAGAGACAGTCCCTACCCAACAGTGGGCTCACAGTCTAAAAGGGGGAGACAGAGAACAAAACCAAATGGCAGCAAACCTTGTGACCCCCAGGCCCCTACCCTGTCCCTACGCAGCAGACAAATGGCAGGAAACCTTCTGACTCCCAGGCCCCTACCCTGTCCCCATGCAGCAGACAAATGGCAGCAAACCTCGTGACTCCCAGGCCCCTACCCTGTAATCATCAATCGTATTCATTGAGCGCTTACTATGTGCAGAGCACTGTACTAAGCGCTTGGGAAGTACAAATTGGCAACATATAGAGACAGTCCCTACCCAACAATGGGCTCACAGTCTAAAAGGGGGAGACAGAGAACAAAACCAAATGGCAGCAAACCTTGTGACTCCCAGGCCCCTATCCAGTCCCCATGCAGCAGATAAATGGCAGCAAACCTTGTGACTCCCAGGCCCGTACCCTGACATCATCAATTGCATTTATTGAGCGCTTACTATGTGCAGAGCACTGTACTAAGCGCTTGGGAAGTACAAACTGGCAACATATAGAGACAGTCCCTACCCAACAGTGGGCTCACAGTCTAAAAGGGGGAGACAGAGAACAAAACCAAATGGCAGCAAACCTTGTGACCCCCAGGCCCCTACCCTGTCCCTACGCAGCAGACAAATGGCAGGAAACCTTCTGACTCCCAGGCCCCTACCCTGTCCCCATGCAGCAGACAAATGGCAGCAAACCTCGTGACTCCCAGGCCCCTACCCTGTAATCATCAATCGTATTCATTGAGCGCTTACTATGTGCAGAGCACTGTACTAAGCGCTTGGGAAGTACAAATTGGCAACATATAGAGACAGTCCCTACCCAACAATGGGCTCACAGTCTAAAAGGGGGAGACAGAGAACAAAACCAAATGGCAGCAAACCTTGTGACTCCCAGGCCCCTACCCTGTCCCTACGTAGTAGACAAATGGCAGCAAACCTTGTGATTCCCAGGCCCCTACCCTGTCCACATGCAGCAGACAATCGGCAGCAAGCCTTGTGACTCCCAGGCCCCTACCCTCTCATCATCAATCGTATTTATTGAGCGCTTACTATGTGCAGAGTACTGTACTAAGCACTGGGGAAGTAGAAATTGGCAACATATAGAGACAGTCCCTACCCAACAGTGGGCTCGCAGTCTAAAAGGGGGAGACAGAGAACAAAACCAAATGGCAGCAAACCTTGTGATTCCCAGGCCCCTACCCTGTCCTCAGAACAGAGATACAGCCTGGGCATTCAAGCTGGTCTCTGACTAAAGGGGCGGGGAGTGGAGGAGACAGCTGGTGTGAATTTATAGCACAATTCAAGCTTAAATACAGCTAACTCCTCCACATTCCTCTGGAAGAGACTTAGCCATTCATCAACCAATCAATTAATTGCTCTATCAATTATTTCCTAAGCACCTGTGGGATGGCACTGTACTTGCTGAGGGAGAGTGTCACTGAAATTATAAGAGCAGGGTCTCTGCACTCAAAGAAGGTGAGAGGGGACAGCTCACAGAACAAATTGAACTCAAAAGAGTAACAATAATACCTTGAATACGCCCAAATCTTTTATTTTCCAAAGTACCTTGTACTTCAATAGCCTTATTTTTGTTCTTACGTTTCCATGAAGGAGAAAGGGGCAGGGATTATGAGCTCTATTATCCTTTCATCCTTTATTCTACTGCTCATGATAGTTTGTTCCTTCATGAAAGCAAGTCAAAAAAACATTAGTCTATCTTGAACACTCTGCCTTCATCTCTGGCCAAGAAATTCTGCCATTGTGTCTGCCCAGTTCATCCTCAATCTTCTGCTTTTTGGGGCACAACTGGTTAGGAAAGAAGTTCATCTGTTGTCCTACCTGTGAGGTATTTGGCCAGTCCATCTCTGGTTTGCTTCATATAGAGCTTGAGCCGGCATCTTTGACATCTGCATACTTCCTAAAATCTGTTCGGAATCTCTTTTCAAGGTGAGACTCTACAAATACATAATGCTCCACTGCTTTTTGTATTTCAGCTGTCTTCTCTCCATCAGCTCACATCAACTAATATTCTGATCCAGAGATTACTGCTGGCAGAACAGTAGAATCATAGGGATTTCTTTTCTTTTTCATGAGCAAGCTCTTGTCATAATGCATCTGGATTACTGCATCAGCTGCCTTTTTAGCTTCCTTGACTCCAGCCTCCCCATCCTGAAATCTATACTACCCACTGCTGCATGCATCCTCTAAAGCATCGCGTGGCACACAGCTCTCCTTTCCTCAAAATCTTCACTGGTTTTCCATTTCCCTCAGCGTCAAGAAAAATCTCCTCATATTCCGCTTCAAGGCTCTTCGCCAGTTCTCTTCATCCACTACTTCCCAGCTCAGATTCTAAGCTTGCAGTTGGCAGGGAACGTGTCTATCACCTCTGTTACATTGTACTCTTCCAAGTGCTTAGTACAGTGTTCTGTACATAGTGAGTGCTCAGTAACTATGATTATTAATTGATTTGTTCCTCCCAAGCTATCCTTCTCTTGAATATTCCACCTCCGCCCCCCAACATCCCGCAAGTAGTTTCTCTGAGTTGGAACTCTCTCCATGCTGAATTCAATAGGCAACAACTCACCCCATTTCCAATGCCCTCCAAAAATTCCAATTCTTCCAATAAGCCTTCCCTGATTAACTACCAATGCCCAGTCACATGGAACCCCTAAGCAATTCTAGAATGTACTTATACCCAACCTCAGTATATGTAGTGTATGTAATAGAGGCACTGAGAAGTTAAGTCACCTGCCCAAGGTCACACAGCATTCAAGTGGCAGAGATAGGATTAGAATCCAGGCCCTCTGACTACCTTTCATGCCTGTGCTCTTTCCACTAGGCTACACTGCTTCTCCTGTAGCAGCAATTGCCATCAAATAAATTGGGCTCACCCCTTCCTACCTTATCTCTTATATTTCCTACTACAACCCAACCCATACACTTAACTCCTCTAATGGCAACCTATTCACTGTACCTCGAGCTCATCTATTTTGCCAAACCCTTGCCCACATCCTACTTCTGGCCTGGAACTCTTTCCCCTTCATGTCTGACAGACCATCACTCTCCCCACCTTCAAAGCCTTATTAAAAGCACATCTCTTCCAAGAGGCCTTCCCTGACTAAAACCTTATTTCCTCTTCTCCCACTCTTTCCTGTATCACCCTTGTACTGGGATTTGCAGCCTTTTTTCACCCCACCCTCAGCCCCATGGCATTTATGGACATATTTATAATTTGTTTAATAATGATAATGATGGCATTTATTAAGCGCTTACTATGTGCAAAGCGCTGTTCTAAGCGCTGGGGAGGTTACAAGGTGATCATCCCATGGGGGGGCTCATAGTCTTCATCCCCATTTTACAGATGAGGTAACTGAGGCACAGAGAAGTGAAGTGACTTGCCCAAAGTCACACTGCTGACAATTGGCGGAGCTGGTATTTGAACCCATGACCTCTGACTCTAAAGCCCGGACTCTTTCCACTGAGCCACGCTGTTTAAAGTCTTCTCTCCCTTTAGATTGTAAGCCTCATTATGGGCAGGGACCATTTTTACCAATTGTTCTCTTCGAAGCGCTTAGTTCAGTGCTCTGAACATAGTAAGCATGCAGCAAAGATGATTGCTTGTTTGACTGACAGTTCCAGAGCCACGACTAGAATTCAGTCTCCTGACTCCAGGACCTGCAACCTTTCCACTAGACGTTATGCCTTCTTTATAAGACAAATCCATAAGTGTATTAAACATCAAATAACCCCAACTGCCTAGACAGCACAAATATTGAGACAGACATCTGTTAGCCTAACTGGGCTCAGCTTATTCTCCTTAACATTCTAAATACTGTTAAGGCCACTTGATGCCCATTACCCGTGTCTGCTTTGCCTTTGAGGCAAACTCAGCTACGCTCCTCTTCCAACATCTGTGCATTCTGACAGCACGGCTCCTGCAGCTGCTGAGGCATTCTTCCCCCAGGAAGACAGAAGGCTAGAGCCCCGTAGTTTGAAGGGAAAACTGGGCCCAATAAATATTATTTGTTTTATTATTATTTGATCATCCATCATAATTATTCATAATAAAGTTGTAAAATTAGAAAGGTGGGCATTCATAATTCATATGCACTGCCAGTATGCAGCCAGTAATTGAATAGGCCCTACTGTGTTTGGTATGCATAATGAAAATTACCATTGTTACACTCACAATTACCATTTTTAATATATTGCAGATCAACCAAAGGTGAGCTGTTTCAATGAACGCTAATAACACTTACAGAAAAAAAAAGGCAGTCGCAAGGGTGACCTTCAGATTTCCAGATCCAAACAGGGTCAGGAAGAACTCCAAAACAGCCCAATTGGCACCAACCATCATTTTGCCTACTCAATCCATGGGCAATCAATCATATTTATTGAGCACTTACCATGTGCAGAACACTGTACTAAGCCCTTGAGAGAGCACAATATAACAGAGTTGGTAGACACGTTCCCTGCCCACAACAAGCTTACAATATAGAGGAGGAGATGGGCATTGATATCAATAAATCAGTTATGGTGATGTATGCGAGCGATGTGGGGCTGAGGGAGGGGTGAATAAAGGGAGCAATTCAGGGCAATGGAGAAGGGCATGGGAGAAGAGGAGGGAGGCCTAGTAACATTCAATTCAAATATGGGAATTGTATTTCTGGGCTCAACCAGGCAGTCAGTTAATCTACTGAGGGAACAAAGACTGGAGACGACTGGATGAGGAAGCAGATAAAAGCAAATCTCATAGAACAACGTCATCTTGGAAAATGAAATCCTATTCTGAGAATATTCTTCTTTTCCTAAGCAACTTGGTACTTTATCTTCAGCTGGAATATCTAGAGGCTTTACCCTTTAATTTAATGTTGAAATTGATTCCGCTCTCTCCTCCCAACTAATGACTATATTTGGTTCATTTTCAATAAAACCTAATGACTGAATTAAGAAGGTTAATCAGGTTTAAATAAAGATAAGGATGACATTTCTTCAATACTTGATTGGCACCCAACTTGTTTCCTGTTAACTTTGAGACCAGGCTTTTTTGTCTGTTGCTCCCTCTGAAAACAAGTGTTGGGAAACAGCCCTGTCGGGGTGGAATCCAACTTCAGCAGGCTAAAAGTAGAACCATTTCTACATAAATAAAAGCTCTGAAGCTAGTGAGTGGCCATTTAATTGGTGTTTTAAGTAAGGGTCAGTTGCTCTCATTTGGGTCAAGAGAAGCTAAAAGAAAACCCCAGTAGAAAATATAACACTTCGCACCCTTCATTAAACGGAGAAACGGGCACTAGACAGTAACATGACGTCCACACTGAATCCCGTTGAATGCTGTAATTAGCCCATGGTTCAGCATTTTGTACAATACAATGAAGCACTATTTTACCCAATATATCTTAATTAAAAGCAAAAACACAATACAGCACAAAGCCACCATCAAGGAGGCGGTATTGGCACTGGCATAATACAAGAGATGGGGAAGGAATTTGTTTCCTTTGTCTGGCAAGGAAACAGGGACTAAGCTTTCTGTTTTTCACCCAGCGCTTGATATAGAAGCATTTGTAAACTAAGAATTGCTTTTGCACTGTAAATTGTGTTGATGAAAGCCACCGAGAAAGATAGTTTGCTGCTTTTGAATTCAATAGTAGTAGACCCCTGCATTTTGTTTTTCTGTGCTTCAAAAGGAAAACCATTACTGTAGGGACCATTTTTCTTCCCCACCCCCTGCAATAGGGAGAGTACGCTGAATATTCTAAGGTTCGGATCATATATGCCTTTTTTACTAGAGAGCATCAATTATGTAGTAATATTTTTAAAAATGTCCTCAATGAAACTTTATCTTCACTCAGTTTTAAATTGAGAATGTTTAAAGTAAACAAAAAGATTCATTTGGGGATATTTTAAGTAAGATGAAAGCCAATCATGCAGGCTTCACTTTTATCCTTGAGTAGAAAAATGAAATGAATCCTTTCGCTTCCCCAATTCCCCACCCACAGGTTAAGTACAATAATGAAAGAAGAGGCTGAACTGAAGGTGACCAGCTGAAATTAAAGCATCTCAATGTGATCCGCTGCACTGGGCCGTCAGTCAGCCTGAAGGGAGACAATCAGAAAGTAGAGAAAACAACAGAATCTCAAACTGGCAGAGAATGACAGCCACATTTGTGCCAAACATAAGAAGGAGCCCAGAAGGAGTTCCTGAAATTGTAATATCCTTTACTCCAGAACTGAAAAACAAAATGTGTGATTCCCAGTCAAATCCCTCGTGGTTTGTTTAGCAGGCGTGAGCTCCTCCTCAATGGTAAAGAAGGAGGATGGTGACACGGAAACTGCGGCAGCTAAAGCAGGAACATAATGGCTCTCGCTCAGTAACCTCAGACAGGATTTTGAGTGATTCCAAGCTGCTTCCCGGACAAATTTTGAGAAACAGGGAGGTAGGGAAGAGGTAATATTTCCAAGCACTTAGTACAGTGCTCTGCACACAGTAAGCGCTCAATAAATACGACTGAATAAATAAACACATGCCATCTGTTGAAAGATGAACCCAGATGTGCTTGGGAGTTCCAAGATCTCTGTTGGTCACCAGGAGTAAGGTAGGATTTGAGAACTTTGGAAAAGAAACCCGGGAGATTGAGGAGCTGAGGGGGTGATGGGGATTGGCATTGGGAGTGCAGTATGTAAGAAAGAGCGAAAGAACACATGGCATAGTGAATAGAGTCAGAAGGATCTGGGTTCTAATCCTGACTCTGCCACATGTCTGCTGTGTGACCTTGGGCAAGTCACTTAGTTTCTCGGTGCCTCGGTTCTCCCATCTTTAAAATGGGGATTGAGACTGTGAGCCCCAAGTGGGAGAGGGACTGTGTCCAACCCAATTTGCTTGTATCCACCCCAGTGTTTAGCACAGTGCCTGGTACATAGAGAGTGTTTAATACAGTGCTTTGCACACAGTAAGCGCTCAATAGTTATGATTAAATGGATGAATGAATGAATGAATAAGCGCTTAACAAATACGACAAGTAGTAATGCAAAAAGTTAATGCTGGTGACCAAATAATAATAACGATGGTATTTGTTAAGCACTTACTATGTGCCAAGCACTGTTCTAAGCACTGGGGTAGACACAAGGTAATCAGGTTGTCCCAAGTGGGGCTCACAGTCATAATCCCTATTTTCCAGATGAGGTAACTGAGGCACAGAGAAGTTAAGTGACTTGCCCAAAGTCACACAGCTGACAAGTGGCAGAACCGGGACTAGAACCCACGACCTGTGCCTCCCAAGCCCGGGCTCTTTCCACTAAGCCACGCTGCTTCTCAGTGTCAAATGCCAAATCATTATTCTATAGGAAGAAGTATTCCAAAAGTGTACTTCAGCCAGGGTTAACCTTAAGACGGGCAGTTGTACAGTGGTACATTGTCTGAGTATGAGAGTGAGGGGATGCCTTCTATCTCCCATGTAGAGGCGCACTGGCATATCAGAACATATTTCCGGCATACCCAATCTCCCTCTCTGCAGGAGCGAGCATTGGGTACAACATGTGTATGCATGTGTGTGTACCAGGGGGTGCATATGGATGCATGTATATATGTATATATCTTTGTACATATTTATTACTCTATTTATTTATTTGTACATATCTATTCTATTTATTTTATTTTGTTAGTATGTTTGGTTTTGTTCTCTGTCTCCCCCTTTTAGACTGTGAGCCCACTGTTGGGTAGGGACTGTCTCTATATGTTGCCAATTTGTACTTCCCAAGCGCTTAGTACAGTGCTCTGCACATAGTAAGCGCTCAATAAATACGATTGATGATGATGATGATGATGATGTATATACATATACATTGCTTTATGGATACATCCCAACATATTAAATACATTCAAGTATAGGGCTTGACCAATCTCCCTCTCTGCAGGAGCGAGCATTGGGTCCAACATGTGTATGCATGTGTGTGTAGCAGGGGGTGCATATGGATGCATGTATATACATATACATTGCTTTAATACATTCAGGCTTGAAAGCTATAGTCTCCAACTCTTCCTTAGACACTGGCATATACAGCCAATTCTGTAACATGGGGATTTCAGTCTCGCAGAACTCCACATAAAGGAAATCTTGCCTTGTCCTACTCACCCCATTTCAGATGCTACACACGTGCGCCATCCTTTCTTCTAACACACGGCATCACACTGTCCCTACATAGATGCACAGTGTCCAGGGAGCTTTCCCTAATTCTGCCATCGTATTCTAGTGAAAACATAGGGCGAAAGCACTATGTAAAACTGAGTCTACAACTCTGCTCTTGCAAGAATGAAAGACATATTTCATCTTTCACTGTATTAAAGGCACCTCTTAGACAGCAGAGGGCACTACGCAGACAGACTGCTGGTCCTCAGCTTCAGCCGAATGTAATGAGAGAATGATAAAATGGACTCAAAAAAAAATCCCCTGAGACTTAAAATGTGGTGATGCCATCACTATTCATCAGGGCCAGGCTCATGTCCTTCTGCATCTCTATCTCTCTCAGTTTCTCTCCCTCTCTTTTTCCATCTCCCTCACGCCTCCTCCCTCTCCGTCACAGAACTCCCATGGCCTCAGTCCTGGTTTCTGTCTCGGTTTCCCCCAAACCTCACATCGAATCGGTCCATCAGTGGTATCTATTGAGCAATGGCTGTGTGCAGAGCACTGCTTGGGAGAGTACAACTGAGTTGATAGTCATGATCCTTGAGCCCTAGGAGCATACAATCTAGTGGGCCGCAATCGGTTTAGTACACAATGCCATCTACATTCAGGGAATTTCAGGAAATAACCTTTGTTTAAAATGTAACCAAACTCACCTCTGGGGAAATCCAGACTGGAACATGCCAAATCAGCCAAAGTGGCTCACTGTAATTCCATATGCACGTACATATGGTTATCTTTTATGCTCAAAAGATCCCACTGATCTCGCTGAAAAGGCCAATGTGGGACCCACAGTTCCAACCACAACTTGGCCACACAACTGCCATATGTTGTGCTGTCTTGTAATTTTAATCGCCTGATGCTGCCTTGCTTCCTTGTCTCACAACCCTTATTGAGGTTACACTCGACAAGAGCTGCTCCCTTTCTGATTGCAGTTTGCCATTTTGATTTATCTGCAGCAATTGATTCTAGGTTTTTGACAGAGATTCAGCATTCTCCGATAATTTGATTTATTAAGTCTGTAAACACATCTGAGGCCTGTTTCCTCTCATCCTAAGTGCAATAATAATCGCAGGAGTTAAAAAGTTAGTACCGATTGTCTCTTTTAAAACAGATGCTGAATGTAATCTCTGAATCCTCCCTTCTGGAGCCAAATGGACCTGCCGAGTCAGCTATTCCCTTTCCTTAGAGTCTAACATCCCCATCCACTTCAACGTGTAACCAGATCTCACCTTGACCTGCTCGATATGCGGGACTGGAACTGTTTCTACAAGTAGTCTTTTTCCACCCTCTATACCCAATATCATCTACTCCTTCCACTCAGGGCTGTGATAGGATGGTGGAAAGGAGTAGGAAGGCGGAAGCTTCTGTATTCAGCCAAAAAAACAAAATGACATTTCACATAGCTGGATAGGCCTACCTTTTTCTTCCATTTCTCAAAATGAATCAGCTTCAGTGATAAGTGATGACTACATGCTCTGGGCCTAAAAGAAAGCAGAGTGGTTCCAATAAGAATTGGGCAAGCAGGTCTATATATTTTGTCTCTTCTGTTCGCTAATTCATGTTTGTGAGAGAATGCTAGGTGCTTTTTGTTGTGGGCAGAAGCTTGGTTATTCTTCCTCTAGTGGTATGGAGAACAGATGGAGGCAATAAAGGCTCAGATAGGGAGCAGGTAAATGATCAGGTAAATATGGTGAGCAGGCAAAATGGAACTTGGTGAGCCTAGTGATTTTGAGAAACAATCTGCAAGTGTAGCTTAAACAAGACTGCCGCATTTTCTTCATGATTTTCTAGGGCATGATACTTCTGACCATAAATAGGCTACCTGTCATGGCAGAGTTGGAAAAACACAAATTGTTGGTCCTGGTTGGACCTGATTTGCTGTAACACTAGAACATGACTTTACCACACCGGGAAGCATTCTCATCTCAAGAAAAGCTGAAATTTCCTCTTTCAGTCAGTGTGAATATCATACGATGCTTTTTTCATTTTGTTGTTTTCTTTTGCACGTGATATTGTAAAACGGTTAAACAAAGTGATTATCAATATTAGATCTAGCTCAGCTGCAAAACAAACATTTAAGGAGAAATACAGAATATTCCATGTGATTTCTGAAACTTCACATTCCTTTACAGATCATAAATCTTCATGGATGCCCCAAGTATTAGATTTGGCATTTGGATCTTTAACACCCTCCCCCTCCCCATGAATAAACATTTATGCAGACAGACGGTTCCCTATTAACTACACATGTGAGTAAATTCAAAAATAGAAATTATTTCAACTACGGTCATCAATAAACCTTGACATTCAATAAACTGGTTCCAGAACTGCCCTTTTTTGCAGACAAATAGCATGGGAAGCATTTCGATATTCGCCAAATCCACCATTCGGGAGCAAGCCCATTTCCCCTTTGGGAGTCTGCCACCTTAACTATAGAATAAGAGATGTGAATATGGAGATCTGCCATCCTCTTTAGAGTGCAGAAAATAGACAGATCAACAATTAATTGGAGGGCTCCTGTCAGCGCTTGAAACACATCACTTATTTCAGAGATAAGAAGTGCTAATCTCAGGGCAAACTCAGACCCTCAGGAATTATGAATGTAAACCAGTCCCTCCAGCACATTCAATAAAAGGAAACATCATTTATACAGTGACAAGTCTATGGAGGTGAAAAAAGAAACAAACCATACCTAGACTATCCCCTGAGAGGAGAGGGGGATATATTGCAAATATTACTTTCACATTTTTTGGATTTGTTTCAAGGTCCTGGTCAGACAGATGTCATTGAACGTTAGCTGCTGGTGCCACAATTTAGACACTCTACATTTTACCATATTCCCCAGCTCCCAATCCCACGCCATCCTCTACCTCGGCTCCCCCAAACCATGATCCCTCTCCCCACTCCCATGGGGAATGGAGTTGCGCTGGGTGCTGATACAAGCACCTGGCCCTATTCATTCATTCAATCATATTTATTGAGCGCTTACTGTGTGCCGAGCACTGAACTAAGCGCTTGGGAAGCACAAATCGGCAACATATAGAGATGGTCCCAACCCAACAACAGGCTATGAAACAGCAGGCAACTTGGTGGTGCATCCAGCAGGGATGGGGAGGCAAGATGCATACAAACTAAGCCCCCAACTCTGGACCACTAAGTTAAACTCCTGATATTATCCTGGACCACTTGGGGGCAACCAGAGTATGGCCACAGGCTCACCAGCAACGTCCTAGTCCCATTTTTGCCTCTGCTACAAAGGCAAGATACCTGGTCAACAGGAACTAACTTATTTGGCTTCATGTTCATTATTCACTGCTATACTCATGTTATAATAATAATAATTGTGGTACTTGTTAAGCACTTACTATGTGCCAAACACTGTTCTCAAAGCACTGGGGTAGATACAAGGTAATCAGGTTGTCCCACATGGGGCTCACAGTCTTAATCCCCATTTTGAAGATGAGGCAACTGAGGCACAGAGAAGTTAAGTGACTTGCCCAAAGTCACACAGCTGACAAGCGATAGAGCGGGGATTAGAATCCACGACCACTGACTCCCAAACCCGGGCTCTTTCCGCTAAGCCACGCTGCTTCTCAATAGTTATTAATAGCTAATAGCAGCTAATAGCCGCTTAACATAGTTATTTTAAGTATTTATCAATGTATGCCTGCTTGTCTTCCCCATTACACAACAATATCCTTGAGGGCAGGGGTCAGGGTTTTATACTTCTTCTGTACGTTACCCAAGTGTCTAGGCCAGTGCTCTGCACCACGAATATTTTTGATGATGATTTTAGAGACTGGATGTTTTGCTTCTCTGCCCGGAACTGAATGACTCGAGAACTGGAAGTGACACTAAGAAACCTGATTTCTATTTTGGTTTCTAGTTCTGACACTGCCATATCTATCACTTCATCTCTTCATGACTTGGTTTTTCTATATGTCAACCAGAAAGATAAGATGTGCTTTCTGCCTATCTGCTATGACTCAGGTAGGGAATCAGAGTCACACAAACCTCATGCAGCATGGGACCAAATATGAGATCAACAAATCATTAGCAAAGTCCCAAGGAAATGTTGGTCAATTGATCACTCCACTCTCAGGAGCTCACAATCAATCAATCAATCAACCAATGGAATTTATTGAGCATTTCCTGTGTGCAGAGCACTGAACTAAGGGCTTGGGAGAGTACAATATAATACAGTTGGTAGACACATTCCCTGCCCACAGTTTTTGTCAGATAATTCTTCCAAATGCCTAATCTAAACCTCTTGTGTGGCAATTTATATCTATTGCCTTTGAATCCCTTTTTATTATAGGATGTTTTTTGTGTCTTCTGTGTGAGTTAGTGGATGAATGAGTGATGCCCCTCTGATGAGACTGCAAATGCAGCCAAGGAAGAAGCCTACTCCAAGTGATGTTGCAGACGTCAGTCTTCTGAGACCACAGAACATTTCAACACATCACCGATGACATCGCCTTGTATTTAAATGCCCGTTATCAGTTAATCATTAAGTTTAAGTAAACAGCCATGCTCTTCTTCTAAACAGACGAGTCTCTGATCACCAAGCATTTTGTGAACATCCTGAGTTGTTTCCTGTTTTGGAATCTGATATGCAGCCAAAACATAATCCTGGAACACCCTCATGGGCACATGGACAATGCAAACCCTCTACCAAGTGTCTGGAAGCCTAATTCTCCCCTAATCTCTGAGAGAGAATTAGCAGCCTGAGGGGAGAGAGCACTCATCAACCTCCTACCTTCTCTTAGGCAAAAGTGAGAATTTCACCTCCACAGAGGAGCATTCAGCATAGCAGTTCTCCTGCTGTGTGGTGACAGTCACTGCAATCAACAGAATCACTTCCCTCTAGGCCTTAAGCGCATTTTGGGCAGGGAACCTGGCCACCAACTCTATTGTATTGTACTCTCCCAAGAGCTCTGTAGTGCTCTGCTCACAGTAAGCACTCAATAAATACCAGTGATTGATTGAGGGTGGCTTCTGCCCTTCCCCATCTCAATCCTTGGAGCAATGCAAGCCCAGGACGGGACGCGAATCTTTTTCTTTCCACTCATCTTCTCCCGGCACAGCAGATGTCTCAGGCAGATGCTCTTATGGTCATCTATGAGGGTTTGGGGTCAACTTCTGGCTTCAAACCAGAAAATTCCAACGCCTAGGAAGTTTGGAGGTTTTCTGGCTTTGGCACACCACTGCTTCTGCGGCTTAGGTGAACCTCCTTGAGCCAACAGAGCTGAACAGCTCTGATGATAAAGACTGGAATTTTTTCAGCTAAGAAGTGCCCACCTAATAGCAGATGAGGTGGCTCACTTAAGGCAAAAAAAACCTTCAACTGTCACCATGAGAGCAGCGCGACGAAGACTAGAAAGCGCTCGACTTGGGAATGCCATCTGGGCAGCAGCCACAGATCTCAGCGAGAGCCTCAGATTTTGAGATATAAGTAGTATTCAATGTTGCAACTCCTGTGGTAAAGATTGGAAACTTCTCAGCTGAGGCACACCTCGGGCTTCCCCCTTCCAGTGCACACAGCAGGAAGAACATAGATAATCTACAACTCAGATCTTCACCAGTGAACTCGAGATTTTTACTGTATCCCTCTCTCTGTTCAATCATGAATATGTATTACTTGCTTACCAGGGTGAATCCATGGATACTGGTTCAGGCACGGTCCTTGGTTCTACTCAGTCAATCAGGCAACTGATAAATAGTATTTATTGAGTGCCTACTCTGTGCAAGGCACTGTACTAGGCACTTGGGAGAGTACAATAGCATTTAATAGACATGATACCTGCCTTCAAGGGAATAAAGGAGGGAGAGCAGGTAGCAGAGAAGCAGCGTGGCTTAGTGGAAAGAGCCCTGGCTTGGGTGTCAGAGGTCGTGGGCGCTACCCCTGGCTCTGCCACTTGTCAGCTGTGTGACTTTGGGCAAGTTAGTTCAATTCTCTGTGCCTCAGTTACCTCATCTGTAAAGTAGGGATGAAGACTGTGAGCCCCAAATGGGACAATCTGATTACCTTGTACCTACCCCAGTGCTTAGAACAGTGCTTGGCACATAGTAAGCGCTGAACAAATACCATCATCAACCTATTGAGAAAGGACCACGAGACTACAAGATAACAGGCTAAATGCAATAATTCTAAAGAGGTGAAAATTCAGTGTTTTTAAAAAGAACTTTTGATTTTATCATTATCTAAAAGGGATGGATATTGGGTTCTTTAGGAGTCTGTTGGCTTCTCACCACAGAGGCAAGGCCATTTTTGGACAAACAGTCACAAGAATAGAGGACAGGCCCGAGAGTCAGAAGGACCTGGGTTGTAATACCAGCTCTGTCACTTGTCTGCTGTGTGACTTCGGCCAAGTCACTTAACTTCTCTATTGCTCAGTTACCTCATCTGTAAAATGGGGATGGAAACTGTGAACCCCAGGTGGGACATGAACTGTGTCCAACTTGATTAGCTTAGTACCATGCCTGGCACAGAAAAAAGCAACCACCTTCTAACACTGTAAATGTTATTTTGTCAGTTTCTACCCATTTTCTACCTCTACTCCTCACAGTTGGACATTCACAAAGGGGCTACCCCAATGGATCTCAGAATTCTAGTGATGAAAGGGATTGGATTACAATGGACTTCTTGTAATTCAAGCAAGAACTGACTTCTTCCAGGAAGACTGCACAATTAGTGGAATATCTCTTCCCTCAAGAAATCTTAAAAGAGAATTAAAATGATTTAATTCCCACAACTATTAAACTACAGCTCCAGGAATTTAGTTATACTTCTCTTCAGCCATGGAGAGTTGCCCAACACCTTCTCCAAATATTTAATTGAAGCAGGGGCATAATAGGTGTACACTTGTTTCTATCCTAGTATTACCAGGCTGCTGAGGCACTCAGCACTCCCTAGAAATGCAGGTGGCTTTGATATGCCCACTGTTGGGTAGGGACCATCTCTATATGTTGCCAACTTGTGCTTCCCAAGTGCTTAGTACAGTGCTTTGTGAAGCAGTGTGTTTCGGGGGAAAGAACATGGGTTTTGGAGTCAGAGTCATGGGTTCAAATCCAGGCTCTGCCAACTGTCAGCTGTGTGACTTTGGGCAGGTCACTTAACTTCTCTGCGCCTCAGTTACCTCATCTGGAAAATGGGGATTAAAACTGTAAGCCCCCCATGGGACACCCTGATCACCTTGTAACCTCCCCAGCGCTTAGAACAGTGCTTGGCACATAGTAAGTGCTTAACAAATACCATCATCATCATCATCACCATCATCACAGCAAGCACTCAATAAATACAATTGAATGAATGAATGAATGAATGTTTTTAGGGAAACAGTCAGGGTCATCCCTAGGCTCACATAATTAATTATAGTATTTGTTAAGCACTTACTACGTGTCAAGCAGTGTCCTAAGCACTGGGGTAGAAACAAGTTATCAGGTTGGACCCAGTCCCTAACCCACAATGGCTCACAATCTAAGGGGGAAGGAGACTAGGTATTCAATACCCATTTTCAGATGAGGAAATTGAGGCACAGGAAATTCAAATGACTTGCCCAAGGTTACATCGCGGGCAAGTGGCAGAGGTGGGGCATGAGTCAATCTTCTTCTTCCTCTCCTCTCCCAATCAACAAAATGGTATTTATCGAGCACTTACTATGTTCAGAGCACTGTACTTAGTACTTGGGAGAGTACAATACAAACAGAACTAGCAGACACAATTCCTGTCCATAACCTTCCTGCCTTCCCCTGCCACCCACGTCTAATACAGCAGCAGCAATATGGGGGGGGAGGCGGCAGAGTAGAAGCCCAGGAATGCAGAGTATCTCATCACTAACCTCTCTCCCAAGTCCCGTGTCTGTCCTGGAACAGCCTCCCTCTTCATATCTGACTGACAATGACTCTCCCCACCTTTAAAGCCTTATTGAAGGTGCATCTCCTCCCAGAGACCTTTCCCAACCAAGCCCTCATTTCCTCTTTTCCCACTCCCTTCTGCATCACCCAAGCTTACTCCCTTTATTCACCCCTCCTGCCAGCCCCACAGCACTTATGTACATATCCATAATTCATTTATTTATATTAATGTTTGTCTCCCCCTCTAGACTGAAAGCTCGCTGTTGGCAGGGAAAATGTCTGTTATATTGTTGTCTTGTGCTCTCCCAAGCGCTCAGTACCCTATCTAAATTAAGCACTCAATAAATACGATTGATTGATTGTCACCTGAGGAAAGAGTGGTGAGGCAGCAGCAATAGTGGAAGCTTTACGGTGAGTTTCACCACTGCAAAATAGGTACTGGTTAGGGATGCAGAGAAGACATTTTTTAAGGGCTGAGCTTATTCACAACCCTCTAGATGGCCTCATTCTTCATGCCCAGTAGGGTCTTTCCCTCCTAGAGTGCTGCTACCAGGAAGATCAGCACAAAAAGAGGGAGGCAGGGTGGGGGGAGCTAAGTGGCAGGCCTGGGGCCACATAGAGTGTTGCCCAAATGGGCAGATGATCATGACACCAGGGCCAGGTAACAGCAACAGTGGTGGCCACATACAATGTGTCTAGGTTGGTGTGGGAAGAGAAGAGCAGAGAGAGAATAGAACCCTCCCTTCTTTGAGGCCCCTCCCCCAAAGCAAAAATTCATTCATTCAATTGTATTTATTGAGCACTTACTGTGTGCAGAGCACTGTACTAGGCACTTGGGAAGTACAAGTCGGCAACCCATAGAGATGGTCCCTACCCAACAACGGACTCACAGTCTAGAAGGGGGAGAAATCCTCGTCCCTCTCTCTCCCGCCCCCCCGAGAAGGGGCCTGAGTGCAGTGTCCCCGTCAGCGATCCTGAGTCCCACGGCAGCTTGTGTGTATAGCAGTGAAACCTTACAGGGCTTCAGAGTGGCCTGCTCCAAACTAAAGAAATGTGCCAAAAATCTGCTGTAGAATAGACCACTTCCCAGTTTGAGAGGCTCTACGAGAAACAGAGGGGCAGATGGAAGGAGACTGGAGGGGCTTAGGCCTGTTCCATCAAACTGTTCTTGCCGCAACCCTAAACAAGGAACCAGCCCATCTGGGGTCAAATTACTGTGGGAGCACCTTTAAGCCATCTGTAATCTCTTCATTCTCCTAGCAGATCCCCAGTACTGGAGGTATCCCAAGTTGCCAAGAGATTCAAGGACTCGGAACTCTGCATACTGATAGCAGTATTATTACTACTGATAATAGTTATTATTATTATTATCATATTTATTAAGCACTTGTATCAAGCACTGTACTAAACGATGATGATGGTATTAGTTAAGCGCTTACTATGTGTCAAGTACTTTTCAAAGCACTGGGGTACATACGAGCTAATCAAGTTGGACACGGTCCCTGTCCCACATGGAGCTCGCGGTCTTAATCCCCATTTTACAGATGAGGTAACTGAGGCACAGAGACGTGAAGTGACTTGCCCAAGAACACACAGCAGACAAGTGGCAGCACGGGATTAGAATCCAGGTCCTTCTGACTCCCAGGTTTGTACTCTACCCACTATGCCATGCTGCTTCCCATTGTGCTGGGGTAGACACTAGATAATCAGGTGGGACACAGTCAGAGGCTCAAAGTCTAAGCAGGAGGGAGAACAGGTATTGAATGGCCAATTTGCAGAAGACAAAAATGGGGCACAGAGAAGTTAAGTGACTTGCCCAGGGTTAGGCAACATGCAAGTAGTGAGCCTGTTGTTGGGTAGGGACCGTCTCTATATGTTGCCAATTTGTACTTCCCAAGCACTTAGTACAGTGTTCTGCACATGCTAAGCACTCAATAAATACAATTGAATGAATGAAAGTAGCAAAACTGGGATTAGAATCCAGTTTTCTGACGTCCCCACCCACGCTCTTTCCACCAGACCACACAGCTTCTTAATGCTACTAAGAAAAACATGAGGCTGGTAGTACACAGAGGCATAGTTGGGGAGCTACTCTGTCCCCCAACCCAACCCTGCTTCCCCACCCTATGTATCTGAAGGGTGGAGAAGGGCGGGACTCATTCTCTCTTCTTTGTGTAATCCCGTGGTTTGCACGCCCCTGTCATTTATGAATCCTTAAAATAAACCTGTATTTCATTATGTATAGTCACAGAATACTTTGCTGTCCACACTTTTCTGACTATTGTTCAGCTGTTGAGCAATTCCACTCTACAGTGTCATCCCTATTGTGGGCACTCGCTAATCCCAGTCCGTCCCCATTGCCCCCCATCAGTGATGAGCATGTAAAAATCACTTTTCTGTAGATACAAGGGAAATGGAGAGCTATTTAGCAGAGCTCCAACAATCTGTTTTTCTCCACTAGTAATTTCTGATTGGGCTTCTATCTAGGCTTGGCACTTGGCACGGTTTCCAGACCGACAAGAAGAACGGTCATAAACGAGTCCAGTACCCTTTCATTTGTCGGCGGATAAATCCACTGTTCCCAAGATTGAAGGTTTGGAAATCCTATATGGGTCTGGACAGCCTTCTTTAATAGTCCGTGCTTGCTGAGAACAGGGATGATGATGACACGGGTCTGCCTAGAGTAGGCCTGTTCAATATTAGCTTTCAGTTTGAGTCCAACAGTGTTCGTGAGACTCTGTGTTAGCCTACTTCAGGCCTATTGGCAAGCAGAAGCCTGCTTAATTACCTGCCCCAGCTGTACTTACCAATTGGAACGATTATTAAATCTGTCTCTATATTTTACAGTTTTTCATACCCCCCAAAATTCACTACAATTGGAAGAAAAGTCTACAGGTTTGCTGTGAGTGGATGAGGACAGACATTTTTGTGGCAAAATGTGTCTTCAGAGAGAGGAGTTTTATCTTGGGCTTAGCTGGCCCTCTGACCTCAAATGTAAGAGCTTTTAATTCCAAGCCAATTATATATAACCTATCATCTCACAGAGGGGAACATCCTTTCTCCGTTTTATCCCTCAGTTAATGTTTAAATGGAGATAATAATACTTGGCCTTCACCTGCTTTACAAGAGTTTGCTGTAGGATCATTTTTAGACAATGCTTTGAAATCCAAAGGTCCACCATAAGTACCAATTAGTATTGCTCCTGTGGACAAAGCCTTTTCTTCTCATTTTCACTCCTGCCCCATCCAAATCTCTCTGTCACCTATGTAAGTGATTTGTATTTGACCTCTAATAGCTTGTATTATGGTCCTCATTCTCCCCTCGGGAGCAAGACGAGAAAGAATGTGGCTTGCTTCGATATGAGCTCCTTTCCCACACTTAAGGAACCATGGTTCTATGCAGGGCTAGCATCCAGTGAACAGTTTAAAGAGTGGCTTATAGCCCAGTTCTCTGGGGGGATTGCTCAGATCGCTACTGTGATCAACAGTTTCTCTCCTTCACTTGGTACATTTTTTACCTATGTGAAGGAGAGAATCTGCTGATCCCAACAGTAGAAGGCAGCTGAGAGATCTCCCTGGGAAACTGGGCTATAAAGCCATTCTTTAAACTGCCTTCTCCACTGCAAAAAGGAAAGCGAGGTCACTAACTCTCTTTGCTTCTTTCTCTTTGATAGGTTTGAGTCAGGTGAAGCCCAACTCTCCCAACCAGGAGTTCAATAAGGCAACACTTCTTATTGATATTGCAGATCTAGTTGGTTGGGTGTTTTTTGAGAACCTATGGAAGATTGAAAACTTCCTGAGTACTGGAAAAGGGCAAATGTTGGACCCATCTTTAAAATGGAGAAAAATGAAGATGCTACAAATTTTAGAGGAGTCAGGTGAACGTTGATACCTGCAAATACATGACTTGCTCCCTTTGTTCATCTCCCCGCCCAGCCCCACAGCACTTTTGTACATATCTGTAATTCACTTATTCATATTAATGTCTATCTCCCCCTCTAGACTTTAAGCTTCTGGTAGGAAGGGAATGTGTCTGCTTAACACAGTGCTCTGTACACAGTAACCGCTCAATAAATATGATTGAACGATTGAATGAATGATCTAACAATCCATTTGCAAGCACTGTGAAGAACATACAACTAGGAAGAAGTCAACATGGATTCTGTGAAGAGCTATGCATATCTGATTAATCTGGACTCAGTGACATCCTTGCTGAGATCTCAAACATGGAGAAGACACCCTGCTTATGCAATTGCATAAACTCTTCTTCAAGATAAGGATTGCTGAGGAAATAAGACAGGATCACAAATACGCCCCCATCATCACCATATTCAAGAAGAACGGTGAAAAGTCAGATTGTGGCAACTATCAAGGTACCTCTTTGCTCTCCACTGCCACCAAGATCCTAGCCAGAGTCCTCCTGGATTGGCCGTTAAAGAATATCTTTGACAGGACACTCCCAGAGTCACAATGAAGTGCAGGGAACAGCACCAGAACGTCTATCCTGTTTACATAGACCTTACCAAAGGAATTGATATCATCATCAGTTATCCCTCTAGATTGCAAGCTTTCCTTCAGTTGTGTTTATTGAGTGCTTATTGTGTGCTGAGCATTGTACTGAGTACTTGGGAGAGTAGAATACAACAATAAACAGACACGTTCCCTGCCCACAGTGAGCGGCAGGGAACATGTCTGTCAACTCTGTTATAGAGTACTCTTCCACGTACACACAGTAAGCACTCAATAAAGACCACTGATCGACTGACTGATTGATCTGGGCTCTGGAAATTACTAAGTGAATTTGGGTGTCCTGGTCCTGTTCAACTAGTTCCATACGACCATGCTGGAAGATGCAACAAGAGACCTTTATGATACTCTTTGGTCAAATAATGATAATCTGAATTTCAATATATTAGCTTAAAAGTAATGAAATTCTCCTTTCTTATACTTCAGCTGTTACCTGCTCTTGCCTTTTCACTGAAGCTGCTGCCCCTGCATAACACCACAGTTTCAAAGAAAGGCCTAGTGGAATAAGAAAGGGTTTACCGACTGGTAATCCCTGGGCTCCCTGAAGTTAAATCGGAGCCAGTGAGAGGAAAGCCTAACAAAGGGAAACTAGCTACATATTCTTAGTTTTTTGCATGAATTGATTTCATGTGGATTTTGCTAAGAAAGCTACTGACCACGTAGAAGGTGACCTACAACTTGGAAGAAACACACAGAAAGGACAGTGCAAATACCTCCCTTGATCAAGGGTGAAATGATCGTTTTGCTAACATCCCACAGGGGCTGCATTTATTTTTAGAATTTTAGCTCACTAGTCAGAATCCAGTATTCCGGGTGTTTTTGTTATGGCTGGCCACACAGCAACCTAGTTAAGAATGATTCCTTTTTAAGAGGCTGATACTTCAAAAATGTCTTTGTTTGCCATTAATTCTTTTCACCTACTTTTTAATAGCTGGGATCAGAAAAATTAATTTGTTATTCATTTAGATTTCCATAAATGTCCACAGCATTTCACCATTAGTTAATGGGCACTTAAAATGAAGGGCAACATTTACTTCTCTTGCTTTTTTGCCTTTCTTTATTTTACATATACGAATAGTGTCGTTATGATCAGCAGACAGCGGCTAGTGAAGGTATCCTTCAAAGACTGTATTTTATGATAGACTCTTCATTTCAGTTCTTTTTAGATTTCTCATCTTAATTGATCTGGATTCCGTATGGACCAGAACAGTTCTGTCCAATGAGAAGTTCACAATAATTGTCCATCCATTGTCCATAAGGTCGTAAGAATAACAACTCATTTCAAAATATTGCTAAAATTGAAAGGGGACATAGGAACAGCATCAAAAGTGAAATTTAGCATAGAGGCATCATAAAGCACAGTTTTTAAAGCTGACACCAGTGACACTAATAAAATTCATCCCCAAAGGTAAACTCAAAAAGATAGTTAAATAATTTCAAGATGGATTTTCCCTCCCATTCAGCCCTCTACTTTTCCCATTCCCTCCCAACTTCCCAGGTTTGTGCAGATATAAGTAGGAAGAATGGGGTAGGGAGGAGAGGGAGAGACTTGGTAGGGCAAGACCAGGCAAAGGAGAATTGGGGATTCTTCAGAAATGGCAATTCTGTTTGATTCCACTCAGAGCTTCGTTTGTGCCAGGACTCGGCAGGGTCTCAGCCCTACAGCTGTCAGGCAGAGCCCTGGGACTGGAGCACTGTCTGCAGTAGTTTCTGGAAATAGCAGAATTTCCACTCCACAAACCCATACCCCCAATTTACAGCACCTCACCTCTTCCCCAGCTTTCCGGTCGAGAGAATTTATTTTGGTGACAGACACCGAGAGACAGGTCTGTTTTCAATGCCCCGGCACTTCTCTCAAGACAAACTGTGCACTGAATACATCCTAATTGAGTCCACTGGGGTGGGGGGAAATATATATAAGGCAGGAACAAGGGAGAAAAGGATTAGGCATGGCTTAATTGTGTAGCTCAGCTCACTTCTCAACTGCCACAGGAAATTGGCTGCAAGTCATGTCTGAGCCATTTTCCCCTGGCAGAGAGGAGGCTATTCGAGGGGCACAGAAATAGGCTTCATGTTGCTCTTACTTTTCTGGACATAAAGTGGGTAATCAAATCCAATAGAAATAATGATGTGCATTTACAATATCCAGAGAGTTTAGGTATTAGTTGGCCCACTAAGATAGTCTGGCTAGCAGGCCAAACTTTGGTTTTGCTGGCATCGTCAGTGACCACTAATGGTGACACCACTCCCAGTCTGGAGCAGCTGCCTTAGAGAGCCAGGCTCTTGATCTGGCTTCTGTGGTGACCAGTCCCTACCTCCGTGGGGCCCCGGGATGATGGTCCAGAGCTGCAGAAGTGGCAGCAGCAGCTGCATTGGGTCTGTAGCTCCTTCTGGGAGTCCAGCATGCTTTGCCCAACATCCCAGGACGGTCATGCAATTCAGCACAATTAGCATTTTTGATAACCACTATCTGGTTTTGTCGAGGATCCCACCCTCGTCCACAGGACGGCCAGACGCCCCTCCTGAAAGCAGTTTTTTCATTAGAGCCTAGTAAAAAGTGCAGCCCCTATTCTTGAAACCAGATTACTGAGGTCTACTCCTGAGCCTAATCAATCAATCTATGGTATCTACTGAGTGCTTTCTACGTGCAGAGCACTGCACCGAGTGCTTGGGAGAGTACAGTATGACAGAATAAGTAGACATGCTCCCACCCATGATGTGCTTACAGTCTAGAGGGGGAGGCAGTCATTGATGGTCCTTCCCCTTGCCTGAGACCCTCCAGAGTCTGACGCTTCTGCTTGCTCCATGTTTGTCCATTGCCCGTTCTGACTCCTGCTGGCTGACTAGCCTTTTGCCTTCAGTCTGTTAGAGAGAACAGGGATTGTCTCTATCTGTTGCTGAATTGCACTTTCCAAGCACTTGGTAATAATAATGATGGTATTTATTAAGCGCTTACTATGAGAAGCAGCGTGGCTCAGTGGAAAGAGCCCAGGCTTTGGAGTCAGAGGTCAGGGGTTCAAATCCCGGCTCCGCCAACTGTCAGCTGTGTGACTTTGGGCAAGTCACTTAACTTCTCTGTGCCTCAGTGACCTCATCTATAAAATGGGAATTAAGACTGTGAGCCCCCCGTGGGACAACCTGATCACCTTGTAACCTCCCCAGCGCTTAGAACAGTGCTTTGCACATAGTAAGTGCTATAAATGCCATCATCATCATCATCATCATCATACTATGTGCCAAGCACTGTTCTAAGTGCTGGGGTAGATACAAGGAGATCAGGGCGTCCCAAGTGGGGCTCACAGTCTTCATCCCCATTTTACAGATGAGGTAACTGACGCACAGAGAAGTTACGCGACTTGCCCCAAGTCACATGGCTGATTAGTGGCAGAGCCAGGATTAGAACTCACATCCTCTGACTCCCAAGCCAGAGCTCTTTCCACTGAGCCACGCTGCTTCTTGTACAGCGCTCTGCACACAGTAAGCGCTCAATGAATACGATTGAATGAATGAATGATTGCTCTTAGCTCACAAGCTCCTTGAGGAAGAGGGACCGTCCCACCTCCACCACCTGTCTGCTGTGTGACCTTGGACAAGTCAGTTCTCTAGGCCTCAGTTCCCTCATCTGTAAAATGAGGATTGATACTGTGAGCCTCATGTGGGACAGGGACTGTGTCCAACCCGATTCACTTGCATCCATTCCAGTGCTTAGTACAGTGCCTGGCACATAGTAAGCACTTAACAAATACCATTATTATTATTATTATTATTACTATTATTATTATGTCTATTTCTTATCAGTGTATTCCAGAGCTTAATACAGGCCTCTAGACTGCAAGCTCCTTGTGGGTAGGGAATGTGTCTACCAACTCTATTATGTTGTACTCCGCCAAGCACTTAGTACAGCACGCTGCACAAAGTAAGCACTCCAATCAATGGTGTCTACTGAGTGCTTACTATGTGCAAAGTGCTGCATTAAGCACTTGGGAGAGTATAATACAACAGAATAGCAGACACATTCCTTGCCCATAATGATCTTACAGTCTTGGGGAGGGGAACAGACATTAATATGAATAAATAATTAATTTATAATAAATAATTTAAAGATACACAAATAAGTGCTGTGGGGTTGGGGGTGGGGTAAATATCAAATGTGTAAATAAATATGATTGATTGCTCCCTACAAAGTAGGGGTTCATTAATTATAATTACTACTACTATGAATTTGTTTCCTGCTTTCCCAGGCTTAGTGGAAAGAACACGGGGCTTAGGAGTCGGAGGTCATTGGTTCTAATCCCGGCTCCACCACTTGACAGCTGTGTGACTTTGACTTCTCTGTTCCTCAGTTACCTCATCTGCAAAACGGGGATTAAGACTGTGAGCCCTACGTGGGACAACCTGATAACCTTGTATCTCCCCCAGTGCTTAGAACAGTGCTTGGCACATAGTAAGTGCTTAACAAATACCATCATCATTATTATTATTTGCCTGCCTGACTTGTCCTTCTGTCCTTTTTCGACTGTCAGTCCCAGGTTGTCTCTAACCTTAGCTCCAACTCTACTAATGCCATACCTACTGGCACCTGATAGATATGCTCTTTCTTGTTTTATAATTTCAGAGCTCAAGCTAGCGTTTGTTCATGTCTCATCCATGTTAACCAGGCCCAATATTGGTGTGTACGTCGGCATTCAGCATAAAAACATCTTTCACGTTTAGTCCAGCTCATAAATTTTGGTGCCATAATCTATCATTAATAAATGTTTACTGTCACCATTGTCTACGTCAAATACTAAGGAGCATATTTAATCAATCAATCAATCAATCAATCGTATTTACTGAGCGCTTACTGTGTGCAGAGCACTGTACTAAGCGCTTGGGGAGTACAAGTTGGCAACATATAGAGACGGTCCCTACCCAACAGTGGGCTCACAGTCACGTTAAGCATCCCATATGACAAGTACAAAATATAACAACAAAATTCCATGGGTGGAGCGCATTTCACATAATAAATTATGTGCCAGGATTTGTCTTACAAACAACATGGATGAATACAAAATGAATGGGTCAGGAATAACCATCACCAGACACTTGCACACTAAATCTTTTGATGCCAATCCACTGAACCTAAATGTAATATGTCTTAAAAATGCAATCAAACATATGCAACATATTTTATGATTTCCTAATCATTGAAGGGTAAAATAAAAAACAATAGATGTGAGGCACATGTAATGGCATTATCATTTTTAGGAGAAATTTACATATATGTGTACATGGTGGCCCCTATAGGTTTGAAAGTGACACCAGGGACAGTAATTTTATCAGTATATTTAAGTGAAACTGATAAGACTGATGCCCTACCAACATTCCTTTCCCTATAGTATGGAAGTACAGGTCATTGCCTTCTGTCCTGTCATATGTGCTGCCCTCAGTGTCTAGTGCCATTTGTTCTTCCTCCCTCTGTGTCATGGTTTCTCATAACCTCTGTTTTATGATGTTACCGCATAGCTAATGTTTTTAATGGTATTTGTTAAGCGCTTACTTTGTACCATGAACTGTACTAAGCACTGGGGTAGATACAAGCTAATCAGGTTGGACACAGTCCCTGGCCCACATCTGTGTGCCATGGGGCTGGTTCTGTGGACCCCACATAGTCCTTTAGTGCCACACTTGCACAACGGTGAATTCCACTCCATTCGTTCAATCGTATTTATTGAGCACTTACCATGCACAGAGCACTGTATTAAGTCCTTAGTACAATATGACAATAGATAAACACATCAGAATTGTGAATTTCACCATCCAAAGCATCTTCAAATTCTGAGGACAAATAGACACGCACACACACACACACACACACACACACACACACACACACAGAATGGGACTCTCCATAGTTAGAAAAACAATGCAGAGTTTCTGGTTTCACGGGTGATCATTAGTCCTTCTGAACAGTCAATCAATGACGGGTTTCCCATTCATCAGACTGAAACTTGTAGTTGAAGTTTTAGGTATCGGTGGGGGTTAGCTTCCTGTCAACACTGTAGAAGACAATTGGATTGAAGAAGTGCAAAAAGAAGCACCCACTAAAAATGGAATATAAAGCTTCTTCTATTATGTGCATGAATGATTTTTATATATAAACCCCATCAGGATCAGAAAATATATATGAATAACCTAAATTAAGAACAGATTATGAATACTTTCCCTAGGGGTAAAATGGATCCAAATAGGCAGGATCCTATAAGAAAAATCTAAATTATAGACTCAGCTTTACATACAATGAGACTTAGTACAGATTAGATTCAGCAGGTTAGCAGCAAACATGTTGACAAGATAATATTAATAAAACCTCATAATCCCAAAGAAGATGCCGTTCATCCATGACCAAATGTCGGTCTGGAAAATTTGACAGCACAAGATAATCCCAGCATCTAACTGGAGCCATGGAGTATAACTGAGCCCAGTTGGCTGATGTGGAAAGTAATTCATGATATTAACAGATTCTCTCATGCAACAGAACAGTTGGGCCTGACATCAAATTGCAACCAGGGGAGTAGACTCAGGCTTTGTGATGCTCCCAAACCAATCTCCCAACCAATTAAAAAAAAAAGTTGCTCAGAAGACTCAAAGAGACAAGCAAGTAATGGTCAGAGAGATAAGGTTGGAATCAATCAAGGGAAATACCTCTAAGCTCAAAGGTAGAGTTCAAAATGTCACATCACTACTCCAAGATGAGGCATTAGATATGAGTACATATTAAGCCTTTCCTCTCTGCCACAATATTACTGGAAACTTTCTAACTGCATTTTTGTGTACTTCTAGTGACCATCAGTAAAACTGAATAAACTGAAATGCAAAGTCCGAGGCTAACGTAAAAAGTTGCTGCCATACATTTGAGTGCAAATTAAACTTCAGAGGAGGCTTTAAAGGAGAGCTAAGAATTCACAAGACATGTGTCTTTATTTTCAGGTTTCAATGATGATGGTCTCCTAAAGAACACAGTGTACACTAACTTTGTCTCATTTTTCACTTGTATCATTTCAGCAGTTAGTCTGGTATCATGTTTACACAGCTTCTTCAAGCAGAATAAAATTCCAAAGAGGGGCAAGTGCCAGGAAAACAACTATTGATTTTTGTAAATCTCCCTCCCACCAGGAGGGTTACTTTTATTTCGGCACATGTGTACTAATTTAGTTCATCTAGAGATTCATTTTCAGGCTGAAATAGTTATCTCCAATATGCTATTTTGCTGTTCAATTTACAGCTAAATACTATTCACAGATATTGAGAGTCACACATGTCGCAGGTAAAATATACATACATGCACAGATTGGTTTTTATTAGCATGCAAGTATAGTTTTCTCTTGGAAACTATACGTTTTCTAACCACAGGGTTTTTTTTATGGCATTTCTTAAGCTCTTACTATGTGCCAAGCACTGTTGTAAGTGCTGAGAAGGTTTTGAGAATCCACCCTGAATATTCTGTATAACCTTTTGGCTACCATGGACGAATGTGGGGTAACCACCGATTCCTGTGACTATGCTTCAGCTTGCCACATCAAATTACTAGTGCTCTAACTTGCCCCTCAATAAGCTCCCATTATTATGGACACCTGTGGCCTTCCCAGGTGGATAAGGGGGCACGAAGGAACGATGGGGGGAAAGGTACGCACTCCATTTGGCTCATGCTCAGTCTCACAGGGTGCTCCATCTTTAACATCTAGTTGTACTGCACTGAAATTTTCTGTTGTTTTCATATGACATTTTCATACGAGATTCCTATCTGCCACGGACGATTTAGCCACGGTCCTGCAGGGTAGTAGGTTCCCAGATTATACGTCCCATGAAGCTTTTCTAGCTCTAAGTCTAGAGAAGCAGTGCAGCCCAGTGGATTAGAGCAAAGGCTGGGAGTCATAGAACCTGGGAACTAATCCTGGCTCCACCACCTGTCTGCTGTGAGACCCTGGGCAAGTCACTTAACTTCTCTGTGCCCCAGTTTCCTCATCTGTAAAGTGGTCATTCAATACCTGGTCTCCCTCCTACTTAGAACGTGAACCATGGTTGGGGCAGGGACTGTGTCTGACCTGAATACCTTGTACCTACCCCAGCGCTTAGTACAATGCCGGCACATAGTAAGCACTTAACAAATACAACAATTATTATTAATTATGACTGTGAATAGGCCCAATTCCTGCTATTCCCAGAAAGTTTATAAGCTTGACACTACTAGGGTATTTTTCTGGTGGAGAAACACATCAGCAAATTAACAATTATCCTTAATGGGAAAAGCAAAACCAGAAAAAATAAACCTCCTCTAATGTTTTCAAAGACAAATGCAATTTAGTTATTTCTTTTCTCAACAAAGCATGACTATACAATCGTTCTATTCCTTCAAAAATATGGTTTTACAGTCTTCCCTTAAATGGCATCTGGAATCTTTAGGCCAGAATGGATAAGTAAGTTGACCTGGACCTTACTCTATCAACTTTCGCTGCATATTTGAATTAAACCCGAATTTCCTTACTGTTCAGGATTTCCTTACTGATCATTTCTATACATTTGAATTCAGCTGGAGATATGACAGGTGGTCCTAAGGTGGCCCAACCCAAAAGATCATTGAAAAAATTCTATCTCATGAGATTAGTAATTTAGGTTAGTATCTAAAATTTGCTTATTGCCCCCACTATCATTATCAACAATCGCTAAATGTCCGTATGCACAAGGGGATGAGGATTATATCAGCAATTTTACTTCCGACAGTTGAGGAAGGCTTCAAGGAGGGGAGAGAGGGACACAACAGATAAGACAGGTTAGGGTGACCCACGAATGGGTCTTGAAGTGGAATGTGGGAGTTGGATCCCATTGTGTAGTGGAAAGGGGAAGCAGCGGCAAACTTTTTGAGGAGAGGATTCTATCTGTCTTTAAACCATAAGGCTGTACTTTTAACCCTCCCTCTTTCAAAATCACCTTAAAAACTCAAGTCTTTTATGATAAATAAATGCCCTTATTTTTCTAACCATTACACAGAGGAAACAGTTGCCATGGCAACCTTTCTCAGCTTCCAGGAAGTCTTCATTTTGTTTTTAATTGAGTGTTCAAGTAGGCTCCTCCGGCACTTCTTGTATTATCATTATTATATTTGTATTATTATGATTATTATTATCAATTATTTTATAGTAAGCTTCTTTTTATGGCATTTCTTAAGCGCTTACTATGTGCAAAGTCCTGTTCTAAGTGCTGGGGAGGTTACAAGGTGATCAGGTTGTCCCACGTGGGGCTCACAGTCTTAATCCCCATTTTACAGAGGAGGTAACTGAGGCACAGAGAAGTTAAGTGACTTGCCCAAAATCACACAGCTGACATTGGCGGAGTCAGGATTTGAACCCATGACCTCTGACTCCAAAGCCCGTGCTCTTTCCACTGAGCCACACTGCTTCTCTATAGGTTATTATTACTATGGCACTTGTTAAGCGCTTACTATGTGTAAAGCATTGTTCTAAGTGTTGGGGTACACACAAGTTAATCAAATTAGACACAATCCCTGTCACATGGGGGCACTCAGAAGAGTGAACAAGCAATGAATCCCCATTTTACAGATGAGGACACTGAGTCACAGAGAAGTCAAGTGACTTTGCCAAGGTCACACAGCAAACAACAGGCAGAGCCACAGTTAGTATCTAGGTCCTTTGAGTCCCGGGCCTGTACTCTTTCAAGTAGGTCATGTGGCTTTACTTTTATTTACCATGTCATGCTGTGGAAAGATGTGTAGTGTGACAGCATGGCTTCTTCCTATAAGGAATATATGAAGGAACTGGAATTCACTGAATGTTCCAGTAATTCTCCCCAAAACCCAGGTCCTTAGGGAACATGCTAAAGCTCTTAACCTGACACCATAATGGCACTCTGGGCTAGAGGAGACGACATCATACTGAGTCAGTTCGAAGATCCAGCCACTATTACTGTGTCACCTCTAGTGACCCCCCCCAAGGTCACAGAATCCTACTAAAGTACTGATGTCAGGAGAAGAGGTTCTTTTATGAGGTTCTGCCAGATTTTGTGTTTCACTAGGCATCTTGGCTAGAACACTGTTTAGGGAATTTATCCAACAATGAGGGTCTGTTTGGATGCCGAGCCTGAGCACTGTGGTGTTGAAAGAATCAGCTTTGTACACGTGTGCATAGCATTGGACCACCATGAGTACTGCAGTGCCAGGTTACTTTAACGAAGGGTTTTGTGAGACTGGATATATTTGTTTCGTGGACCTTATTATCATGACTGGAACCACGCAGTCCCTTCTGAAATTGTCACAAACATTTGAAGGGAAATTCTTATAAAGAAAGGCAATTTTGTAGGAAGGCAGTTCAATGTCTCAACCAAAAGAGTTCAATTTCCCATTTACAATAGCTCTAGATTTTTTTCACATTCTTAATAAAAGTTCCTTAATTAATGATGAAATTAAGCATTCCCATGATATCACTATGCTAATATCATTTATTGAATATTTATAATTATTCCTGAATTATTTTTTCATTCTTTTCCACCAAGTGCTTAGACACTCTTTGAGACAGTATCTGCACAACATGTTCTTCATTTCTTTTAGGTTTTACCAATATTAGTGGTCAGTGTAAAGCAATAGATGTAAGATGTATGGCTCTTATTACTAAAATATTGAACCATTCCTAATATATACCATTTGGACTAATTCTAGTAACTCTACAGTGACATAAAAGGGAAAATACCCAAAGATCTTGAATAAGGCTGGAGAATGTAAGTGTGTATGTTTCGTGCGACAAACACACTATGGCTAAAGTGAGAGGAAATAATAGGTAACTCAAGTCTTGTCCTGTCTTGTGCTGTGAAGTCGTCTCCAACCCACAGCGACTCCATGGACATATCTCTCCCAGAACTCCCCATCTGCAATCGATCTACGCCATCAAATTTAGGAGGTCCTGTGAATATCTCCTAAGGATAGAAGAAACGTACTGAAATCCTTGGGTAATGTAGGACAATACCAAAGCATTGTTCCCCGGCCCATCTTGACCGCAAGCTCCTTGGGGGCAAGGATAGTGTCTACTAACTCTATTGTACTGCACTCTCTCAAATGCTTAATGCAGTGCTCTACACACACAGTAAGCCCTCAATAAATAGCATTGATTGATTGGCCATCAACAGAATACAGCTAACCCAGGACAACTGGTTTACTAGCAGCTAAAATTTGCACCCCAAATCCCAGTCTTTTCTGAGGCCCCTAGTATAGCCTCTATGGGCCAGATCGATTTGGCCTCCAGCCATCCTGGGGCATCACTCTGATGAGGTCAGCTCCTCACGAAATGCAGGAAGACAGGGAAGTGGGAAGGTCCTACAGATTCCTCTGAGGATCTTATTGCCAACATCTACTGCCTAGACAGCATGATCGATGTAGGCTTCCCATTTGGATAATTTGGGGTGAAATAAACCAAGTAGTAGGAGTTTGCTGATAATTGATGAAACTCTTCTCTTCCCTTTGCCTGGATGGAAATAGCCTAAGAATCACAGAGAAGAAAACAAATTAAATAAAAACTTAATGAGATCTATTAGACTATTAATTTTCTCCGCATTGTTCAACTAAAAACAATTCAATAAAGCCCTTCTCCATTCTCAATAAATTCCTTAACTAAGACTTGGTAAACCCAATCAAAAGGAAGTGAAGGGCTGAAGCAATTAGCCAGATAATTTCAGAAGAAGAAAAAAACTTAAATTACCAGCACATTCCTAATGAAAGTTTTTTTTGGACTGACTTTTGCACATTATTGCCCTGATGTAAACTTCTTCTTTTGGATAGTGAGACTCTGGTCTTTGAGAAAGAAAGATTATTCCTATGTTCCCTAGCCTTTCTAGCCACCCATCTCCTCTTCTAACAACTCACAACCTCCTTGCTTCAGGTGAGACTGCTTGTGTAAAAACAGGGTGGGCATGGTGGGGGGTGGGGTGTATCCACCCTAATTAAATTGGAGCCCCAAACTGTCAGCCAAAAATTGACTTCCAAAATAGTGATCTCATGTATTGGGCACTTAACATGTCCAGTGCTCTGTATTAAGCACCTAATACAACAGAGATAGCAAACATGATCCCTTTCTTCAGGGAGCATATAGGTCTAAATGCTAAGGATGTTACATAAGTACTTAAGTATTTGGAGGTGGCTCGGGATGACTTCAGATTCTGGGAATGAATCTGGGAATGCCTGTTGGAGGAATTGGGATGTCAGGAGGACTTTGACAACCGGGAAGGCTGGGGATCTGTCAGATTGGAGGAAGGAGAAAGCATGAGCAAAGGGACAGAGATGTGATTGCTATTACAGACAATTTTATAATGCACACTGCTTCAGAGACAGATTTACCCTTATTTCGGCTCCTTTGACTTTCACAACTTTAGCTTGCCCTCTCTCTTTTTCACAGTTTGTTAGAACAAACTGTCTGGAGCCTATTTATTTGCCTCATCATCTCAAATTGAAAAGACTGCATGGCTTAGTGGAAAGAGCCCAGCCCTGGGAGTCAAAGGACCTGGGTTCAAAATCCTGCTCTGCCACCTGTCTGCTGCGTGCCCTTGGGCAAGTCACTTGATTTCTCTGTGCCTCAGTTCCCTCATCTGCGAAATGGGGATTCAATACCTCTTCTCCTTCATCTGTAAGACTGTAAGCTTGTTGTGGGCAGGGAACGGGTCTACCAACTCTGTTATGTTGTACTCTCCCAAGCGCTTAGTACAATGCTCTGCACACAGTAAGCACTCAATAAACACAATTGATTGATTGAAAAGTCATGTGGCCTGACTTCTAAATCCAGCCATGACATCCAGGAAGTGTTACGGTACGATTAAATTAAATAATGTGTTCAAAATATAATCTGAATGTACATACAAATGGACATCCAACCACCTTGAGTGAGCATTCTTCAGGTTCTGATAAATGCTAATTACATCCACTAGCATTTTCAGTTGTGGGAGGCTGCAAAGCCAGTGACAGTTGGAGAAGAAACCAAAGTCACCATATCCTTAATGAAGGAAAGTCGACGTCCCACAGAAACGAGTGAAATTAGAGAACCTGTCAGATGATCAAGGTGATTAGGATTAACAGCAGAAAGCAACCATTTCAAGTTGCTATTTCTGTCCTTCATGACTTTGAAACATTAAGTGTAGCGCTTGACCGACACTTCCTGAACATTTTGTGTGGTTACGCTACAATCGTTGATGACTATCAAGGCCACCTCTCTTGAAAACTTGTTCTGGCCTGTTCCTTTATCACCATAGTTCACACAGGAGTAGTATGGTCCAAAAGAATAAAGTGCACCTGGGGAATGTTTATGTGCTTGCAAAAGCAAAATCGGGAAACATTTGAACCAGGTTTCTGTTTAATACAGTGTCGCCATTTCATAATCTAACAAATCATCAGGTTTGGGCAAAAGATGAATTAGTAGGGACTTGAGCTATAGCTGAGAGCTGAATTTCCTCCCATAGGTGAAATATAATAAATCCATTTGTTCAAGCAGCGTAGGAAATCCTAAGAAATAGGGTATTAGATAGTGATCAGATACCTCTGGGTTCAAAACTACTAAATCAGAGGTAGGAAATACCAGATTTATTTTTGTCCTAAACATCTTGAAGTGATCTGTGGTTGTAACAGAAAATCTTGTGGAACAGTTATTTACCCACATGGCTTTATACTGTACTGATATGTAATACAGAGCCATTAACTAAAACAGTTCTTCAGCTAAAATCTTCGTGGTTTTTCATTATACTTCACTACTACTTATGACCTCCTAAATTTTAGGGAAAAGAGCTAATGTATCTGCTAAGAGAATGACTTGTTTCTTATTTTGTAGACTCAAATTGGATTTAATCATCAGCACTTCATATATAACAGATCCCTGGCCCCTGCATCCCCCTCCCCACACTCTAAATTTAATTAAAATAACTGAAATGAAACTAGAGATAATTTGTTTTTTAAATAGACTGCCACATGCTCCATTTACATAAAACCCATTAGTTTGCATTAAATACAAATTAGCTGCTGATATGAATTAAATCACGTATAAATAGTTCAGAATAGCCTCAAAACCACACATTTTAATTAATATAACAGTTAACCAGATTTATTTGTAAGGTAATCAAGACTCTTACTCATTCAGCACAATAGACCAGACAATATAGGGCTGTCCTGCCACATGGTAGCTTCCACTGTACTAAGTAACAAAGCCAGAGAGAGCATTGAACAGAATCCCTTAACATGTCAGTGAGCTAGCGGGTTAAACTATGGCCACTGGATTCTAGGTTTTTCAAGAAGGTGGGCAGGGATTGTCTCTCTTTTTGCTGTATGGTACTTTCCAAGCGCTTAGTACAGCACTCTGCACACAGTAAGCGCTCAACAAATATGATCGAATGAATGAATGAATGAAAGAAGAGGCGGCTGAAGTGGATTCATGTGTGCTTGTTTGGGTAGGGGTTTACAGTTACAAACAGTATTGGGATGGTGTTGTCTTTCCTGCTTCAGCCACCAAATAAGAGTTCAAGGACCAAGCATATGTGAAAAAGGAGAAACTGTATCAGTGTGTTTGAGTTCTTGCCTTGTCCACTCTATGATTTGAAAATGAAAACCTTTCAATTAATAGCTGAGTATGCATAGGGTAAGGCATATTTTGGGAAAGGGTTTCTTTGTGGAAAATGTCTTTTTCTAACCAGAATCTGCACAGGCAAGTACAAAATTCAGTGCCAAGCAAACATTTGTGGGAAGAACCTAGCGCAGACTGGATAATGTCTTTGGGACCACACAGTCCCACCATAAAACCTCCCCCAGTTACCCTGATATCAATGTTTTTTTCATTTTCTGATCTTTCAGACCCTATCCCCTACTCAGCTTTGTGCCCCTATTTAAACTTCATGTTGAAAATGGCCTGTAATGGCCTCAAACATGGCTTCACATTCCTCAATTACTCAGAACATTCAATAAGTCGAAACACCATTCATTCATTCTTTCATTGTCGTATTTATTGAGCGCTTACTTTGTGCAGAGCCCTGTACTAAGCACTTGAATCAATCAATTCAACACCAAAAAGTGCTCTCAGAATTATTGGGAGCAGAAAAGACTACAGTGGCTATGCTTTTTCCCCCCTTGCAATTACTTGCCTATGGCACACAGCAGCACCGTAATGGTGAGGTAAAGAGGACACTGAAAGATAAGACCAAGTGTCAACCTGATCACTATAGAGGAACGGTCCCTTAACCCAGACATCATTATTTTACACCCAAACACGTTACTTTAACATGGGGAATAGATAGCCGGGGCCCAAGGCCCATATTGTGGCTTTAATCTGTCACTTTATTCATCGCTTACCTAAACAGCTCCCCGCAATGTCAGAACCTGCCGCTTTAAAACATGTTGCAGAACCTGGTTCCTGTTTAGAAATTCCCAGCTACCCCTCAGTGCACCAGTTTACTCTTTCTCAAAACATGCTTTCCATACTGCCGACTGAATGAAGCAATCTATGGAGACTTAGCCATCCATAACACACCTGACTTTAAGACAACTGGGCCTGCACCCATTTCCCTCTCCCTTCTGTATCGCTCTGATTTGCTCCCTTTATTCACCTCTCCCTCAGCCCCACAGCACTTACGGACACATCATAATTTATTTATATTAATGTCTTCCCCTCTAGATTGTGAGCTCGTTGTGGGCAGGGAATGTGTCCACCAACTCTGTTATATTGTACTCTCCCAAGCGCTTAGTACAGTGCTCTGCACACAGTAAGTGCTCAATAAATGTGATTGATTGATTGATTGACCATGTCATTTATGAGTTTTAGTTGCATTAGGGGAAGCAATGCCAGACTCCTCTCCCCCAGCCCCTCTCCTCCCGCTCCCCCCCACCCCCCCAAAAAAACTTACAGGGTGAGGGATTGTCAACCCAACTTGGGGAATCTTAGGAGCCCAGGTCCAAAGCTGTCCACCTCATAAAGCCGGTTTACAAAAGCCCCCTTTCTTAACATCTTGAGGCCAGGGATTTGGTTTAGATCTTTACCCAGTTACATCTGGTCTGTTGGCACCTGACATCGGTCAGTCTGAAGGGTTGAGAAAGGTGCGCTTAAAGGGACAGCCAGGGTGGACTCCAGGAGACAGCTCATAAGAAATGAACTGTTGTGACTAGAAACCTTCACTAGCTGGATCCAACAGTAATTTCACTGAAAGGTCTAGCGGGACTAGACAGGTTTTTTTTTTGCAAACTACCACCCACACCCCAACAAACAGGGTCGGTTCCTCCCTGAAACCCTGTTTATTGGCTATCAGCCCGGTTTATTGGAGAAGTCACATTTTTCTCCATTGTAGCCAGATGGCAGCTGGCTCACTTTCCAGGTAGAAGTGGGCCTGAGCATGCCTGCCCCGTAATCAGAAGGGTTTAAGGGAGGTTGGGAGATGCCGAGGAAATGTATGTGTCCCAAGTTACTGAAAGGACACGTTTGCTAATGCATTTGGGGACAATCAAAGCTCTTCGCCCTGGTTTAGAATGATGTGCTTTTCCCTGGATGGGGGCAGTAGAGGCCTAGGAAATGTATAAATAGAAAGATAGACATGGGAAACTCAATCCTATCACTGTCAACTGGGCTCCAAAGATGGGAGGAAATCAGTCCAGTTACATGAAACCTTGGCAGCTCACTTTATAATTGAAGCTGCAACTGCACTGCAACTGTGGTATGTCTTTAACGTCAAAATAGGTCAGTCTTCCAGATGTTCCCAATGATTCATAAATAATCCATGGTTCCACTACCATTGCTACTTCTATTTAGTATGATGAAGTCAGACTAGACAGTTAATAGTAGTTTGAGTAGCATATAATAGGTCTATCAATAGTTAAAGAGCATCGAAAAAATCCAATACAGGAATCAGCTTGGTAATGCTATGCTCATCATTATTTTTATGCCAGGATTTCCTTCTGTTCAAAGTAGAAAGAAAAAAGTAAAGTAAGAATATGATGGGGCTCAACTTGGTTTAAATTCTTTATTCCAAAATCTTTGTCAGAAAACTACAGTTCCAGCTAAAAAGGATTTATCCTGGCAGCATTTCTCATAAAATCTGTGTTAAGACTACTGCTCCTCACTGTCCCTAAGGCTCATATGTATTTGTTAGTTGCCTTATTTTTAAGGTGTAGCTTTTGTATAAAGGTTTCCAAGACCTTGAGGTTCTCCTCTCCAAACCAATTGCATCTGTTTTCACCTCCTCTCCACTCCAAGTCTTGGCATAAGAACTTCCTCAAAGTCCAAGGTACTTAAGCTCCTTGTGGGTGGGGAATGTCTACCAGCTCTGTGGAATTGTACTGTCCCAAGTGCTTAGCACAGTGCTCTGCACCCAATAAGCACTGAATAAATACCACTGATTGATTGATTGATGCCATTTCTCTCCTTAGATCGCTTTAATGATCTTTGCTTTCACAAAACTGAAACATTCAGTGCTCTCCTCCTCTTTGGATCTGCTTAGCCATCACATCTCACCTTCTTATCTTCAGCTGGAATTCCAGGCTCTCTCTTTAGGCACTGCCCTTCATTCTTCCCTGCTGCCTCCTAGGTCCTAAGTTAATCTCCTTTCCTTTTGAGAAACAAGCCAAAAAAATCCTTCCTCTACAAAATCTTCACTATATTATAACCCCCACCTAAAATTGTTTTCTCAAGACAAAGAGGGCAGAGACATAGTGAAGAAACAAAAGAAAAATAATAAAAGAAAAATCAAATCTGATACTCAGCCAGTGTGTTTTTATGCCCCTTGAAAGGGGCCATGCACAAACCGGGAGAGCAGAAACGCAATCAATGGAGAGGTTGCTTTTCATAGGTGTAAGATTTTGAAAAAACTGGACTACTAGGAGATGGTTCCAACAATGGTAACAGGGCCCGTGAGCTGATACATCAGCACAGCCAAGAACTATCATTACAATGTGGAGTTGACTGCCAGTCATGTTTTCAGCCACACACATTAACAGTGCTGTCATATTTACAAATAAAGGACTGTTTATACTTTATAGTGACTTCAGCTACAACATGGCAGTTATGTTCTTGTAAACATAAAAATTACTGATGGTATTTGTTAAGCACTCACTATGTGTCCATCACTGATCTAAGCGTTGGAGTAGATACAAACTAATCAGGTTGGACACAGTCCCTGTCCCACATAGGGCTCACAGTCTTAATCCCCAATTTATACAGATGAGGTAAATGAGGCACAGAGAAGTGAAATGATTTGCCCAAAGTCACACAGCAGACAAGGGGCGGAGACGGGATTAGAACCCAGGGTCCTTCTGATTCCCAGGCCCGTGCACTATTCACGAGGGCATGCTGCTTCTCTAAAAAAAAAAAAAACAAAAATGGAACTGCTCAATTTTCCTGGGCAGGGAAGGTGTTATATGGTACTCTCCCAAGCACTGAGTAAGGTGCACTGCACACAGTAAGCACTCAATAAATACACCTGATTGATTTGTTATTTTCATGGTAAACAAGGGATTTGGAGAGGAAGGGTTGACAACAATTGAAGCAGTAAACGAAGCAAGTTAGAAACTTCTGGTTTTCTGACTCGAAAGCTTAAGCCAACTGCACTGGGTCCCTGAATCAGAAATTCTTTATCAGTTCTTTAGCATTTTACAAGGAACCAATCAGTTATACTTATCAATCAATCAATCAATCGTATTTATTGAGCGTTTACTGTGTGCAGAGCACTGTACTAAGCGCTTGGGAAGTACAAGTCGGCAACACATAGAGACAGTCCCTACCCAACAGCGGACTCACAGTCTAGAAGGGGGAGAGAGAGAACAAAACCAAACATACTAACAAAATAAAATAAATAGAATAGATAATAAAATAAATAGAATAGATGCTTATAGTTCATTGGTTTCAGTAAGCTTATTGTAGCAGTTATCTTCAGCGTGGCTCAGTGGAAAGAGCACGGGCTTGGGAGTCAGAGGTCATGGGTTCAAATTCCGGCTCCACGGCTTGTCAGCTGTGTGACTTGGGGCAAGTCATTTAACTTCTCTGTGCCTCAGTTCCCTCATCTGTAAAATGGGGATTGAGACTGTGAGCCCCAAGTGGGACAACCTGATCACCTTGTATCCTCCCCAGCGCTTAGAACAGTACTTTGCACATAGTAAGTGCTTAACAAATGCTATTGTTATTATTATTATTATTTAAACACACTGACTTCCTATACAATAATAATGAATTGCAAATTTCTGGAAGGTATTCATGGGCACAGAGGAATTGTGGTAAGGCCTAGTCATGGCCATATTTTGGCACTTTGATCCATTGTCTTTCCAGCACATTCTATCCAGGTTTTGTACTGAAGGCATGAGAAACAGCATACTTAGTGGAAAGAACATGTGCTTGGGAATCAGAGGACCTGGCTTCTCATCTTGGCTCCACAACTTGCCTTGACCTTGGGCAAGTAACTCAATAGCTCAGTTTCTTGTCCTATAAAATGGGGATCCACTACTTGTTTTCTCTCCTACTTAAACTTTGAGCTCTATGTGGGACAGGGTATGTTGGATCTGATTATCTTGCATCTGCCCAGTGATTAATAATACAGTGCTTGTCATATAGTAAGTGCTTAAAAACTATAATTATTGCTATAGCAGAAATGACTGTATAAATTATGTGATTACTAGAACTGAAAGCCTCTCGTATCATATTTCTTCTATATATTTTCTAAGTACTGAGTTTAATGCTTTACTATCATCAATCATATTTATTGAGCGCTTACTATGTGCAGAGCACTGTACTAAGTGCTTTACATGCATGCACACACATATGTACACATAGTAATAATAATAGTGGCATTCTTAAGTGCTATGTGCCAGGTACTGTACTAAACACTGGATTAGATACAAGCTAATAGGGTTGAACACGGTCCCTGTGCCACATAGGGCTCCCAGTCTCAATCCCCAGTTTACAGATGAGGCAACTGAGGCACAGAGAGGTTAGGCGACTTGCCCAAGGTCACACAGCAGACAAGTGACGGAGCCAGAATTAGAACCCAGGTCCTTCTGACTCCCAGGTTTGTGCTCTATCCACCACGCTGCTTCTATATAGAAAATATACACGTATACATATATAAACAGATACAAATTCAAAGCTGTGCTTTAGGGTTTGAAGACACTGACAGATTTATATTGCACTTAGTACAGTGCTCTGCACCCAGTAAGCGCTCAATAAATATGATCGAATGAATTTAGATCAGTGTGTCCATAGGAGGTGCTCAAAAATGCTGTTTCTGGCCTTATGAAATGTACAAGTACGGAACAGATGTTCGATAGCTATCAATAGTGGGGGGTGTGTACAGATTTAATTGGACACGGCAGCCGCATTTAGATAGCAAAGCTGCCACCCATATAGCAGCAGCTGGATGGATATCCCTTGGCACACTAACCTCAACATGCTCCAGAAGTTATATGCATCTCGGGGACCCTGAGCCCCAAGGATGCTTGAGCTACTTCGGCACCATGCGTCTCCACTGGTTTGGATCAGCCTTGGGGTACTTGTCCTGAACGCCTGGCACCCCCATTCTAAATAAGCGCAATTCCCCCCGCCAAAAGGGTGTCCACTGGGAAGGAGGAAGGCTGGTTTGTGATAATTCCTTGACTATCCGAATCCTAGGATGCCATTTCTGTTAGGGAACATAAATCCTGGGAACTGTTCTTTGTGTCACACCTGAAAGCAGGAATTGGCCTGGCTTGGGCAGGAAAAACCCATTCCCTGGCTTTGGGCACCTGCCACTCAAGCAGTCCAGCCTGACTCCAGTAACCCCAGCTGCCATGGGGCAAAGGGGCTCCAGCTGGATTTAGAGAGTCCTGGGCTCCAGCTGCAATTAGAATGCAGCTCATTACTCACTTTGAAGCCTCCCCTCTTTAGTTGTATAAACAACATTGGCCAAATGTGCATGCATGGACACAGGGGTTTGTGTGTGTGTGGATATATATATATGTTCATTCATCATTCATTCAATCATATTTATCAGGTACTTACTGTGTGAAATGTGAATACAGACGTGTGTGTGTGTGTGTGTGTAAATTTGGAAGAGGTTCAGGAATGTTCATTATGGGCTAAAATCCAAATGAGAGGCAAATTAAATTAAATGTGATGAAAAGGAATTTAGCATCAAGATAAGTCTACCTCCATTAATGACTCCTAGGTCATTTTCTGTACCACTATGTATACGAATCACATTTATTCGTCAATCAAAAACCCGCCTGCTCTAAGTCCCTTCACCTGTTTCTATTCTAGAAATAGGACACTATCCAGTATTTGTCCCCTGAGTCACATCTTTACAATCTTACAAAAAGATGGATTTCAGAAAACTCATCTTTCTGAAGGGCTTAGGGTAATGTTTGCAAAAAGATACAGCAGGCTGGCTTAGGTCAGCCAAATCAGGGTCATATAACAGTAAATGCTACCAGAAGATAATAATAATAATAATAATAATAATAATAATAATAATAATAATAATAATGGCATTTATTAAGCGCATACTATGTGCAAAGCACTATTCTAAGCACTGGGGAGGTTACAAGGTGATCGGGTTGTCTCACGGGGGGCTAACTGTCTTACTCCCCATTTTACAGATGAGGTAACTGAGGCATAGAGAAGTGAAGTGGCTTGCCCAAAGTCACACGGCTGATGAGTGGCAGATCCGGGATTCGAACCCATGACCTCTGACTCCAAAGCCCGGGCTCTTTCCACAGAGCCACGCTGCTTCTCCAATGAAACTGCTAGACCACAGGGGACATGATGCAGCAAAGCAAGGTGAAACGAAAAATATTTCCAAATCGAAACGGTGCTAAATCTCCCCATGAAATAATAAGAAAGCAGGTTTTGTTGAATATTTGGGGGGCATTTGTCATTTTTAAGACACCAAGTGAAAAGCAAAATTTTCTTCCTCACAGGTCTTGCTCGCTACAATCAAAACCTGCCATCAGCTTTTTTGATTCTTCTATCGTAGGTTTAGGAAACATCCATGCTTTATGAACATTCCTAGTGGTGGTGAAAATCATAACCCACTTCTCAGGCCATTTTTCTTTCCATCTAGAGGAATCTCCTGCTTTCAGCACCTTCGCTCCCTTGAAGGGCTCTCTTGCCAGCTCACTGAGTGAGCCCAAGCAGATCACTTAATGTCTCAGGGCCTCAGTTTCTTCATCTATAAACCTTTCAGAGCTGTCCTGATGAATAACCAATTAAAGTGGCTATAAAGCTCCCTGAATGTAAACTCCGAATGTTGCTTTTATTAATCAACTAATAAAAACATCTTAGAAACAGCACAAGATCCACAGGCCAGCTTGTTCCTACAATGTGTCTATTATCACGTTCTTTCATTTGCTGCTGATGAAATGTGTCAACTGACAAGTCAGAGTCAAGCCTTCTCTTTATCCCCCAAATGAGCTTGATTTTTCCTTTACCCCAGGGAAACAATCCATTCAGGTGGAAGTGAATGTGATTCTCCATTTGAAATAGCATGTCTCCCAAGCTGCTTTATAATCCTACCCGCCATTGAAGACGGTAAGCATGTTGTGGGCAGGGAAATGTGCTAGTTACATTTTTATAATGAACTCTCCCAAGCGCTGAGTACAGTGCTCTGCACACAGTAAGTGCTCAATAAATATAACTGATTGATTTAAACAACAAAGAGAAGTTTGGTCCAAAAACACCCTGGGAAAAATCACCAGAAATCCACGCTATCTGGCTCCATCCCTTGTTATATGCCCCTTTGAGGCCAGGTGTGTGGACTCTGTGTTGCCTTTCTCTGCTCTCATATAAGGAAAGTATGTCTTCCCTCATGGCATTATGCTAATATTTGAAAGCGGACATTAATACAGTTCCATTCTTCTGCAGACAGGATACTAATTTAGCCAAGTGGAGGCATTAGCTTTCAGTTTGGTCCAAGAGTCATTAATTGAAAACATCATTGGTATGCATCCATTCCATGCCTCCTGGCCATTCCGCCCAACGTGAGTGTGGCAGTGTGGTGGCAAAATGGGTGGCAATGTGCCTAGTGGAAAGAGCATGGGATTCGAAGTCGGAAAACTCAGTTTTTAGTCCCAGCTCTGCCGCTGGCCTGATGTATGATGTCGGCCAAAGTCACTTCACTTCTCTGCCTCAGTTTCCTCACCTGTAAAACAGGGATAATATTCCTGCTCTCTCTCCGACTTAGACTATGAGCCGCTTGTGGGACCGAGGCTGTTCCTGATCTGATTATATTAATAATATAATAATGGTATTTGTTAAGTGCTAACTGTGCCAAGCACTGTTCTAAGCACTGGGGTAGATACAAGGTCATCAGGTTGTCCCATGTGGGGCTTACAGTCTTCACTCCCATTTTACAGATGAGGGAACTGAGGCACAGAGAGGTGAAGTGGCTTGCCCAAGGTCACACAGCAGACAAGCGGTGGAGTCAGGATTAGAATCCACATCCTCTGACTCCCAAGCCGGGGCTCTTTAAGCCACGTTGCTTCTCTGAATCTTGAATCTATCCCTAGTGCAGCAGTTGGCACATAGTAAACAGTTAACAAATAATGTTATTGTCATTATTACTATCATCATTATCATTATCCATCATCTTTTCATATGATTGGTAGGCCTGGCTATTTCCCGTCTAGTTCAAGGATCCTACGTGACTTCTAATGAGAAGCAGCATAGCCTAATCGGTAGAGCATGAGCCTGGGACCTGGGTCCTAATCCTGGCTTCACCACTTGTCTGCTGCGTGGCTTTGGGCAAGTCACTTCACCTCTCTGTGCCTCAGTTACCTTATCTAGAAAATGGGGGTTAAGGTTGTGAGCCCCACGTGGGACAGGGACTGTGTCCAACCTGATTAACTTGTACCTACCCCAGCACTTAGAACACTGCTTGCCACATAGTAAGTGCTCAACAAATACCATTATTATTATTCTAATTCCATCCCTCACCACTACTCCAGGGTTTCCCACCAACCTACATAATACATACACACGCAAACACACACCAGTCTGAGTCCCTTCTCCACTTCCTCCTGTTCACCTTGAAATCTCTGTTCAGGGGTCAGATAAAGTGAGAAAGGCACGATACCTGCAGCAGTTGTCCTAGTAGTAGGAAAATAGTGCAGGTGATGGCCAATGCAACCCAGAATCCAGGAAAGCAGACTAGAAAGGACAGGTTCTGGGAAGTAAATATGTCCTGAGCTAATATTTCTTTCCCCGTGGCCTCCTCTTTCCTCTCCCCCTCATCCCCCTCTCCATCCCCCCCGTCTCACCTCCTTCCCTTCCCCACAGCACCTGTATATATGTATATATGTTTGTACATATTTATTCCTCTATTTATTTATTTATTTATTTTACTTGTACATATCTATTCTATTTATTTCATTTTGTTAATATGGTTTTGTTCTCTGTCTCCCCCTTCTAGACTGTGAGCCCACTGTTGGGTAGGGACTGTCTCTATATGTTGCCAACTTGTACTTCCCAAGCGCTTAGTACAGTGCTCTGCACACAGTAAGTGCTCAATAAATACAATTGATTGATTGATTGATTTAGATGGTGTGGAAACAAAGAAACAAAAAAAATGTTGCCTATGCTTGACTATATGACTATTTTTTTGCTCTGAAACCAGTCAATTCATTATACAAACAAATCTCCTGGGAACATGGACTCCCTTCACAGTTTTATACATTTCGGCAAAACAGGGGGCCAATCACCATAACTCAGCCTGCTTTGAAGAGAAATACGTGAGCCCCTTCAACATGTTCTAGCAGGAGAAAGAGAAAGGATGCTGGAAATAAAAAGGCCAGGCCAAACATTTAATGACTGGTGCTCACCGGCTATTAATCAGGGATGCTGACTCTGAGAAACAATCCATTCCAGGCAATGAGCTCACTATCCTTCGAGGTTTAATATCATGTCCAGATCGCTTTGCCACTTGGCACTGCCTCAGTTTATCTCACTGCTTTATCTGGGTGTGACAAAGGGTCTGGTACTAAATTGCTAGCGATGGGACTCCTGTTGGGGTTTAACAGAAGCTCCCACCAGGAGAAAAATGGGAGGGTCAGGCATTGGTTGGAAGGTGACTACTATTTTCATTTTATGAAAAATTAAATAACTCAGTGGGACTCCTGATGAAATGTCTCTCAGGAAGCAGCACCTGTGTGGTGACGTGGAGACTTAGGTTTATTCCCAAATTTAGAGTTAATTCTTGGGGATGCCCCTCATGAAACTATCACCTTGTGGAACTTTCTTAAGATAATAGTCATAATAATTTTGGTATTTGTTAAGTGCTTACTATGTACTGAGCGCTTACTGTGTGCAGAGCACTGCACTATGTGCTTGGGAGAGAACTCTGTATTGTAACTTCGCTCTGGGCAGGGAATGCATCTAACCAACTCTGGTGTAGTGTATTCTCCCAAGCACTTAATAAAGCCGCAGCGTGGTTCAGTGGAAAGAGCACGGGCTTTGGAGTCAGAGGTCATGGGTTCAAATCCCGCTCCGCCAATTGTCAGCTATGTGACTTTGGGCAAGTCACTTAACATCTCTGTGCCTCAGTTACCTCATCTGTAAAATAGGGATTAAGACTGAGCACCCCGTGGGGCAACCTGATCACCTTGTAACTACCCTAGCGCTTAGAACAGAGCTTTGCACATAGTTAGTGCTTAATAAATGCCATTATTATCATTATTATTATTATTATTAGTCTGCACACAGTAAGTGTTAGCTAAATATCACTGATTGGTTGCTTGACCAGCAGCGGTAGATGGGACTGTAGAAAATATAAATCAGTAAAAGAACAGTTCCAGAAAGGGTGACAATATGGGGGTGCTGGGATGACGGAGGTGTGAGTTTGGCTATGCAAGGAGATGAGTCAGGAAAGCCAAAACCCACAGGAACTGGGAAGAGCTGGACAGAGGGGATTACTTCCCTAGCAAAAGCTAAAATTCAAGCAGCAGTCACTTATTCAGACAATGCGTCTGTTATGTTGTCCTCTCCCAAGTGCCTAGTATGGGGCTCTGCACACAGTAAGCACTCAGAAAATAAGATTGACTGATTCCTGATGTAGATTTGCCCCTAGGCCTAAAAATTCCACCACATCCTCCAGGACAGAGGTTGTCAACTGGAGGTTCACAAACCGTTAGGGAAACTTTAAAACACTCTAGGGGGTACTGCCATTATGATAGATAATGGTGACAGAAAATAAGAGCTCAGTTGGCAGGATCAGGTGATAAGAGATGACTTCGCTTAGTGCCCTGAAGCTATTAGTTGTTGCTTTCTGCTGCATCAGAAAGAAGGCTTGTTCTAGTCCGTATTTCTGTGCTTTGAGAGTGTATGTGTGTATAATGAAGGCCAAAAAGGAGGGGAATACGCATTGGGAAGTATAAGAAGTGTGACTGGATCTGGATCCTGGGCCCATTCTTTTTCCTTTGTACAATTAGAATCTAGGAAAACTTAATTCCTAGCAGAATAACCCCAAATCTTCTGCGGCTACTGTCTGTATAATAATTATGATATTCGTTAAGTGCTTATCATGTGTCAAACACTCTTCTAAGTTCTGGGGTAGACACGATGGGTTGGTTAGGGGAAGGGAGTTCATACTATAAGTAGGAGGGAGAGCCTACTTTCCTAGTTAGGCTAACCTCCTCACTGTATACATCACACTTACTCATCTCTGGCACAAGCCCTAATCTTTCAATGGTATGTATTGAGTGCTTAGGGTGTGCAGAGCACTGCACTACACACTTGGAAGAGTACTCTATCACTGTAAATTTGCTGTGAGCAAGGAACGTGTTTTCCAATTCTGATAGCATGTATTCATTCATTCATTCATTCAGTCGTATTTATTGAGCGCTTACTGTGTGCAGAGCACTGTACTAAGCACTTGGGAAGTACAAGTCGGCAACATATAGAGACGGTCCCTACCCAACAACGGGCTCACAGGCTAGAAGGGGGAGACAGACAACAAAACAAAACATGTAGACAGGTGTCATTCATTCATTCATTCAATCGTATTTATTGAGCACTTACTGTGTGCAGAGCACTGTACTAAGTGCTTGGGAAGTCCAAGTTGGTAACATATAGAGACGGTCCCTACCCAACAGTGGGCTCACAGTCTAGAAGGGGGAGACAGACAACAAAACAAAATCGTCAGAATATAATTATAGCTCCCAAGCACTTAGTATAGTGCTATGCACATGGTAAGAGCTCAATAAATAAGACTGATTGATGGATACAACAGAGTTGGTAGGCATGTTCCCTGCCCACAAAGCGCTGACAGTCTAGAGTGGGAGAATAACCTTTTTATTCATTCCACCACCAGGTCTGGACTAGCCTACCTGTTTCCTTGTGCCAGGCTATGTCAATCTCTTTCACGTAATGTCCATTCAGAGTTCTTTCCTCCAGGAATCCATCGTAGACTAGGCAGAAAGGGCAAATCAATCGATCAAATGTATTTATTGAGTGTTTTTAAAAAATGGTATTAAGCATTTACTATGTGTCAAACACTGTTCTGAGCGCTGGGGTAGGTCCAAATCAAGTAGGTTGTATACAGTCCCTGTCCCTCATGGGACTCACAGTCTAACTAATAGGGAGAAGAGATATCCCCATTTTACAGTTGAGGAAACTGAGGTCCAGAGAAGTTAAGTGACTTGCCCAAGGTCACACAGCAGGGAAGTGGAAAAATCGGAATTAGAACTCAGGTCCTTCCAACGCCCAGGCCCATGCTCTATCCACTAGGCCACATTGCTTCTCTGTGCAGTGTGCTCAGAGCACTGTACTAAGTGCTTGGGAGAGTATAGAGTTGGTATATCTGTTCCCTGCCCACAGTGCTCTTACTGTCTATGAATTCACATCTGTATTTAAGGTGACCATTGTACCTCTTCCCTGGCAGATGGACCCCCCCTGCAAGGGCCATGTCTTTTTGGGTTCCATACTCCAATCCAATAACTCCTAATTCAAGGCCATTCAACAGGTGGGTGAATTAAATCCCTCGGAGCTTCTCCGTCTATGCTGAAGGGAGGAAGGCGAGTTTTAAAGGTAAAGTAAATCTATTCCACCACCATTACTTGTTTGCTCTCACATTAGCATTATTGAAGTGCCCTGATAAGCAAATCTGGCTTCATAAAAATGACATTGTAGTTACACTTGCTTGGTTGTTGAACAGCAGTTACAGTGTAATTAGTGCCACTTAATGGAAAGCGTTACTGACGCGCATATCGTTATTAATCAAACACCAATATAAGGCTGGCTACAGTAATAACGGGTGCAATTATGGACTGATGAACTGTTAAGCTTGGAAACTGACCCTAACCAAATTTGCTCTCTTCAGAAAGAAATAAAATTCTAAGGGCTGAAAATCAGTTTCTTTCTCAGGATTCTGTGCCACAAAACTAACCTAAGGGATATTTTCTTATGCTCAAACTTTTATAATTTCATGCACACTGAAGCTTGGAAAGTGGTGTGAGGATTGGAAAATGTGACCCTGAAGATAGGGTCAACTTTAATCCAGACCTGACAAGATTTGATCCTTGCCAGACTCTCTACCTGCCAGACAATGTGGAATTTTACCCAGCTTTATTGCAGATTTTACACACATCTAAACCAAGCATAAATAATGTCGGTTGAGCTTTAACCAGCCAGAAGGCAAATTCAGCTCTGCGATATAATAGACTTTTTCCATTCCAAGTATTTGTACAAATTCCCCCAGACTTAGGTAGGATGAGAGTCTGGGCTTGAATCTTTGGGCTTCCCTAAAACCTACCATGGAGGCTTGGCCAAGGTTTAATGGCTTCTGTGCTATTATTGTTGTTAACATTATTATTCATATTTAGACTTAATATAGTAGGTTATATATCTAGAGTAGATTTTTTACTACTTGTCCTCACCAGTGCCTAACAGATGCTTATCCTTAAGCTCTCCTCTGACTGGACCCATTGTTTGTCCTTCGAAAGCTTGGCAGCTGGAAAGCTCGGCTTTTACACCTAGTCTTTGTAGACAGCACCATAAACTGGCAGTCTCCCTTCACCTGAAATTGCCTGAGCTAACAGATTTGTGTCCAATCCCTAGGCTTCCTCTTTTGAGGGGGGGGGACAGGATGGAAAGTTTTGGGTTGTCAAATAACTGGCCTTACTTCAGGTCAAGCCAAGGCAAATGTCTTGGAGCCCAGCAGTTTGGGGAACTTTGTGGATCTGGCCCCTATCTTGCACCTGGCCTGCCATGAGCTGGGTTTGGCTGCTGTACAGTGGTACAAAAGAGGAATGAGAAGGAAGGCTAAGCAGGGCTTCAAAGCTCCCTCCCCTTGCCCCTGGATGTGCTAAAATAGAGTTGGGACAGGTCCAAAGTACTAACACTTAAGGGCTGATGCCAGAACACGTATTGGGGTGGGGCTCAGAGCGGCAACGGTGGTACGAGCAGTGGCCAGAAAGAGAGCTTTTCGTCCACTCTGCCAGCTGGCCTAGGCAACACACACACAACACACACACACACACACACACACACCATCCCCCCACCCCCGCATCCTTTTCCCTCCGACTGCAGGGGCAGAATGGCCCAGAAAGTTGAAAGCCTACATATCTCCTCTTCCCCATTGAGAGGACTCAGTCAAAGGTATTTATTTATCGAGTGCTTGCTCTGCACAGAACACTATACTAAACACTTGGGAGAGTACAACAGGTATGATTCCTGACCTAACAGAGTGTACAATCTAGTGGGAATTGTAATGTACTTTAAGTGCTTACTGCGTACCAAGCACTCTGTAAGTTCTGGGGTAGAGACAACAAAATTAGATCAGTTCCTACTGATCTACAGTTCCTCCCATGACTTGTGGGGGGATCAACGGGTCCACAGTTCTGCAGGCTAAACTTCGTGATGCCTCCTCAGGATGAATGAATGGATGATGTCCTTGCTAACCTCTTCTTACAAATGTGTCTTTCATTAGCTTTCTGAAATAAGATCTGTAGGTCGCAGAGAGCAGATTAGCTAAAGTTTTCTGCCCTCTGAAACTATTACTCCCCCTTCTCAGAACACTTCTTGGCTTTGAGACTACCTAGTGAAGTATACCCTAGCTTGGTAACTCGTAGGTCAAGCAGTTATTTGCCCAGACCTTCCGATGTTAGAGTGTCTTCTGTATGTACCCCAAGCACCTGGTTCATTGCTCTTCACAGAGTAAGTACTCAATAAATCCAGTAGGTGATTTATTCAGCTTATGTTTTGGTTTAGTCAGAACCTAAAAACCATCACAGTCTCTTGCTCTTTCTTTTCCATGGTTGCTATAGAATGTTCTTAAATGATTTATTAGCCTTTGAAAACCAGATTTTGTTCTTGCTAACATACTAAGTGATAATTGGAACTACTCTTCATTCCTTCCAGAATATCTGGGGACAATGATCGAGTGAGTCACTTCCTGAACATGCTTCGGCAATAACTCCTCATTGAACGCGAACCCCGGCCAATCCTCAAAATAGTCTAATGAAATCACATACAGGTCAGGTCCTCAATCATCCGAAGTGGCACTATCAGAAAAAGTCAAATGCAGTCACTACCTCTTTCCACTGCAAATTCACCTCCCTTCCTTCTGACCGAAGGGTTCTGTATCCAAATTATAACTGCAGCCAGATGAACTTCCTATAGATTGCACAGAGGGTCTCTGTATCCAAGTTGTAACTGCAGCAAGATGAACTTCCTATAGATTGAACAGATAAAACAGCTCAACCCTAGTCACCTGATAGGCCTGAGATGATAAATACTGACCAAATCTACAGTTCAGCTCAGGTACTTGTGTTTGGGGATTCAGATCTGAGGGATTAATAGCTCCATAATGGCAACATCACATTCATAAGTGCCATTTATTATTTTTCAGAGATCTCACTGCTCACTTTAATTAAAGACTCTAGCCTGGCTTTTCTGAAGAAATTTAAAATGAGCAGGAAAAGAGTAATATTTCCAGCCTTCCCAAAGCCAATACTTCTACATAAAGTGATGGAAAATGGTTTAAATGTATCGAAATGAAAGTCATGCAATATCACTCAACAAGTTCTAGTATCCCAGAGGAACACCTGTACAAACTAATAGAAAGTAAGCAGGTTCCCCTGCTTCACGGTATGCAGTGACTCTTAGCCAGCTCATTTATTTTCCCTCCTGCAGAGATGCTTCTCATTTGCCGAGGCTGAAATGAGGGACGAAGGGGGAAAAAAGTATAGGAATAATAGCTTGATCTGAGCTTCATTTCTCCAGCATAGCCTAACATTTTCTCCAGCTCCAGTATATGACTAAGCATCATGTGATGAAGCAGACTGAACCATCAAGGGTAGTTTGGGGTTGAATGGGGATAATTAACCTAAATAACTTTGCTTTGTCTTCAGCTTTTTCTCTTTTCAAGGGTGAACAAGATTTCATCAGAGAGAAGTACTTTGAGGACAGTTACCTCTCAGGAACTCTGATGGAACAAAATTATTTTTTCATGGAAATGTGAATTCTTCCTGACCAAGAGCCCAAGATTTTTTACTGCAATAGCCTTTAAGGAAGAGCTGAAAAATGAAGAACAATGGTCTAATGAATATGAAAGCAAAAGTGTTCTACATATCATTTTTACTTTTAGCAGTATAAAAGTAGCCCCAAATGAAAAAGAAAAAAAAAGTGGAAAGAGAGACAGAGCCTACTCTCGGGAGAAATTTTAGCAAAAGTGGACCAGCCCGTTGTTGGGTAGGGACCGTCTCTATATGTTGCCAACTTGTACTTCCCCAGCGCTTAGTACAGTGCTCTGCACACAGTAAGCGCTCAATAAATACGATTGAATGAATGAATGAATGAATCCCATAGGAAATATTTTTGTGGGTGCTGCTGGGTAACTCAGCTTCCAAAAAGCAACCTTATGGAACCTTGCAGGATGGAAGTCCCTTCTCTCTGTCACTGCAAGCTAGAAAGAAAGCAGCACTTCTGGAGAAGAAGCTTCAGGAGGATTCTGAGACAAGGAGGCAGAGACACAAACAGTGTCAGGTACAGCAAACAGCAAATATGAAAGCATAACGAGGAACAGCTTTGTGTGCACACATTGGGGTTTGGGCCGTGGGTCCTTCCCCGACCTTTTCGGCCACACCTGCACTCATAAATGAACTTTGCCGGCAGGCCGTCTTCTTTGAGGTAAAAGAACAAATATGTCTCATTCTAACAATGTATTTAGTGCTGAAATCTATCCCGCTCGAAACGTTGAAAGCTCTCTGACGTGACTGTTAAGACTGTGACTCCAGTCAGCAGTTTTTACTTCACAAACTGGTCAAAGTGATTCAGATACAGGTGCACCTGGACTTCGGTGTGAGCTTTTCATCAGGAATGGTAGGGGCAAGTGAGAGAAAAAGAAATAGAGAGCCAGAACGTGTGCCAAGGCACCAAGCACACAAGGCCCCAGGCCCCTATAAATGTCTGATGCCTTCAGCTGAAAATCTCAAGAATTTTCTCAGGCCAAGGTCTAGCTCATTAGCCATAAGCCACATGAAAGCGGCCTGAATTAATTGTTTCAAAATGACATAAAGTTTTAAAACAAAAAAGGGACTTACAATCTTTTCTTTGGCTGGCTCAATGGTATTCATTCTTTCAGTTGAAGGTTATTGATGCAGGCTTTCCAAAAATGAAAGTGTCTGCAGGGCACATTCTGGTATCTTTAACTTCACTTAAAAAGACCTTGATTTTTCTATTTTTCATATGGTGAATAAGCCACCAGGGTTGCCTCCTTTTTATTTTCCTGAATAATTGCCTGGGTTTCTATAAAACGTATTTCTGAGAGTTAATTTTGCAGGTTGCCTTTGATCAATATGAGATCTTGTTGAGCAGTAAATATGGTAGCACTGTGAGAGTTGGATTAAATCATTTGTACTTAATGTTTCCATTTCAACATTCGTATCAGTTCAAGATGATGTTACCATCTGAGTTAATACACACAACAAGAACTCAGTCCTTCTCATTGTTAGCAGCATAAATCATGACACAAGAAAAACATTTCCCTCGCTTTTCAATGTTGCTTACAACTGACTATATACAGTCAAACCTCCTTATTGGTAAATACATCAATTATATATTTTAATGAGACACTATCTCTCTTCCCTGTTTCACACTTAAATGGGAAGCAGCATTGCCTAGTGAATAGAGCATGGGACTAGGAGTCAGGGGACCTGGGTTCGAATCCCAACTCCACCACATGTCTGCTATGTGATCTTGTGCAAGTTCGTTCATTCATTCAATCATATTCATTGAGTGCTTACTATGTGCGAAGCACTGTACTAAGTTCTCGGTGCAATACAACAACAAACGAACACAGTCCCTGCCCACAGTGAGCCTACAGCCTAGAGAGGGGAGACAGACATCAATACAAAGAAATAAATTACAGACATGTACATAAGTGCTGTGGGGCTGGGAGGGGGAAAGAGCAAATGGAGTAACTAAAATGACTTTATCAAGAAACACCAAGCTTCAGGAATCTCAGATAGAGAGAAGTCATACTGGTATTTGTTTCAAATACAAGCCCGTTGTTGGGTAGGGACCGTCTCTATATGTTGCCAATTTGTACTTCTCAAGCGCTTAGTACAGTGTTCTGCACACAGTAAGCGCTCAATAAATATGATTAAATGAATGAATGAGTGAACAAACTGGTTTTATACTCCATGTATATACCCTTCATTGACTAGATGACATAATGCTACTTTACATATAGGAAGTGCTTAAGTAATAAATACTGTTTTAAAGTATTTAAGGGGAAATCTTGAATCATCAGTTTTCCAACTTGAAAAATCCCCAAGTTCTATGACAATGAATAGAGGTAAAACTACATACAGTACTACATACAGTTGACACTAAGTTCATATAGAATCATGGATCTTCCTCTAGTCCCAACCCAGGAAATGTGTCGTGTGATTAAATATTTCCTCTTATACGGGAAAATGTATGTGTGTACAATTCACACTTACTGGACCAAGTGGAGTGACAGTTTCCAAATTAATTCTAATCTCATTATATCATACAGTTGCAAAGCCTAATACCTTTCAAATATTTTGTGGTAAGAATAAAAATCACCCTCCTGTTCTTTTCCACCTGTAAAGGTCTTCACACCAAGAATTTTGCAGTCCTCTATTGTTTTCATTTTACTTGCTTCCCTAAAGGGCCTCCAGTGTGGAAACTCAATTATTTTGACAAAATAATCATATTAATAACAGCATGACACAGGGAACCAATTTACAGTCCCACAATGAACTGAGATAGTGGTAAACTTAGTCACTGATGAAGAAAGAAACATGATGTGAACGGAATAGCTTCAGATCCTTCTTAGAGAGGACATTTTACCTATTTAAAAACATCTTCTGAAAAGAGATATGCCAGGCTGAGGATTTTAGCACTATGAAACCTGAAAAATTGCCCAAGCTCAGATAATGAGCCTCACCCTCCCAGTGACAAAAAGTCAATTATTCACCTTTTGGGTATGTACTACCTCTTTCGACTCAGAGGCTCATCTTCATTTTCTTATTTTACCACTGTCTATTTTGACTCTTCTATTTCAGCTTCACACATGGCAAGAATAGCTTGGGCCCAAGATAATGAAGATGGCCAATCCCTTTGTTGTTGCTATCTCAAGGAGAAAGAATATGGAAATTCTACACAAGGGAACTGCATTTTTCCCCTGCTCACAGTTTATGGATAGCACAGGTTCCTTATAATGTCTCTTCAACCAGGATAGTGTACCTCTGTAGAAAGAAACTTACTAACCCACCCTTTTCCTTCTCCTGCCAATTATCTTTTCCTGTTTATTTTGTAATTAAACCCGTTCTGGGACTGCACGTCGACCGTGACTAGCAGCGATCAGTACTCTAGAGCAACCAAAGGGAAAGGGATGATCTCTGTTAGCAGATTTTGCCTAAACTTGTAAAAATAAGATTAGAAGCAGCATGTAGAGTAAGCTGTGAGAACATGACATTTTCCCAATAAATGTTTTTCATTATTTTGAAGTGTGCATAAACCTCCTGACACATTGAATCTTCCAACTCTGTACCACATGTCATTTAGGATTTGAACTATACTAGTACTCCAGCTACCTGACAAGAAACGCAGTCTTTGCTACAAATGAACATTGTATTCCCATGTTGATTGATCTTACTGGGAAAAACAATCGTTTTTAAACCTTTACATTCAGGACACACATGTGTTTCCAATTATAATTTAAGCATTTCAGCAACAAAATAGGAACCGCTCCAATTTATTATATTTTAAAACAAAATAAGTGAACAATGGGGACTACTGTCTATAAAATGCATTATTTTGAAGACAAAGTATACATGTGTGAAAATATGACATTTCACCTAAGTACAGTACATATTATTATGTGTTATTTTTAAGCCAGAACAATGTCATGTAACCAAAAATAGCTTGGTGTCATTTTATAGAAAAAAGGAACACATTAATTCATTGAATTTTCAGTAAACAAAATGGCTGACAGGATGCCCAAGAAGAATCTGTGCACTTTTACTTTCAAAAGAGCAATACAGGAAACATGCCTACCAACTCTTTTAGACTGAACTCTCCCTGGGGCTTAGTACAGTGCTCTGCACACAGTAAGTGTTCAATAAATAGGATTGATTGATATAATATTAAGATATTTACAGTGTTACCTGCTTTGCAAATATTTATCCTGGAATAGACGTGTGCTTAGAAGTCTGTCCTCACAACACTGCGCACCATATTTTTTGCTATATTTCAGAATCTACCTACATTGAATTGGCATGAGTACAATGGTGGATGTCTCCTGAAATTCCCCTTTCATTACTTTTGTTGGTTTTCATGAGGCAAACCCTTCAAGATACACTTATTTTGAATTACAGGGATTTATGTTCCTTCCTCAATGCATGGGATTTACATTCATCAATGTTAACGGAAGTTAGATACATCTCAATGAATCAATATAAGAATATTTGCCCAAATGAGATCATAATGCACTCTTTGTAGTTACTGTACTTTTATTTATTTCCATGGCTGCATGTTCCGACTGTATAAGCATATACATTAACTAGGCAAAAAGTTATATATGACAAATTATTTTTCTATTGCTCGTAGAAAGAGAAGAAATGTGCAGAAATGCCATCCCAGCACTTAAGAAACTGTTTCTGTGTGTATTTCTTCTATCTTTGTGCTCTTTTATAATTACAGACAGCAGTCAACTATATTCATGGGAAAAGTTACAAATCTAAATTCACATTCTTACCTGACAGAAATAATAATAGAACTATAAATGCCACAATTCTGAGTTTATTATCCAGTGGATGGTGTTGCTGAACCTAAACCTCACCCAGTAGTTTTTCAGCTAGAAGCCGCCTGTTTTTCTCATTTAAAGTAATGGAAAACGATCGCACAACAATTTATGTTGCTTTGTCTTTATAAGAGGAACTAAAAAATTCCTTTTGTCTTGCTGCACTCTTTTTAAGGATGGCAACAGTATAATATCATAATTTCATTTTTCCAACCACCACAGCAGTCACGTTTTCTAATATTTTTCTTAGACTTGCACTATCACTGTAATGATCTCTGGATAGGAATGTCTCCCGCAGTGTTTAAAGTAGCTTCAATGTACATCATAACAGCCCTTTTATAAGCAACTGACACTTCCTTGGGTTTTCAGGCTTCCAAAATAATTTGAACTGTACATTTCTGATTTAAGCAAATTTGTTACCTGAAAACCACGAGATGAGATCGTTACGTTGTTTCTCCATAACTTGGTTTGTTTTGTAACTTCCATTACACCACATTATGGTGCTCTTCAATGTGGGCTGAGCAATGTCATGTGAAATAAAAAAAACTGAAAGGACAAAACTGCTTCAATTACTGAAGGCTTTTGGTTACCTGAAACAAGGACAGTTTTTAAAATAATGTCACTTCACTTGAAAAGGACAATAGCATGTGGGGGAGAGAGAACTCAGGGGATTTATAATGAGACACAGAGCGTTTCATGGGGTTGAATATAGCCCTGGGTGGTAGCGACTCAAAGTTATTGCCATCTGGTACCTGATCAGTGGTTCAAGTGAAGTAAGTTGACAGTTTCGTAACAAGACAGATAGTCAAGTCTAGTCACTAAGTGTGACAGAGAACGAGTGAGTATATCAGATTTTGTTCTCTGCTCCAGCTCTGACTTGCTGTATGACCTTGACCAACCATTTAACCTCTTTCCCTCAGTTTCCCCATGAATAAAGGAAATGTATCATTTGCCACCTACTTAAGTTACAGTCATCTTGTTTTGGGGTTTTTTAGCTTGTCTAAGAAGCCTTGAGATCCTCGGAAGGCATTTGTAAATTAAATTGCAAGGGAATAGTCTGTCATCATTATTTTTTCATTCCAATTACATCCAGTTCTTCCATACCATGTGTTTCCACTGCGTGTCTTGGATAGAATGCTGATGGGGAATTGGGGAACCTTCTTCCAACAACGCGGATCCATCTGGATAGAACACAGTGTGAAGTCGGAAAACAACAGTTGTGAATGCGTACGGTACTGATCAAGGCTCCCTTACTGTAACCTGAGTGTGACTTAATGCGGGGCTCATCAAGAACGTATCTGTTGTAACATATACAGCGCGGAACTGTGTTTTTTTAAAAAAGATGCTAATGTTGATGAAATTCTACCCTATGTGGCAGTTTGGCTGAAAAGGCGTTGCAAAACCAATATTCCACCCATACTGTGTGCATGCAAATATAATTCCCCAATGGGAAAATTCATTTGCTCCACAGAGTGTATCTCTGTTTTCATGATTGCCCCTTGGTATCGTGCTCTTCACAAAGTCCTTTTCCCCCTTCCATACTAGCCGGTCAGATGAAGTGGTTTCCCAACAGTGCACCACTGTTTGAGACCATGCTTCACAGCTGGCAAGCGGACTGTGTTTCAGGACTTCACTGCCGGTAATCTTATTCTGCCATTTGATGTTGAGTATGCCCGTAGGTGATGCTGGTGATGCAACTCTAGAAGCTCAATGTGTTTTCTGTGGTAGAGTCAGGGCCCACAAACAGATAGATGGTTAAGATAAATGCCATTATTATCAGAGAAGCAGCGTGGCTCAAGGGAAAGAGCCCAGGCTTTGGAATCAGAGGTCGTGGGTTCAAATCCCGGCTCCGCCAATTTTCAGCTGTGTGACTTTGGGCAAGTCACTTCACTTCTCTGGGCCTCAGTTCCCTCATCTGTAAAATGGGGATTAAGACTGTGAGCCCCCCGTGGAACAACCTGATCACCTTGTAACCTCCCCAGCACTTAGAACAGTGCTTTGCACATAGTAAGCGCTTAATAAATGCCATTGTTATTATTATTATTAAGATGTAACAACAGCCTTACAGATCTTTAACCCGGAATGCAACTTAATGTTCCCCTGTTCAACAACTGATGAAAAAAATAAATAAATTATGGTACTTGTTAAGCACTTACAGTGCGTCAAATACCACTATAAACATGGGGCAGATACAAGTTAATCAGATAGGGGACAGTCCCTCTCCCACATGGGGCACACAGTCTTAAGTAGGAGAGAATCAGAGTAAATCCCCATTTTACATATAACTGAGGCCCAGAGACGTTAAGGAACTTGCCCAAGGTAACAAAGCAGACAAGTGGTGGGGCCAGAATTAGAACCCAGGTCCACTGGGCCAGGCTGTTTCACATTCTGAAGTCAAACAAGCATGACTAATCTAATCCCAGCTCTGCCGCTCGTCTGCTGTACCTCAGTTCCCTCACCTGTAAAATGGGGATTAAGGCTGTGTCCAACCTGATTACCTTGTATCTCCCCCAGCGCTTAGAACAGAGCCTGGCACACAGAAAGCACTTACCAAGTACCATAATTTATTTTTTTTCATCAGTATTTGTACAATGGGAACAAATACCATAAAAAAGTGACTGCCACTAGTTGGTAGGTTCTAAAAAAAGGCCAATTATAAATGGGCGTGAAAATAGAGCTTTCCTTTTTTTAAAAAAAAAATTATGTTTCTGCCACATTACAGAGTCCAGCTGCCTATTCTGGATTCTAACTGTCCTGTAGGTAAAAATTTAAACTTCAGACGTCAGAGTTATCAGAATGATGTCCTGCTGGAGCATGAAATTCACATCTAGTTTAAAAAAGGTAAATGATAGCTTTTACATCGTGCATTTCCTGGGATTTTATTTAATGTTTACCCCAAAGTGGGTGGAAAAGAGACAGCCAGCCCAACTAGTAACGGCAATTTCACTAATGGCCACGTGCCCGCATCACACATAGTGTGCATTTCCATTGCCTGGTACATTTAATTCTTTTGTATTAAGAATCCTGTTGTTCTACTGAAGTTTACTGCAGCCTATGGGCATAGGTTTTGGGTCATCATCCCTGAAAGGAAGCATACAGCTTGAATTCTCTCTTTCCATCCACGTTTTCATTCCTCTTTAAAGCCCTGAGATTTTAAACAACGTTCACCTCGTAAGCATCATTTCACTGGGGTGGACCAGGCAAGGAAAGGATAAAATGATGTTAAACTTTTAAAATCCTGCTTTCCAGGTTTAAAAACCAAACACATGATTATGACTGTACTGAAGGAAGTAAATGATCCTCTTGAAAGTACCACATTGTAGGGTGTCTTTCAAATCTAAATTCTTCAAAGAGTTTGTACTTTAAGAAGTTCAAACCTGTAAGCACTGTATCATTTGTTCCCTGTTCCCCTCTTATTTTTAGTTCAAACTTCTCTAAATGCTATTGTGGAGCATGTACTAGAGTTTCACTCTTGTTTTCAAAGAGCCTTTGAATTTTTGGATAGAAATAGACCTAAAGATCACCCACTTTTTACAATGCTGGGTTTCCTAGATTACACCTCTATTTTCCAATAGAATCACATATGATGCAAATTGGGCCCTATGTAGTGTTGTCTGAGATCTTTTTTTTTCCACTATATTGTAGATTTAAGTGGCCCAAGTAAGAGCTTTCACAACTTCCCCTGGGAGACTATTCAATACTTAATAGTTCTTACTGTCAAGAAGCTATTCTTGATAACCAGCCTACATTTTCCTTTCCTTAATTTCCTCCCATTACTCCTAGTTTTATCCTTTTGCTCTATGCTAACTAATTTCTTTCCCTCCTCAGTGCTACAGAGACGGCTATCATCTCCCTTATTATTCATCACTTAAAGCTATACGTATTTAGCTCTTTCAGTATTTTCTCATAAATCGATCTTTTCATTTTTAAAAAATAATTTGGCTTGCTCTTCTCTGGACTGTAATCTGTCTGTCTCTTTCTAATCCTGGATATCCCAAACAGAATGCAGCATCCGAAATGAAGTTTGATCATAGACAAGAATGACTGCCTTTCTTTCCTATGATGCAGTTTTATATGTAGAGCAGAATAGTGCTGGAAATATGTCTACTGCAACACATCCGCAGCCCTTCCCTGAGCCAGGCCAGTAGAGAAGCACATCTTACCTGCTGCTCTCTTTCTGTCTGGTATTTAATCTGTGCTATACTGAACCTCGGCCTCTTTGAGAACTGATCCCTACCCTTTCATGCTGCTATTGGACACCTACCAATTAGCAACTACTGAATTTTCAGAGAAGACTCTAGTGGCTGACATGAACGCTGTCCCTACAGTGGTGTATATATCAGAAAGGGCAAAGCAGTTCCTATAGCTGTGGAGGGCACACAGAGACATTCTGTTGGTGTCAGAGTATCTCTACTTCAGGATGCAATGCTCAACCCAAAAGTCAAGGGGCCAAAAAAATGCACGGACTATATTTTCATGGACCCAGTTTCCAAGAGATTGTCCCTCCATAACATTCATCCATGGCTGCAATTTCACCACCAGTACTCTGTCTTCAAACGAAAAGGACACATTCATTCATTCATTCATTCAATCGTATTTATTGAGCGCTTACTGTGTGCAGAGCACAGTAGAGAGGGATTGTACTTGGGAAGTACAAGTCGGCAACATATAGAGACGGTCCCTACCCAACAACGGGCTTACAGTCTAGAAGGGGATACATGTACCCAGCCCACACACCTCGATCCTTTAATGCTACCCTTCTCACTGTTCCTCCAGCTCATCTATCTCTCGCTACCGACCCCTCGTCCATGTCTCGCGTCTGGTCTGGAATGCCCCCCCCCCCCCCCAAATCCGACAGACAACTACTCGCTCCCCTATCAAAGCCTTATTGAAGGCCCATCTCCTCCGAGAGGCCTTCCCTGACTAAGCCTTCCTTTCCTCTTCTCCCACTCCCTTCTCCCTTCCCTGATATGCTCCCTTTATTCTTCCCCTCTCCAACTCCTACTTATGTACATATCTGTAATTTACTTATTCATATTCATTCAGGTTTCCCCCCTAGGCTCTAAGCTCACTGTGGGCAGGGAATGTGTCTGCTTATTGTTACATTGTACTCTCCTGAGCACTTAATGCAGTGCTCTGCATACAGTAAGCACTCAATAAATATGATTGATTGAATGTACATTCTTCATTGATAGCTAACTGGATTGTGTTTATTTCAGCTTTAGCACATCATTATCATAACTAGTATTGTTGTTGTTAATAAGAGAGTAGCTACAGAAGGGAAACATTACGACATCAAATGCATGTTTTTGCCCCAAAAATTCTGTCGCTATTTGGTTTTGCCTTTCTACTCAGTTATGCAGTGAAATGAAACAAACAGAAATATATGGTTTATGTTGTTGGGTCTACCTTCCTGTCACACTGACTGTCACATTGACCCAATCCTTTTGACACCGGAGCAACAATTCATCTGCTGAGAACCAAGGATGTTTTCTAAAGATGGGATCCCACTCTCAAATGGGGTGCCATAAGCAATCCCTCTGGCTTCAATCTCAACAGATCTCTCTCCCTACCTCTGGTCTAGATCCAGCAGTAGGATCCAATCTCTTACCCTCTATCATTTGAACAGAGTGATAATGATTGGACAGTGTTTTAAAGATAAAATACGATTTGAAGAAGTGCCTGTGTATTTTTGACTACAATAGATGGAGGAAACTACAACATCTCTTAGTATTAATCCTAAAAGGGAGACATGTCCAAGACTGAACTCCTTGTCTTCCCTCCCAAACCCTGCCCTCTCCCTGACTTTCCCATCACTGTTGATGGCACTACCATCCTTCCCGTCTCACAAGCCTGCAACCTTGGTGTCATCCTTGACTCTGCTCTCTCGTTCACCCCCACATCCAAGCTGTCACCAAAACCTGCCGGTCTCACCTCTGCAACATTGCCAAGATCTGCCCTTTCCTCTCCATCCAAACCGCTACCCTGCTCGTTCAAGCTCTCATCCTACCCCGTCTGGATTACTATATCAGCCTCCTCTCTGATCTCCCATCCTCCTGTCTCTCCCCTCTTCAATCCATACTTCACGCCGCTGCCTAGATTGTCTTTGTCCAGAAACGCTCTGGGCATGTTACTCCCCTCCTCAAAAATCTCCAGTGGCTACCAATCAACCTACACATCAGGCAGAAACTCCTCACCCTCGGCTTCAAGGCTCCCCATCGCCTTGCCCCCTCCTACCTCACCTCCCTTCTCTCCTTCTACAGCCCAGCGCGCAACCTCCGCTCCTCTGCCGGTAATCTCCTCACCGTGCCTCATTCTCGCCTGTCTCGCCGTCGACCCCCGGCCCACGTCATCCCCCTGGCCCGGAATGCCCTCCCTCCGCACATCCGCCAAGCTAGCTCTCTTCCTCCCTTCAAGGCCCTACTGAGAGCTCACCTCCTCCAGGAGGCCTTCCCAGACTGAGCCCCCTCCTTCCTCTCCCCCTCTTCCCCCTCTCCATGCCCCCCTCCTTACCTCCTTCCCCTCCCCACAGCACCTGTATATATGTATATATGTTTGTATGTATGTATTACTCTATTCATTTTATTTGTACATATTTATTCTATTTATTTTATTTTGTTAATATGTTTTGTTTTGTTCTCTGTCTCCCCCTTCTAGACTGTGAGCCCGCTGTTGGGTAGGGACCATCTCTGTATGTTGCCAACTTGTACTTCCCAAGCGCTTAGTACAGTGCTCTGCACACAGTAAGAGCTCAATAAATACGTTTGAATGAATGAATGAATGATCATGTCAGGAGGTTGTGGCCACTTTTGGAAGGCACTGTACTTGATTGTGATTCCTAAGCTTGTGGGAATTTTTGTCCAGTCTTTTCAGAAACCTGTGACTATTTGCATTTATTAAGCACCTACTATCAATCCCACTAGGCATTTTCCACCTCGCCCATTCACAGAGGCACAATATCTCTGCTCCAGAGTATTCCTCCAGAAGAAAGCCTTCAAAGTACTTATGAAAAGGATGTATCTTCCTCTACTCGAATCAATCAGTGGTATTTATTGAGGGCTTTCTGTGTGTGATCAGGATAGTCCAATACAGTGGAGTTAGTAGATAGGATTGAGTGCCTCTCTTCCATGTTAATCCTTTCCTAGATGTATTATTTTTCATTTTTCCAAGGACCCTGTCATTCTGATTACTTCTTATTTTTCTAACCTCATTAGGTCCATTTTTATTGGTTCTCTTTCTGCTCCAGCACTTTCAACACCTTCTAGTTTAGCACAGGTGGCAAAGGTCATTAACACATTGCTTACTCCACCATTCTGAATCATTAATACATGACAAATGTTTGAAAAAAATCAGTCCTAACACCATCTTCTGCTGCGCCCCACTAAACACCTCCTACTGCTTTGATTCACTGTTGTATATTATGGCTTTTTGTTTACAGTCTTTGTTATTTGCCACTCGTGGAATGGTTTTCACAACCAAGCTAATTTGTTTTTTTTTTAATGTTTCTGTATCAAATGGTTTCTCAAATTCTAAATATAAAACCTATTTTGCCTTCCTATCGTAAATTTTGAAACTGATTGTGACTTGGTTTTCAAACTCGTTAATAATAATTCGGGTATTCTTAAACTACATTCTCTATGCCAAGCACTAAGATAAGGACTAAAGTAGATATGAAAAAAAATAGATCAGACACAGTTCCTATTCTGCTGATGGTTTCAATATCCCTTAGGAACAACCGGAGTAGATAAGTCCCTCAGGGAGCAGAGTGAGGGACAGAGTCCTAGTGGACTGCTAGCATCAATGATACTTTCAGGGAAGACTTGTCAAAATAAAACTTGTGTGACAGGATTGTTATGTTTTTCGCAGGGCTTTTTCTACCAAAAAAAAAAAGGGGGTCCTGGAACTGTTGACTTCGAGGTCAAAGCCTACCTGTGAGACTAGGATTAACGTGCTGTTTCCTCAATGATATTAGTCTTGGAGACTGGAAATGAGGGGGTCTGAAGGGATGTTTTGGTGGCAGCAGAAATAGGACGCTTTTAAAACTCCCTCCTTCTACTGGCTTTTTTCCAAGGCTGTTTGCTCTCCTGCTGTGATGACACATTTTCCACTCCCCCGCTAGTAAGGAAATGCTATTTCTTTACTTTTTTCCTGAAGACCACAAATAGAATAAGATCACAGTTTTCCCAAGAGGAATCTCTACTATGAAATCCTCTGCCAGGCCATTTCAGGCAACCTAATCATCTCCTCTCCTCCTACTGACCTGCTTGTCCCCTTGCTCTATACCTGCCGACTTCTCAACCCTTCTACATACGATGTTCCCATTCTCATCTGTGGACCTTTTCATGGGCTGCCCCATTTACCTGGAATTTTCCTCTATATTTGGCCTGTCACGTACCTTCCCTCCCTTCCTAAAGTCCCTTTTCTTTCAAAATGCTTGTCTTGACACAATGGAAATGGAACAACATGCATGATCTTTTTTTAGCGAAGCTAAAGAGTATAGGCTCAGTGGAAAGAGTATAGGCTTTGGAGTCAGAGGTCATGGGTTCAAATCCTGGCTCCGCCACTTGTCAACTGTGTGACTTTGGGTAAGTCACTTAACTTCTCTGTGCCTCAGTTCCCTCATCTGTAAAATGGGGATTAAGACTGTGAGCCCTACATGGGACAACCTGATCACCTTGTATCCCCCCAGCACTTAGAACAGTGCTTTGCACATAGTAAGCACTTAACAAGTACCATCATTATCATTATTATATTATGATCTAGTGGAAAGAGCATGGGCCTGGGAGTTGGGGGACCAGGGTCCCCTCTGAGAAAAAGTCTGCCCTGCCCAGAGGAGCTTGGATCTTCCTTTGTTATCTAGAGAGCAAACCTGCACTACATCACAATTACCCAGTTTTCCTTTCATATATCTTCTGAGTTTCTTTTCTGAAAAACAGCTGACTGGTTTCCAGCTGGCGCCAAATCTGTTTCTAAAAGTAAAACCCTTTTGGTCAAAAGTATCTGATTTCACTCTCTATCCAAAAAACAATTCAATGCTAGAATTTTCTGAATCATCTTCTTATTTAAGTGGCAATATAAGATGGAACCTGAGTATGGGCAAGTGTTTTTATGGGATGACAGTAACACTATCTATTTCAAAATGCAAGCCAGAGGTTGGAACCATATCTGTGAAATTTGCATTGTTGTGTGCCCCACAGATACCATGTGCAGGATTTGATGCAGATGGACTACGGGGTGATGCATATGATTATAACCTACTTCCCTCTAGTGCATAAAGACTGGTAAATGGTCTAAAAAAACCCAACGTAACATATTAGTCTGCCCCAGGGAAGCCATGCACACAATCAAAACTGTATATTGGCAAAAGAGCTGGCACAGAATTCTGTTACCCAGGCAGCTGACAAACTAATAATGCAACAATTAGGGAAGGAAGTAGAAAATAAAATCAAGGAGTCCCAACTCATCATTTGGGAGACTGACAATCTACATCTGTTTGCCCTGGGCTCCTCCACTGACACTCCAGCCCACTTCTTAGCAGCTCCATCAGCACCACTTATGGGACTTGTTTTATGCTGTTGAGTCATCTCTGACCCATAGCGACTCCATGGACACATTTCTCCCAGAACGCACCACCTCCATCTGCAATAATTCGGGTAGTGTATTCACAGAGTTTTCTTGGTTCAAATAGGGAAATGGTTCACCATTGCCTCCTTCTGCTCAGTAAATGAGTCTCTGCCCTCGATTCTCTCCCATGCTGCTGCTGCCCAGCACAGGGGAGTTTTGACTTGTAGCAGATTGCCTTCCACTCACTAGCCACTGCCCAAGCTAGGAATGGAATAGGCATGCCTCTGTTGGAGTCACCCTCCCATAACCAAGATCAGTAGAGTACTAGAAACTCTCCAGTTGTGATCCTGAAAGGGGCATATGGGACTTACTCAACATCAAATCGAAAAGACAGGGTAATAAAGTCTTAGGTTGAAGTCAGTCTTCCCGCACTGGAGCTTTTCTTACATCGAAACAGCTATGCAGTGCTGGATGGAACATGTAGGATATTGAGCTACAGTAGGATAATAATTATGGTATTTGTTAAGCACTTACTATGTGCCAGGCACTGTTCTAAGCGCTGCGGTGGACAGAAACAAATTGAATTGGATATGGTCCCCGTCCCACCTGGGACTCACAATCTTAATCCCCATTTTACAGATGAGAGAACTGAGGCACACAGTAGTTAAGTGATTTGCCCAAAGTCACCCAGCAGAAACCTGGCAGAGCCAGGATTAGATCCCAGATCCTTCTGATTCCCAGGCATGTGCTCTAACCACTAGGAAATGCTGCTGTATAGGGAGCTGAAGTTGGGAAACTGAAAGCAAGGAGGATGGAGGAAGCATTTTAAGTATACAGTAAAACAAAATCTTAGACCATACTGTATCCCAGCTGAAAAGTGGGAGTCAATTAATAATAATAATAATAATAATAATTTTGGTATTTGTTAAGCACTTACTATGTGCCAAGCACTGTTCTAAGCACTGGGGGAGACACAAGGTTATCAGGTTGTCCCACATGGGGCTCACAGTCTTAATCCCTATTTTCCAGATGAGGTAACTGAGGCACAGAGAAGTTAAGTGACTTGCCCAAAGTCACACAGCTGATAAGTGGCGGAGCCAGGATTAGAACCCATAACCACTGACTCCCAAGCCCAAGCTCTTTCCACTGAGCCACGCTGCTTCTCAATTATCGCAGATAGATCAGGATGGCTTACGGCAATTCAGGAAGGAGCAGCTCTAAAAAAGCAGAAGTGCCTTTAAGGGTAGGGAGACAAAAGAAAAAGAAAATCAGGGACAGGCATTGTAAACAACAAACATGACAGCACAAGAGACAATATTTATGTGTTCCCAATCTGTCCTCTAGACTGTAAGCTAGTGGGCCGAGAGTCTGTTTATTATACTGTTGTGTTGTACTCTCCCAAGCACTTAATACAGTGCTCTGCACACAGTATGTGCTAAATAAATACGATTGACTGTCTGATTGATCAGAACTGTGGGTCCAGCATTGGCCTTTTCAGTGTCTCTCTCTCTCACACACACACACACACACACACACACACACACACACACACACACAAAACCCCTCCCCCCCCATTCCAAGGGTAAATTTCAACATCAGTGCCATCTTCTTCAAACACAAAGGACATTTACATATGTACTTATTCATCTATACTATGAATAAGTAGTGGCCTCTCAGAGGTCAGAAATGATCTCCTTCTTGCCAAATCCAATGGCCTCCCCTCCAGCCTAATCAACCTCAACCTCTCAGCTGCCTTCGACACTGTCGACCACCTCCCTTCTCCCATCACATCACATCACTCACAGGCTCACATCACTTCAACTACTGCCTCTGTGTAGACCATTCCCAAATCTACATCTACAGCGCTCTGCACATAGTAAGCGCTCAATAAATACGATTGATGATGATCTCCAGCCCTGATCGCTCTCTCCCTCCCTGCAGTTTCGCATTTCCTCCTGCCTTCAAGACATCTCTTCTTGGGTGTTCTGCCATCACCTCCAGCTGAACATGTCAAAAACGGAACTCCTTATCTTCTCACCCAAGCCCTGCCCTTCCCCTGACTTTCCCATTCCTGCAAAATCTGCCCTTTCCTCTCCATCCAAACTGCTACCGCGTTAACCCCAGCACTTACCCTATCCCACCTCGATTACTGTATCAGCCTCCTTGCTGACCTCCCTGCCTCCTGTCTCTCCCCACTCCAGTCCATACTTCACTCTGCTGCCCAAATCGTTTTTCTACAAAAACATTCAGCCCATGTTTCCCCACTCCTCAAGGTACTCCAGTGGTTGCCTATCTACATTCTCACACATCAAACAGAAACTTCTCATCAACGGCTTTAAATCACCTTGCCCTGTCCTACCTCACCTTTCCGCTTTCCTACTCCAATCCAGCCCACATACTTCGCTCCTCTAATGCCAACCTACTTACTGAACCTCTGTCTCATCCATCTCACCACCAACCTTTCACCCATGTCCTGCCTCTGGCCTGGAATGCTCTCCTTCTTCATATCTGACAGACAATTATTTCCACTGTGGGCAGGGAATGTGTCTGTTGTACTGTTCTCTCCCAAGTGCTTAGTACAGTGCTCTACACACAGTAAGCACTCAAATAGAATTGACTGACTGATATATACTAGGTGTTGAAGTGGCCCTTCCTTGTGGCTTCCTTGTGCTTTAGATTTAGATTTAGGGACTTAAACTGGCTGGGTCTGTTAGACATCTTTCTTGCTAATACATTAACACATTTTGGGAAACAATTTTCTGATCGCTAGATTGAATAATCTTCTCTCTGTCAGCCACATCATGTGGGAGACAATTTGAGAAACAACTTCGAAGTGAGCTCCTCTTAAGCTAATGAGAAGTCATATTTTCCCTTTTCTAGGAAAAATCAGTGTAGAAATAAAAAGCCAAATTGATGCTAAAAAGCGTGAATGAAGACATTTGGTTAATTTGAACAGATAATGAATATTTAATACTAAATGTTTTGTCTAGCCACTCTGCAGAGTGTTACCTTATCTAAGTTTCTATGATTAAATGGCAGTAGATAGCATTTGAATTGGTGTCTGGAAGATTTCATTACCATTTCTCAGAACATTATGGAAAGTATGAGATACGTTCTCTGACCTTTTAGGAAACAATGAATTCTACAATGAAACATAATACAAGCAACGGTGATTTTCTTCCCTATCATTATACGAACTATTATCTGAGTAGCGGTTTGACCTAGTAGAAAGAGCACAGGTTTGGGAGTCAGAAAACCTGGGATCTAATCCCAGCTCTTCCACTTGCTGTGTCACTTTGGGCGTCACTTAACTCAGTTTCCTCATCGGTAAAATGGGGAATCAATCCCTGTTCTCCCGCCTACTTAGACTGTGACTCCACGTGGGACCGGGACTGTGTCCAATCTGATTATTTTTCATCTACCCCAGCTCATATTCAGTACTTGGCACATAGTAAACACTTAACAAATACCACAATGATCATTATTATGGCCTATTTCACATTTCTTTTCTTTCAGCAGTCCCCCTCCTCCAAAGCCTTATTAAAATCACATCTCCTCCAAGAGGCCTTCCACAGCTAAGCCCTAATATCCCCTACTCCCTCTCCCTTCTGCATCATCTTGCACCTGGATTTTGACCTTTTATTCAACGTACCCTCAGCCCCAGAGCACGTATGTACTTGTCTGTAATTAATTGTAACGTCTATCTCCTCCACTAGATTGTAAGCTCCTTGTGGGCAGGGAACATATCTACCAAATCTGTTATACTGTATCCTCCCCAGTGCATAGTACAGTGCTCTGCACACAGTAAGCGCTCAATAAATACAACTGACTGATTGATTGATTAAGAATAAAGAGCCCCTTCCCCCTTTTGGCCTCCTGTCCCCCATTCCATGCTTCACTATGAAACATTCTGCAGTTCAAAGCTTCCTCTCAGACCCTAAACTTACTTCGCTAAAGGCAAGCCCTACTTAGATGGCACAAGACATGTGTGGTATTATCTAGGAAGGGTACGATTTTTCTATTCAGTGTAATCTTGATAACATCGTGAACCTAAGCCCCGGAGTTTCTTCGGGAAAAAAAACATTTGAAGTTGACACTGTTTAAAAATGGAAACATGGCAAGTGACTTTCCACATTTGTATCCACCACTAGTGAGCTTCATTGTGGTTTTTTTTTTCTAAAGCCAACTGAAATCAATTTGTTTGTTATTTGTGAAAGAGAGAGAGAACAAAGAGCCCTTGGGGAGCTCTATTTGCCTTGAAGAACATTTTGTCCATAGACCATTTCATGGGCTGGAATAAACTATGAGTAGAAAACCAACTTGAATATTTACAAATATTTTTCTCTCTCAGGTTGCTGCCTCCAAATGGTACCAAGTGCTTAGTGAATCCAAGGGAGCGGATTCAAAGCCACGCAAAAATGTTGGCCACTAGAACACTTAATGACTGGCAGATGCTCAAAACTAATAATACATTCCCTGCTACAATTAAATTCCTACAACCTCAAAACTCAAAATGAGTACAAATTACCACCTAATGGGTACAAGGTCCAAAACTAATTTAGAGCTGATGGATGCAAAATGTTTTTGATGTTTTAGGTTTATTATTTTAAAACATAAGAGGTGGCCATGAATTAGAAAGTGTGTGATTTTGTGTTTCTTGATTCAGTTACATATGGCCATCCAGGGCTTTTATAATGATGGTATTTGTTAAGCACTTACTATGTGCAAAGCACTTTTCTAAGCTCTGAGGGGATACAAGGTGATCAGGTTGTCCCACGTGGGGCTCACAGTCTTAATCCCCATTTTACAGATGAGGTAACTGAGGCACAGAGAAGTTAAATGGATTGCCCAAGGTCACACACCTGACAAGTGGTGGAGTCAGGATTTGAACCCATGACCTCCGACTCCCAAGCCCATGCTCTTTCCACTGTCAAAATTATTTTCATGGAGGCAATTTGATTTTACAGCTGGGTATTTATCTGGCTCCAGTCAAACTGAGGCTTCCTCAATTCAACTGAACAATATAATAATAATAATGATAATAATAATGATGGTATTTGTTAAATGCTTACTATGTGCAAAGCACTGTTCTAAGCGCTGGGGGGGATAGAAGGTGATCAGGTTGTCCCACATGGGGCTCACAGTCAATCCTCATTTTACAGATGAGGTAACTAAGGCATAGAGAAGTTAAGTGACTTTCCCAAAGTCACACAGCTGACAAGTGGCAGTGCCGGAATTAGAACCCATAATAATAATAATGGCATTTGTTAAGCACTTGTTAAGGACTGGGGAGGATACAAGGTGATCAGGTTGTCCCACATGGGGCTCACAGTCTTTAACCCCATTTTACACATGAGGTAACTGAGGCCCAGAGAAGTGAAGTGACTTGCCCAAAGTCACACAGCTGATAAGTGGCAGAGCCGGGATTTGAACCCATGACCTCTGACTCCCAAGCCCGGGCTCTTTTCATTGCGCCACGCTGCTAAGATATTACTAAAGGATCCATATATGAAGCCAGATCCTTGATGCCTGACGTGTTTTTCACTCGCAACCTGGGAAAGATAATATGGGAATCCCATATACGTATACTTATTTTTCAAGTTTACACGGGCCTATTACAAGGTATTAATGATCCATACACTTTATGCTAATTGGAATATATTTAATCCCTCAATCTCTCTCAGGATTTGTCTCCATGAGCAACACCAATAATCAGAGACACCATTCCTTTTGCTCGGTGTCAAATTCTATTTATCATCCCCCGTGAACACTGGCTTCCCTACTTTATTAGAAATGTACAATCGTGAAAAAATTGAAAATGACCTTTTATGCTTAGACCAGGTACTAATATGGAAAGCATGCCAATGACCTCACCACCTGCCTTATACCAGTGCTATGCAAGAGCTGAGTTTTTTATGTATTTGTTATTATCATTATTATTATTATTATTAATAATAATAGTATTTGTTAAGGGCTTAATCTGTGCCAGGCACTGTACTAAGCGCTGAGGTGGGTACAAGCAAATCGGGCTGGGCAGAATACCTGTCCCCCATAGGGCTCACAGTCTCAATCCCCATTTGACAGATGAGGGAACTGAGGACCACAGAAGTGAAATGACTTTCCCAAGGTCACACAGCAGACAAGTGGCGGAGCCAGGATTAGAACCCATCCACTACTCCTCACTGCTTCTCTAGTAAGTTAAACGCTTACTATGTGCCAGGCACTGTACTAAGCACTGGGGCAGGTACAAGCTAATCAATTTGGACACAGTTATTCCTTAGCACATAAACCTCAGTACTGGGGGAAGGCATAGTCACCAAATTAGGAGAGATTTGATGGTGTGATCCAACCGTTTTGAGTGTTCCACATTTTCTTTGTTTATTAACATGCCAGACTTTGTGAATCGTGGTAAAAAACAGCAAAATTGAACCTCAGCTTTCTCAATATATGTCAGTAGATGGTCTGGGGCCTGGCTAGCATACAAAGGTGAATTGTCTGCTTTTTCATCCCCACTCGTGGTACGGGTCACAGTAGAATCTGAGCCTTAGGATTAACCTGACAAACAAAAATTGGCACTCTCCTCAAATTAATGTCTTAAGTAGGATTATGGAATAGCAACAGCTAGTTCAGTGTTAGTACAACCGAGATCAGTTAATCTGAAGAGCAAACTTTATTTCACTCTGAGAAAATGTACTTCTTAAATGCAAGCAAAGGCCACTCAGATCTTTGGGCTATTTAGCTTACTAGACAAAATACTCATAGGCTCACCACAAATAGATAACTGATTATTGAAGCCTAAAAATGTCATACGCAACTGCTCTTAAAACAAATTAGCTGCAAATACCCCTGTTTCCCATGCACAGTGTTTTTGCTGCTTTTGTCCATATTACAGTCTTGGGAATATATCAATAAATAAAACAACCTGTCTCCCTTGCAATTCTTGAGTTCCTGAGCTCCTTGAGGGCAAACACAATGGCTACTATAAGTTACTGAAACTCCCGCATGTCCATCATGTGACTCTGCATGCTTAGTGATGACCTGTGATGGTGATGTGACTATGTGTAAGGGCTGCCCTCCATGCGTTTATGCAGAGGGAGGAATTAGGTGACCTCTGTATTGTGCATAAGGGCCCTAAGCATCCATCCTAAGAACAATGTGTTCCTCTCACTCCCAGCCACCTTCAGACCCTTGTATTAATCAATCATATTTATTGAGTGCTTACTGGACTAAGTGCTTGGGACAGCACGATGTAACAGAGTCAGTAAACACGTTCCCTGTCCACAGTGAGCTTACAGTCTAGATGGGGAGACAGACAGTAATATAAATAAATAAATTATAGATATGTATCTAAGGGCTGTGGGGCTTAAGGAGGGTAAATAAAAGGTGCAAATCCAAGTACAAGGATGACACAGAAGGGAGTGGGAGAAGAGAAAACCAGGGCTTAGTCAGGGAAAGCCTCTCGGAGGAGATGTGCTTTCAATAAGACTTTAAAAATGGGGAGTGTGATCGACTGCTGGATATAAAGAGGAAGGGCGTTACAGGCCAGAGGCATGACATGAGTGAGAGGTTGGTGGCGAGACGGACGAGATCAAGATGCAGTAAGTAGGTTGGTGTTAAAGAAGTGAAGTGTGCGGGCTGGGATGTAGTATGAAATCAGGGAGATGAGGTGATTGAGTGCTTGAAAGACAACAGTAAGGAATTTCTGTTTAATATGGAGGTGGATGGGCAACCACTAGAGCATCTTGAGGAGAGGGGAAAACAGACTGGACAGTTTTGTAGAAAAATGAATCAGGCAGCAAAGTGAAGGGTGGACTGAAGTGGGGAGAGGGAAGAGGTAGGGTGGTCAGCAAGGAGGCTGATGCAGTAATCAAGGCAGGATGGGATGAGTGATTGTATTACTGTGGTAGCAGATGGCATGGCGTGGAAAGGGCTGCCTTGTAGGGGCATGCGAAGGTGGGGGTAGTTTTAAGAATCTACCTACCTCCAGTACACACTTATTTCAAAGGTAGAATGGGAGAGGAGAGGTCTGAGTACCCTTTGTGGTGCCAGAAATGGTTTGCTTGACCCTCCTGGATCTGAAAGCAGAAAATCAACATACCTCATCCATTCAGAAACATTCCAGGCCCTAGGGTTTCAATTATTTAGGTTGTCGAGTGTGTATTTCCAATGAAGTTATTCCTGTCTACTGTGCATATTTTAGATTTGTTTATTGTCAAGATATAGATGAAATGTTGAATCTTAACACATTATTTTTCCAATAACAACCTAAGATCTTAGCAAAACACTGCTAGAATAAAGAGAAGAAGCCCTGTGTAGGTAGAATAATATTTTGTTGTAACACTCAACCCCATTGAAACTTCAGAATGGAGGTTGGATTCGGTTTCCAAAAAGGACTAAAAGGAATGTACGAACTTGCCTGGGGTCTGAGTTCTTAAAACAGTATCAAAATCTGCAACTCAGCATCCTCATAGAGGCTGTAATTAAATGTTTACCCAAGAGTGGTGTGGGGGATGAGGGTTCAAGTCTACCGAACCAGATCTGGAGGAGTTAGGAAAGTCAGGTCAAAATATGTTATTCAAAATAAGTACTCAGAGAAACTTGCTCATCGGATACTGAATAATTATTGAGTCACAATAAGAACAGGATGAAAGCCCTCACTAGGAAATCCCAGGATGTTTAAGATAGCAAAAGAAGAGATTGGGGAAAACCTTAAGCGAAGAGATGAATCAACACCTGGGGATCAAAAACCACTTGAGCCAAGAAGACGCAAGGAGTTAAGGAGCCAAGCAAGGGGAAACAGCATGGCCCAGTGGATAGAGCACGGGCTTGGGAATCAGAAGGACATGGATTCTAATCCCAGCTCCACCATTTGTCTGCTGTGTGACCTTGGGCAAACACTTCACTTCTCTGGGCCTCAGTTACTTCATCTGTAAAATGGGGACTGAGACTGTGAGCCACATGTGGGGTACGGACTGGGTGCAACTTGATTACCTTTTATCTACCCCAGTGCTTAGTACAGTGCCTGGCACACAGTAAGTGCTTAACAAATACTATAAAAAATCCAAAAAAAAAAAAGGAGGAGGCCCAACAAAAGCAGGCTCTACTGCCTTGTATGAATAGATAAGGTGGGAAACACAGTCTAGTGGATACTCTTAGAGGATGTGACAGCAAGATCAAGTGTCCTTGGGTGTATGCTGAAGTACACCCAAGAGGTCAAGGAGAAATAGAAAAGTTTTAATGAAGTCAAAAAAAGCATGTTTACATTGAATATTCTCAGTATTAAGGATACACTTAAGGGTGAGTTTTTCTTTGTATTGTGAATTGAGATGGAATCTGCTTTATTCTCAAGAAAGCATTGCTGGTTTATATTGACTAAGGAGTCAATTTAGAAACAGCAGCAATTTTACATAAGACTGCATGGAAAACAGATCCATAATAATAATCAGGGTATTTATTCGTGCCCATTATATGCCAAAGTTCGATGCTAAATGCTGGGGTAGATGCAGATAATCAGATTGAACACCATTCTCCATCCAATTTGGGCCTTACAATCCAAGAGGAAGGGCAAACAGGTATCTTATTCCCATTTTACAGATGAGGAACTGAGGAGGTGATCAAGGTCATCTAGGGCCAATAGGACTAGAACCAAGATTCTTGCAAGCATCCTGTCACCACTGTCTGAGACCTCAGACTACTGGACAAACCATTGTTCTGGCTGAGAAATGGCACTGCACATGATCTTCATTTCCTCTAACCGTCCTCTGGCTTACTAGTCGATTTCCTCCTCACTTTCCAGGGATCTTGGGATGGAATCGAAGGAAATAGGGATTTCGTAGAACTGTGAGAGGAGGTAAAACCACTCTCTCTAGGGTACTAGCCATATGAAATATCTGTATGATCGAGGCCTAACTACACTTTGGCCTGAATTATTTTGATTTTCCAGTCAAATGCTCTGTTGACCTTAAATTTTTAGAAAATTGAAGCCAAGGGATATTTCGGGGTCTCAGTTATCTAGCTGATTTGAGTGTGGGTACACACAGTCAGAGTCATCCTTAGAATCCCACTCCACTCCCCCTACTGAGGAGCACCAGCAAGATGAAGACAGGCCTTGGCGACGGGCAGCCCTCTCCACAGATAAGTCCGCTAGGGAAAATGTTTAGGCTAGTGACTGAAACGGCAGCTGACACTGTTTCTAACTTTGGGGAGAACTCAACAATTTCCCTGGGTAGCCTAAAGAAGTATTGTCATTTACTACATTGGCACCTCAGTGGCTTCCAAGTGTTCATGCACCTCCACAAGTGCCTCACTCACTTTCAGAGAGTTTACGTCTGATCAATTTACATGAACTAGGAATAATAAGGAACCTGCGAGTTGCTCATAGAATACTAATTTCAGGATTTCCCACTGCTTTAAATTTTGATTCAAGGCTTTGAACGGTCATGGGAATGAGCTGTCAATCCCTTGAAACCATCCTGCCAACCCCCTGAAGATCCTCTGAAGGGCTTTCCCCACTTCAATCCGTACTTCACGCCGCTGCCCAGAATGTCTTTGTCCAGAAACGCTCTGGACATGTTACTCCCCTCCTCAAAAATCTCCAGTGGCTACCAATCAACGTACGCATCAGGCAGAAACTCCTCACCCTTGGCTTCAAGGCTCTCCATCACCTCACCCCCTCCTACCTCACCTCCCTTCTCTCCTTCTCCAGCCCAGCGCGCACCCTCCGCTCCTCTGCCGCTAATCTCCTCACCGTGCCTCATTCTCGCCTGTCCCGCCGTCGACCCCTGGTCCACGTCATCTCCCCTGCCTGGAATGCCCTCCCTCCGCACATCCACCAAGCTAGCTCTCTTCCTCTTTTCAAGGCCCTACTGAGAGCTCACCTCCTCCAGGAGGCCTTCCCAGACTGAGCCCCCTCCTTCCTCTCCCCTTTCTCCCCCTCTCCATCCCCCCCGCCTTACCTTCTTCCCCTCCCCACAGCACCTGTATTGATGTATATATGTTTGTATGTATTTATTACTCTATTTTTTATTAAATTTTATTTGTACATATTTATTCTATTTATTTTATTTTGTTAATATGTTTTGTTTTGTTCTCTGTCTCCCCCTTCTAGACTGTGAGCCCACTGTTGGGTAGGGACCGTCTCTATATGTTGCCAACTTGTACTTCGCAAGTGCTTAGTACAGTGCTCTGCACACAGTAAGCACTCAATAAATACGATTGAATGAATGAATGAATGAACATAAACATAGCTTGCTTAGTTCAAGCAGTCTAATGCATGGGTCCGAGGAAGCTGGGAGCTAAGGGAAGGGAACTGCGAAATGGGGAACTGTTCTGCCGTCTCCTTCTATATTCCCATTGGGCTCTCATCACAGGAGGCTTTGCCATAGCTAGGAGGATGTGGAAACATATGGGCTCATTGAGCCTTTAAATTGGCTTGATTACAATTGAGTGAGTTCTGAGATTTTAAAGGCCATTTGCTAATAAGCTGAATCCCATGGAGTGGTCTAGACTTATTTCATAACAACAGCTACTTGTTCTACCGGGGTTGGATTTTGAATCTATCTAAATTATGTTATTTTGAAAAGCAGTGAGGCAAACATCCTGATAGAGATGAGATTAACATTAATGTGTGTCGAGGCTTATCTGCAAAAGCAAAGAAAGTGTAAAATGAGTATTTGTAGGAAATTTATTGGCATCACTTTTACAACAGCATTCACTAAAGCAGAACAATGTGAATCCAATCTTATTTTTGGAAATTCACAAACCAGTAACTTACACGAAAACATGTTTCTAACAACGGCACTGAAGCACAGTGTGACTTCTAATAGCATTAGTGCCAGTGTAAACCAAATTTGGGACAAAGTAAATATCATTTTCCAATGTTAAAGCATCGATTGGACTATCTGTGTCTAGGAAATGGACCACAAGATCCTTGGATTAAGTGAATTTCCATGCCTTCCCATCGAAAATCCAAGTGTTATTCAAACTGTAGAGGAGATTTCAGAAGTGAAGTCAGAATGAGAAAGTCCTATTGCCCTGTGGAAATAGGACTACTCAGAATGAAAGAGTGTTTCTTCTCTAATGATTCTCCCCACTGACCTGGAGGTTTTCTCTCTTGAGTGCAATTGGAAGTAAGAAATTGACTATAGCTGCTCTCCTTGATGGCCCCTTTGCTCCTTCCCTCTCCTCAACTTCAGTTCTTTTCACCTCCCCCTAGCTTTTGCTAGCTTTTCCACTGAATGATTTCCGTTTTCTAACTCTCCATCTCCTTCCTTTTCCATCTTGTTCAGAGTTCTATAGCAAGTTGGTTCTATGATAAGAGCTTGTAGACTGGCAAAGTGCAGATTTAGGCCTTGAGAAGATACTAGAGAGATACATGGGCTAGAAAGTCAAGAGAAGCAGCATGGCTCAGTGGAAGAAGCCCGGGCTTTGGAGTCAGAGGTCATGGGTTCAAATCTTGGCTCCGCCAACTGTAAGCTGTGTGACTTTGGGCAAGTCACTTAACTTCTCTGTGCCTCAGTTACCTCATCTGTAAAATGGGAATTAAAACTGTGAGCCCCCCGAGGGACAACCTGATCACCTTGTAACCTCCCCAGCGCTTGAACAGTGCACATAGTAAGCACTTAACAAATCTCATCATTATTATTATTATGAGAAGTCATGGTTTAGGACACAGGCACCAGGGAAGCCCGGGAAGATTCCAAGAACTGCTGAGGAATAGCTTTAGGATTGTTGGAATTTGCCTTTTAGACAGGTTTGTTTAGCTTGATATAAGAACCCTAGTCTTCCATGAACATCCATCATCTGGCTTCACTTCTAGAGAGCTCTTATGTCAAAGTGGGATTTTTGTCAGGTAGAAATAAAATAGAAAGAAAGTGGAAAAGAAAAGATGTTGTTAAGCATTAATTCTGTCTCATTCTCAGGCTCTTCTAAAGCAGGGGGATCAGGGTTTTCAACATGGACCATAAATAAATCCAGTCAACTCACAATTATCTGTGAGAGTTACCTTTTGAAAGTGCTGCAGTCAAGCGCCCTGTAGTGACAGAATCACTCCAACATATAGCTTGTCTCTTCTAGGGCCTCAACTAGTATTGCCAATTTTTTCTGAATGACTGCATTAATAATAATATGGCCATTTGTATTCAGATTCCAGCTACCTCACCTTTAGGGATCTTTTGTCTCACCGACTCGATTCATTATTAGTCTAACTAACAAGGTTCCGGTTTCTCCATATCAGTCTCCCACTTAGTTCTAATTTGTAACAGCACAACCTTTGCTTAACCTCAGATGTGAGGAAGCTTTCCTGATTCTCCCCAAGTCTGAAAAACGGCATTCATTTTTAAATGCTGATGGAGATGAGGGAAAGGAAAACCCTTAAAAGGCCTCACAGATCCAGGGAATTCAGTGAGAGTAGAGCAATTGAATCTATGTATCAACCAACATGAAGAAAATCTTCCTTGTCCATTTTTTTCTCCCCCGGAACACTGCTCAGAGAATTGAAAATCAGATTTCTGTTATGTTAGAGGTTGGTGTCCCTGATGCCTCTTCCTTGAAGTAAATTGGAAATTGTCAAATAGCTCGGAAAATTGTGCAAATAATTGCACAGATTGCAGTCAGAAAGGTGACTCTACTTGCAGTTTAGAGTATGGTTTTGATAAGGCAAAAACTTTTCAACCCGCTTATCTTATTCATTACGCCCACAAAATCCCTGAGCTAATCATAGCTCATGAAATCATGTTGTCAAAACAAAAAAGTTATGAAGTGATATAAACTTGAGATGATATCAATTGCAGCAGTCATTCAAGGTGGTAATTTAAATATTGAATTTGAGATAAATGTTTCCATTATTAGGTAGGCATCTTATTCAAAAAATAGAGTACTGAGAGAATTCCTGACATGCCATGTGATCAGATTTAAACGGGCTACATATGGGTGTTTTAGATTTGGCAGAAAGCTTAGCCTGAAAATATTTACATTCCAAATGGAAATTTCTTCCAAAGAAAGTACTGTTGAACTTTTAATTTTTTTTTGTTGTAGCTTAATATTTCCCAGACTGAAAGCACTTTTGCAAAATAAATACATGACATTTTGGCTCCTCCTCAAACTCAAAACATGCTATCTCTTAAAGCACCCGAACCATTTCTAGGTTCTTGCAGGACTCCACTAGTTTCAGAGTTTGAGGGATTTAAGGCCTCTGTGGAATACACATACACACTGTAATTTATATTGGCACTAAAAAGAGTCACTATCCCTAGACTGCATGGTCTCACTCAAATAACAAAAGCAGCAAACAGGACAACTCTCCAATCAAAGTAAAACATTATTGTGACTTGGAACAGAAGACATGGCATTAACTCAAAATAATATTGGTGAAAGTCATACGTTCCAGGGCCATGAACAGCTGCACTACACATGCTAAATCCCACTTACCTAAATGAGACTGAGGAAGAAACCTCAATACCCCCTTTAACAAAGCTTCTATGTCTCAAAATTATCTTCTAGATTTATGAAATATCACCTAGAAAACTTCACAACCCCTCCCCAATTATATCTCCCCCTCCCCACCCCCAGCACTGCCCAGCTAGCTCCTATGAACAGAGGACCTTAATAATCTAATCTGGCTTTTTTTTTCCTGCTAAACTAAATATGAGAAACTCTCGATGTAGAAAGAATAATTTGGGCTTGAGTAACGGCTTTGATATGAGGAATTCAAAGCATTTTCCAAGGAAATGATCAGTATCGCCCATTTACAGCTGAGGTACCTGCAGGTAAATCACAAGGTCATAGATATGGAGCTAAAAACAGTTTCCCAGTCCTGCACAATCTAATAGTTTCTCACTCCATCAAGATCGTCATGCCGCTGGGGATAACTTTCTATTGAACTTAAAAAAATAGCTGGCATCCTTTTTAGTGACTGAAAAATCACAAATGATTTCAAGTTCAGAGTTGACTCCGTTTCTGAATACGATGTTTATGTAATAAAGAGGGGCACCCCAGGTTCTAAGCCAAAGAATATATCGTTAATTTTTATGAGAGCTGTTGAAAATGAAGAGAGGGAGTGGTGATGGCCAAATTGAGATCTGGATGCAGACAGGGTTTCCCACAGTTCTCAAGCCTGTCGACTGGGTCATTTAAAGTTTAAAGTTCCCCTGTGTTGTGACAGGACTGGAAATACACCTGGGCCTAACTGGAAGTGTCTCAGGATTCATTCTTAGAGAAACTGACATATATGTGTAGTAGTTTTTTGTGGTTTGCTTTTTGTTTTTTTGTGGTATTTGTTAAGCACTTATTATGTACCAGGCACTGTACTAAGCACTAGGGGAGATCAATCAATTAATGGTATTTATTGAGCACTTAGTATGTGCAGAGCACTGTACTAAGCACTTGGGAGAGTATAATACAAGAGAATTAGCAGACAAGTTCTATACCAAGTTTACAGTCTAACTGGGGAGGCAGACATTAATATGAATTAATAATAGTGATGGCATTCATTAAGCGATTATTACGTGCTGAGCACTGTTCTAAGCACTGGGGTAGATACAAGGTAATCAGGTTCTCCCACGTGGGGCTCACAGTCAATCCCCATTTTCCTGATGAGGTAACTGAGGCCCAGAGAAGTCAAGTGACTTGCCCAAAGTCACACAGCTGATCAGTGACAGAGCCGGGATTAGAACTCATGACCTCTGACTCCCAAGCCTGGGCTCTTTCCTCTAATATATAATTTAAAGCTATGTAGATAAATGCTGTGGGGTTGGGGCAAATATCGAGTTTTCAAAGGTCACACAAGTGGCAATACAAGCTAATCAGGTTAGACACAGTCCATGTCCCACATGGGACTCACATGGGGATCATTTTGCAGAGGAGGTAACTGATGCACAGAGAAGTGAAGTGTTTTGTCCCAGGTCACACAGCTGACAAGTGGTGGAGCCAGGATTAAAACCCGGGTCCTTCTGACTCCTAGGCCTGTGCTGTAATCTCTAGGTCTGGCTGTTTCTCTTAGTTCTAGTAGTGGTTCCTCATTTACATAGGAGTCCCCGTGGGCAGCATGGCCCAGTGAAATCCCAGCTAATCCAATTTAATCCCAGCTCTGCCAATTGCTTGCTGTGTGACCCTGAGCAAGTCATTTAACTTTGTGTCTCAGTTATTTTACCTGTAAAATGGAGATTAAATCCTCCTCCCTCCTATTTAGACTGTGAGCTCCAGGTGGGACAGGAACTCTGTACAACCTGATAAACTTGTACAGTGCTTGACACATGGTAGGTGTTTAACAAATACCATAAAAAAAGGAAAGATGTCTACCAACTCTGTTCACTTGTACTCTCTCAAGTGCTTAATACAGTGCTCTGCACATAGCTTCTGATAAATATGACTGATTGATTGCTAGGACTACAGCTTCCAGTAAACCTCGGGACAACCGCACAGATGTGACAGCACCACCAAAGGGAATGTGAACCCACTCTGATCCAGATTTGCACTAGGACAGTGTAATCCATGGTGGGGCCATCCCAGGATTTCCACCTCAAGTAGATAACTGATGTAGGGAATTAATAAAAAAAAAAGGGAGAAATTAAGGTGAACCTGGAAGAGTGGACGGGACATGTGCACAATAAATGGACAAACCAAGGAACTAGAATTGGCAATCAGAGGCAAAGAGGTCAGGAGACTGGAACCTTCTCTAGACTGTAAGTTTTTGTGGGGCAGGGATCAGGTCTACCAACATTATTGCACTGTGCCCCAAATTATTGCATTGCGCTCTCCCAAATGCCTAGTGCAGTGCTCAGCACACAGTACGCTCTCAATAAATACCATTGCTTGATACATAGAGAGAAACCACTGGTGAGCCAAGGGAAGGAGCAAGTCTATTTGATTAGCTACTTCTAAAAACATACAAGAGGGTCACTGAGGATTTTGAATGATTGGCCACTTTAGAAATTGAATTTCCTAAAAATTCCTGTCACTGAAAGGGGATGGAATCTGACACACCGCCCTCTTCAAATACTCATCAACAAGCTGGAAGGAAATTTAGTCATTTCCATTCAATTTGGAGCTCTCACTGTTTTTCCAGATGGAAAGTTTCAAATATTTGCCAGTCTTTAAAGAAAAAATGCATTTAGAAAGCTGGTAATTCCAACTGATGTTCCATTTATGGAGGAAATGGGAAGAGGAGGACACTGTGAGGGAACAAGTAGGTGAACACCTGATTCATTATTTCTGGGTCTACTAGGTGGGCTGACAGGTCCCTAGAAGAGGGGGGTTGCATAGGGTATTGCACTATTAAGCGGGTGGAAAGTGACTCAGGCTGCTTGCTTCATAAATGATGGAAGTTTCTAACCTCAGGATTAAACGGGGGATCTGAAGATGGAGGGGAGAGTGAGAGTGAAGGGTTGGTAGGAAGGGCAGTTGGGTCAGGGGGAGACAAGAGAAATGGGTTGAGGAGGAGGCAAGAGAAGAGAAAAAATGACAGAAAAGAAGCTTTCTTCTAAGAATTCCTGAGTGCTGCCCTGGTAATGACCTAGTTGGAGCTGGAGGACAGAGAGGGTAGTGGGAGGCCTTTGATGGAGTCTGTATGATTTAATGTTTTGTGAAATAAGAATTAGACCTTCAAGATAGATGTGGGAGAAAACTGGCAGTGAGAAATCAGTGTGATATTCTCACAGCAGTTTGCTCAGCAGGCATGCTACCTCGTTCTGGACCATTTACATTCTCCCAGTAGCTAATAGATTTAGGCTAATTTTGATTAGCTGTATTGTGAGCAGATGTTAGCATTTTATATTGCATATGATGACTTTTTACAAACTTTTTTGTACTTTCCTTTCCTGTTTCTAATTTTTGTTGAATCGAAATTTGTCTGTTTTGGGTACAACTTGTAGTACAAGACATGAGTTCTCTCAACAATCCTGACCATCTCAATTGATAATGAGAAAACTCAAATTACCCATTCTACAAACAAAACGAGCACGAGTCGTTCTCAGGAGGGAATTCTACATGGGATAAATCATCAAGACTGAATTCAGTATGACTGAATACAAAGACAGTAATATATGCACGGTGAGACTCTTATACCATTATTATTATTACTCAGAGATGAACTATCGGCAGTGATATTCTACGTACGCATGTGGATGAGGCTCAAGTACTAAGATTCATAGGCTAGTCCATCTTAAGAATTATAATTGGAGGTCTTCTATCTGAACCCTTTTCCTATCACTGTAGTAATAAAGCAGGCCAGACAGCAAGTCCAGTCCTATTCCACATGTTGCTTGCTGGCCATCATGCTTGAGGATGCAGTGAGGTACCTGAAAGATAGATTCAAAATGTTTACCATCCATCAGAGCTTTCAAAAACTGTCATCCAGGAATTGCTTTTTGGAGATGGCACTGACCTTGAGGCACATACAGAAGACATGATGATGACTGTGAATTGTTTTGCAGAATCAGTGCAGAAATATGGACTGACAAAATATCTGGACAAAACCAAGGTTATAGAATAATAATAATAATAATAGCATTTATTAAGCGCTTACTATGTGCAAAGCACTGTTCTAAGCCCTGGGGAGCTCACAAGCTGATCAGGTTATCCCACGGAGGGCTCACAGTCTTCATCCCCATTTTACAGATGAGGGAACTGAGGACCAGAGAAGTTAAGTGACTTGCCAAAGGTCACACAGCTGGCAATTGGCGGAGCCAGGATTCGAACCCATGACCTCTGACTCCACAATCCGTGCTCTTTCCCCTGAGCCATGCTGCTTCTCTTTATGCCAGGCTCTACCTGAGAACCACTAGAACACAACCAAAATTTACACTGGCAACACAGACCTTAATTCTTTTTCTGAATTCTCCCAACTCTGCACCTTATCAAAACACTTGTCCCCTCCCATCTTCCTCCCAGAGCACAATCTTCAACTGCTCACTCTCCAATGGCTCCTTCCTCAGTTTTCAAACATTCCCATGTACCCCCCAGCTCCAAAAACCAGGCCCTCGACCCCCACAGCACCCTGCAGTTATCACTTCATCTCATTCATCTCCTTTCCTCTTCAAACTACTTGAGCAAATTGGCTACAGTCGCTGCTTCTCCTTCCTCTCCCACTTTCTCTCCTCGACTGCCCCACCTTCCCCGTCCCCCCAACCCAAATCTGGCTTCCTCCCCCTTTACTCTATGGAAACTGTAGTATTTACACAGAACATTTTTTTAGAAAATTATACTGGCAGCAGAGTGAAGTATTGCCTGGAGAGGAGAAAGGCTGGAAGCAGGAAGGTCAGCAAGACATACCCCCATGGAGACAGGCATATGGCCAGTTCTGAATGACTGAGAAGCAGTGTGGCCTAGTAGAAAGAACACAGGTCTGGGATTCAGAAGATGTTGGTTCTAATTCTGGTTCTGCCACAAGTCTGCTGTGTGACCTTGGGCCAGTCACTTAACCTCTCTGTGCCTCAATTCATCTGTAAATTGAGGATCAAAACTGTGAGCCCCATGTGGGACAGGGACTGGGACCAACCTGATTACCTTGTATCTACCCCAGTGCTTAGAGCAGTGCCTGGAACATACTAAGTGCTTAACCACTATTATTATTAGTATTGTTATGAATACTAATGACCATCATAAATAAAATCAGGAAATACATCACATACTGATTGCTGTCCTAGCCCAAAATCAATAAGCCCCACCTAACATCATGTCTAATTGTGGCTGGGAAGACAATTTCCTCTTCCAGTTCTTCCCTTGCTGTACCTTTGCTGCCCCATTTTCAGATCAGTGACTTGCAAGCTGGGTTATCTGCTCTGGAAGCATTTTAGGAGGGAGGCAGTACAGATTTGGAGAGAATGAAAAGGAAGGTGATGTCCTTTCTTTCCACCTGATTTTTTTTGCTCTCTTGGCCTGGGAGATGGAAAGGTAGAAAAGTGCTTTCTCATCCCAGCTGGAAATCCCCTTAGCTAAAGTGACATCTAGTCTCCAATGTTATGAAAGCAGAAAGGCCACTGACAGTGAGAACAGAGGCACTTACATGGAGGAACTTGGAGTAGATCTGAGAAAGAACAGCAAGCAGGAATATGGACAGTTCGAATCAAACTGGCTTGCCATCATTTTGGGGCACGATTTGGAAGGCAAGACCTGCTAACTCGCTAACATTTTCTTATGCTTTCTGCTGGCTGAAAGAAGCGGTAGCGGCACATAGCTAGAGCAGCAGTCATATGAGTTCCTGGGTAGGGAAGTAGGTTAGCGAAGAGATAGGGGGCCAGAGAAATGGGTGGAAGGGATAATACTTGGCAAAAGGAAAGTTCCAAAGAATAGCGGAAGGGACAAGAAGAGAGGAGAGAGGTGGTGGGGATTGATCTAGAGCGTACTTCTTAGTTGAAGAGCTCAGTCAGCACGTCAGAATTTGTTCTGGAAAAAGAAGCTATTAAATTACATTTTAAGTCTAAGGAAAAACATATGATGGCTTACAATACACCCACATTTTCAGGGAACACTATGCGTACATATCTGAGGTACAACTGTGTTCCTTTCTCTGTGTGTGCTACCTGACGTTTTCTGGATAATCAGATCTTCTGCACCTAGCTGTGATCTTAAATTGCATTACAATTCTGACAGAGTGGGTGAAGTTGGGATTAGAATTTAGGCCCTCTGACTCCCAAGCCTATGTTCTTTCCACTAGGCCATGCTGCTTCCCCTAGTGTATGACATTTGTATAAATGGATAATATATATTGAGGACCTTCAGATTTTATGCATTGCGGTTGTTTGGAACTACATTATCTGCACTATCACTACTATCACTGTTCATTATAACAATGGTAACACTCTTTATGTATCAAAATATCCCCAATCTCATGTTTGTTTCTGCTTCCGCAAAAGCTCTCATAAGTTTCACAACTATTTTTCAGTACGTGTGACTCACAAATACTCATGAGCATGTTCGCTGAGCCATTCAAGCCTTTTTTTTATCGTATGAGTCTTCTATCCTGGAGGACTGCAGTAGGCATTATTATTAGTTCATTAGTCCTTTCAGCTTCTGGCTCACTGAACACTGATTCACAATATGTCTTAGAAATTGACAGTTTAAATTCCTTAACCTCTCAATTTCCATGATCTATAACTTGTTGGCTTACCTTTTCAATTTGGGCCTACTGGGAAGTCCCAGTGCCCTGTAATCCGATGTCAAGTCCGCTACAAGTTTTTTTACTTACTATCTCATGATCTTCGAAAATGAATAACTTTCCTTATCACCCAAAACGTCTTTGTTGGGTTGGGTTTTAATTCTAACCAAGATCCACTTTCTATTTAGGATTTCCATAATTCATGCCTAACAGATCTAATTCTCCCCTTCATTTCTGGGAGAGTACTCAGAAGATGTCTCCTTTTGGAAGAGGAAAGAAATCCCCCTCGCTCCTACTTTATTTGTATACCTTGGAACCAGTAGAGAGTACCACCCTCTTCCATGTCTCACGAACCCATAACCTTGGCATTATCTGGGACTCCTTTCTCTCATTCAAGCCACATATTCAATCTGTCACCAAATCCTCAGTTCAGTCTTCACAACATCGCTAAAATCCACTCTTTCCTCTTCATCCAAACAGCTACCACATTAATCCAAGCACTTATCCTATTCTGCCTTGATTACTGCAACAACCTTCTTTCTGACCTCCCTCACTCCTGTCTCTCCCCACTTCAGTCCAATCTCCAGTGGTTTCCCACCCACTTCTGCACTATACAGAAACTCCTTACCATAAGCTTTAAAACACTCAACCACCTTGCCCCTTCCTACCTTATCTCCCCAATTTCCTTCTATAACCCAGCCCACACATTTCACTTCTCTAATGCCAACCTCCTCACTGTACCTCACTCACAACTATCTCACCAATAACCTCTTGCCCACGTCTTGCCTCTGGCCTGGAATGCCCTCCCTTTTCATAACTGACATAAACTGAGTGGACCAGAAAATTAGCTTCAACATGAACAAAGGCATGGCACTTGATATTCACCCAGTCATCAGTCCCACAGTACTTATGTACATACCCATTTTATTTATTTATATTAAAGTCCGTCTCCTCCTCTAGACTGTAAGCTCGATGTGGGCAGAGAACGTCTCCCAACTCTGTTATATTTTACTCTTCCAAGCCCTTACATAGTACAGTGCTCTGGACACAGTAAGCACTCAGTAAATATGATCGATGGATTTTTTTACAGCCATGGGTAAACTAGTTGCCTTGCAATGTTTCAAGAGTACATCCATGTGTGTCACAGACTACCTTGAACTGCTTCTCTTCTGAGGATCCCGTGGCCCCGTCCAAGGTAGCATTATGCAGTTAGCTCTTCCCTAATCCAAACACTGTTATTTTCAGCAATACACACCCATGAAACTGATCTTGCAGTATAAGTACAGCCAGCATAGCATAAACTCTCATAGGCAAGGCAGAAGCCAGAATCACCAAAGCATGTATGTTACCGAAATGAGACCAGAGTGTTCGTCCTACTATTTCCTGAAACAAAATGAACATTCCATTGATCAGAGTTATAAGCACCTAATTTGAGCAGCAAATATACTTAACACCTGAGAGAGCAAGATATGGATAAATATGGTTCCTGCGGTTCCTGCCCTTGAGGAACTTACAATCTAGTACACAAAGGCATGCAATTTCTTTCAGAGACCAGTATCAATTTCACCTCTGGCCTTCAGGCCTTAGTTGTTTGAGAAAATAATAGCTATTTACATCCTTCTTGGAATCATTTATGGTTTTTCTTTCAGCTGGTGCTCTCAGCTGTGTTCACTACTTCCCTTCTTTCTTAGTTGGATCGCTCTGTCTGTATTTTCTACAGGCATTAGAGTGCCACAGCGAGAATACTGGCGATAATAGATGAAAAGCAATTGCTGGAATTTCAAGGCATACACTGCCAGATACACTATTGTTTCCAAATAACGCTACCTAATACCACCTGCGTGATTTAGGTAAGCAGCATGGCCTAGTGGATAAAGCACAGGTCTGGGAATCAGAAGGACCTGGATTCTAATCCCTGATCTGCCACTTGTCCTCTGTGTGGTCTTGGGCAAGTCACATAACTTCTCTGAGCCTCAGTTACCTCATCTGTAAAACGGGGATTACGACTGTGAGTCCCATGTGGGACAGGGACAGTGTCGAACCTGATTAGAAGCAACATGGCTCAGTGGAAAGAGCACGGGTTGGGAGTCAGAGGTCATGGGTTCTAATCCCGGCTCTGCCACTTATCGGCCGTGTGACTTTGGACAAGTCACTCAACTTCTCTGGGCCTCAGTTACCTCATCTGTAAAATGGGAATTAAAACTGTAAGCCCCACGTGGGACAACCTGATCACCTTGTATCCCCCCAGCACTTAGAACAGTACTTTGCACATAGTAAGTGCTTAACAAATACCATTATTATTATTATTAGCTTATATCTACCCCAGTGCTTAGAACACTACTTGATGCATAGTAAGTGCTTAACAAATATCATCATTATTCTGATTATTTCCCATAAAACACTGGTCTCTGATCTTTGTGTATTTTTGCCAATATAGCCAGTGGTTCATAAAGCACTGATTTAGAAGGTATATGGATCCAACTTCTGCAGTGCAATCAATCAGTCAATTGTATTTATTGAGCGATTATGGTGTATAGAGCACTGTACCAAGTGCATGGGAGAGTACACTATAACACAGTTGGTAGATATACTCCCTGCTCACAAGGACTTTACAGTGGGGGGGGGGGGGGCAGACATTTATATTAATAAATAAATTACAGATATGCACACAAGTGCTGTGGGCTGAGCAGGCAAATCCCAGTGCAAGGGCGACACAAAAGTGGGTGGCAGAGGAGGAGATGAGGGCTTAGTTGGGGAAGGCCTCTTTGAGGAGATGTGCTTTCCATAATTAATCAATCAATCAATCGTATTTATTGAGCACTTACTGTGTGCAGAGCACTGTACTAAGTGCCTGGGAAGTACAAGTTGGCAACATAAAGCACTGAAGTTGGGCAGAGTGATCTTCTGTCACATAAAGAGGGAGGTCGTTCCAGGCCAGAGGCAGGATACAGGCATTGGGTCGGCGGTGAGATAGACAAGACTGAGGTCCATTGAGTAGGTCGGCGTTAGAGTCACCGAACCAATCAATCAATCAATCGCATTTATTGAGCACTTACTGTGTGCAGGGCACTGTACTAAGAGCTTGGGAGAGTACAACACAGCAATTCAGCAGACACATTCCCTGCTATATATGTTATATACATATAACCTCACGATTCCACACCCAACAAGGAAAAGATTTAATGAAATACTGTTTGTAAAGAGGTTTGTGCTTCCTAGTGAATAGGCGGCCTAGAAATATAAGGCTTTCTTTCATAATCCTTCAATTAGTAATGTTATTAATACTTTCACTGTTTCCTTAGGGTGGCCTACAACCTAAAAGAGAATACACATTGTTTAATTAGGAATACATCTTTAAAATGCTCACTCATGAGAGATTAAAATTCAATTTAAGAGTAGCCTAAGCATTATTTTAAAATCCTGATTTGCCATTTCCACCAAGCCCACCCTGAAAAAATGAATACTTGCCTATTGCCTGCCCATATCGCTACCTTGTGTGGGATATGGCACCAATTTGGCATATTTGAAACTTCAGTGAACATAGTTTACACTAAATAATGTGAAGGAAGAGGGGATTTTATGGCACCTAGAGGTAGCTTTTTACTTAGGAAAGAAGTACCTGACATTTGAGACACTAATAATTATGGTAAATTAAGTAGTACTTACATTACAGAGCATCACAACAAAATAATATGGTGGAGGGCTACATGGAGTTTAAAAAGCTATTGATGCTAATTAGGGGTTTGTCTTTTTAGGTATTTTTTTTCCCTAACAAAACTTTTTTTTCTGATTCTGTCCAAATGAAATATTAGTTTGATACGGAAACAGTGTTCAGATCTATATAGTTTTCAATAATCTTGTACCTGACTGGAAACTTTAGAATGGGAAAAGTTATTCGTGTCTTCAAAAAGGGAAAAGTTATTATTTGAGAGCCCTTGATTCATCTCAAGAACTGATGGTGGAAAATGACGAATAATTTGCCTTTAAGAGAAGTCCAAATACTTTTCACTGTGATAGGATTTATGTCAAGTAACCTTTCCAAAACATTTTAGAAAATATCTCGCTTCTCCTAAATTTTGTGGATCAGGTAAATTCAGGCACACGTGACAGTGTTGGCCAAAGGCATCAAACCCAAAAGGGCAGTGGTGATTTAAAGGTGTTTACTTTTAACCTAACCATTCCTGCAGAACTGAATTTACAAGCTGCTCAAAATAAGGAAGAATTGAGCTCATTAATGATATAAATAAATAATGGTAAAGTCTCAACGAAGAACGCTTCTTTCAATAAGGTGCACTAAAGAAATGCTCACAATTAACTTAATCAGTATAGAATAATCATCAAATAACCACAGAACAAACAGGAACTAGCGAAGCAGAAAAACAGATCGCATTTTAAAACGGGACTGCAAAGTCACCTACTTGATTAAAGTACTCTTTTGAGAAACCCAATTTCCATTTTGAAGAGAACAGAATAACTCCATGAACTGACAAGGGAATCGTTCTCATTGCCTTTTCCTAAAATATATGAAAAAGGGAAAAACCAGACTGCTCTGCAGACTGATTCTTTTGTATTCTCCCAAGTGCTTAGAACAGTACTCTTAACATAGTAAGTGCTCAATAAATACCACTGATTAATTGATAGATAGCAATAAAGATAGGCAGAAACTCCTCACCCTCGGCTTCAAGGCCCTCCATCACCTTGCCCCCTCCTACTTCACCTCCCTTCTCTCCTTCTCCAGCCCAGCCCGCACCCTCCGCTCTTCTGCCGCTAATCTCCTCACCGGGCCTTGTTCTCGCCTGTCCTGACGTCGACCCCCGGCCCACGTCATCCCCCTGGCCTGGAATGCCCTCCCTCCGCACATCTGCCAAGCTAGCTCTCTTCCTCCCTTCAAGGCCCTACTGAGAGCTCACCTCCTCCAGGAGGCCTTCCCAGACTGAGCCCCCTCCTTCTTCTCCTCCTCCTCCCCTTCTCCATCCCCCCGCCTTACCTCCTTCTCCACCCCACAGCACCTGTATATATGTATGTATGTTTGTATGTATTTATTACTCTATTTATTTATTTATTTATTTTATTTGTACATATTTATTCTATTCATTTTATTTTGTTAATATGTTTTGTTTTGTTCTCTGTCTCCCCCTTCTAGACTGTGAGCCCACTGTTGGGTAGGGACTGTCTCTATATGTTGCCAACTTGTACTTCGCAAGCGCTTAGTACAGTGCTCTGCACACAGTAAGCGCTCAATAAATACGATTGAATGAATGAATGAATGAATTTGTACTTTCTAGCTGGCATCATTCCTGGAGAGTCGCCAGCATGCTACCAGCCTCGGCTATGGGGAGGAGAGCCAAGCAGAGGCATACCCATTCCATTCCTAGCTTGGGCAGTGGCTAGTGAGTGGAAGGCAATCTGCTACAAGTCAAAATTCACCTGTGCTGGACAGCAGCGGCATGGGAGAGCTATGGGAGGGAGAGTCAAGCAGAGACATACCCATTCCATTCCTAGTTTGGGCAGTGGCTAGTGAGTGGAAGGCAATCTGCTATAAGTCAAAATTCACCTATGCTCAGCAGCAGCGGCACGGGAGAGAGCCAAGGGTGGAGACTCATGTTAACTGAGCGGAAGAAGGCAATGGTTAAACCACTTCCGTATCTTTACCAAGAAAACTCTATGGATCCACTACCAGAATGACTACAGGTGGATGTGGGCTGCTCAGGGAGAGATGTGTCCATGGAGTCGCTATGGGTCAGAAATGACTCGACAACATAAGGCAAGAATACAAGAGTAGCTTCCCCCTCTACTGCTTTGTTGAATTGGAGGGATCGGTGAATTAATTGTTGATGACAGTGTAACCCAATATTTTGTGGCATCTCTCAAGTTAACAGCAATCTAGCATAAACAAGATTCCTAATATCGACTAGGAAACATATTTACTCACATGATTGTAAATTCCATTGGACATAAGAGGGCTAAAGTCTCCAATTCATTTAATTTAAGTTAGCCAAGTGCACATACATTTGTTCAATAGTTATCTGAGTAAGAATCCAAAAGATGACCAAAAAGAGAAAGCACACCTAATGGTATAGACCATTTATAATTTCCTGAGCCAACGAATTATCTTGTAAAGCCTTTATCTTGTAAAGTAAGCGGACCCCAGAAATCTTAGATTTTATGACCTTTGGCTTAATTTAAGTACCTTAGGAGCTGACCCGACAAAGTTTACGGATTTTGACCTAGAAACAAAGACAGGCTCTAGACTTCTAGACTGTGAGCCCGTTGTTGGGTAGGGACCGTCTCTATATGTTGCCAATTTGCACTTCCCAAGAGCTTAGTACAGTGTCCTGCACACAGTAAGCATTCAATAAATACGACTGAATGAAGAAATGAATGAAAGGCTCCAGAAACCAATAGATTTTCAATTGCACCAATGAAAGAAAAAAAATAAAAAGATGCCTGGACAGGAATATGGATAGAATACTTTTCTAATGTAATTTACACCATAAGTGTCAAATCCATAAAAGAATGATAGGCTAGATTGAGAATATTAGAAGGCAGATTTCCATAAATGTTTGAAATGTTTTTTCCATAAATATTAATATCAGCAATACATATTGATGGAGTGTCCGACTGCAAGGATGCATGCATGTGTACATGTACTAAATACAGTCTTTTTACAATATAAAAATGAGCAGAGAGGAGTCTAGGAAAGCTTTGCATGGACACAGCCAAATGATTTTGGCTCAATCCTGAGTACTCCAAATTTTACAACTTGATCCATTTCCTGATTCCTCCCCTGTTCTGAGTCAAAATCAAGTATGATCCATTTGCACCATTAAGAAAATCATCGGGATGTTTTGGAAAGCTGGTGTTGTTTGCTTCTTTGTATAGAAGGTCTCTTCTGAGTAACAAGGTACACCATGGTGCAGCAGGCTAACTGTCAAACAGAATTTCTAAAGGCTAGCTCCGGACAGACCCACAATCTAATGTTGCCTTTTAACCTTCTTAAAATTGCAAAACCAAGTCTTTGAAAGGCTAGGTTTCTAATGTCAGCTCTTTTTTTTCATTTAAATCTCCATGAATTTAGCAAGGCCCATAATTAATAAAATAGACGGCATACATTAATAGTGAAAAGCTGAAAACCATCAACTAAAGAAACCGTTTTCTTTTTCCTCAATATCAGGCAAACCTTTGTTATTTCAGACGTGTCCTATCAATGTCTGTGTCTAAAGACTGAATAGTATATGATCGATGAAGAGCATCTTTCCCTCCTAGTCACCCCGCATCAAAGGTTTAACGGACAATGAAAGGGCTGGGAATGCAAAAAAATATTTCCTACCTAGATTGAGTTGCAAAAATGTGTCCATATCTCAATTCGCAAAGGTTAGTTAATCCCCTGGAGTTATTCATTTTAGTATGGGCAGTCATTTTAAGACTGTACCGAGAGTGGTAGGATGTGACACTATTGTATAACCCAATCCACTGAAAATCTGTATGCTCTGTTAGGAATGCTCCTGACCTTAGAATAACTCACCTGCAGACCCTTCTGCACCTCTGTTAAAATATATCTTCATCATTCCCCCACCAGATCTTTACTTGAAATTCAATGTTGGCATTACTGCTTTGTGGGATGACCAGGTAGTGGCTGTCCTGCTCTTGAGAGAACAGACTAAGGTCCCAAGGGTCATTTCCAAACTGTCGGCAAGTTTTGATTCTGCTTAGGAAATTGGTAGAATGGGAAAGAATTATTATGGCATACACTTCTATCCCTTCATAAACCAGCATGATAGGCACCCTAAACCCAACCATTGTTCGGTCTTTCTAATAATGACTTGATCTGTTCAGTAGTGCTTTGAAATACCATGAACGTAAACTTTTACAGCATATGAAACCATGTGGACTATCAATCAGAAAAATACCAACAACTTATATTTTTATCAACCTACGATCAATGAAATTGTTCTAACTGATCAATAAAAGATTATTCAACAAATACTACTGATTCTCAACTTGCAGACAAGCAGCACATAGTTTTTAGTTGTGGTATTTAATAAGCACATACAAAGTGCCAAGCACTGTGTTTAACATTTGGTAAATAGAAACATATCTGATCAAATGAGAGTCTCTTTCCTACATAGAGCTCACAATCTAGCTTTCTACAATGCATCTCTTTTTTAAGAATAGAACAAAAAGTTGCATAAAAGAATGATCAATTTATGTTTGATTTTGATAACATAACACTATTTTGTTTCAGGGTAGTAAGAAACAAGAACTGCTAAACTGAATTTCACTACTTAAAACTACTACTTACTACTACTTAAAATAACAAATGGTGAAATCCTTTCAAAAATGTACATTTTCCCTATGCAGACCCGGCCATGAATTTTGCACTTTGCTGGTAACAAATTCCACCGACTGTCAGAATGGAGCTACACTAGCACATTATTTGGACAATTCAGTCCTAAAAAACTTACTTTGACCTCAGTTTTCTGGATGGTTCAGTAACCAAAAAAATTCTTTTCCCTCCTAATATATGGATATGAATTCTACCTTACCTGAAATATTGAGACATTTGCAATAATTGAGGCCTTGGGAAATTCATTAAGATTCTGAGATCAGTAAATAGTATTTATTGAGCATCTATCATGTGTAGTGGACCATACAAAGTGCTTGTGAAGGTACAACAGAGATATTATTAATAATAATGATATTAATTGTGGTATTTAAGCCTTTACTATGTGCCAAGCACCATGCTAAGTGCTAGAGTAGATTCAAGGCTCACATTCTAGGAAGTGAGAAGACATTCTTTCATTCAATCGCATTTATTGAGTGTTTACTGTGTGTAGAGCACTGTACTAAGCACTTGGGAGAATACAACAATAAATAAGATGCATTCCTGCCCAAAGCGAGTTTACAGACTAGAAGGGGGAAGATAGACATTACTATAAATAAATGGTCTCTACTTTCAAGGAATTTACAATGCAGTGGTGGAGACAGACACCAAAATAATTTGCAGACGAGAGGAAGAAGGAAAAGGGAATGTGTACAAGAGTTGGTGTTTAATTGGGATTGATATATATGTGCATATATTTTGAGGAAATTTGTGAGTAGACAAATACTCAGATGGCACAGAAGTGCTGAGGTGACTGCTAAGAGGATATAACCTGAGGTGAGTAGAAATTAGCCAGGGATGGCCTCCTGGAGGACATGAGTTTTCAGAAGGGCTTTTAATATGGGAACGCTGCAATCTTTTGGATTTGGGAATGAAGGGCTTCAAGTCTGCAAGGAACAGCTAGGCAATAGAAGAGGAGAGTTGGGAGCTAGGTACAACTAGAAGGCCAGCTTCAGAACAATGAAGAGAGCAGGTTAGAGAGCAGCAGGTGAAGAAATCAATATGTCAAATGGCTGAATCAGGGTGGACCATTTGGATGGAGGAAGAGAAAGACAGATCCTGGAAATGCTGTAAAGGAAAAACCCACAGGATTTGGCAAGAGATTGAATATGGGAGTTGAAAGAGTGTGAGGAGTCAAGGATATTGCCAAGGATGTAGGGTTCAGAAACAGTGAAGAGGGTGCTGTGCACATTAGGTGGAGGAGAGGATTTGGAAGGAAAGATGAGGAGTTAGGTTTTGGACATATTAAGCTAAAGTGCAGTAAGATACGCAGATAGAGGTGTCCCGGAGGTAGGAAGAGATGTGAATTCAGAGAGGAGAGAGATCAGGCCTAGGATGTAGACTTGATAGATAAAAAGAGTTAAGTGGTGAAGCCTTGGGAACAGTTGAGCTCCCTGAGGGAGTGAGTATAATCCCGCCTCCACCATTTGGACCTGGGTTCTAATCCTAGCTCCACCACTTGCCTGCTGTGCGACTTTGGGCAAATCATTTAACTTCTGTGTCTCATATCCCTCATCTGCAAAATGGTGATTCACCACCCATGCTCCCTCCTACTTAGAATATGAACATCATGTGGGACCTGATTATCTTTTATCTATCCCAGCTTGGCACAAAAGTTCCAGGGACAGAAGCTGGGTCTGTCAATCAATCAATCAATCAATGGTATTTATTGAGCACTCACTGGGTACCGAGCACCGTACCATGCACTTGGGTGAGTACAATAAAACTGTGTTGGTAGACATGATCCCTGCATACCAAGAGCTTAAAGTCAAGAGAGGGAGACAGACATTAAAATTAAATTATGGATATGGATTTAAGGGCCGTGGGGATGAGGGTGGGGGCGACTAAAGCCTCCAAATCCAAGTGTTGGGGAAAGCGTTTTGAAGTAGATATGATTTTAACAAAGCTAGTCTCTCTGAGGTCACTCTGGCTCTAAAGCCGGAGGGAGCCCTTTCCTCAAAAGGAATGTTTGCAAAGACACACCATACCTCCAACTTGATAGGGGAACTTCAATGAAGTCTGAGGGTCAGACCGGATTAGCCAATGCCCCTGTTCATGCCCTCATGTGATGCGCAATTCAGAATACAATATTTAGCAGATGTCAACATCTGTGTTAAAAGCCATAAAAATAAGGTATTAGTTTTTAACATGATTTATTGTCTGAGCTTTCTGAGATCCTTTAAATGACTATACAAGCTCCTGAGCGACCTTACACAGTATTGAATTTTTACTTCATTCTGTACTATTGGAGCAATGTACTTTGGCTGGCTCTAACGACTACAATAAACTCTCTCTTCAGATTCATCTCTTTATTACCCATAATGAGACAGTCAACTTCTGGTCCTTAAGAGCATCCTTAAATAGCTAGCTCTAGTGAACCTGTACATTAGGAAAAGCTGCATACTGATTACAGCTGATTTAGCTAGAATCTTCAAGCTGATATTTAATGAAGAAGGTGGCTGTCCATTACTTTGGGGGAAGAGCATGACTCCAGGTTTTCAAGGTTCTTTCTTTTATCATGTTGTACATTTAAGTTCCAAACTGCATCAGCTCTAACCTAATCATCACAGGTAAGATTATACAGAGAAAGGAGAATGCAAAAGAAGTAAATTCACTGTGTTATTGAGATCTGTTGATTTTCTAATGTAGGGAGGGAAATACCCATAATGACCCAAAGCAGCAAATCCCTAAACATGAAGATCTATTTCACCCCTTAAGGAATCTATCCAGGAAGTTTTTAAGACTGGACTTTTAAATTACTTAAGTATGCTCCACAGTAAAGGCCTTAATAGAAGCATTTAAATCTTACTTTGCAACCTTGGGGAACAGAGATATTCTCTTAAAAACCTGATTGCTTTTCTATGGAAGCAGTTATCTTTGATTTATATAGCTTCTGATGGGTGCTTCACTAAAGCTTTGAGTAATCCAATAAGGATCATATAATACACTGCCCCCTACATTGCTCACAGTTACTGTGTACGAACTCTATGTTTAGTATTTTTAAAATAGGCTAAAAGCTTCCTTGGTTCATCTCAGTGTTCAGGAAATGTGTTTTGGGACACTAATGGTGTGTGCATTTTAATAAGCAGGAAAACTGGGGCAACTCACAGCTCAGATAAGGCTTACTACGTATGGAGTACAAGGTTTTTTTTCAGGTTTTCTAGGCTCTAGCTGCCTTCCTTCCTGAATCTAAAAAGGAGTGAGACAGTTCAGAGGCATCCCCTGACTGTCCAGATTTTCAGCCGAAATCGAAGATGACACCAAATAGAGGCCATACCATTGTCAATTTCACATTCAAAAAGCCTCTTTTCCCCCCCTCTGTGAATAGAATACCCCAGTGGGATTTTTTTTATGTTTCAAGAAGCATATGCTCTTGATCCAAACTGAACCTACTTACCCTCTTTGTAATTTAGCAGAGATTCTTCCTCACCTGGGTATGCTGTCCATGGAATTTATTGCCTTTCTCTGCAGAGCTCTGAGAGGAGGCCATGCCATTATGCACACATGAAACTCACAATTATCTTCAGCTAAAAAGCTACAAGACCTGTGCCAGGTTTTCATAGCAGCAGCTCTTCTTGATTCTCCTTTCTCTTATCTATTATTTTAAAGTAGGTTCTCAGGTTCTCTGACTGGCCCACGTTCAACCTGAGTCATTCTCTAATCTTCCCTATTCCCTACCTTGGTCTTAATGATATAGTTTCTTGGCAAAATAACAAACCATTAAAAATCAAATGCCCAAAGGTTAATTGTTGAGAAACCAATTGTCTAATGTCAATATTGGACTAGCTCATTGGGCAACCTGACAGTCTGGCCCACCTGGTTAGAGAATCCCCAAACTAGCCTCAGATTGCCCCAAGCTACTGTGATTCAGCTAAACTTTAGGGAGCCCGGGCTGGGCTGGGCCTATACTGGCTTTGCCCCCTTAGAAGCATTTCTCCTTGAGGAAAGGCATGCTGGTTTGGGAAAGTGTCCTAATTTCCCAGTAATAATAACTTGAAGCTTTTTGGAGGTAGGCAGCAAGTGACTGCAAAATGCAGTACTGCTCTTTACCTTTCAAAAGCAAACTCTTTGTCTCTGGGATCTATTTTGCCTGAAGTCAGGGAGAAATGGATTAAATGGCCTCCAGAGTCATGTTCAAAGCAGCAGCCTTTCTCTCCATTTCAGAATCTTTTACTCCCTGCTCCTTTCATTATTCCATGCTCCGAGGAGTCTGATGCTACTGTTGAGGCTTTAGCAAATTTAAGAATTCTTGGTCAGTATCACAGGAGCAGATTAGGGCATTCTTCTCCAAAAAAAAAATAATAAAATAAAATGAAGCCCTTGAATAGTGCAGGCTCTGATGAAGAGTGGTCCAAATGGCACTTGAAAGCTTTAAATAGGAACATCAGCTCTCCTTTTTTTAAAAAAGGAGATCTGAAGAACATGAGACTTAACTAAATGGAACAGAAAACCAATCATGAAGAATAAACTGAAAGGCACACAAATCAGGGGAATGAAAGTGAATGCTAGAAACATAATACAGGTTTTTTTAGGGTAGCCAGCCATTTAATGTCCTGGGGTCTGGACCAAATGACACACTGGTCAGTGATGGTAAAATCCTAGGATCACTCTCAAGAGAGAGCAAAAAATGAGGTCCCATTTCAGACTGCAAATGGACAACAGTGGTAGCTGATTTTAAAGAATAGGCAGTGCAACTATATAGAATGTAGCGGTGGAAGAGTATTAGTGGTATGGGCAAAAATTCACCAGGAAAATATGCCAAACTCTCCCCTCTACTGTAATCACACATTTACCCTGTCTACAGAGAAACTCTATAAGGATGGCCCAAGAGCACCTCAAATTCACTATTTGCCTTGATTCTGAATATTGCGACTGGCATTTTCCTTTACTCCTCCCTCTCATTCAACGCCCATGTTCAGACCATTATCAAATTGTGTTGGTTTTTCCTCCACAACATTCCCAGGTTCAACTTCATCCTCTCTATCCAGCCATCGTGTCAGTCAAGTTAGTTTCCTAACCCAACTTGACTACTGCATCAGTCCCCTCACTGGTCTCCCTGCCTGCATCCTCGCCCTCCCCAGTCTCTACATCTCTCTGCTGCCTGGACAATTTTTTCTAAAACATCATTCTGCACGTGATTCTCCGCTCCTCAAAAACCTCCAATGGTTACCCAATTCCTCTCTTTATCAGTCAGCTCATTTCCCCCTACTTACCCACTCACTATGTCTGGGACTCCCCTCTTACATCACCAATCTTTTGGTCACATCCTCCTCCTGGGATTGGAACTCCCATCCCCTGCACATGAGGCAGACTACTGCTTCTCCACCTTCAAAGCCCTTCTGAATTCTCATCTTTTGTAGGAGGCTTTCCCTGATTAATTTCTAATCTCTACAAAACCTTACAATCTCCCAACTGCCACTTTGGCAGCACCTAAGCACTTAAGAACTCACAATCCCTATAGTACTTATGTGCACATCTTAATACTCCATTACTTCATCCAATCTGTATGCTACTTTAGTTTCTGTCTCCTCACTATAGTCTAGGATACTTGAGGGCAGGGAAAAGCATATTAATACTATTGTACTCTTAGTGCTTAGTACAATGCTCTGCCCCGAGTAGTCACTCAATAATTGACTGCCTGAATAAGGTCTTTCCCGATTAACTTCTCTTCTCCCAAGGCCATATCCTCCCAACTAGCACCAGAGGCTCCGTGGAAAAAGCACAGACTTGGGAGCCAGAGGCCATGGGTTCTAACTCCACCTCTTGTCAGCTGTGTGCCTTCAGGCAAGTCACTCAACTTCCCTGTGCCTCAGTTACCTCATCTGTAAAATGGGAATTAAGACTGTGAGCCCCACGTGGGACAACCTGAATGCCTTGTATCTACCCCAGTGCTTAGAACAGTGCTTCGCACAAAGTAAGCGCTTAACAAATACTATTATTATAATTATTATTATTCAGCAGTGCACGTCTACTCAACAATCGTCAGTTAGGACTTCTGTACATACTCATTTCTATACCATACTACTTTGGCACTCCTTCATTTACGTATCCAATTGGTGCTCCCCTTCCCATCTGTAAATTACTTTAGTTTCTATCTTCCCTACTAGATTGTAAACTCTTTGAGTGTTTCTTAATCTGTTGAACTCTGCCAAACACTTAGTACAGTGCACGGCACACAGTAGATACTCATCATACCACTGAAGGATTGTCCTAAGTAGAGACTTTGTCATTAAGGAGTTCCATTCTTTTGAGTCCATCTATGAGCCCATCCCAGCACCTCTGATGAACAACAATGACCTGCTGAACAATGTTCGAACACTTCCATCAGCTAGCTTTGGGATCACAGGACCTGAGAGTTCCTGATCTCAGCTCCCAGAAAAGAGGGAGTATGGTCTCCAGGGGTGACCGGTAGCTGGAGGAAGGCTGTTGAAGGACAGGACGTGGCCCGTGCAGAGATCAAAGTACAAAGTGGCACAGTAGCACTGTCATAACTGCAGGTCCCCATAACAATTGATTTTGGCTCCAGAGGGTTGGGGGAAGGGAAACTGTTCCAGCAGTAGACTGATGGGTGGAGAACGGCCATTCAGAAGTCCTGGGAAGCCTTTGCGGAAGCTGGAGGCAACATTTGAACATTTTTTTATTTTGTTAAGCTACGTGTCAAGCATTGTACTAAGCGCTGGGATAGATACAAGATAACAAGATAAGTAAGATGGAAAACAGGTATTGAGTAGCCATCTTGCAGATGAGGGAACTGTCAACTGATTTGCCTAAAGGTACACAGAAAAACAAGTGGTGGAGCCAGGATTAGAACCCAGGTCTTCTGACTTCCGTGCCCATGATCTTTCCACTAGACAGGCTGCTTCTTGATAGGGCCCCTGGACCAAGAGCTCTTTGCACCAGGAATGCTTATTCAAGATCTGTTTCACAGGCTAGTATTCATTCATAGGGTACCAAGAAGTAGTCATGGTGTTTATTAAGCTCATATTGGTTGCAGAACATTGTAGTGAGTGCTGGGAAAGAGTTCGCCCCTTTCCTTCCTCCATTTATTCATTCAACCATATTTACTGAATGCATACTGTGTGCAGAGCATTGTACTAAGCACTTGGGAAAGTACACTATAACAATAAACGGACACATTCCCTGCCCACAGCGAGCTCACAGTCTATAGAGTGGGAGAAAGACATTAATATAAACAAATGTATTACAGATATGTACATAGGTGCTGTGGGGTTGGGAGGGGGACGAGAAGCAGCGCGGCTCAGTGGAAAAAGCACAGGCTTTGGAGTCAGAGGTCATGGGTTCAAATCTCAGCTCTGCCAATTGTCAGCTGTGTGACTCTGGGAAAGTCACTTCTCTGTGCCTCAGTTCCCTCATCTGTAAAATGGGGATTAAGACTGTGAACCCCCCATGGGACAACCTGATCACCTTGTAACCTCCCCAGTGCTTAGAATGGTGCTTTGCATATAGTAAGCGCCTAATAAATTCCATCATTATTATCATTATTATTAAAGGGAGCAAGTCAGGGTGACATAGAAGGGGAGAAGAGGAAAGGGGAACTTAGGGATGGCCTCTTGGAGGAGATGTGCCTTCAATAAGGCTTTGAAGTGAGGGATAGTAATTGTTTGTCAGATTTGAGGAACGAGGGTGTTCCAGGCCAAAGGGAGGCCGAGGGTGAAGGATCGGTGGTGAGTTAGACGAGACTGAGGTACAGTGAGAAGGTTAGCATTAGAGGAGAAAGTGTGAAGGCTGGATGCCACTGGCTTTCTCCCCTCTATTGGATAATTAGTTAGCCCTTTGGCCTCTCTAAATTTGAGCTCTGCAAACGCATCTAATCAAAATTGCCACAGAATTACTAACTGCAGCAGCACTGTCCTTTGGTAACAGCAAAACATCTGGTAGTGCCCTAGCATTTGAGGTGCATACACATCCCTAAACCCTAAGTGGCAGTTTTTGTTATTGAACTGCTCCTACACATGCCTCTCCTAGGCCCTTATCAATCAGTCAGTCAATCCCCATTCAGAGGCCCCTCTCTGTCCTTAGATGCCAGGTTCATTCTCAACCTACTATTACTACTGTTGAGATTATTTGACAGAGAACCCTATATAGCGGACAGCATTACGGTCCCCTGTGGGTAAGCTTTAATAAAATGAACAGAGCTAGGAAATATGGCTCTATCGCCGTAGGCCTTTCACTTTTTCCTTCCTTCTTAACCTCCTTTCTTCCTTCAGCTAGTTTCTGAGAAATGTAGTGTTACAGATCCCTATTTCACAGCAATTTATTTTTATAATTAACGACATAATGAGATCTTGCATTGAAATGGTAGAGAAGGCATTCAAAAAGATTCCTCGGGAATACTTTCTTCTACCCTATAAACACTACAAAAGCCAGAGTTTGCACACACATGCATGAGCAAACTGTGGTTTGGTTTGGTTAGGGGGAATTTTATTCACTTACTTCAATTGAAAACTGGCTGGCATTTTCTACCCAAGGTTTCCAAAGAGCTTCAGCATTACGAGAGCAGTGAGCACTCATTATTTCAATCATATTTATTGAGCACTTACTGTATGCAGAGCACTGTACTAAGCAATTGGGAGAGTACATTATATTAACAAACAGACATATTTCCCGCCCACAATGAGCTTACAGTCTAGAGGAGTTTGCCCTCAAATCAGGAATTTGTTGGCCCACCGTCGTTCAGAGGATAGTATCAACTGGGTTCCGGAAGCCCTGAAAATAATAATTACAATTGGGGTATTGGTTAAGCACATATTAAGCATTGGGGTAGATACATGGAAATGTGTCTACTAAATCTGTTCTACTGTACTCTCCCAAGCGCTTAGTACAATACTCTGCATGCAATATGCACTTAATAAACAGGACTAATACAAGATTATCCCAGCCAGAGTCCCTTCAGAGAGCTTGAGCCCTTTTTTTATGGTATTTGTTAAGTGCTTCCTATGTGTCAGGCACTATACTAAGTGCTAAAGTAGATATTTGGTTGGACACAGTCCATGTCCCACATGGGGCTCACAGTTTTAATCCCCACTTTACAGATGCGGTAACTGAGGCACAGAGAAGTGAAGTGACTTGCCCAAAATCAATGGCAGACAAGGTTGTTCTGACCCCCAGGCTCAATCCCAGGAAGCACACAGATGCAGTGTTCAGAAGCTTCTAATAATAATGACATTTGTTAAGCACTCTGGCCAAAGCTGGGGTAGATACAAGCAAATCGAATCAGACCCACAGTCCGTGCCCTACATGGGGCTTACAGTCTAAGGCAGAGGGAGGCCAGTTATTTAATCATCATTTTACAGATGGGGAAACTGAGGTACAGAGAAGTTAAGTGACTTCTCCAAGGGCATGCAGTGGGCAGGTGAGGGACTCAGGATCAGAAGACAGGGCTACTGACTTCCAAGCCCATGTTCTGTCCACTAAGCCAGGCTGCTGCTGCTTCCCTAAAAGAGATGGGAATGGGGAAGGCAAAAGAATGTTCACTGACTTCCCTGGCCCTGGCCTGCTCCCACTCCCTAATAGCACTACACATTATCGGGGTGAGAGGGGAAACTCATTGTACATCATCAGAAGAAGGGAGAAGAGAAAAATCCTTTGCACAATTTAGAAGCATGAATCCCCAGAGAATAGTCTCCAAGGTGTAAACATGGTGAGACTCTGGTTGCCTTTCAGGTAAAGGAGTAAGCGCCAGAGTCTGAAGACTGAGACCAGAGAAGCAGTTTACAGCGGTAAAACCCAAAACACAAACACTCCAATGGAGACATTTGAGAATAACAGCCCGGAAGCTGCCTCTTCAAGCACTGCAGGAAATCCTGGCCAGCAGCCTGCAGAAAGCTCAGTCAGTGGAAATAGGGGGATCCAAACACTGCAAGGAGAGTCATGAGCTTTCTGAGCTTCTTTAAATGGAGAGTGGGAGGGAGAGAGAGAGAGAGAGAGAAAGAAATTGAGCACTGCCATGCTAGGCGGGTTGTCCAAAGTTCCCACAGCTCCAGTCCTAACACTCCACTGAGCTTCTTTGTCACCAAGGTTAGAGAGGCCTAAGAACTGAAAGAAATCAAGCTAGTTTCAAAGAGGCACAGAAACTCATTGTGGAAAATATCATTTTGCAACTGAAGGCACCTATAATGGATTTATAGAAAAGGATGCCAACATTATCGGGATATAAAAAAAGCTCTAGTCCATAGGACGTTCATTTTCATTTCATTCATTTCAATTTAGGGGACACGAGACTGCTTACCTCAAAAAAATGGCTTGGCTCAACACAGTTGGAATCTATCAATGTCTTTCCTTTTGAAGTCAATGAAAAAGCCCACATTACACGTTGCTGCAACTTCAACTCCTGATAAAATGATAGAACTGTAACAACCTCATCTCTCACAAGAAGAGTGGGAGTTGTAGAACCAAAGATAAACAAAACATTGATGTGTGGGATTGTATTGTTGAAAAGGATGTGGGTGGCTAGCAACACTATCTTCTATATTGTACATTCTGGGTGTTTATTAGAATCTGAACATTCTCTAAAACTTGGCACACACTAGCTCACTAAATTACAGCTTTAAACACTGTGTATGTCTATACATGTTTTCTGCTTCAAATGTGTTTCCTATATTTAGTTTTTATTGATGATTACCAGAGGTTAGAAGCATTGCCGGTTGGGTAAAAGCCTCTCTGCACGCTAACCTGGGAGGTTTCTAGCTGTAATAATTATTACAGTAAAATTAAATTAAAATTACAAGCCTTGTGTCAAGATTTATCATATTAAAAAAAATGTAACTCCTTGCTTTTGAACACCACCATTTGCAGAAGTCTACTTTTTTACAAACGTATTATCTAGCCACTATGGAATCTTTAGATACATCTTCTTTCTAATATATATTTTCTGAACTACTTTTTTTCCAAAAGAATTCTATTTGTTCCTCGGAAAAGTAGTCCTTTCACTTCGTTAATAAATAACACTCCAAAACACTTTTTTTTCCAAAGGATTTTAGATGTAAAAAAACCTGTCCTATTGTAATATGAAACCTTGGAGACTCATTGAAATAACTGCAGAGGTACCAGTTTCTTTTTATTATGAAAGATGTTTATGTGAAGGAAAAATAGACAAGAAAAAGTAACTGCTTCAGAATACTTGATGGGCACTTTAATCTTCTATTAATATGCAAATTGTGTTCTTTAGAATCTTGTAAGAGATTTTTTTTTCCATCAGGCTATTTGAAAATGGTCCTATTCTCCCAAAGGTCCTTCTTGCATGAGTCTAAGTGAAACAGTGTTTTTTAATGCTAATTCCCAAGACCCTCTTGTATGCATCATTTTCCTTTGAAATTATATGGCGTTTATTGAACCACATTTGTAAAACATTCCACAGTTGATTTCATTCTAAAGATCTCCTTTAATAGAGCTGATTCCCCTGTTGTTCAGTGTCATATGACAATGTTAATGAAAATCAGTTTTAACAACAAGAAAGAAAAGAAAAGGCATAAGTAAGGAAATTTTGCTAAAGGCTTGTGACCAGTAAAAGGGACAATTTTGTCTTCGTAATTAGCTTCTAGCAGATATAACTGGAGTTCTAGAAAATTCCCAGAAGATATTTCAGCCAGTAAACTCTTTTTCATAGATGTCAACCCCTAGAGTAAAGGCGACATCAGCTAGGTAGTATATCGCATTTTTACTGACATTTATTTAAAGTTTTCTTTTCAGTAATATATCTTTTCATAAGTACCACTCCCAGAATAACCATAAAAAGACCCCTAATTACTGCTCTACTTGGAAAATGAAGAAAAATAAGAATTTTTGCAGGGGAGGGAACTGTTAGGCTAGTCGGGGTACACTAATTCTTACTTTTCTCGGTCAATCAATCAATTGTATTTTTTGAACACTTACTGTATGCAGAGTACTGTACTGAGCGCTTGGGAGAGTACAGTAAAACAATATAACAGATGGTAGACACAAGGTAGCGTATCCCTGCCCACAATGAACTTACACACTAGAGGATCAGACTACAATGAACAAGCCATATGATTGTCATGGTATTTGTGAAGCACTTACTAAGCACCAAGCACTCTACTATGCACTAGGGTAGATACAAGATCATCAGGGCAGACACTGCCCCATCCTTGATGGGTCTTCAAGGCTAAGAACCTCCCTTCACAGCTCAAGTGGTTTTTCTATCAGACACCCCTGCACTGAAGTCTGATTTATCCTGGTGTCCTGTGCCCTGGGCGGATTGCGCTGCCCTGCCTGACAACTTGGGAGTCCAAGAAATCTCCAATAGGTGACTCAAGTCTGGAAGAAAAAAAGGGAGGAGAATTATTTCTCCTAATCATTCTTTCCATGTCATATTGATTGAGAATAAAGTCTTAGTAGTATAGTGTCTGGAATGGGACCTGAGATATAGATTTGGGAATCATCCACCTGGAGATGATAGTTGACGAGCCCATAAACTTGGCATTGTCCTCGACTCATCTCTTTCATTCCACCCGCACAGTCAATCTGTCACTAATCAATCATATTTTTTGAGCGCCTTCTGTGTGCAGAACACTGTACTAAGCACTCAGGAGAGTACAATATAACAGAGTTGGTAGATATGCTCCCTTCCCAAATTGTATCAGTTCTGTCTTCACAACATTGCTCAAATCTGCCCTTTCCTCTCCATCCAAAACTGCTACCCTGCGGATCCAAGAACTTATCCTATCCACGTTGACTACTGCATCTGCCTCTTTGCTGACCTCCCTGCCTCCCATCTCTCCCCACTCAAGGCCATACTTCACTCCGCTGCATGGATCATTTTTCTAAAAAAAAGTTCAGTCCACGTCTTCCCACTCGTCAAGAACCCCCAATTGTCACCCATCCACCTCCCCAACAACCATAAACTCCTTATGATGGGCTTTAAAGCACTCAATAAACTCACCCCCTCCAACCTCACCTCACTGATCTCCTACTAAAGCTCGGCTCATACGCTTGGGTCCTCTACCACCAGCTTAGTCACTGTGCCCTGATTTCATCTATCTCACCACTGATGCCTTTCCCACCCGCTTCCCCTAGCCTGGAACTCCCTCCCACTCGACATATGCCACCTCACCACCCTTCCTACCTGCAAAGCATTATTAAAGTTGCAACTCCTCCAAGAGGCCTTCCCCAGTTAAGCCCTCTGTGCTCCGAATCCCTCTCCCTTCTGTGTCGTATGTGCACTTGGATCTGTGACCTTTGGGCATTTGATATTCACCCTACCCTCAACCCCATTGCACTTATGTTCATAACTCTGAATTAGATGTGATAAATTATTTATTTATAATATTAATGTCTGTCTCCCCCTTTAGGCTGCAAGCTCGTTGTGGGCAGGAAGCGTGTTTGCCAACTGTTGCATCGTACTTTCTCAGGTGCTTAATACAGTGATCTACGTATAGTAAGCATTCAATAAATACCACTGACTCATTGAGTGATTGGAAGGTTGAAGTTGGGGCTATAGCCGGATGGTGCAATGGTGTTGAAGGTGGGGTGGTTTGAATAGGAGATATGTGGTCACGTTTGAAAATGGAGGGGAAGGAGCAATTGAAAATGGCATTGAATGATGGAAGAAAGGTAGGTGCATGGGTTTTAATAAGGTACAAAAGGATAGGGTTGGAAGTACAGGTGGAGGGGGTAGATTTCAAAAGGAGGTGGGAGATCTCTTCAGAGATGGCTGGGAAGTTTGAGAAAGTGGACAAGAGGGTAACAGTGTGCTGGGAATGGGAAGATGAGGGGTCAATTTGGAGGAGTCCACACCTGATGGTTTCAATTTTATCAATGAGGTAGACAGCAAACTCATCACAGGCAAGAGATGGGAGAGGCGGAGCCACCTGGGGTTTAAAGAGGGAGCTAAACGTAACAATAAGCTAGAAAGATTTGCTAAATGTATACAGGAGTTTAAGACATATTTCTTTTCTGAGAAAGAAATAGATACAAATTCATTTTCAGTTGGTAAAATGATGACATATGAGTATTGGTCCCCGAAGATTAGAGAGGATGTAGCTAATTCTATGGTCTAAACCGAGGCCACAGCACTGTCATCTACATTCCCCAAGGTAAATTAGTCTAGAGAATTCAATACACTCTTTAGAACGATGTCCTTGAAAAAGCTCAAACCATACAGATGCGATCCATTTGGGAATTAGGAGTGGCTATAAGTATATTCAGCAACCATTAATAACTCCTCTTTTCATTTTCTTTGCAGATGGACTAGTCCTCGAGAGCTAGACCATGTCTTATCCTTTTTATATATAGCCCCTAAGTGCCTCGACCTATGCTCAAAACAAAAAAGGCACTCAATAAATATTACGGTTGATGGTGATGATGAGGCAGTTTTCATTCTGTCATTCCTTCGTTTCCATGAGTTTGTCATGGTAAAATCCTTCCACTGAAACAGAAATATTTTGAAAGAATATCCATTTCTCTCGTTGGAAGAACATTTCTAAACCAGCAGGATTGAGCATATTGTATAAAACAATAAAGCCAATGTTTTCATTTTCTACACTAAGAATGTGAGCATAATCCTCTATCTATCTAGATATATATATATATATATATATATATATATTTCAGTATAGTGTGCTAATATACAGAAGAGGCGTGGCTCAGTGGCAAGAGCACAGGCTTGAGAGTCAGAGGTCATGAGTTCTAATCCTGGCTCCGGCACTTGTCAGCTGTGTGACTTTGGGCAAGCCACTTAACTTCTCTGTGCTTCAGTTACCTGATCCGTAAAATGGGGATTAAGAATGTGAGCCCCACGTGGGACAACCTGATTACCATGTATCTCCCCCAGCGCTTAGGACAGTGTTTGGCACATTGTAAGCACTTAACAAATGCCATCATGAATTAATAGGTGTATACATATATAAATTTTAGAAGAGTACCCTACGCAAAGTGATCAAAAAATACCTTTGATTGATCGATCCCATTTTAAAAATACTCCTGCTGTTGAAAATATTAAGTTCAAAAGTAGCATTTATTTTGTGTCTGTTTGTTAAAAGCACTGTGTTAAGTGCTGGAGAAGCTCAATCAATCACATATATTAAGCGCTTATGGTGTGCAGAGCACTGTGCTAAGCACTTGGGAGAGTATAATATAACACAGTGGGGTGACATGTTCCCTGCCCACAGTGAGCTTACAATATAGAGGGGGAGGCAGATATTAATATAAATAAATTATGGACACTCATTCATTCAATCATATTTATTGAGCGCTTACTGTGGGCAAAGCACTAAACTAAGCACTTGGGAGAGTACAATATAACAACAGACACATTCCCTGCCCACAACAAGCTCACAGTCTAGGGGGGGGACAGATATTTAAATAAATAAATAAATAAATAAACAACAGATATATACATGTGTGCTGTGGGGCTGGGAGGGAGGATGAATGAAGGGAGAAAATCATGGCAGAAGGGAGTTGGGGAAGAGGAGAGGAGGGCTTAGTTAGGGAAGGCTTTTTGAAGGAGATGTGACTTCCAAAAGGCTTTGAAGGCCGAGGGGCGGCGGGGAGAACAATGATCTGTCTGATATGAGAAGAGAGGGTGTTCCAGGCCATGAGCAGCAAGATAGATGAGACAGCGGTACAGTGAGAAGGTTAGCAAAAGAAGAACGAAGTGTGCAGGGTGAGTTGTATGTAATAGGAGAGTAGCGAGGTGAGGTAGGAGGGGGCAAGGTGATTAAGTGTTTTAAAGTCAATGGTGAGGAGTTTTTGTTTGAAGCGGAGGTGGAGAGACAACCACTAGAGTTTCTTGAGGAGTGGGGAAACATGGTCTGAATGCTTTGGAAGGAAAATGATCCAGGCAGTAAAATGGAGTATGGACAGGAGTGGGGAGAGACAAGAGGAGGGGAGGTCAGCAAGGTGGCTGATAACAATAATCAAGGTGGGAGAGGTTAAGTGCTTGCATTAACGTTGTAGCAGTTTGGATGGAGAGGAAGGGGTGGATTTTGGCAATGTTGTGAAGGTAGAACTGGCTGGATTTAGTGATGCCTTGAATATGTTTACATAGGTGCTGTGGTGCTGAGGGAGGGGGTGAATAAAGCATACAAATACAAGGGTGATGCAGTAGGGAGAGGGAGAAGAGAAAATGAAGGCTTACTCAGGGAAGGCCTCTTGGAGGAGATGTGACTTCAGTAAGGCTTTGAAGTTAGGGCAAATGATGGTCTGTTGGATATGAAGAGGGAAGTTGTTCCATGCCAGAAGCCGGATGCGGGCGAGGAGAATTTTACCTAATTCCTGGTCTCGAAGTGGTTCACAATCTTAGAATAAAGGAGGAGGGCGTTGGCAATGAACATGTAAGGAAAAAGTAGAAATAATGAAAAAAGAACAGAAAAAGACACAGACAATCAATAGAGTGAGATGCAGAGAAGTGTGATTAAAGGAGCAGAGTTCTAGGCTCCTTGCCACTCTGGTAAAGCTATTGAGTCCAACAGCCATAACAGCTCCAGCTCCCCAGTCTTCCCAACAGTCTGAAAGTCGAGAAGGCCTCATACTGTTGATGGGTGGGCTAGAACGGGGCAGGATGAGAGCTACAGATGACAAAGACACCGGACAAACATTTCAGACAATGTTTCCTTTGGAAATATCCATATTTTGCCAAAGAAGTTCCAGGTGGATTGCATCAGCAGACAGACAGACTCTCTCTGATAGTTTGGAGCTCTGTCTAAAGGCACTTAAGAAGTCTTAACAAATCCCACTTAGGTGCTTTGTACACAGAGGGTACAATATCAGTTTTCATTGATATGTTCCCTATTTCCAAGGACAAGGTACTTACAAGCCCACCCGGGAAATCCTGACATCAAAATCTCTCAATAATAATAACAATAATGATACTTTGCTAAGTGCTTATGCCCAAGCACTGTACTAAATGGTGGGGACTGTACTAAGCGCTTGATGACATCTTTCCTTAGATAATTTTTTCTCATCCTTCAAGCTGTTGTCACCTAGGAAACTGAGAAAAATATTTTGTTTGAGTGCCTGTCTTTTGTTGATAATATAGCAGGAGGCTAAAAAGCCTTCTGCTTATGGTTTTCCCCGGAGTGGGGTTTAGTGTGAAACTCGCTTTTGTTCTCAATTTGACTTTCCCAATTTAGCCCTAGTTACATAGGAAAATTCATATTATAGTTGATAGATGATGAAAGCAGATTAATTTCCAATAAATACCTCTCCAAGTAGTAATGTCAATCACAGAGGCCCCTTGGCTAATCAAAAGCTTGACGATACAAGCTCCCCCCAAAATAGATTCATCTGTATGGCTACAAACAAATGGCTTTCAGCCAATCCAAATAAACTGCAACAAAATCTTTGAAGGATTACCCTCCTGCAGTTGCACTGAGGACAAGGCTGCAGATGATTCTGCTGTTAAGAAATATAGGATTTCAAGATTTTTATCTCACAGCGGTAATTGGTTTTACCCCATTTTGACTGGATCAGTGAGAAGAGGATACTGGGAAAGTTTCCTCAGGTGGACCTATGCCCAAAAGAGATTAAGTGCATTCTTTGGGTTTTGTTTACCATCAAAGATCAGATTGTGGAGTGGAAATGCTTATACATGAAAATACATAGCAATTTCTTTAGGCATCAAGACTGAATTTTTTTTATCGTATTTGTTAAGCACTTACTATGTGCCAAGCACTGTTATAAGCACTGGGGTAGATACTAGGCTGTGAATTTGTTTTGGGCAGGGAATGTGTCTGGTTGTTGTTGTACTGTACTCACATTCTTAGTACAGTGCTTTGCACAGAGTAAGCACTCAATAAATACAGTTGAATTAATGAATGAATACAAGCTAATCATATTGTACATTGTCCAGGTTCCACAAGAGACTGACAGTATTTATTCCCATTGTACAGATGAGATAACTGAGGCACAGAGAAGTTAAGTTACCTGTCCAAGGTCACATAACCGACAACTGGCAGAGCTGGGAATAGAATCCAGGTCCTTCTGACACCAAGGCCCAGGCTCTAGTCACAGAGAATTAAAACTACATATTGTTTTACAGATGGTTGGGACAATATATTTAGGGAACCCAAAGGAATAAAGTAGCAAGTGTGAGGCACAGACTGACTACAACTCATATATTTTAACAGGATCTGAGTGCCTTCCAATGAATCCATCAATGCTATTAACTGCTTACTGTGTGCAGAACAATATACTAAGCACTTGGGAGAGTACAATACAATGGAGTTAGTAGACACGATCCCTGATCACAAGGAACTTACAGTCTAGATAGAGAGAGGGAAATCAACCTTAAATTAAATAAGTAAATTATGGAGACCAAATCGGGCATCGGACTTTAGAAAACTGGAGAGTGTCAAAAATTCAGAAGTCTCTCTGGGAGGCCAGGGCAGATCTGTGGGGAGGATCAGCACGGGAGGGAAGGCAGGTGAGGAGGTTGTGGTCAGATAGAGGGATTTCAGAGTTGGTGAGGACAGAGGTTGTACAGTATCTAGAGATGATGAGATCAGGTGTGTGTCCAAATTGGTGAGTGGGTGAGGTGGGGTAAAACAGGAGGTCATTGGAGTTGAGGAGTGAGGGGAAGCAGAAGGGTCGGGGGGAAGCTCCACATGGATATTGAAGTTCCCAAGGATCTATGTAGGGATGGAGATGGAGAAGGAATGTGTGAAAGAGGTCAAAATGATTCATAAAGCTGGAGGTAGCACCTGTGAGGCAGTAGATGACCATGGCTACTAACTGGAGATGGATGATATGGTCTTCAAAGGAAAGGAAAGAGAGATGGGAGAGGTGGAGCGGTCCGAAAACAGCACTGCGAAGTGAGAAGGAAACCGACTCCTCCCCCTTTCCCATTCAGTCCTGGGGAGGGGGAGAAGATGAGGCCCCTTCTGGAGAGAGTGGCAGGGAAGACAGGGAGAGAGCCAGGTTTCAATGATGGTGAGAAGTAGTGACTGGATCAGGAACAGGTCGAGGATGAAGAGAAGCTTTCCCATGATGGAGCAGGAGTTCCTCAGGCCACGCTTGGCTGAGGCTACTACAGGGGAACCGAGGGAAGGGACAGCGTGAGGGCTGGGGACGGGTTGGATGAGAGAGGGGGTAACATGGGGCCGGTTTGATATGAAGGTAAGCAGTTACTGACATACCAAAAGATGGACTGTGAGCCCGTTGCTGGGTAGGGACCGTCTCTATATGTTGCCAACTTGTACTTCCCAAGCGCTTAGTACAGTGCTCTGCACACAGTAAGCGCTCAATAAATACCACTGAATGAATGAATGAATGGGCCTTTGTCACCAGGATGTCACACAGCCACACCTGTTCTGTGCTGCCCACTGTCCACCCAGGCTGGGTAGCAAGGCAGAGTGAGATCAAGGAACAGCCACTTCCAGACCACAGCAGTTTGGGAGCGAGTTCTCTGTGTCCCAGAAGAAAGGCTGCAGTTGTTCCAAGAGTGTAATGTCATTATGGGCAGGAAACATGTCTGCTACTACTACTGTTGTATTGTACTCTCCCAAGCACTTAGTACAGTGCTCTGCACATAGTAAGTGCTGAATAAACATGATTGATTGATTAGTGGCCATGATAAATCTCCTAGCTGAGTAACCTGTATTTGAAGCTTTGGTATAGTGGGTCTGCCCTCCTCTTGCTGAGTATTTTGGGGTGTAGTATTTATTAAATTCCTTCTGTGTGCTGAGCATTACGCTTCAAAAAGTTCAATAGACTTGGAAGGCACAATCCCTGCCTTTGAGGAACTTACATTTTAGCCAGGCTTGAGCTTGCAGTGTCGATGGGCCATCCAAGTACAAAGGATTGAAAGTAGGAGGAAATGCAAAGACTACCAAGAAGGTCAAGACTTGAGAGGTAGATTATAGTACCTGTGTAGAGATGGTAATTGAAGCCACGGAAGTTGATGAGCTCCCCAAATGAGTGGGTGTAAAGGGAGGATAGAAAGGGGATAGCACTTAGTACAGTGCTCTGCACACAGTAAGCGCTCAATAAATACGATTGATTGATTGATTGATTGAAGGGGATACACAACAGAGCCTTGGGCCTCCTCCCCCAGATAGCCGCCCCCCCCCCCCCCCCCCCCAACACACACACATACACACACAGTTCCTGGGTGGGAGGCAAAGGATGGGGCATCAAAAAACTGTGAAGTCCATCTGGGATGTGGCTTTGTCTGATCTGATTAATCCTGTACCTATAAGCATTTAGTAAAGTGCTTGGCATACAGTAGGCTCTTAAATACCAGCTATTCTTATTATTATCATTATTATTAAGAGACTGAGAAGGAATGACTGAAGAGGTTGGAGACACTGAAGAGAGTAGCAGTTTCAGTGGAATGAAAGGGATGGAAGCTAAATTGCAGGAGGGTGAAGGAGGGAGTTGGAGGAATGGGAATGGAGTCAGCAACAGTAAACAACTCATTCAAGGAATCTGGACAGGAAAAGGTTCCATGGGGTCGAAGAAAGGTGTTTTAAGGATAGGAGATCCAAGGGTATGTTTGCAAGTGGAACGGAGGAGCAGCTGGAGAATGGTCAAATATGGCGGTAATGGACGGAAGAAGGGTGGTGCAAGTATTTTAAGGTGCAGGTGGAGACACAAATGGAGAGGGTGGATGTCTAGGATAGCTTGTGCCTCTCCTAACTGGAGTTTCTCCGTTTTTTTTTTAATCTTCAGAACTTTTCCTTTACCATTTTTTTCAATTTTCTCTCTTACATGAAAGAGCAGTCTGTTTGTCTTCATTTTTCTCTCATAGTTTCTTTCATATTTTCTTCTTCCAATTCTCCGTTCTCCTTCATATGTCTACTCCGGAACTAGCTCATACTCACTGACTTTGCCTCTTTCCTGGTTTCTCACTTTGGGCTGACCTCTGCCCACTTCCCTCTGTCAGTATTCTGGTATAGCAGCCAAATCTCTTTCCACCTTGCCTCCTTCACTGCTCTGCTTCATCTTGGTGTAAGACAGAGTAAAGGTGGTTTAGGCTCTCAAAGGTTTCCCTGCTGGCATGAAGAGGGGAAAAGCAACAATTTGGAACTAGAAGCAATAGTGTAAGTGTGGAAGGAGAAAAGAAGAAAAGAACAAAGAAAGATGCAGGATATATAGAAAGCTGAAAGAAAAAAATAGCAAAAAAAGAGACAACTGCAGTGAAGGTTATATACTTCTAGTTTCATCTCCTTATGAACAAAACTAAATACATTTCTCTGACACTTCAGTTTCCCCAAAATTATTTTGTATTTGTGGCACCGGATCAAAGGAAATTGCTGACCCCAGTTTAGATATCATTTTGTGTGTTCTGCCAGTACTTATAAAATCCAAGCCGAGCAAATACAATTAGCTCTTGGGTAAAATCCATTTTAAAGAGCCTTTTGTCAATTACATGACTTCAAGAAAATGTATGCAATTAAATATAATAGCTTGGACTCATTTAATAATATCTGGTCTGAAGTAGAAAATTCTCTCAATTAATTCCACCAAGACGATTCAGGATCATTTCAGGCATTAATGACCCAAATTTTTTGTACATAGATGTGATTACTACACATACCTGGAAGCAATCTTTTTTTATTTTTTATGCTGTGAATTATGATCCTCTGCAGCTACACTGTAAATTGGAAAAATCTGGGAAGTGTCACAGAAAGTAGCCAATAGAGAGTGAAAGAGCAGTGAAATGGAGAGACTTATTGTGCTCTTCCTCTCTTCCTCCCAATACTCAGGACACCAGCTCTATCATTCAATCAATCAATCAATCATATTTATTGAGCGCTTACTGTGTGCAGAGCACTGTACTACGCACTTGGGAAGTACAAGTTGGCAACATATAGAGACAGTCCCTACCCAACAGTGGGCTCACAGTCTAAAGCGGGGAGACAGAGAACAAAACCAAACATACTAACAAAATAAAATAAATAGAATAGATATGTACAAATAAAATAAATAAATAAATAAATAAATAAATAGAGTAATAAATATGTACAAACATATATACATATATACAGGTGCTATGGGGAAGGGAAGGAGGTAAGATGAAGAGGCCAGGTTGAGCTGCCAAAGTTCATGAATTACGAAGGAGTGAAATGAAAGCGATGCTTATATACCTCAAATAATATGAATTTCAGGATTGAGTGAGGTCTAATCAGTTTGTCAAGATTACTTTGCTCATGCTAGGAAGGATACGAGAGCGATTCTTCTAGATATATGAGAAAGTTTCCTCCCATCATAATTAATAATTGTGGTATTGATAAGCTCTTACTATGTGTCACGCATTGTAATACAAGCATTGGGGTAGATATAAGATAATCAGGTCGGATACAGTCCCTATACCACATAGGGCTCACAGTCTAAGGAGGAGGGAAAACAAGAATTTCATCCCCCATTTTATAAATGAGGAAACTGAGGCACAGACAACTGACTTGCCCAAGGTCACACAGCAGGCAAGAAGAAGAATCAGGATAAAACCCAGGTCCTCTGACTTCCTAGGCCCCTGCTCTTTCCACTATGCCACTCTGCTTCTCTGAAAAGAAATGCTTATCTCTGGGAATATTCTAAGTACTGGCAAACAATATGAATTCAATGATATGATTTGCATGCTGGTTGCCCCATCAAGCTTTGGTATTCTGTTTCTATTCTGTCCAGCCCTAAACATTCTGTTTCCACCATGTAACTCCAGTTTCCATTAAAAATAGTAGATCAAATCTACCATAATGGATGCAATAATGAGGGGGAGAAGAAGGGTTGCTAATAATAATTACATCAGACATTAATACCATGTTACTCTCCAAATGCAATACTTACTGAATCACAAGCTGAACAGTGGGAGGCATAAGCAATTTCAAAGAGAGATGACAGCAAACCTTGTAAGAGGCCATGCAAATTCAACAAACCAGGAGGAACAACCAGCTCACCATCATTGCTAGGCAGTAGCGAACTTGGATAGATGTAGAAGAAGGGTGTAGCTTCTATAATTGTGGTATTTGTTCAGCACTATGTGCCAAGCACCATACTAAGCACTAGGGTAAATACAAGATCATAAGGTCCCACATGGGACTCACATTGTAAGTAGGAGGGAAAACAGGTTTTGAATCCCATTTTACAGATGAGGGAACTGAGGCCCAGAGAAGTTAAGTAACTTGCCCAAGGCCACACAGCAGGCAAGTGGCAGAGGAGGGATTAGAACCTAGGTCCTCTGACTGACTGTTGGCAACCAAATGAGCAATATCAAAAATCTCCTTGACTATGTTTCCATAAAATTATTTTTGATTTTGATTATTTTTGACCAAACTGTTTTGTTCCCCAAAAATATAATGCTTCATTTTGGCTTTTCCCATGGGACAGTAAGTGGATCAATGAGGAAAATCCCCAAGAACCTTGAACTCATGGAAAGTTTCAGTTCCTCTACTATGTCTGCTTCCTGAAGGTGACCTAGTGCAGTTCACTACTGCCCTGGAGACAATTTATCAGAGATTCACTTCCACACCCCATCTGACCCCCATAAATGTCATGGTATTGTTGAGGTCATATTTTTAAAAATGATATTTGTTAAACGCTATGTGTCAAGCAGCGTGCTTTTCTAAATGGCATTTGTTAAGCGATTACTAGGTGTCAAACACTGTTCTAAGTGCTGGGGTAGGTACAATTTAATAAGGTTGGACACAGCCCCTGTCCTGTATGGGGTTCATGCTCTAAGTGTTCTAAGGGTCGATACAAGGTAACAATATTGGAACAAACTTGTATGGGAACAAACTATATATGACTCACTAAGGAGAAAAGGTTGAAGGCTAAATTTATTCCTATTCCAGTTCTCCTTGGCAATAGAAGAATTTCAGCTACAGAGTAGTTTTTAGTTCCAGTGTTTGTGGAGAAGAAATACTGAGCATGGGGCATTTGGAATGTATTCTCAGCTGGCAAACTTGGAAGAGGATTCTTTTCTTTGTTTTTTATTAATAGCATCCCCACCATTTAAAGCTCTGAGAGTATTAAAACTGTTGGCAACCAAATGAGAAATCTCAAAAATCTCCTTGAATATGTTTCCATAAAATTCTTCTTGATTTGTTCAATGAACTGTTTACAATTGGAACATGTTTCTGATGGGATTAAATCACATGCTCTTTTTACTTTCTAAATATAAAAACAACCCAGCTTGGTAACATTAACTAGCATTCCTACCAAAGTCTCAATAATAATGAGACTGTCAACCCAAAGAGAAATAAATAATCATACAGAAGGACAATTATGCCTTTGACAAAAATCCCAAAATATTTTCTTAGGAAACTATGAAGTATCCCTAGGAAAATGAGGTTTGTACAAACCTCAAGATACTCATTTCTTAACCTGCTTCCCATTGAATGGTTCATATTTAATAAAAAGGGAGAGAGAGCAGACCCAACCGCAGAAATACAAGCTGAATATCTCCCAATGATTCATTCTATAAGTACATTCTTCCAGTATTTTTCTTTCCCTTGCCACCCTTCTGTATCTTCTGTTTCTTTTATCAACACTGAGCTGAACATTAAACTCAGCTGTCCTTGCCTTGTATGCTGTGCAAATAGGCAAACCCGACAGATCCAGCTAGCTCCCTGGCATCCTATTCTTATACAGCTATTGAATTTGAGAGTCCAGTACTTCATTGGCTAAAATGTTATATACATGTAAATTTCATAAAGTGAAAATCTAGCTCTTTTTAACGTCAAAGTTCAGAAGAGACAAAGTTCAGAAGAGACAAGAGCACAGGCTTTGGAGTCAGAGGTCATGGGTTCAAATCCCGGCTCTGTCAATTGTCAGCTGTGTGACTTTGGATAAGTCACTTAACTTCTCTGGGCCTGAGTTCCCTCATCTGTAAAATGGGGATTAAGACTGTGAGCCCCACATGGGACAACCTGATCACCTTGTATCCCCCCAGTGCTTAAACAGTGCTTTGCACATAGTAAGCACTTAACAAATGCCATCATTATTATTATTAAGTATGATATCAGTCATATGTGTGCAAAGCACTGTACTTCAGATTTGGGAGAGTAGAACAGAATTAACTGATATGATCCCTGCCCTCAAGGAGTGAGCTTGATAGGAAGGTAGGAGGAAGTAATTGAGTATATGTGATACATACATATGTGCTATGGGGGAGAGGGCTGTAAGTATATAAATGGCTCAAAAGTGCTGACATGGCAGTTGGGAGAATATTCTCCAGGAGACTTTCCCAGTTTAATTTATAATCTCCTGCATTCCTACCAAGCTTGCTCCTTGAGGGCAGGGATCATATCAATTAACTCTGTTCTACTCTAAGTGAGGGCAGAGATCATGTCTACTAATCCCATTGTACCCTCCCAAGTGCTTAGTACCCTGCTGTGCACACAGTAATTGCTCAATAAATATGATTTATTGATTGATTAGGAAGCAGACTGATGCAGTACTGAAGACAAGATAGGACAAGTACCTTGGTCATTGCGATGATCACTTGGAGGGAGAGGAAGGGTGGCTGTGGAAAATATTGTGGAGAAAGAACTGACAGGATTTGGTGACAAAATGAATAAGGAGGTTGAAAGAGAGGAAGGAATCAAGGAAAACTTCAAAGTTGAGAGAAGGGAACATTGGTGGGATTGTCAATTATGATGGGAAAGTTGGATGGAGGAGAGAATTTGGGAGGGAACATGAGGAGTTCAGTTTTGGACACATTGAGATTGTGCTGTTGGTGGACCATCCACACAGAGATGTCCTGGAGGCAGGAGGAAATGTGGGATTGCTTGACATGCTTAGGCTATATGATTCTGAAATCAAGCAAGCTTATTTATCCTCATGTTAAGTTTGAGAAAAATAAGGGTCACCTTAGAAGCACAACATAAATTATTACAGTATCGATGATCTGCGCTGATGGTGGTAAGTAGTGTCAAGAGTGAATGACTGATACCTTCAAACATATTCAAAGAAGGGGGCCAGTTTTAAGGGGAAGAAGAGTACTCACTCCTTAATGTTGGGATGTCTCCCTGCTAGTCTGTAATGTTGTGCTATTCCAGTACTTTATCACTGAGGTTTAATTGTTACTTGTTTCTGTGTTTATCTTACTCCCAGACTGTAATATCCTGGTATTCATTCCATTGTATTAACTGAGTGCTTACTGGGGGAAGAGCACTGTACTAAGCGTTTGGGAAAGTACAACACAGCAATAAAGACAGACCCTGTAGATAGGGTCTGACTTCAGTTTATGTCATTTTTTGGATATTCCCAAGTGACCCTTTCCTGATTTACAATCTTTTGCCTGCAGGACATCGTCTCATGGGTATCCCATCAGCATCTCAAATAGAACATGTCTGAAACTGATGGTCCTATCTCTCCCCTAAACTTATTATCATCTTAACTTTTGCATCTCTGCTGGCAACACCACTGTCCTCTCTGCCCTACTGGCATACTACCTTGGTGTCATCCTTGACTTATCACTATCTTTTACCTCTCACATTCAGTTAATTCCTGCTTGTTCTCTGTCCACAGCATTTTCCAAACCCACCCCTCACTCTCTATTCAAAAGTCCACACCCCAGTTCAAACCTTTATGTGTAAACTACTGTATCAGCCTCCTCCCTGGTACTCTAGCCATCCTCCCTTCAGTCCATACTGCATTCTGCAGCCCAGATCATCTTTTTAAAACATCAACTGGCACACCCCTCGTCTCTCCTCAGAAACCTCCAGTGGCTACGCTAACATCAAGGAGAAATTTTTTTTTTTACCATTGAGTTCAATGCTGTGCATCCGATTTCCCCATTTTCCATATCAGCCTCTCTTTACCAATTACTTCCTAGCTTGCCTCCCCTCCCCCACTTCCCCCAAGCCCCCGTTCTAACTGCACCTTGCTCATAAATTGTTGGCTCCAGCACTTCGTTCATTCATTCATTCAATTGTATTTATTGATCACTTAGTGTGTGCAGAGCACTGTACTGACTGCTTGGAATGTACAATTCAGCAACAAATAAGGACAATCCCTGCCCAACAACGGGCTCACAGTCTAGAAGGGGGGAGACAGACATCAAAACAAGTAAACAGGCATCAATAGCATCAATATAAATGAATAGAATCATATATACACATCATTAATGAAAATAAATAGAATGATAAATATGTACATACATACACAAGTGCTGTGGGGTGGGGTAGAGCAGAGGGAGCAAATCAGGGTGATGGGGAGGGGAGGAGGAGCAGAGGAAAAGGGGGGCTCAGTCCAGGAAGGCCTCCTGGAGGAGGTGAGCTTTCAGTAGGGCTTTGAAGGGGGGAAGTGTGCTAGTTTGGCGGATTTGAGGAGGGAAGGCATTCCAGGCCAGAGATAGGGCCTGGGCCAGGGGTCAATGGCGGGACAGGAGAGAACAAGGCACAGTGAGGAGGTTAGCCGCAGAGGAGCGAAGGGTGTGGGCTGGGCTGGAGAAGGCGAGAAGGGAGGGGAGGTAGGAGGGGGCGAGGGGATGGAGAGCTTTGAAGCCGATACTGAGGAGTTTTTGCTTTGCTCCCACTATCTTCCCTACCTGGAGCTCAACATTCACATCTGCTAAGCCGCAGCTCTTCTCATCTTCTACACCTACTGAAAAAATCCCTCCTCATTCAAGAAGCCTTTCCAGACCACAGCCTATATCACTCTCAGCAGTTTGTATTGGCACCATCCTCAACATGTATGTATGATAAATATTTAAATCAATGTTATAAGCGATACCTACCTGTTTTCTCCAATAGATAATAAATCCCTAAATGCAATGATGGTGTCTTTTACTTCTTTGGTGCTCTCCCAAGAGCCTACTACAATGCTCTGTTCACAATAGGTGCTCAAGAAATACCACTTATTAACTGATTGGTAGCACCATGCTATGCACAAAGCAGGTGCTCACAAATGGTAACAATAAATAGACCCCAAAGATACGTTACTTTGCAGATAATTGAAATTCCACAGTCAGTTACCTCTCTTGAAGGAAAAGACCTGCTCTTTAAGCCCAGACTGAATATGGAAACACTTTAATTGTCACCAAAAGGAAAATTCATTTCCCAAGCAGCTGAAATGGATCCCGTCAATGGGGGAAGGGATTGGGAGAGGATGAGGGACAGTGATGAGAATGATACAAGCAAGATAGCGGACAGTGCTGGCTTTAGTAAAAACAATGAAGAAATCTGTGCAAGTAACTAATAGCAAAATTTAAAAACACATTTCATTCACGGTAATCATCCTTAAAAAAAAAAAACCCTTAACAATTCTATCAAGATTGAAAACTAAAGAATAATCATAAAATCAAGCTTAGGCCTGATATGTCAAATTATTTTTTCCATTTAGGGAGGGCTTATCTTGGTTTGAAAGGAATATGGTTATCAATTCCCTAACCTTTTTTAAATTTCCATAAGAGATATAAAAACAGCTTTAGAAATGCTATAATTAAAAGTAGTTCTAAAGGACTTGTTTTCTGGGGTCCTTAAGTTATTTCACCTTCAACTACCTTCCCTGCATATTGTTCACTAGACAAGGAGATCACCTGACAACAAGGAGATCACCTGACAGCTAACATTCTGGCCAGTTCCACAAAGTTAAAAAACTAAAATAACCTTACAAGCATTACAAAGACCCAGAGGTATTTTTATTATTATTATTTTGGCAAGATGGAAGGTACACAGATCACTTTCACTGACATTATCCCATTTGACGCCTAAGAAGTGAGCTCCAAAGAGAAACCCATCCATTTCTCTTGGACAGAAGTCAAGCCTTCACGGTATAAGGCCTTAATACCAGGTGTCAAGCAGGAGGCAGATATGCAGAAATCTTCAAAGCCATACAGATGCCCAGAAGACCTCCTCAGGGGAAAAGGAGAGATACAGGAAAAATATAAAGTGAAATGAACAGAAACATACAGCCAGAGCAAGTCTCTTAGGAATGCTCTTAAAATGAACAAAGTTAAACCCATATGTTTAACATGTGATAAATCTGAGTTCATCTTTCTCAAAAATAGAAGCTTAATCATAGTTAAGGATTAGGCTAGTCTAACAATAGGGTATTAATCCTTTCCCATCCCTGCATTTCACTTTGTCACTTGAAACAAAAATAATTTCCAAAAGTATACGTCAAAATCTTCCAACTCTATTCCTTTCTTATGACTTGAACATATGGACAAATGTCAGATATCAGCATTAATGTCAACCATGTTCATTTCCTAAATATGATTAATGCAGCCAGAGGGGCCAACATTTAATTTTGAGCATCGGAGCACAAGGCAGGGAATGAATTTTAGGGGGCAGAGGAACACTGGTACAAGACAGTTTCAAAGAGCTGATTAGGCCAGAGAGCCACCACCTCTTTAACCATGAATAGAAACTCTCAAATCTTGTCAGAGACCTACGATAAACAAGGCTAGGGGTCCAGCTCAAAAGGCTGTGGGAGCCATTGCTCTCAAGGACCCTGTAGAGTGAACACCTCTGAGGACAGCACATTTCCAGTCTGGGGCAATGGATGATCACTTGTGGGGGGACAAAAAGAGGGCCAGCTTTAGACATTTGGTCCCCCCGAGGTGGGAGAAAATTTACCACCTCCTAATTAATCCATCAATCCATTATTGAGGGTTTATTGTGTGCAGACCACTTGTACTGTACTAAGCATCTCCCTGTCCTGTTCTATATGATGTCATGTCACACCATGTGCCCACATAGCATAATGGAATGCCATAAAATGGAAGTCAGTTCAAACCCCAGGGGAAGAGGGATGGAGGAAGGGTTCAACTGCTGTACGTCAACCCTTGTTCCCGAGTCATTACATTCCCTTCCCATTGAGCACTTTACAACTATCTGAAGTTGGCTCTGGAAAAAATCAGAGGTGAGGAGGGGCAGAGAGCGAGCAAGAGAGGGAGAGGGAAAGGTGGTTGACTGTAACCTCCTTATGGGAAGGGAACATTTTGGCTAATTCTGTTGTATTGTACTCTCTCAAGTGCTTAGTACAGTGGTCTGTATTTAGTAAGTTCTCAATAAATACTACTGATTGGGAGAGAGAGGGAGAAAGAACTAGGTCACTAATTGTGGTATGGGAAGTAAGTCATCAGGATATTAAAGTTTATAAAACAAGAGTAGGCAATTTTTTCATCACTCCTTGTATCGTTAAGACATCTATTCCACCTATTTTCCCCTCACTCCCATCACTCTATGCCACACCAACTTAATAATGCAGCCTACAAAGAGCAAAAGGGGGCTCTGGGTAAAATGGCTGTCCCGGTCTCTAGCAGCTCTCAGCTCTGGGTTTGTGTTGCTTCTGGATTGTTTTATAACTGAAAATTGTCCCCATCTTGGAAATCAATTTTCAATCCAAGAAATACAACTTAAGATTTTTTTTTCAATTTGAGGCAAAAAGAGGGATCCCAACGAAATGCTTTTCAGGATAAATTTCTCTAGAAAGAAAAGTTGCTGAAGAAGAATTAAGATAAAGTTACACATCTCACAAATCACCTCAAAGACGCCTCTACCTAAAGCTCATCTGAGAAGTTACTGAAAACCTCCATTTGATCGAGGAATAAGCTAGGTAATGTTTCCAAATGCCTAGTGTTCAGAGACTTAAAACTTCCAGAATTATGACAGTGCTTCTAGGTGTCTTACAAAGTTAGCATTTATTTTATGGCTCTTTAGTGGCCTTTTCAGAGTAATAGGGGATTCCATTGCCAATGATTTATATGGCATGCTTCGTCTTCACAGCTGGCTCCTATATGTTTGTAAAATTGCCATGTGGCACATTGTTCAAAGCAACCAGAGTTTAAAAGTTCTGCAAACAGGATGTTAGTTTAAGCACTCTATAGAACATGTTACAAATTTAAAATATGACGAGTGAAGGAATTCAATTGCTGAGACTGTGAAACTTGAGTACCCAGTCCTCCTCCTCGCATCATACAGCCTGATGGGGATGATAAATGAGCACGTCTTTATGTGACTCAGAAGGTCTTGCTTTAATGAGATCAAAATTGGGGCTGCTTAGCATTCTTAGCATTTGGTCCCCAACCCAAAATGAAAATTAGCCATCCTGTATTTTCAGCTATTCAAGTGAGATTTGGGATTGAAAACTCCAGCCAATTCAGAGTTTGGTGAAAGAGTCATAACCATGGCTAACTAGATTCCCAAAGAAAATAATGAGCAAAACTGGGACTTAATCAGTACCACAAATTGGAAAGACTAGCTACAGACAATACCAAATTCAAGGTTTCCAAGGTAATTGTTAAGTTCTGAGGTTCACAGATGATGGGGCCAAGCTAGATGATCTGATAAGCGCTTAGTACAGTGCTTTGCACACAGTAAGCACTCAACATATATGATTGAATTAAAAAAAATGAATCTGGCTACTAGAAACAAAACACCAAATGTTTCACCACGCAGCTGCCTGAAGGCTTCACTAGGGTTGATGGCAAGAATAGGGTTTAGTCCAAAATAACCCCCAATTAACTCACACTAGCTTCTTTTTATCCCAGGTGTAACTTAAGCAAATAGAAGTGTTTTTACCACAGGTAATTTTTAAAGTGTGATCTCACCCAAGAGCTGTTCTCCATGCACCCTGCAGAGCAGCACAGGAAACTTCAACTCCAGGACTTCCTTTCCCCACTATTCTCAGGAGAATTTGGCCCCACCCCGAAAGGGCTGAGGCTTTCCAGTAAGGGCACAGGAGCCTGTCCAAAAGGCTTCTGGGAAGTGTAGGCAAAACCCATCCCTTCACATTTTAGGGTTTGTAGTCTGTAGTCCCTTCCCTACAATCTTCCCTCAATCCCTGTTTGAAAGGATTTTAAATCAGTGGTATTTACTGAACGGTTGATATGTTCAGAGTACTATACCAAGCACTGGGGAGAGTTCAACAGAAGCAGCCTGGCTCAGTGGAAAGAGCACGGGCTTTGGAGGCAGAGGTCATGGGTTCAACTCCTGGCTCCACCAACTATCAGCTGTGTGACTTTGGGCAAGTCAATTAACTTCTCTGTGACTCAAATACCTCATCTGTAATTGGAGATTAAGACTGTGAGCCTCCCGTGGGACAACCTAATCACTTTATAACCTCGCTAGCACTTAGAACAGTGCTTTGCACATAGTAAGCACTTAATAAATGCCATTATTATTACAATACAACAGAGCTGTCAGACATGTTCCCTGCTCACCACAACCTTGCAATCTAGATTTTAAGGACCTTGCTCCAGCTGTGACCTTACTCTCTTAACATCATACAATTGCCAGCAAGCTTATAGAAGAAGTTTTGCTGTCTTCATTCTCCTTCAGGGCATACCCGCTTTTCTAGTTCTTCATTTTCCAATAGGTTTTAGCAAGGTTTTATTCTGGGAACAACACAGGGCTCTGGGTGTGACTTATGGGAACCAGGCTTAAAAACAGGAATTCCACTTTCTCCCCCCTCAGTCAGTCAGTAGTGTTTGCTGAGTGCTTATTGTTTGCAGAGCACTGTACTAGTACCTTAAGTGCTCAGGGGTGAGGACTCCAGACTGTAAACTCACCCTCTAGACTGTAAGCTTGCAACAAGCATATCAACTCTGTTACATGGTTATATTGTATTCTCTCACTTACATAGTACAATGCTCTACACACAATAAACCCTTGGTAAATAGGATTGATTAGTTGATTCAAGTGCATCTGTGACCAGTAGGTGAAGAAATAGGGTGGGGAGATGAAAGATTAGTCAGGAAAAGCCTTCAGGACATGATGTGATTCATTCATTCATTCAATCATATTTATTGAGTGCTTACTGTGTGCTTAGTACTGTGTACTAAGCGCTTGGAAAGTACAATTTGGCAGTAGAGACAATCCCTACCCAACAGGCTCACAGTCTAGAAGACTTGAGTAAGGCTTTGAAGATACCACTCCTCATCTCCTCACCCACTTTTTTCTGCTGTTTCCTGTTCTCTTTTCATTCATTTTTCCTCTATTTCTACTTTCTCATATTCATTTCCTATCCTTTCCTTCGTCCTAGTCTCTTGGGTGTTTTCTATTACCCGTATCTTTTTCTTCTTTTTGTGCCGCTTTCCTCCTTATTCCCATGTCATTCCTGGCTTGTTTTGCTTCCTTTTGGGTTGTTGTTGTGCTTTTTTAAACTATCTAGTAATTTTTGATCCTATCATTTGGTCACCTTTCCTTGATCCTTTACCTGTAATGATATGTACATTTTCATGTCTCCTTTCCATATCTGCTGAGCCCCTGAGAGAGCCTGACTTCAGAAAGGGGACACAATAGGCTTTACTTGTTTTCAAGTTTTTCTGGGTGTGGACTGGTATGTAAACATGGTTTTCTTCAAACTTTCTATGACTCCATCACACTCTGCTGAATCTGCAAAGCAATTTAAAATTATTCCATGTGGTTTTGTGTATGTGCCTTAATAGCACAATTATCAGCAGTTCCTGGATGACTTCAATCATATTTATTGAGCCCTTACTGTGTGCAGAGCACTCTAATGTACTAAGTGCTTGGGAGAGTACAATATAAAAGAAATGGTAGTTAGGTTCCCTGCCCACAATTACTTAGACTGTGAGCCTCATGTGGGACAGGGACTAGGTCCAACTTAATTCACTTGTATCTCCCCATTGCTTAGAACAGTGTTTGACACATAGTAATCACTTAATCAAAACCATTAAAAAATGAGTTTAGAGTCTAGAGACTTTCAATGATTCCTGTAACTTCTAGACCTGGGAGAGTTTCCTGGTGGATGGATCAGAAGTATGTTCTGATTCCAGCTTCCAGTTCTCTCATTGCATCCTCAAATGTGAAGGCACTGATTAGATTGAACAGGTCTGCTTTACTCCCTCCATGAGAGGTGACAACTTTCCATTTTGAGCACGGCAGTAAAAGGGGAATAGGAGTCGTAGGAGGATGAGTATTGGAAGGACACAGGTTTTAAAGAGCTAATAGGACAGAAAGCCAACGACTATTTTGTGCCTATTCAGCCCGTATTGGAAATTCTTAGGTCTTGGCAGAGATCCGGGATGATCAAATTGGGGAGTCCAACTTAGAAAATTGGGGGTGCAACCATCCCCATTGCCCCCCAAGGATCTGGCATCTTCGTCCATTATTATAGGAAAACCATCAGACAGGCACCTTCATCTCTGATCTAACTGACCAAACCTTTGAGAGAATAGCTCAAGGATCTTGGTGTATTTCTCAAAGTCACTAAATTTGATTCGAAATGGTCAGACCCCAGGACAGTTGTTGGTGTCAAAAATCCTTAGTAAGGGCTATGAAAACAGTGTTTTAGGTCTTGGTGTTGTTTCTTTCACTTTTCCTGCATCTGTCATGCTGCAAATATCATAGCTGTCATACTGCATTTTGGTTTGTACTTCAGCGGTGCATAATTGACTCTGTTCTTCAGTGGCCTGTCCCAAAGGATTCTGGCTAGTATCTATCTTGTCATCGATGGTGAGGAGTGAGATTCACCGATAATTTCCAGAATCAGCTCCCTCACCTTTCTTTTGCATGTGGTGATTGTGGTGGTGTTTTTTGAAGCACTGTCACATTTAGCGTTCCATATTTCAAGGAAGAGCTTGTGTAGACACCTGAGGAATAGATCTTCTCATTCATTCATTCATTTAGTTGTATTTAGTGAGCACTTACTGTGTGCAGAGCACTATACTAAGTGCTTAGAGATTTCTAAAGGAATGTGATAACTAGGTGATTTATTGAATTTTAATTAAATCAATTCATTCAATCATATTTATTAAGCACTTGGGAATACATCCGACACATTCCCTGCCCAAAGCGAGCTCACAGTCTAGAGGGGAGACAGACATCAATAAATAGATAATTAAATAAATAAATATATTACAGCTATATACAATATACAGATATTTTTATGCAGTTTAGCTTGCTTTTGAAGTTGTACAGAATTCCAATTAGAAATTAAAGAAATCCACTGTTCCTTATCTTTACTTTTAAAAAAGCCAGTCACTGAATGCTTTAAAAATAGCAAATGCCTTGTACAGTTATATGTTAATTACGTATAAGTGAGTCTCCTGCTTAGTTCTTCTACAGATTTCTGCTGTCTCTTCCAGCCCTTTATGCCCTCTCTGTAACTTTCCTTCTTACAGGTATAATATCCTCACAGCCCTAACTGGACTTTGGTTATTAAAGACATTTATGGAAAACGTTTTTGGCCAACACACTTTTTTATTATTTTTTAAAATTTCATTTTAGAATGCATAATTTCAGGAAAATCCTCAAAATGCTTAAAATGAAAGATTTCAAGGAAATACCTGAAACTAGCTCCTACTTAGACTGTGAACCCCAAGTGGGTCAGGGACTGTGGCTAACCTGATATCTGGAATCTACCCCAGGGCTTAGTACATAGAAAGCACTTAACAAATATTATTACTATTAGTATTATTGTTATTATGGAATGCATTTAATGCAAAACCTTAATACATGATAACTTATGCAAATGCAAATCAAATTCAAAATTTTATCCACTTTCTGCCTGCAGACCTACAAATCCCAGAAGAATAGGCAATAATTATTTTTCTAGTAGTGCTAAATGAACATGCAGACTCATTTATTTTATTTAATTGCCATGTATAAACAATAGCGATAGTAATAACCTTCAAAATAATTTAGGGAGTATGCCTAATATACGCATGGTACGTATATGTGCATAGCTCAGTGGAAAGAGAATGGGCTTGGGAGTCAGAGGTTGTGGGTTCTAATCCCGGCTCCACCACTTATCAGCTGTGTGATTTTGGACAAGTCACTTAACTTCTCTGTGTCTCAGTTACCCCCCCATCTATAAAATGGGGATTAGGACTGTGAGCCCTGCATGGGACAACCTGATTACCCTGTATCTACCCCAGCACTTAGAACAGTGCTTGGCACATAGTAAGCGCTTAACAAATACCATTATTATTATTATTATTATTATATAATACAAGGCTTCCAAAACTCTTTGCACATTACCTAGCTGGAGTTTATAGTTTAAAGATACAAAATGAAATGTTGGAAACGTGAGAGGTCAGGAACAGATACCAGACACTTTTTATAGCCCACACCCTAATGTCTGAAGGTTGAGGAGCAGAATAGTTGATACCATTGATTTGATTTGGAAATTAATTACCTCACCAACTTCAGCTAACACTTCCTCATTATAATTTAGCGATGATGAGAATTACTTTGCGATTCAAAATTGATTGTCTAGATTGCAATTTTGTGTTAAAAGACTTTTCTTTCAGAAAAGAGGCACTGAAGTCACTTGTCAGCTAAAGGCTGCATTCACTCAGAGATCCAATTTGTAAATTATAATTTGCTTCAGGGGAATTTAATTTGATTGGAGGAAACTCATAATCCAGAAACCAGATTCACACCTATGTACAGCCCTGAGACCCTGGAGACCACCAGCTAAAACTTGTTTAGGCTTAGCCCTGGTGGCAAAGCCTTAAGCAGATGATAGCCATAGGACCTGCCTAGAGTGAGGCAAAGGGTGGGGGGATATTGTACACCAAGAAAAAATGTGCTATTCGACTAACATGATTGATCTCGTTTACCCGAACAGGAAGAATCTGTGTTATTCAATGACTCTATGTTTTGATCAGGTTTAGCCAAACAGGGAGAAAGTACAGAACGGTATATTATAGCACAAAAAATATGAGTTAAAAACCAACTATTTGGAATTTAACAGATTCTCTCACAAAAGGTGCTTCCTATTAGCTATGGAGCCATAGATAGCCCATTGTAAGGGAGACTATTTCTTAAAGGGGAGGTCAGCTTCAAAAAGGCTCTCCCAGTAGAAAATGTAAAGTCTCAGAACAGGTTATTTCACTTGAATGGACAATCCATGCACTAAGCAGAAAAGAATTTGGCCAGAGTGTCCACTTCAAAAGGTAGAATCACGTAGCCTGAAAGCCACTGCCAAGAGGGAGAGAGATTATTGATAGGAAACATTATCTAAATCTGCCTAATTGGGAAGTTGTGCCACAAGGGTGAGATCAACCATTTTACCAATCACTATAGATTCCAACCACCAATTCTCAAGTGTCTACTGATGAACTAGAGAAGGAATGTTCTATGGATTATGGTGGAACCTAAAATAATTAATTAGAAAAACTGGATTCTTCTAGGGAAGTTCAGGGAATCATTTAAACTGGACATGAGAACTAAAATCCTACCAAAGTAGTGTTAGAGAAAGATTAAAATGAAAGTAAAATGAGATGAATTAACCTGCAAAACCTAGATTTCTTGGTTACAAAAGTGATGGAAGGAAGCTGCAATACTAGTAGTAGGTCCAAAAGTAAAATGTGTAAGCGCCCAGTCAGCCTATCATGTTTGTTGAGCACTGACTGTTTACAGAGCACTCTATTAAGTGCTTGGGAGAGTACAATATAACAATATTACAGACACATTCCCTGGCCAGAACAAACTTATATTCAGTATAGTGTTTAATAAAGTGGTTCCAATATGGGATTTGGCCTCTCTGGTCAAGCCAGAACTCACCTTTACAAATAAATGCTGACCTCAAATTCAATGATTAGGATGTTTACCGCAAGATCACATGATCCAAATAAACATTGAAGTTGCTCCCTTAGAGGCATAAAGTGAAATGTCATGATAAATGTAGGCCAGTTTCCAAATTCGATTCTGCAGATGAAGCAGATTTTAGACCAGTTATCGATAACACAAAGGAAAATTGCCGAAGGTGAAAGTTGTTCAGCAAAGAGAGAAATGCTACAACCTCCAGTCCATACTTGATTCGACACTCAGTCCTTGTCTCTTCTCTCTCCAGAGGTTACCCATCCATCGCCACCTCAAACAGAAACTACTCGCTACTGGTTTTAAGACACTCAGTCAGCTCTCTCTCTCCTTCCTATCTATCCTCTTTAACCTCCCACTACAAGCAAGCCTGCTCATTTTTTTTCTCTAATATCAACCTGCTCATTTGTACCTCACTCACGTCTTTCTTTCGATATTCCCTTGCTTACACACTCCCTCTAGCCTGGAACTCCCTCCCCTTCGCATTTGACAGACCACCACTCCTCCCATCTTCAATCCTTATAAAATTCCATCTCCTCCAAGAGGCCTTCCCTGAATAAGCCCTCATTTTCCTATCTATTTGCCCTCCCTTCTGGGTCGCCTTGCACTTGAGTCTGTACCTCTTGAGCACTGACTCTTTCCCCCATCCCAGCCCCACATCACCTTTAAGCACTCTGAAACTCCTTCCAACCCCAGCCCCACAGCACTTCTGTTTATATCTTTATACTCTTCCATTTCCCCTATCTGTAATTTAGTCCACTGTTGGTCTCCCCAACTAGACTGTAAGCTCCTTGAGAGGCAGGAATCGTGTCTACCAAATCTCTTAGATTATACTCTCCCAAGTACTTAGTACAGCACTCTCCACATAGTAAACACATAATACCACTGACTGATTCATTAATTAATAGCCATTACCTGGAACTGTGTTAGTAGAATGAAACTGGGAGATAGACCCTGCCTGAAAAAGCTCACCTTTCCCTCCAATGGTGGACATGCTGCATGCAGCCCTCTGTATCGAAGATATTATTCTTTTTTATGGTATTTGTTAAGCACTTACAATGTACCAGGCACTGTACTAAGCACCGGGGTAATAATAATTGTGGTATTTGTTAAGCGCTTACTATGTGCCAGATACTGTACTAAGCACTGGGGTGGACACAAGAAAATTGGGTTGGACACAGTCCCTGTCCCAGGAGGGGCTCAACAGTCTCAATCCCCATTTTACAGATGAGGGAACTGAAGCACAGAGAAGTTAAGTGGCATGCCAAGGATCATACAGTAGACAGGTGGTAGAGCCAGGATTAGAAACCACGTCCTTCTGACTACGAACCCCATGCTCTAACAACTAGGCCATTCTGCTTCTCATTCATAATGTATGCCCCATTCCTTGTGGCAGTGGGTTTCACAATAGCCTGAGCTCAGTGAGAAATATAAACAAGTGGGAGATGAATTCAGAATACTTTTAAAATATTCATTTAGTCCTCTTTCGCATTAGAGGGCAAGGTATGTATCATTTGCTTGTTTCCGACTTCCCAAGTGCTCAATAAATGTTATAAATACTACTTTCCCCTAACCCACTTTCTCGCTGACTGCCTAGTCAGTTAGCAGTGGGGCATAGGCAGCAAGCAGAAGTTCAAATTCAATCTTTCCAGTTCTCCTGGTGGGCAGGGAACATATCTATCAACTCTGTCGAACTGTACTCTCCCAAGCACTTAGTACAGTGCTCTGCTCACTGTAAGTGCTCAATAAATACAATTGATTGATTCTACAGGACCTGGGGACTGGGCCTGACCCTGGCCCATGCAGACCTCTTAGTTGCCTAGGATTTGCCTCCTGATTTTATCATATATATATATGCATATATCTTTTATAGCCAGGGCTCGCTACCTGGGATTTACGCCTACTTGCATTTTGTTTGTGTCTCGTTTCTCCTATTAAATTATAAACTCAAGGGCAAACATGGTGTTTGTTCTTCCTATAGGGCCTAGCACTGTGTTCCACACCCAATGGCAGCTCAGAAAATATTGTTGACTCATTCCTCTATGGCTCCCTTCACCCTCATAAACTTGATTCCCAAATTGGCTGGAGATTGGCAGCTTCCGTAATCTCCCTCTTTGATCCTACAGAAATTCACCCGAATGTGCCCAACAAAGGGTTTGAATTTCCACAGCACACAAGAGGATACTCGGTCAAAGCCAAATGGAGACATGTGAAATTATCTGGTGGGTTCAGAATGTCTAGCTAGCCAAACAGGAGATAATTCCATTTGCTTTAAACTGACAGTCATTTAGTTTTGACTGCATCATCCAGGCCAGAAAATTACCCAGGGTCCGCAAAGTCACCCAGAGTACAAATCTGGTTCACTTGAAAGCAAACTGAAGATACTTGTTTTATAAAGAGAAAGGTTACATAAGATGAGAATCTGGAATTTATTAGCGGGTCATCTGGGGGTCAGTGGCTGTGGGAATCCAGACTCTTTGTCTGCATTTTATCTTGGCCATATGATGTTGGTATGAGTATTTGAGTCCTGTAAAGTATAGTATTTCATGAATATTTAATAATTACATTTTAAATCAGCACAAATTAAATCACCTGTCTAATATAATGCTACATTACAGATAAAGACTTGGTAGGCTATGTTTTAAGGATTTATTAAAATATCACTAGTTTATGTTCTTATTTATGTATTTTTATCATATCATTATTTTTAAAGCTACTTTCTAGGATTGAAAACAAAAACTTCCATGGGAAAACTGCAACTCTTGAACTTGCAGCCCACTGACTGAAACACTGCAGGAATTATTTCTGTCTTAAAGCCCCAAGGCTGGGAATGGGAATGAGGTTCTCCTCTTCATGCTGGAAAATGTACCAAAGGTGGGGGATAGATGCCTCCTTTGATCATGCTCTTCTGGATTCTCAGTTGGTTGTTTGGAGGAACCGGACTCCAACTAGGCAGCTCTGGGCAGGGATCTTCTGTTTACTGCACTTTTTTTTAAGAGAGAACAGCAGAAGGCTTTTGAGGGAACATTAGAGAATCAAGAACCAAGCGCTTAGTACAGTGCTTTGCACACAGTAAGCACTCAATAAATACAATTGAATGAAAAAAATAATCTCCTATCTCCTTCCATCTGTAAACCCTTTTCAGGCCAGCAAAGAGCAAAACATCCCTCACAGGGTCTCTCTCCACTTTCAGGTAGGGTGAGAAGGGACTATCATAGATTGTGAGCCCCTTGAGCAACAAGGTTGGTGTCTAATTCCCGCTGGAATACTCTTCTACAGCACTTAGTGCTGAATCAATACAATTACTACTAAATTCTATTACTACTTTACCAGAATGAACCCGCACTGCCCAACGCGCACTTGGAACAAATTCATCCAAACTGTGTAGTGGGGAAAATTTAGTTTTGTTGTCTGGCAGTGTTAAGTCAGTGAATTGGAAACCAAGCCTTTGACTTCAGGATTACAGAACTTCTATCGAGCGCACGAGAAAGTCTTAGGTTGGGTCCATCTAGGTCAATTGGAACGGGAGTTTTGAGGCAATTATCCAGACAATAGAGGCACCAAAGAAACTATTATCTGGGGAAAAAAAAGAGGTTTAGGGAATCCAAATGATCCAGATTGGCTGGATAAATGCTCAGCTCACGACGACTACCCAGCCTTGTGTAGACTTCAAGTACTAGATTTGAGGATCTGGGAAAGTTTTTTAACAAAATGTTTCCCGGTAAAATGAATGAGGAACTTTGTTTGGATAACATGTAATGCAGGTGTGTGACTAGATCAGCCTGAGAAAATGCTTTCACTTTAATAAATTATGTAAAGGAGACACTGAGGAAGAGAGAAAGAAAAGATATTAAATACATATTTAATACATATTTAGGGCCAGGAAAACTTCCTCTGTTAGTGGTACATAATTATCAATTAATATTTTCATATTTCTAGATTCTTTTCTTTCAATTGCTAAAAAATAGTCATGCTTCATTTTGATATTTGCTATATTCATATAAATATTCGTACAAGTAGAAATCACATTTGATCTTACATTTTCTGGCAGCAGGTGGCACTAGCAATGCCTAAATTTATTATGAATTTTAAAATAGCCAATTACACCTTCAAAATGACCTCTGATATCTTAGACCAATTTAATCCCTATTAAGAGATTATAATTCAAAATTTTTTTTGTCTAGTACCTCACTGCCAAAGAGCTCTAGTCACAGCGCAGAAAACTTTGAATGAGTACCATCTAATATAAAATCAGGGGTAGCAGGGGAACATTAGAAAGGGAAAACCAGTGGGGTAATAAAGTCTGGGAAGGGCAGGGAAAGCAGCTGACAGTTAAATCTAGTCTGAGGTAGAAGGTTGATACGATGCCCAGTAGCAGTGTGGCCTAGTGGAAAGAGAATAAGCCTAGGAGTTAAGGGACCAGGATTCTAATCCCATTTCCACCATTTTCCTGTCCCGTGTCCTTCAGCAAGTCACTTATCCTCTCTGTGCCTCACTTTCCTCATCTTAAAACTGAGGATTCAGCACGTGTTCTCCCTCCCACTTGGACTTTGACCCCCACATGGACAGGGACTGTGTGTAACCTGATTATCTTGTATCTATCCCAGCACAAAGTACCGTGCTTGGCATCTTCTTCATCATCAACAATAGTAACTTGTTGAGAGTTTACTGTATGCAGAGCACTGTACTACGCACTTGGGAGAGTACAAAAGAACAAAATTGGTAGTCACGTTCCCCGCCCACACTGAGTTTACGGTCTAGAGGGGTTGACAGATATTGATGTAAAGAAAAAATTTGGTACGTGGTAAAGGCTTTACAAAAACCATAGCAATTACTATTATTATTATCATTAAAGCTGTTTGAGGCTGTCCCTAATGAGTTTCCAGGGAATGGTGAAGCTTCGCCACAGATTAATGTCCCAGTGGGCCAGGTTCACCCTAAACCTGCTTTGCTGCCCAGATTATCCTTGTGCAGAAACGCTCTGGGCATGTTACTCCCCTCCTCAAAAATCTCCAGTGGCTGCCTGTCAACCTACGAATCCGGCAAAAACTCCTCACTCTCGGCTTCAAGGCTCTCCCTCACCTCCCTCCCTCCTACCTCACCTCCCTTCTTTCCTTCTCCAGCCCAGCCTGCACCCTCCGCTCCTCTTTTGCTAATCTCCTCACTGTACCTCATTCTCGCCTGTCCCGCTGTGAACCCCAGGCCCACGTCCTCCCCCTGGCCTGGAATGCCCTCCCTCCGCACATCCGCCAAGCTAGCTCTCTTCCTCCCTTCAAAGCCCTACTGAGAGCTCACCTCCTCCAGGAGGCCTTCCCAGACTGAGCCCCCTTTTTTCCTGTCCTCCTCCCCAACCCCCCTGCCCTATCTCCTTCCCCTCCCCACAGCACCTGTGTATATATTTGTACAGATTTATTACTCTATTACTTGTACATATTTACTATTTGTTTTGTTAATGATGTGCATATAGCTTTAATTCTATTTGTTCTGATGATTTTGACACCTGTCTGCATGTTTTGTTTTGTTGTCTGTCTGCCCCTTCTAGACTGTGAGCCCGTTGTTGGGTAGGGACCATCTCTATATGTTACCGACTTGTACTTCCCAAGCACTTAGTACAGTGCTCTGCACACAGTAAGTACTCAATAAATACGATTGAATGAATGAATGAATAAACCTCCCCGACTTCTGTTTTGTTTTTTTTTAAGCTACATTACCCTCCTGCCTGGAGTAACCTCTAGACTGTAAGCTCTAGAGGTCATGGAATGTGTCTGTTATACTGTACTCTCCCAAGTGCTTAGTACAGTGCTCTGCACACAGTAAGCACTCAATAAATACGATTAACTAACCTAGACACTTTTAGAAGCTGCAGTGATATTTTCCACTCACTAGCAGGCACCTCCAGCTCAGGATATAAACTCATTTTGGGCAGGAATTGCATCTAATAATAATAAGAATGTTGGGATTTGTTAAACGCTTACTATGTGCCAAGCACTGTTCTAAGCGCTGGGGTAGATACAAGGTCATCAGGTTGTCCCACGTAGGGCTCACAGTCTTCATCCCCATTTGACAGATGAGGTAACTGAGGTACAGAGAAGTTAAGTGACTTGCCCAAGGTCACACAGCTGACAAACGGTGGAGCCGGGATTAGAACTCATGACCTCTAACTCCCAAGCCTATGCTCTTTCCACTTAGTCAGACTACAAACTCTTATTGTACTGTACTTTCCCAGGCCTCTGTACCCAGTAAACACTCCATAAATACCATTAATTGATGAGTTTAAGCAGGTTGGGAAAGAATGTGTCTCGCCTCCTACACACAGGGCAAGAACACTAAGCGGGTTATTATTTTTATGCAAACCAAACAGAATGAGAATGCTCAGTTTAATAAGCACGATACAATGGGCTTGACACAGTGGAGACCTCATCTTGTTTGACTTGGCTTAGTAACAAATGCTGTATGGTATGCCTATGTTTTATATACAAAAAAATTACCTGGCTGGGATGATGGATTTCCTCCCTTGAAATTTCAGATTTCTTCTGAAAGAACTTCCCACTTCGCTTTTGGTAGTAGTTCACACATTGGGTGATTCTAGCTCATTGAACATTGGAGAGAACTGTGTAAAATAAAGACTTTATTAGCAGATCCCAGAAGCTAGAGAAGAGTTTCCTCAGAATGTCAAAGAAGTAGACAGGGAGAGAGAATTCTGTGGGACTCATCACCACAATTGGATTCCCAGCTAAGTGGGTGGCCAAACAGCTTCTTTTCCAATTAGGAAAGTGATAAAGGCCGCTGTCTAAAGTGCCACTTCAACATGACCAGAGTAAGAGTCTCAATAGACATTCTTCCAAAGAGGTCAGGGTAAGGCCCTCACTACTACAAAGCTTGTTGAGTAACAGTCTTTCAGCGGCTCTCCTGATTGTAATCGCCCAATCTTAGAGCGAGCAGAAGGGGATGGGCAGTAAGGCCTGACTTACAAAGGCAGAGGAGATGGTCACTCGCAATGTTATGTTCCTTTTATTTTGGGAGGTTTTACCGATTGAACTGATTTTGCAAATTGAAACAATATGCAGATGAATGCACTGAATCAAATCCTGCAACTTTTCTTTAATAGGACGATGTACCTCTGATTCATAAATTGTGATTTCAATAGATTTATAACATCTGTGTCCTTCAAGTTTGAAGATGATGCAACTGATGCTGGAATGGTCACTTCCACATTATGAATGCTAAAATGATATTTTGCTGTGGCCTTTCATTTGAGATTTCAGGACCTCGTATTGGTCTATATTGAATAATGATAATTATGACATTGTTAAATGTCTACTATGGGACAAACACTAGTCAGTCAATCATATTTATTGAACACTTACTGTGTGCAGAGCACTGTACTAAGCACTTGGGAGAGTACAATATTACAATGGACACATTCCCTGCCCACAACGAGCTTACACTCTAGAGGGAGAGACAGACATTAATATAGGTAAATTGCAGATACATATGAATAAAAAAATTACATAGAACACTAGAATAGGTACAAGGTTTTGGGGTTGCACACAATCTCTATCCCACACAGGTTCATGATCTATCTTATCCCCATTTTATAGATGAGGAAACTGAAGCTCAGAGAGGGTAAGTGACTTGCCCAAAGTCACGCAGTAGGCCGGTGGCAGAGAGGCAATTAAACTCAGGTCTACTGACACACTGGTCCCCTTCTGGTCTCGATCTACACTCACTCCCTTGGTGACCTCATTCGGTCCCATGGCTTCAACTGTCACTGATGACACCCGAATCTACATCTCTTCCCCTGCCCTCTCCCCCTCCCTCCAGACTCGCATCTCCTCCTGCCTTCAGGACATCTCCATCTGGATGTCTGCCCGCCCCCTAAAACTCAACATGTCCAAGACTGAACTCCATGTCTTCCCTACCAAACCCTGCCCTCTCCCCGACTTTCCCATCACTGTTGACGGCACTACCATCCTTCCCATCTCACAAGCCCGCAACCTTGGTGTCATCCTCGACTCCGCTCTCTCGTTCACCCCTCATATCCAAGCCGTCACCAAAACCTGCCGGTCTCAGCTCCGCAACATTGCCAAATGCACCCTTTCCTCTCCATCCAAACCACTACCTTGCTCATTCAAGCTCTCATCCTATCCCTTCTGGACTACTATATCAGCCTCCCCTCCAATCTCCCATCCTCCTGTCTCCCTCCACTTCAATCCATACTTCACGCCGCTGCCCGGATTGTCTTTGTCCAGAAATGCTCTGGGCATGTTACTCCCCTCCTCAATAATTTCCAGTGGCTACCAATCAACCTACGCATCAGGCAGAAACTCCTCACCCTCGGCTTCAAGGCTCTCCATCACCTTGCCCCCTCCTACCTCACCTCCCTTCTCTCCTTCTATGGCCCAGACTACACCCTCCGCTCCTCTGCCACTAATCTCCTCACCGTGCCTCGTTCTCGCCTGTCCCGCCATCGACCCCCAGCCCACGTCATCCCCCTGGCCTGGAATGCCCTCCATCCCCACATCCGCCAAGCTAGCTCTCTTCCTCCCTTCAAGGCCCTACTGAGAGCTCACCTCCTCCAGGAGGCCTTCCCAGACTGAGCCCCCACCTTATCTCCCCTGCTTTACCGCCTTCCCTTCCCCACAGCACCTGTATATATGTATATATGTTTGTACGTATTTATTACTCTATTTATTTTACTTGTACATATCTATTTTATGTATTTTATTTTGTTAATATGTTTTATTTTTTTTTATCTGTCTCCCCCTTCTAGACTGTGAGCCCACTGTTGGGTAGGGACCGTCTCTGTATGTTTCCAACTTGTACTTCCCAAGTGCTTAGTACAGTGCTCTGCACCCAGGAAGCGCTCAATAAATATGATTGATTGATTGATTGACACCATCTAGAATGTAAACTTGTTGGGAGCAGGGAATGTGTCTGTTTCTTGTTGTAGTCTACTATTCCAAGTGCTCTGAATACAGTAAGCTCAATAAATATGACAATGATTGAATGAATGAACAAGCTCTGAAACCTTGGAAACCTTTCCACACTGCCTGATATCATGGGACAGAAACCCCATCCCTAAAAGGAGGAGCAGGTGGGAAAATGTGGACTTTCAGAACATTGTAGATTGTTCTTTCTGTTGGACTTGGGTTGGGGGTCGGGGGGAGGTAAGAAGGCAAGAGAAGCAGCATGGCCTAGTGTATAGAGCAAGAGCCTGGGAGTCTGAAGGCCCTGGATTCTAGTCCTGCCTCTGTCACTTGTCTGCTGTGTGACCTTGGGCAAGTCACTTCACTTATCGGTGCCTGTTACCTCATCTGTAAAACAGATTAAGACTGTAAGCACCTATGTGGGACGTGGACATGACCAACCTGATTAACTTGTATCCAGCCCAGCGTTTAGTTCAGTGCCTACCACGTAATAAATGCTTAACAAAAACCACAGGGAAAAAAAGGCTTTTGGGATTACTGGTCTGTTGAGCAATCTCGTGGAGCGGAATTGCTTAAATGTTAAAGTGCTAATTATTTCGATGTTTGCTTTCCCCTCTGCCTCCTGAGTTGTGAGCTTCTTGGTTTAGGAACTGTTTATCTTTCATTAATTATTTCTTTGTGTATATCCAAGTCCTGGTATAGGTTACATACACTGTTTGGGCTCAATAAATATGTTTTGATAATGAAGATGATGTGCAAGATGTAAGTGGTGATATTGGTGGGAGATTTAGGCCATGCAGGTTTAAAGAAGTTTGAATACCCTATTGTTTCCTCATTCTGTACAGCCTTCTCCATCCTGTCATTGCAATATATATGAATTAGAGAAACAGCGTGGCTCAGTGGAAAGAGCATGGGCTGTGGAGTCAGAGGCCATGGGTTCAAATTCTGGCTCCACCAATTGTCAGCTGTGTGACTTTGGGCAAGTCGCTTAACTTCTCTGTGCCTCAATTACCTCATCTGTAAAATGGGGATTAAGACTGTGAGCCCCCCGATGGAGAACCTGATCACCTTGTAACATTTCCAGCGCTTATAACAGTGTGTTGCACATAGTAAGCACTTCATAAATGCCATCATTATTATTATTATTATATAAATATATCCTAAATCCCTCCTACTTAGAAAACGAACCCATGTGGGGAAGAGACTGAGTCCAATCTGATTAACCTGTATCTACCCCAGCACTTAGGAACCTGCTCAACACATAGTAAACTATTAAAAAATACCACTTTAAATATATTTTATATATATGTAGAAGATCTATTTGATATAGAGATATGAATATTCATTATATGTAAACTCATATATTTGTGTAAAATAATATTTTGAAACGCATATATATGTTTAAAATGGCTAACCCTTGGAGTTTAGTAGGAGTGAAGAGAGGTCAAATATGTCTGTACACCCCTGCACATTTGCACATTTTCATATGCCAGTGAAAATATTTGGTCTGCTGATTTGCAAGGCACAGTACTAGTTTCCATATTTGTTTTCTACTTTTTGCCCACAAAATCCACATTCACCCCAAAAACTATACAACTCAGAAAACACTATTATCACTACAAAGCAGAAACATAATTGACCAAAGTGACTATTGCAGTTACACGTGGATCCAGAAAAATGTGAAAACACTTAAACCTGAGGATGTGAATGATAAAAGACAACAGTCTAATTCTAAACTGAATGTCATTTTTTAATTGTAAATTTTCAGTCATCCAAGAGCCTCTAGCATAACTTGGGGCCCCCAACTAAGCCTCCCGAGATGTAGCCGGAAACAAATTCTTCGGCTCACCCACTGGAGAAGTCTGCATGATCTAAGAATTCAATACTGGGCTATTCAATGACTGGACAAGAAATCTTGGTAAACTTTGCACCCAAACAATTATCTCTGCAGAAATTCCATCCCCACAGTGTTCATTCTACCTTGAAAAACATGCCTGCCATTAAAATTATTTGTTTTCTTTTAATGGCATTTGTTAAATACTTACTATGTGCCAGACACTGTACTGACCGCTGGAATAGATGCAGCATCCATTCATTCATTCAGTTGTATTTATTGAGCGCTTACTGTGTGAAGAGCACTGTACTAAGGGCTTGGAAAGTACAAATCGATGAACACGGTCTCTGTCCCACATGGGGCTCACAGTCTTTATCTTCATTTTGCAGATGAGAAAACTGAGGCCCAGATAAATTAAGGGACCTGCCTGTGGTTGCACAACAGACAAGTAATGGAGTAATGGAGACAGGATTAGAACCCAGGTCTTCTGACTCCCAAGCTCATGCTTTTTCCATTGGGCCATGGTGCTTCACAGATACAGCAAGATACCCATTTCATTTCTTGATATACCCCGTTCTCCAAAACATACTGGTTAGGTTCTTACAGAACCTCATATTCGACTATCTACTACGTCCTATGCCACATGGGAAAATCCTTTCTTTTGACACAGCATTATGCTGTATCCAGACAGTTTGATGTTACCAGAAGAACGTTTTCTAATTCTGCTGTTGTGCACTAGCCAAAATGTGTACTAAAAAATACACTTAATAGAAGAACTGGGTGTAGGTGAATTTCACGGATGAAGAAATGAATGTTAAAAAAAAAATGAAACGGCATATTCAAAACCAATTAGTTCAGAAGTGACAGGTTTGAAATTTGTACATGGATTCTTCTCCAATACTTAGATTGGAGAACACCATATTGCTATATTTATTCTTCTGGAGAAGGCTGAAGTGAAGAACCTGTGGGGTTCTAGGAGCATAGGATCACTATGGACAATATTAAGATCAAAGAAATGCAAATTTCACTGTCCCAAAATGAGCACAAACACGGGTTGACATCTTTAGACATTTCCTCAGAATTATACTCGTTAAGTATAATTGAAAAAGAAATATAGAAAAGGATTCACTTCCTTCTTCATTTCTATAGTGGCAATGCTTCACTTTTAAAAACATTGGATAACAAGTCTAACAAGATTGTCTATCGTTTAAATGCACTTAACAGCTAAGTACTTTAAGAAAAAATGTGTATGTGTTGGCAGAAGTGCAAAATTCTCCCAGAAGAGTAATGAACAAAATTGTTTCTCAAAGGAATATCAAAAAAGTGAGTAGAAGATTGTTTTAAGAAAGAAAAAGAAAACTTTGGATGATTGTAAAAAAAAAAAAAAACACCTCACAGAAATCAGAAAATCATAGCTTTACAGTCTGAAAATACCTGAATTGAAGTTGTAATTATTTTGTAGGGTACACTATTTCATAAATAGTGAGAATAAATGTTGTGGGAGGAGGTTTCACGTCTGTGTAAAACATTAGCGAAGGATCAACATAGACCCCTTGAAATTTAATGGAAATAGTAATAGTGGAATTCACTGAATTCCCACTGGGTGTGAGCACTGTACTACATGTTTGGGAAGTACAGAACAAAGAAGCGATATATTGTCTTTTCACAAGGTGACTACACTCTAATGGGGGAAGACAAACGTAAAAATTGTAATTTAAGCATTTGTTCTGTTATTATTGGTTCCCTTTCTTATTGCATCCCATTCTTCAATATTGTCTCGAGTCTCTTCAGAGTCAAATTTATATCCCACGTAACTGGTAATGAGCCCGTGAATCACTGCATTACACATGGAAAGATATTAGATAATTAAGTACACTCAGAGGTCTATGGTGGGGCAGATGCTGGATTATTCCATGTTTCCCTAAAGGTTAAAACACTTTCCAAAACTGTCATGAGTGCTCTCTGGCCTAAATTAAGATCCACTGCCTGATTTTCCTCAGGCTTACTGCTTTCATGATCTGATTTTGATAGGGCACCGCAAATGTGGATCCGCGCTTATTTCCAAGGAGAATTTCCCTTGACAGACTCTCCTTACCGATGAAACCATGGAATCGACATCATCCTTCCACCTTTTCCTCTGTATTGTTTTACTAACTGATGTTTTTGTCTTTAGAGTAAAGCATGTGCTCTCCAAATGGAAGACTCAATATTGTCCAGGTGGTGAAGCAGACTCAGTGATCTAACAGGCCTTTTCTTTCTCTAATATGACAGGTCGCCAAGAAAGCCTCAAAAAGTTCAGAGGTTCTGATGCAGCTCCACAATCTTGAGTGATTATGCTGTTCATCATAATCCTTCCTTACTCCTCCCCTTATTCCCAAATCATGCTGACTTCTCATTAACTATTTCTTCATCTCTGTTTAAACTAGCAGACAGATCAAAACTTTGAAAAAGATTTCAAAACAGGATGTCTGTATGGTGTCAAGGAAGATGCAAATGAGAAGGGTACTCCAACAGTTGGAGATTTACACTGCAAATCAAGTTCTAGTGTATTCATCCTTGACCATCTCTACTTTGGTTAAAAAAAAGATTTTGAAAAACTACCATGGAATTTTTTTTACAATATCTCAACAGTCTACTAACCTGTCAGGATGGCAGCAGAGTACCCCCCCCCCCCCCGCCCTCCATCTTTGTCAGTATGTGAATAAACAAAATGTATTCTCAGTTGAAAGTAAAGTCACGGGAAAATCCAGCGGTGGTGAAAAGGCCTGTGGTAAAGTGCTCACCACTTAGGGTAGTTCATAGCCACGGTGTCACCAAAAACCACAGCCCAGTAATTTAGAACATGGCAAGGGAAGGTTGCCGAAAAGCATCCCTGTAATTCTACACCTGCTAACCACCCTTGGAAAAAGCCAAAATGACAGTTTGGGCTTTGAATCTTTTTCAATAATTCACTTCACTTTGACAATTTAGAAATATTCATGATGACCAGTGATTTGAGGGGTGGAAGTGATCTGGTGAACCTTGCTTGTACTCTTATTTAATGCAGATATTTCAAGACCCAAAGTAATTTGGGGGGGGGTGCGTTTTCTTGTTCTGAATTTTTCTGTGAAGCCCATAGATTCATTCATTCAATCGTACTTATTGAGCACTTACTGTGTGCAGAGCACTGTAATAAGCGCTTGGGAAGTACAAGTTGGCAACGTACAGAAACGGTCCCTACCAAACAATGGGCTCACAGTCTAGAAGATGAAACGTGCCCTTAATCCAAAGAACTCCTGAACACCTTCCCTAAACAGGGGTGCCACAGAATTGCTCCCCAAGACCCAATCCCCACCGTGGTGGTTTCTGCTCCAGACAAGAACTCACTGAAAGCCCTTAGGAACCATAGGCCTGATGATGTCTGAGTAACTGCACCTGTTTCAAGAGCTGGATCAAAGAAGGCCTGTGGCTAAGGTGCCCCACTATTCGAGGCCAATTTATCTGTTTCCCTTTCCACTAAACCTGGAATATTAGGCTTTTCTATTGTTGAGCTTGATTCTGTCCATTGTGCAACAGGAAAACAGTCTCCCCCTTTTAGACTGTGAGACCGTTGTTGGGTAGGGAACGTCCCTATATGTTGCTGACTTGGACTTCCCAAGCGCTTAGTACAGTGCTCTGCACACAGTAAGCGCTCAATATATATGATCGAATGAATGAATTCACATAGGAATGCCAGTCTACCCCTCTCCCCGCTTTCAAAAACCTCCTAAAATCACCCCTCCTCCAAGAGGTCTTCCCCAACTAAGCCCTCATTTCCCTTATCTGTCCTCCCCTCTACGTCGACTATGCATTTGGCTGTACACACCTTAGGCACCTCGATATGTACATGTTCATTCATTCATTCAATTGTATTTATTGAGCGCTTACTGTGCACAGAGCACTGTCCTTATGCGCTACTTTTCCTCTTTCTGTAACTTATTTGAACATCTGTCTTCCCCTCTAAACTGTAAACTCACTGTGGGCAGGGAACGTTTCTACCAAACTGTGTTGTATTGTACTCTCACAAAAGCTTAGTACAGTGCTCTGTACACAGTAACTGTGCTCAATAAATATGATTGAATGGATGAATGAATGAACATACGGATAAGGAGAACTCATATTGCTTGACCTGGCTTAGCAATCATGCTGTGTGGCACTTGTGTGTGTGATGTGATTAATATATATACACATATATATATATATATATATATATATATATATATATATATAAAATTTACCTGGCTCAGATCATGGATCCCTCCCTTAAAATTACAGGGCAATATACAATCATTAATTATATTCTTGGAGAAACAAGTTCTTCCAAGTGGCCTGAAAATTAGTGTCAGCTTCGCGAGCAAGGGCCCTGTAGCTAGACTAAAAATGAACAGCTCAGCCAGCATAAACCTGTACAGGCAGACTTGTTCTGAATTGTTCACTGCCCTTTGCAGTGTACACTAGATTGTGCTACACTGCACTTCAAAGAAATGTGAAATTATCAAAGTGGATAATTAATAATTACCCTGGGTACTGGCTATTTGAATGCTTCTCACGGGTGGAGACAGAACGTGAGCATTCCTCCTAAGACAGGCATCTAAGCGCTGCTCCTCGGAGTTGCTGATCTCCACAGAGAAATGTCTACCAGGAGATTTCTGCAGAGTGTTCGGAAATACAGATTATGCCTCTGAGTTCATTTGAAGCTCAGTAATTGCAGAGAGGAATTCGTCTGGCCATCCATGAATTTTATAGTGGAAATTACATTTTACATTAAGTAGGTTATTCAGTGTATTTACCATGTACATGAACTTACTCGGTACCCCCTGTCAGGTCTCTATGAGGTTAAAAAAAGAGATCTCATGTTATGTTAAAGTACTTCATTTCTTTCCAAAATTAGTTCTCCTTCTGGAAGATAATGCTGGATAGTTATCCATGTAATACTTTCATTATAACAGAATGGAGAATAACTGCATTAGGCTCAAAAGAGATATGAACTGGAAAGGTCATTTTTGTGATAATGGAATTCATCAAGGAGACTGAACAGACACCAGGCAAGATTCACAAAAGATGTCAATTTTTCTCCTTTCTGACTATTTTTCAGGCTTCAGAAAGGAGTCAGATTTTTAAAAGGATCTTCACCCAGCTCTGTGATTTTTACTTATCTCTGCTCTCATGCAAAAAAAGCATTAAGCATCTTGGTTTAGCCGGGACTAACAGAGGGTTATCATTAGGGCCTGAATATTCAACATTTAGCACAGTGGGGCTGTCATCTTTTCTGATCTCTACCTATTTGTAGTCTCCTAGCTTTTTCTTCACAAGGCAAAAGGTCGACTCTTTCTAGAGGTGGCCACATCTTTTGGGCTCTCAGCTAAAGATGAAACTTAGAAGTTTGGAAGTCTGTGTCTCATTTGTTCTTCATGCAATACAAAGAAAATGAATTATCCTGAACAAAAACGCGTATGAAGAGTTATTTTGAGACAATTAGAAACACATGGTTCAAGTTCACTTTGAGTGAGTTTTTTAGACTTCAAAACAGAAAAATATTTGGTAAAACATGCTCTGGGCTTTGCTGAACCAAAAACATTTTAAAAAGAGTTTGACAGATTTAGTCAAATCCAAAGGGCTGTCAAGTTCTCTTTCATTCCTCCCTGCTCCTCCCGTGGGCCCCTTGCCCTCGAGTTCCTCTTTCTGTTCTCCCACTGTAGCTATTCCCATTATTTCATCCTTAATGGGGTTGTCTAACTCCTATTAAAACTATTTTAAAAGCTGCATTCATCGGGCATTCCTTATATATCTCCCGAGCCTTTTAGCACTACAGAACGTACCATTCGTCATTTTTAAAAAGAAATGTGAAGTGCCGAAAACACACCCAAGTTGGTGCCAAAATTAAAACTCTGATCCCACTCTCCCTCCCCCCCCCGAGCTATAGTTGACCAATCGAACTTTTCTCTAGGTCTTTCCATAGCTCCCTCTGACTTACACTGTAAGTCCCATGTGGAACAGGGACTGTGTCCAACCTGACTTGTATCTACCCCAGCTTTAACAAGTACCATGTTTGATTATTAATTATTAGCTCCAGTTTGCTACTGAAATCAGTTCTCGTACAGTAAAAAACACCAAATGAAAATGCCTCAGAGAAAGCGTCTCAAATATATCAGTATTCCAAGGTTGTGTGCACAACGAAATGAAAAACGCAGTCTGAGCACCCATAAGCACATAAATAAATTGATGTTGAAAAATTAGTGCTCCTTTACCATTTAAAAGAATGTTGTGCATAATGAAAAGAAAGCCTAAAGCATCTAAAAAGCATGGTGGGCAAGCAGATTAATCATTAGGTCCCTGATAGCATCTGGCATTGTCAGTCATCAAAAAATGCCCTGATTTATTTCAGTGATTAATAGAAGATTACCATGTGGCAACAGATCATTTTATAAAGCATTTTATGCTACAGTCAGATTGACTGGAGAGTTGTTGAAACATCAAATGATTTAGCAAGCACTCTAACAGGCAAGTATTAGAAGAATGCTATTTGAAATTATAGAAACAAAAAAGGAGGTGAAGAATACCTTCTAGACTGCGGTGTCTTGTCTACACCCATAGATAGGATACTTCAAACTGAGAACTTTGTGTCCAAGTGTTCCATGGGATGCAGTGATGCTGAGGGGGATTAAGGCATTTAAGTGTATTGCAGGTTGAGGAAGACTTGAAGACAGATGTGAATTAGGCTGTGCAATGTATTCAAAGAAAGAAATAAAAAAGGACCGTCTTAATGTAATACTGTCTCCGAGTCTTCAATGAATAATTTTGTTTGTGCTTCTTACAATGTTGACATTTACCGGTTGGTGTCTTATTACTCAAATTCTCAGCACAGTCGAAAGAATTACGAAGAATAGCTCAGAGCATTACCTAAGCTCTAAAATGATGTGATCCTTCCCATTTCATTTCACTTTCAAATCTTTCCCTCCTTATACCACTATCCTCTGTCCAAAGGGAAAAGGCTCTGTGAGATCAAAGGCATCAAGGCAATAATTAGTATTAGTGTCAGGTTTCTGCATGTCCCTCCCAAGCCCAGCCTGGCAGCCGTGATTGGGGTGGGGTGGGAGACGGCGGTGACAAGCCTGGCTGTGGTCATAGTTCCCATACACCTCCCCTCTACACTCCTCTTCTTCCTGCCTCACCTCATTAGATTGTTCTCCCCAGGTCGTTCCTTCCACTCTTCTATTTTCACTGCAATCCCCGCTCCCAACTCCCCCTATCTCACCTTGCTCTGGCTCTATCCCACATGTGAACTGGTCAGCAGTTCTGCCTAATCTCAGGCCATCATTTATCAGGGCACCCTTCTGCTGTTTCCTTCCTTCCTCCCCCAGCTCACCCTCAGTGGGGCGGAAGCCTGAGTTGAGATGGGCTGAAGGTAGAATTAAAATCAGGGAAAGCAACTCCTCCCAAAGAAGAAGTTGGTCTATGGCACTGATAGCACCTTGTGATGGCCATTCTGGCTGCCGCCCCCCGACACGGGATGGAAAGAGGAAGCCAGGAGTGTCAGTCCATGGTGCCCCCTCCCTAAGGGGAGTGTAAAGTACCTAGCCGAGCCAATTGGAGAGACTGACTGGGGAAGAAATAGGGGAGCCAGGTTAGTGGAGGAAGGTGCTATCTTGGAAGCAAAAGGTTGTGAGCCACATGCCTGGGAGAGCAGCGCACAGGAAGGGTTCATGCTGTTAACCTTGAAAGATACAGAGAACAAGGAGGGATCAGTGATGATCTCGAGTTAGGACTCCAGAGGAGTCTTGCCCCTGAAGGGGAGAAAAGACGCTGAGACTCTGCTTCTGAATGACTCAGAGAGGGTGAGGCTGGTACCTGGGATGCCTAGAAAGAGAAGGAAGGACCGGAGAAACATAAGCCCCAGGATGCCTACCAGGAAGTACAGCTCTAGAGGAAAATATTCGATCTAAGGAAAGGTGGTTTGAACTGGAAGCGTTTTCATCGTTAACAAAATAAGAAACTATTTACCGTTCTTGAGCTCTCAGATCTTGGTGTCCGCCTGTGACAGGAGTTAGAGGAGAAGCCTTGGGTACCAGGGAGACACATGGACCAAAGGAACCATCAGAGTGGGAGGTAGTGCTTTTCCACGAGCTTCCTGTAGCCAGCCCCAGGAGGACCATGGTAGATGAATCCCCAATGATCCCTACACCTTTGGCAGAATACCTGGGCTCCAGTCATAAGGTGATGCCAGCAATAAGGGACTTGGCAAGCATTGATCAGATCTCTAAAACCTGCACTAGAAGAACCAGAAAACTTTAGGATCCAGGAAAGGCCGATCTGGGTCCAGGCGCTCCTAAAATGATTCCAAGAACACTTTTGTCCAGGATTTGGGGTCTAGAACTCTCCAGAATGTCAAACGCCTACACTGGCATGCTCCAGCTCATGAACCCAAAGGAGTGTGAACTGGCAGTGCTACCTCGTGGATAGAGCACAGACCTGGGATTCAGAAGGACCTGGGTTCTAATCCCGGCTCCACCACTTGTCTGCTGTGTGATCCTGGGCAAATCACAATGTCTCTGGGCCTCAGTTAGCTCATCTGTAAAATGGGGGTTAAGACTGTGAGCCAAGTGCAGGACAGTGACTGTGACCAACCTGACAACTTGCATCTATCCCAGCATTTACTACAATGTCTGGCACATAGTAAAGTGCTTAACAAATACCACTATTATTGTTGTTATTATTACTACTATTAACTGGCACATTCTTTTGCAATTAACTACTGTTATCTTCAAAATGCAGCTGGGCAGATATGGGATCCTAAAGTTTACTGGTGTCTTTAAAGTCTCCAAATAACTAAGTTTAGTCTAGTGTGGCTATTGTTGTTGTTGTTTTACACAGTAGCAGTGTTGACATTTCCATTTTTAAAAACTAAGTTTGTTCTCTAAGAAAAGAGCAGGAGGCACTGGTGTCAATTCAATTATAGTACAAAGTTTCTGTATTTTAGCTGAAACAAAATTCTGGTAAGTGAAAAACCAACTTACATTTCTTAAAGACCACGTACTTTGTGCAGCAGTAACCAGCAACTGATGACTCAGGGACAAATTAGGACTGATTGGCTGGGTGAATCGGGAGATGAAAGCAGGAAACTAGATCTGAAAAGAAGAAAGACCCGTGAACAGCCAGGAAGTGCCAGAGCAGGCTGGAAAGAAATCCCCAAGAGATATAAAAGCACCTAACCCTTCAATTTATAGCAGAAAAGGCAGATTGATCTATTTGAATACAAAAAGGTACTCTTGAAGTGGGTCAACCGATCGGAAATTCAAAGATCATAGTTTCAGCTCAAGTATTAGAACCTCAGAACATTCCCAGTAGTCATGGACCAATTATTCTGGAGTTTTTACACCCCTCTGGCTGTTTCCCATGGAGTATCTGGTGCAAAAATAAACTATAAATGTAGTTCTTGTTCATCACCTTCAATGGTACTTACCGAGCATTTAGCCTGTGCAGAGCACTGTACTTAGCACTTGGGAGAGTACAATACAACCAAGTTGGTAGACACATTGGCTGCCCAAAGTGAGCTTACAGTCTAGAGTCTGACTGTACTCTTACAGTCTAGAGCCTTCCATCAACAATACACAGGAGTTCCTGTAAAAGGACCCCCCCCAAAAAAGAACCCACAGCCACCATTGTCTCCTGGACTCGTTTTTACACCCTCCAATACTCCTTGCCCCTCTCCGGTTCCACCCTGAAGGTGGGCCTCTTTGCCTCTGATGTCACTCTGGGTGGTACTGGGCATCCCTGAGGTGTGTCTTCATATTTCAGGATGTGCCGTGGTCGGGAGGCTGGGCAGGTCTTGTGAAATGGATTACAATAACAATAATGATATAATTGTGGTATTTGTTAAATGTTTACTATGTGCCAGGCACTATACTAAGCACTGGGATGGAAAGAACCAAATTGGTTTTAACACAGTCCCTGTCCAGCATGGGGCTCACAATCTTAATCCCCATTTTACAGATGAGCTGAGGCCCAGAGAAGTGAAGAAGTAAAGTGTGACAAGTGGCAAAGCAGGGATTAGAACCCAGGTCCTTCTGATTCTCAAGGGTGGTCAGGTCAGCTAGTATGACCTCCTTGTGCTGATTGTCCAGAGTAGAAAAGGTGGGGAAGCTTTCCTGCCCCTTTAATATTGCCAATATCAATGATTTTCCTGGTTCTGATGGGATGATCTATTCTTTGTGCATCCACTGTGCTTGTAATTGCCCTGATCCCATCCTCCTTTTTGCGTTTTACTTACTATTGTGTAGCTCCTGGACCTGCTTTTTGTGTTGCTGCCAGGTACTGCTTCCCCCACCACATTCTCCTGTCCTTCCGGTATTCTTCATACATAGTTTGAGAAGCCCAACATCGGCTTTAGTACCCCTCAGCCTCAGTGCCTAGTTTCCCTAACAGTTCTGTGGTCGTATGTGCAATCTGATTATATGCCTAGGAGTGTAACATGCCTAGGAGTGTAACATGCAGGAACTGTTAAGAGATCTTTCAGCATAGCCTAGTGGAAAGAATACAGCCCTGGGAGTCATAGAACCTAGTTTCTAATCCCGCCCCTTCCACTTCCCTGCTGTGTGCCATTGGACAAGTCATTTAATTTGACTGGGCCTCTGTTTCCTCATCTGTCAAATGGGAATTCAATACCTGTTCTCCCTCCTACTTAGACTGTGAGCTCCAGGAAGAACTGGGGCTGTGTCCTATCTCTATGAACTCTATCTACCCCTCTGCTTCGAACGGTACTTGACATATAGGAAGTACTTAAATACCACAGTTATTTTCCTCTGAATTCAATATTGGTTGGGTCTTTGTAAAAGTTCTGTGTTCAGTTATGGATCCCTCAACTGAAATGCAATTTGGAAACTTTTAAAAATGCCCAGAGAAGAGCCACAAAATTATATTAAATATTTGGGAAATACTACCTTTAGCCAAAGGCCAAATAAATAGACATTTGAACCAGATAGTGCTCCTTACCACCAACTTTGGGACTCCTTGATAACTGAGCCCCCTCTTATTAATAATAATGCCTTGAATTTGTATAGCACAATTCCATAGAACTATTACATTGCTTATTGCTTTTACACAACAGCTGTGTAAAAGCTGCAGAAGCAGAAATTATTCCCCTTTTACAGATGAAGAAAAGTAGTGCAGAGAAGTTAAGTGTGAGGGACCCTATCTTTTACTTTTATTTTACCCCTCCAAGTATCCAATGAATTTTTGGCACAGAATAGGTGTTCAATACATACTTTGAATGAGTAAACTTGCCTGCAGCGTTCTGATTCCCATAACCCATGTATTTCCCACTAGATCATGATGTCCTCATCTACCAGTTAATCAATATTTATTGAGCACTTAACTGTGTGCAGAGTACTATACTAAACACTTGGGAGGGTACAATAGAGTAGACAGGCATGATCCCTTCCCCCAAGCAATAACTCCTTTGCACTTGTGTCAATCTGGAAATATTTATCTGCCAATAAATATTGTTATGTATACTTCTACTTCCCCTCTTGTGCTCTGCACTTGGACCGAGCAAGCTGCTGACACCATACCCTGGTATCCCACCTCCCAATCTGTAACCTTAAATGTCTTTTTTCCCTTCTAAGGATGTCTCTCGATGTAATAACTAATTTAGAAAACCCAGAATTCTCTAGTTTGAGAACATACATAAAACGTCATCTCCCTCATGCTAATTTTTGAAATTTCAGCATTTGGAAAAAGTTTAACATGTTTGTAAGCTAAGTCTGACAGCTCTTGCACTGACTGATTTCTAACACCTCATTAATCTTATTTTGTTATACCGTGGCATGCACTAGCCAACAACTATGAATGCTCAGACAATCCAGTATGCATTAGTTACCTCAGGGATATGGTATTTTAAACATTCTCCAGCTATCCAAAACCATGCACTTTGTTTTAGGCAGGGGGTGGGTTGGCATAAACACACCAACCCCTTTCAAAGCAGGTTCCTTTTAGTTACCTGGAAAATGGATTTTTATTCAGGGATTTTCTGCTGCTGAGTAATACTGTTCACTGCTTGAAAAACATTGGACTATTAAACTTTTACTTTCATTTGCAACATCTTTTTAGCACACAACATTTTTTCTAATTTTCTTTCTTGTCCTTTTAAAATAATCTCTCTAGAATATTTCTCTTTAATCATTATTTTAGCTATTTTTCAATAGAATAAAATGCTCTAAGGTTTTCTGAAAAGGCTTCTCGTGATCATGAAAACAAGTGAAGTCATTCTGAAATAGAGAGTCAATTTATTGGATTCACCAATTAGGTGATAAAAATCATTGGCAGAGGACTATCTTTAATGAACCAAAAAAGGCTGCTTCATCCATCTCTAACTCATTAGAGCTTTTTTAAAACTAACAGAATGAGTTAATGGCATATTTTTGCTATCTTTGTTTGCTTCTGTTATTCTTTTAATCAATTTAAGCATATAACTCTTTCTAACAAAGTTGGTTATCACAGGGTAATTGTAACAACTCAGATGGTAACATATTTTCTCCAAAGAGTTGGTTGAAATCAGGAATGGCCACCCAAATCAAATCTATTTTAGACTCCTGGACTCAGAGGATAAGCCGTTACTCACAAAAACATTTTCTCCTGGACGTTTGACCTAGGATTTCCATCTTTCATCCCTGCATTAAGCGGAAAGAATAAACCATGGCCTGAGGCAAAGCAAGGCCTTCTCAAAGCCCCTAATTGTGTCACAGTTGGCAAAAGTGGATGAATTAACCAGGTGATTTACAACAGTCATATTCAGATGACAATCAGCTTTTTAGTGAAATGACAGGGAAGGAACTATAACTGGACAATGAGTCAAAGCATAACAGCTCAAAATATTTGCTAATAAATTTGGAAATAAAGCTTTATTTACATCCAGTTGGTCAGGCCTCCCATCCCCCAACCACACCCAGGAGAGCCCTGAAGCAGGCTAATAATTATAATTGCGGTATTTCTTATTCACTTACTATGTAACAAGCAGCGGGGTAGCTATAAGATAATCGGGTTGGACACAGTCCCTGTACCATATGGGGCTCCCAGTCTACATATCATCAAATGGGTTTCTGGTTTATACTGGATACAGTTTACTAGTGCATAAAGAAAGGAATCAACTAGGCAGTTGCCTTTCTTGATTTGAAAATGTAATGGTGAATAGAAACCTTGGTGAACATAAGATGATTTATTCAAGCTCCTAATGGAAGTGAGGAAAGAAATCAGCAAGGTAAAAACGAAGAAACTTTAAGAAGCAAATATTAGTAGGAAAGAACTACTGGAAAGAAAGTTTAAGAGAGAAAGAAGTTAGAAGAAATCAGGGTACAGGTAAATCTCCTGTTCCAAGTAATCACAGTGTGTAAAATATGGAGCTACATCAAGCACTAATTGCTTCCATAGCAGAGGGTCCCTAAGCCCCATCTGACAGACATTACATCCAAGCTCTGTAGGGAAGTTAATTCCCTGCAGGCCCCTTTCTCCCCTCACCCTACTTCCTCCCTGCTGTTTCCCATCAGTAACTTGCAGATCATATTCTCTGATTTTACCAGAGCCTAGGTAAGGAGGCAGCCCAGATGGTGAGAAGTTGAAATGGCAGAGCTGACAGGCAACCCCTTCTCTCCCACCCCAATTCTGTGATATCTTCAGCCAAAGCAGAGAGACTCTCGCTCAGCCACTGCCCCCCACGTCTCCCCCCGCCTCGACCCCGCTGCTTTCCAATCACTGACTTGAAACCCACCATCTCCAGATTGAAGAGACCCAAGCCTGCAAGTTACTGATTGAGGACTGTAAGGTAGAGAAGGAGGGAGAGTTGGCTAGGTAAGAAACCTTATCCTTTCCTCTCTTAGCTCTCTGTTGGCATCTGGTGCGCAGGTTCTCTGGTGCTCTTCAATCTGGAGAAGGTGAGTTTCAAGTCAGTGATTGGAAAGCAGTGGGGGTCAGGGGACAGTACATGGGAGGGATATCTTTTGATATGTGGCGGATCAAGTGCTCCACCACTTAATAATAATAATAATGGCATTTATTAAGTGCTTACTATGTGCAAAGCACTGTTCTAAGCGCTGGAGAGGTTACAAGGTGATCAGGTTGTCTCATGGGGGCTCATAGTCTTAATCCCCATTTTACAGATGAAGTAACTGAGGCACAGAAAAGTTAAGTGACTTGCCCAAAGTCACACAGCTTACAGTTGGCGGAGCCAGGATTTGAACCCATGACCTCTGACTCCAAAGCTCCTGCTCTTTCCACTGAGTCATGCTGCTTCTCACTTGCAGGCTGTAAGACCTTGGGTTAGTCAATTAACTTTTCTGTGCCTCGGTGGGTGATAAAGAAGGACTGTGATTGGATTATCCTATATGAACCTGTATCAAATGCTTAATAAATACCACAGTTAATTATTATTGCTGCAAACACCCAGGACTGAAGTCACATCCATTCTCTACAGTGATAAAAGCAAACAGGCAGGTAGAACAGGGTCAGATGTTTATGCAGGACAGAAGGGAGACAATAGAGAAAGAGAGAGAGAGGGAGGATGTGGCTGGGACAAACCAAGCTAACTCTCCACCATTTGGGCAAGAAGATTTTTTTAAGGTAATTTTTAAATGCTTACTATGTCTCAAACTCTGTTCTGAGCACTGAAGTACAAGTTAATTAGGTCAGACATAGTCCCTGTCCCACACGGGGCTCTCAGTTTAAGTAGGAGAGAAAACAGGCATTTAATCTCCATTTTACATTTGAGGAAACTGAGCCACTTAGAAGTTAAGTGACCTGCCCAAGGAGGTGGGTCCAGAACTCAGGCATCTGGCTACTGGAGTCTTGGTTGGAGTCCAATAATATTTCCTGCCCCCTGCCCGGTAGCAGCACCTGAGGCACATGGTTTGAGCAGGAGTGAAGAGGTCCCTGGCTTACAAAAAAAAGGGGAAAAAAAATGGCTGGGTGGATTGGTGAGGAGATTGGAGTAGAAAGGGCCATATTTAGGGTTAATAGGGATTGAAAAAGTCCATAAGACTAGTGGAGGGGAAGGGCAAAGGGGTGAGGGAGGAGGCAGCAGGAAGAAGCAGCATGGCTCAGTGGAAAGAACCTGGGCTTTGGAGTCAGAGGTCATGGGTTCAAATCCCAGCTTCGCCAATTGTCAGCTGTGTGACTTTGGGAAAGTTACTTCACTTCTCTGTGCCTCAGTTACCTCATCTGGAAAATGGGGATTAAGACTGTGAGCCCCCCGTGGGACAACCTGATCACCTTGTAACCTCCCCAGCGCTTAGAATAGGGCTTTGCACATAGTAAACACTTAAATAATGCCATCATTATTATTATTACTGCTAGCATTAGTCACTATGATGGGTCAGCATGAAAGGGAACCTAATTGAAAGATCACAGAACTGGGAGTCAGAGGACCTGTGTTCTAACTCCAGCTCCACCATGAAACTTCTGTGTGACCTTGGAAAAGTCACTTAACTTCTCTATGTTTCAGTTCCCTCATCTCTAAAATGGGGACTTGCCCAAAGGCACACAGCAGGCAAGTGGCAGAGCCAAAATTAGAGTCCATGTCTCCTGACTCCCAGAAGTACATGATCGGTTTAAATCTTGCTAATCTACAACTCCAGGAACTTTCATTGTCTATATTCTTCCAATTAAAACATTGGTCTATGATCATTCCTCCTCTCACTCCCTCCGCTGATTGGTTTCACCCACACAGGATGTGTTTGATAGGTACATCAGGCTGTTGAGTCCCCCCGTGGTTCTGAATGCTGGAGGGTGGGGACTATCAGTGTTCACAGTGTCTTACACCTTAAGGTAAAAGGCATAATTTTTCCCAAGTTTCCTCACTAATTCTATGCTCTTTCTGTAGCACAAGATAAACCTCCAGGAAAGGGCATGGCAAACTGCTGGAGCGGGGAGAAGTTTGGATGGACTGAGGGACTATCTGAGCAAAGTCACACTTGCTCAGGACTCAACCAGCATCAGGAAAGTTGTGGGAAAATGGGTGATCTTGAGGGAGGTGCGGGGAGAGAGTCTCACCCAGGGAAGAAATCTAGGGAAGCTTACCTGGCAGTGTTGCATTGTATTCTCCCAACTGCTTACTAAAGGTCTCTGCACACAATAAGGACTCAATAAATACCACTCATGGACTGACTGATTTCTCCTGGTTGCCCGTGAATCTCCATGAAATATGTGAGCAGGACCTTTTTTTATGGCATTTGTTAAATGCCTACTATGTATCAGGCACTCTTCTAAGCGCTGGGGTAGATACAAAGCAATCAGGTTTGGATACGGTCCATGTCCCACAGTCAATCCCCATCTTACAGGTGAGGTAACTGAGGCCCGGAGAAGTTATGTAACTCCCCAAGGTCACACAGCAGACAGGTAGCGGAGCCGGGATTAGAAACCAGGTTCTTTGACTCCCAAGCCTGTGCTTTGTCCACTAAGCCCTGCTGCTACCCTTCCTTGATCCATCCTTCTTCCTCCATCAACCTCCTCTTCGCTACCAATGGCCATGTGGAGTATTAGTAGGCTGAAGAATGGGAATAATGGTTTTGCAAAGCCACCTCTAAAACACTCAATCTTGGGGAATTTGTCAAACATGAGGGTCGCCATCCATAAAGTCAGATTAGCTTCAGGGCACCCTTCCCAGGCCTGTGCTCTTTCCACTCGGCCATGCTGCGTCTCAATTCTATGAAAGTCTCCTAAAACCCAATGCCGCTGCCTGTGTTTTCTGTCATGGGCTGCTGGGATATGGGAAAGCCTGTGTTTGCTTCAAGTGAACCACAATTGGGCCACTCTTTCTGAATGGCCTATAAATGCACAGAGTGGTCCTACTCACAGGCTTAGTGGGAAAGAGTGATTCTCCTTTTCCCACCCCACTGTCACAATAAAACCACCCATAAAGATACTTGATAGACCCTTACAACAGCATGCTCCTTCTACATACAGCTGGTAAAGAGGGCTGAGTAGCTCCTAAAAAACACAACAAATACACTAAGCAATGAATAGCTATTTTGATGACAAAAGCCATAACAATCAGTCTCTCACAATAGGCTCCTTGAATACATTCCATTCTAATGACAAAATTTAAAGGAAACTGCAATTAAGCATAATGAGGTGAAAACATCCCAACATTTGGATTTTGGTATCTACATTTAAGTGAACTACTAAATGGATGGATTGGTAATGACTTTGATTTTACTTTTGAAAAGAAGAACAAGTAATGTCTGGGTTGGGGTGGGGGGGCATTTGCTATGCCAAAGGGTAATGTTTGATTTTAAAAAGTACAATTATTTTCTTAAGAAACTTAATTTGTGCACAGTCCTTTAGGAACCACATGAAATTAATTTGGGGTCTCTATTTTGGGAAGTAAATGTGAGAGTTTATCTTTGGCTATTTGGAAAAGTAGGAACCACTGTAAACTGTTAAGTGTAACCTAGGTGGTAAAATGTCGTACTAGGTGCATTCTTGCTTTTTTCTGACTAAGCAGAGCCATCCTCCTCAGGCGAACAAACTGGTATTTGTTAACGTAATTCCATGTCTCCGAAACAGGCCGATTTTCAGTAACGATACTATCTAGCAATGTGTTACTTGGCTTTTTCACAGATACTAAATGCCATTTATCATGTCTGAGTTAGAATGATTAATGAGGTGTGTATTTTTTTTTATCAGCGATAACTTAACGACCCTACAGCATTCTATGTGTAACTAATGGTATGCAAAATTAACAGAAAATGGCATTTTGTCCCACTGTTTTTCCTACCATGAACAGCTAAGTAGTTGTTAATTGCATATGAATTATGCCTAAATGAATCTATTTAGTTATTTACTCATTCTGCATTAAAAATATAAAACTAACATTGGTGTATGATTTTTCTACCAAATGGGCCTAGCAAGATTACCTTTCCCTTTATAATGAAAAACTATAAAAAATGCAAGAGATGCTCTGTGTTTAGTAAATTGTCAAATAGCCCCTAAATTACAGTGATGGGATTTCCTAGAACCCACTTAGAATTTTGAATACTCCATTAGGAGAACATCTGTAAATAGTCTGACACATGAGCTCACTTGTAAGCATAGCACAATGGTATTTAAAATAATCACCTTGCAATTGGAAAAAAGTATGTAACCATTTCAAAGTTGGACAAAGTGACAAAAGAGTAGGTGCCAAAATTAAATAGAAATGGAGGTGAAATAACCGTTTTTGCATACCAAGTACCTTACAAATGCTATGGAGTCATTTTTAATCATTATTTTTCTTTAAACCTTTTTTTTTTTGCCATTCTTCCTTTTGTAGATCAAGAAACTGAGGCACTTGTAAAACCAAACTGGCTAATCTAGCACTTGACAGCACTATCAGCTTCAGCGAGGTTTAAATATTTATTTCTAGACAGTTGGTTAGAACATGAAGTAAATCGTCTAAAAATGAGAACAGCAAGGGTGCTAAGTTTCAGAGAAATCATATGACAGAGCCCAACAATTTCAGAGACAGGATAGAGAACTAAAAAGCCAGAACCGAGAAAGAGAAAAAAAAAAAGAATCTTGAAACCAGTAGAGATTGAAGGGGCCTCAAATATTTAGTCTTGAAACCAGTAGAGATTAAGGGGCCTCAAATATTTAGTCAGTCACTATGTATCTTCAACAATAAATGCACAGATAGGTATTCATTTTTGGGATGGGTCTCTTTATGTAGTCCATTCCCTAAACTAAGATAATTTACAAGGACATAACCTGAGTTTACAATTCCTTCAGCCTCCCACCAAAGACACTGCCATGATAACAGTATTTACTGAGCTTCTGTGCGCAGAACACTATACTGTTCTTTGTAGAGGTGCAGGGAAATCACACAAATGCCAGCTATGGAAGCCAGTGGCTGGAAGAGTTGTTCTATTTTCAAGTCTGACTCACCACCAGCTTAAGGGGACACTGTGCAAAAAAGGCAGCATATTTTTTTGTTGGTGTTCATTTTTTGTTTGTTTTTCTTTTCCATTCCTGGATAATGCACATTTTCCATTTTATGACAGATAATTTTGAGCCAAAGTTAAGTGATATGGAAAGACACCATAAAAAGCAGTGGTTGTGTCAGAAGAGGCCTGAGAAAGCAGTATCCTGATGGAAATATGTCCACATTGGTTACTATCATGGTGGTGGAAAAGAAGTACATGAGCATATTTACTCTCATAATTACCTATGCTGCATAATTTCCTGTCCCCATCTTGTTTTGAGTAGGAGGAGATACTAGATATGATTTGAAGCAGTGATAGCATGCGCCAAGTTAGAAAAAAAGGTAGATGTCAGGACACCACAGATACAGGCTCTAGCCATAAAGTTTGATTTTTTGAAGAGAAGGAAGCACTGGGTTACTGTGATTCCTTGAGTGGCTGTTGAATGTAGCATTTGGGAGAGTGCAATAGAAGTGACCTCAAACTTCTTTTCTGTCTCCCCTCTTTTTTTTCTCCTGCTTCCCCTTCTAGTAGATTCAGCTCCCCACACGATAGCCTCTCCCTTATTTAAGGGTTGCAAAACACTATGCAATTATGTGGGGCAATTTCCATGTTAAACCATTATGTAAGTTCCAAAGTGATATGTCAGAATTAAATTGAGAAAAATCAAAGGAGAATACAATCAAAATAGTATTTCTCCTGAAGTAATGCTTTGACTGTAACAGAGTGGCTGCAAGAAAAGAAAAACAAAACAAATAAAATCCAAAGAATGCTAACACTTGGTAAAAGGCACATCTGTTTCTTGAAATAACAATTTTAGGTATTGTCATGAACATAAGAGAAATCTAGGGAAAAACATTCTCCACTTTCATTTCTATTTTTCTGGATGTGTGTAATAGAAAATGGATAACTGTACTCCCCAGCATAGTGGATGACCAATCCTATATCTTTCCCTTTGGCTGCACAGCCAGAAAGTGAATGCAGATGAATTTGCAAGAGGAATATGCCTATTTTGAGAAAAAGCAGAAGGAAAAAAGTCTAAAGCAGTGTTGGCAGGAATTCTATACTCCTCCCTATATACAGTTACACCTAAGTAAACCTAGGTTGATTTGCCATCTTGCCGATTAGTTTGGATTCATTCAGTATCAAAAATTGGAATTTACTAGGAAGATGTGCTGAGGTACTACAAAAAATTGTTACCATATTTCTTAGAACTAGCTGGTATGTTGAGAAGTTTAGAACAATTGACCTAAGCTGTGGTTGAAGTATCTGACTAAGCACTGAAAATACTGGAATATGATTGTCTGGAGTTATAGAAATGACAGCATATTGCCTAATACTACTAGAAAAATCTTTGTAACTTTTCATTCACAAGTTCAGGATTCATATGGTAAGCAGAGTACCCATTTTGTAAGTTAGGAGAGAAGAAAGCCTTATAGCTTTGGGGTTATTAGAAAAAGTGTCAAAGAGGTTAATCCAATTCTACACTAGAGCATTCCCTCGGGTTTCCAAAGTAAAACTTAAAATGTATAATCTGGTCTCCTGTGTCTGTTAATCCTTTGCACTAGTGATTAGTTCCTGTTTAGGTTAGCAAATAAAAAAGATTTAACGTAGGTTAAAGGTTCTCTAAGCTTGTTTCCTTTTAAAAAAAATCAATATCCCAGGGAAACTTAAGTAGGCTTTTAGACTAAGAGCTGGACATCTCCTCCATATAATGAAGAAATGTTGGGTTGCTTGGTTGCATAAAATGTATTAGGCACAGTCTCAAATAAAATCAAAGTTAGCAGGTTACAAGGGTCAAACAAATTAAGTTTTCTTGTAGATTCGCATCAGCATCTGAGCTCTGTAACGTGCTTCTTAATTGAATATTAAGCACTGTCACTCAACCTCAGGCAAAACAGTACTAGTTATGTAATGGCTTTCAATCGTGATTATTTCAGTCTAGCATATGGAACATTTCATATCTCACTTTGCAAGTTGTGCTACTTCTGACATCTTAATCTAAAGTGGAAGCTGTTTAAAATCCTATGATCTCTGAAGCGCTCTAAAATATGAGCTATTTAAATATGTATTTCCTGACAATTAATGCCTATCAGCGACAATGACCAAATGTTTCATGTACAGACAGTTACCGAAAAGTGGCTCTGCTGAAGGGATTCCTAAAAATTGCTAACCTGTATCTCTTTTCCTCCCACTCCCTTGCAACATCAACATAAGCCATATTTTAGCGAGTTTCATTCATCTACTTTAAATGGACAATATAAAAATGCTTGATAAAATGATGATCCTGTCAATAGAAAAACACAACTTCATTTTCATATACTTATCACTTTGAACTTCTATATTTACAAAGACATTTGTAATCATTTGTTCATTTTTTTTTTAACAAACTGAAATTCTCTGATTAAGGTGGGATGGGGAAGAACCAAAGGGAGACAGAGAAGGGGAGGGGAGAAAGGAAAAGAAAATTCCTTTTGGAGGGCGCATGTGTCATACAGTGCTTACAACAGTGCTTGGCACATAGTAAGCGCTTGACAAATACCATTACCATCATTTCTTTGTTTTGCACGTCCCATGAGTTTAGTACTGTGCATTGCTCCCAATGGTGGCTCAATAAACGCTATTACCGCTACTACCTGGGAACAAGAGGAGTAAAAGCAGCATGGCGTAGTGGATAGAGCATAGGCTTGGGAGTCAGAAGGTCTTGGGTTCTAATCCCTACTCAGCCATTTGTCTGCTGTGCAACCTTGGGCAAGTCAATCACTTCTCTATGCTTCAGTTGTCTGTAAAATGGGGACAGGGATTGTATCCAACCCAATTTGCTTGTATCTATCCCAGTGCCTGGTACAGTGCCTGGCACACAGTAAGCACTTAAGACCACATTATTATTCTTAGAGAAGAGCATGGCCTAATGGAAAGAGCACTAGGCCTGGGAGTCAAAGGACTTGGGTTCTAATCCTGGCTCTGCCACTTACCTGCTGTGTGACCTTGGGCAAGTCATTAAGCGCTTAGTACAGTGTTCTGCACACAATAAGCACTCAATAAATATGATTGAATGAACTTCTCTGTGCCTCAGTTACCTAGTCTGTAAAATGGGGATTCAATACCTGTTCGCCCTCCTACTTAGACAGTGAGATCCATGTGGGACAGGGACTGTTTACGAACTAACTTGTAACTACTCTATCACAGAACAGTGCTCAGCCCATAGTAAGTGCTTTAAGATATTATAATTAAAATGCCATAATTAAAAGAGGGATAGAGGAAAAGAGGGAGAGAGGGTAAGTGGAAAAGAAAAAAAGGAGATATGGAGAGGGTAAAGGAAAGAAAGGAGATATGGAGAGAAGAAAGTCAAGAAAGGGGAAAACAAAGGAAAAGGAGAAAAGCAGAGAGAGGGATTGGAGGTGGAGTAGAAGGGCATTACCTACCCACTGCTCACTGCCTACCTTGCTTATCTGCAAGGTAGAGAAGCAGCGTGGCTCAGTGCAAAGAGCACGGACTTTGGAGTCAGAGGTCATGGGTTCAAATTCCAGCTCTGCCACTTGTCAGCTGTGTGACTTTGGGTAAGTCACTTAACTTCTCTGGGCCTCAGTTCCCTCATCTGTAAAATGGGGATTAAGACTGTGAGCCCCCTTGGGACAACCTGATCACCTTGTAACCTCCCCAGCGCTTAGAACAGTGCTTTGCACATAGTAAGTGCTTAATAAATGCCATTATTATTATTATTATTATCTGCCAGTGTCCTCAGACATTCCCCCACTGATGATCCTGGTGGTTTGTCTGGATTCCCTCCAGGCAGCCACGGTTATCAGATGGGGTCAGGGACATTTCTTTGGGTGAGAGCCCAGGTAGCTACCATGGTCACCAGGTCTCAGTGTCATCACCACGCAAGTCAGGCAGAAGTCATAGGTAACAACAAATGCTTCCAGACCAGTCTGGAATAACATTTTCAATAATAATAATAGTTGTGGCTACCAAGTGCTTACTATGTGCCAAGCACTGTTCTAAGTGCTGGGGTGGATACAAGCAAATCGGGGTGGACACAGTCCCTTTCCTACATAGGGCTCACAGTCTTAATCCCTGGTTTGCAGATGAGGGAACTGAGGCCCAGAGAAGAGAACAGACTTGCCCAAGGTCACACAGTAGACAAGTGGCTGAGCCGGGATTAGAACCCATGACCTTCTGACTCCCAGGCCCACGTTCTATCCACCAAACCAAGCTGCTTCAGTGACAGTGGTGCAGCTATTTATGCAGCCCCAGAAGAGGGCCCCATCTTCTACAGCAACTATGTTTGTACATATTTATTACTCTATTTATTTTACTTGTACATATCTATTCTATTTATTTTATTTTGGTAGTATGTTTGGTTTTGTTCTCTGTCTCCCCCTTCTAGACTGTGAGCCCACTGTTGGGTAGGGACTGTCTCTATATGTTGCCAACTTGTACTTCCCAAGCGCTTAGTACAGTGCCCTGCACACAGTAAGCGCTCAATAAATACGATTGATTGATTAGTGCTCAATAAATATGATTGATAGTAGAACAGAACCCCCAAAAGCATAACCACCCTTACTATTGCCCAGCATGTGGTCACCAGAGTCGTGATGATTATTTCAAGGGAGTAGAAACTAAAGAATATCTAGAAATTAAGCTATATCTTAATGAGCAAAAGAGGAGCACATGAAAAGTGGGTGTTTGCCAAGGGGACTCAAACCTATCACTTATTTAGTTATGGTATTTATTAGGCAATTAGCTATGATGTGCCAAGTACTCCCAAGCACATTCAAACAACAGATAAAACAGAGTCCCTGTCCCACATAGAGCTCACAAGCTAGGTGGTAAAGACAAGGATAGCAGTGGATTGCAAGCAGCAACAAGCACCAAAGTTAACAGAGATGATAATGTCATGATGAATAAAAGAATCTTGGAAGTGTGATTACTCAGACTTGCCATTATTCCAGGTGAACGGTCCTTTGTTAAAAAACATGGCAACCTCCCCTAGGTTCCAGAGGTTGTACATCACGTGGGAGGCAGTCTCCCACAACACCCCTCCGACCCTGCCATTCAGGGAATGGGGCTTCTGACTAAAGAGTCAGCCACATGCTTCCCAACATTCCTTAAAGTTGGAAAAAGAAGCTGTGTGGCCTAGTGGGTAGAACACAGGCCTGGGTGTCAGAGGACCTGAGTCCTAATCCCAGCTCTGCCACTTGTCTGCTGTTTGGCTTTAGGCAATTCGCTTCACTTCTCTGTGCCTGTTACTTCATCTGTAAAATGAAGGTTAATACTGTGAGCCCAATGGGGGACCTGATTATCTTGTATCTACCTCAGGGCTTAATAGAGGGCCTGGAACATAGTAAGCACCTACCAAATGCTATTTAAAAAATGCTCACACTTCCCAAGCTGTGTTGGCAAAGGGACTGTTGGGATGATGTTGGAGTAGAACATCTGACTCCAGGGCAACAGTCTTCCTCTGCCATGCTGCCCTGTTGACAGGGGCAGGCATTATCTAAGTCTATTAATGAAAATTATCTGGATAACTTAGGCCTAAAAAACACTTGGACCTGAGTTACCCAGGTATTTCAGCACTGGAAATGCCAGAGCATGTAGGAGGGGATCTCAATTTTCTGGTTCATTCATTCAATCGTATTTATTGAGCGCTTACTGTGTGCAAAGCACTGTAACTAAGTGCTTGGGAAGTACAAGTTGTCAACATACAGAGACAGTCCCTACCCAACAGTGGGCTCACAGTCTAGAAGGGGGAGACAGAGAACAAAACAAATAAACAAAATAAAATAAATAGAATAGTAAATATGTACAAGTAAAACAGAGTAATAAATACTTACAAACGTATATGCATGTGCTGTGGGGAAGGGAAGGAGGTAAGGCGGGGGAATGGAGAGGGGGAGGAGGGCGAGAGGAAGGAGGGGGCTCAATCTGGGAAGGCCTCCTGGAGGAGGTGAGCTCTCAGTAGGGCCTTGAAGGGAGGAAGAGAGCTAGCTTGGCAGATGTGCGGAGGGAGGGCATTCCAGGCCAGGGGGATGATGTGGGCCGAGGGCTGTCGGCAGGACAGGTGAGAATGAGGCACGGTAAGGAGATTAGTGGCAGAGGAGCGGAGGGTGCGGGCTGGGCTGTAGAAGGAGAGAAGGGAGGTGAGGTAGGAGGGGCAAGGTGATGGAGAGCCTTGAAGCCGAGGGTGAGGAGTTTCTGCCTGATGGTTTTGAATATGTAGTATAGTCTATGTCTACATGAGTGATATTTTCAAGCTATTTTTGATTGATTGCAAAGGCCTTCCCCCCACACTAATAATAATAGTAATAAGGGTATTTTTTAAGCCCTTACTATGGCCCAGGAACTGTACAAAGTGGTGGGGTGTAGGCAAGCGAATTGGATTGGACACAGTCCCGGTTCCACGTGGGCCCACAGTCTCAATCCCCATTTTATAGATGAGGTATGCAAGAAGTGTGTACGACCCATTTATCATGTCTATAGGATGCAAAGTGTTCGGAAGCTTACATAGTTAAAAAAAATCTGAGTAGATAATGCCTGTGACTTATTTCTGTCGTTTTCTGTTCAGTGAAAGAGGGACTCGTTACTACTTTTTTTTCCCCACAATTGAGCCCACCTTCCCTCAAGAACATTAAATTGGGTTCTTCCAAATAAGATGGGAAGACCATAGAATAACTTCCTTGTGCATGCAATCCATTTGGTGCAGGAGTTTATGTTCTGTGATCTTGGAGATCTTAGCCTCTCTCATGTCACCTTAACAGACCTGAGCTCACCCAAACTATCAGCAAGGTGAGAGGATTGCTCTAAGAATATGGGAAAGCCTGAAGTGCTCTGTCGGAGTGCTAGGCATTCAGGAGGCTTGTTTTTTTCTAATAGTATTTAAGTGCTTACACTGTACTAAGCACTGAGGTAGATACAAGCTAATCAGGTTGGACACAGTCCATGTTCCACGTAGGGCTCACAATCTTAATCCCCGTTTTACAGACGAGGTAACTGAGGCACAGAGAAGTTTAGTGACTTGCCCTAGGTCACAAAGCAAATGGCAGGGCTGGGGTTGGAACCCAGGTTTTTCTCACTCTCAGGCCCATACTTTGTCCATTAAGCCACGCTAAAAGAAAACAAAACAAATGAACAAACAAAAAAAAACTACCAATAGGTAATCTGGAGATCTCTGTTTAAGACCTAAAATGGAGAGATTCATTGACTTTACCTATATAGCACTGAATAGAGGAGAGAGTTGGCAATAATCCGGTTAACCTAGGCTACACAAGCAATTAAAATTGGCAATTTAACTCCTCCCCATTCACTTTGAGTACAACATTATTCAGACTGCTTGTCCACATTGATCAAGTAAACCGAATAATGGCCAACTCGCTATGCAGTAATGTTACATGGTCTATAGTACAGGCACAAATGTTGTCTACCGAAGACAAACAAATGGCAGTTTCCCCAAAAGTTTCAAATAACTACACCTTCAAAAATTCTATTTACCAATGCCACCCTCTTCCCGGCCCTTACATTATTTCCCTCATCAACAGACCAGGAGAACTCAATCAATCGCCTGCAGAAACACAGTAGGCTCTGTCAACGTGACAGCTAAAAAAGAGATTTGGGGAAGAAATAAACTAGTGCTGTCAACAGTAGTTGAAAAAAGTGTGATATTTTCATAATGTTTTTGGAGAGGTGTGAGAACCACTTTAAACTGTTGCTTTGTTGCCGAGGTTGTTCCCACAGAAATCAGCTTGGTATTACGAACCCTACATAGACCCTGCCACATCGTCAAGTAATGGGTATAAATACAGCAGAGTGCTTTGCCATCTCAAATAGACTATGCATTATTATTGAGTTAAAGGCAATGGAAGACATGATTTTCATAAATCCATTGAATGTATAATATAGTTGGCTAATTTTCCATCGCTTATTATTTCTCAAAGCGTGCTATCTTTTCAATGGTAAATTTTGGCCTGTTTCCAGCAAACAGTGCATTTGGCAAAGGCTGAAACATTATCCACGCAATGTAAGTGATGATTAATGATTCAATGTTCAACAACAGTATAATCATTTTTAATTAGCTGTATGGTGAAAAAATTCTCGTGTATATTTTCACATTGTTAATTTATACATGTGAAATGAAAAGTCCAGATGGAATCACATATGTCCAATTAATCACAAATTGAATAGATTTCAATTATACTACATGAGGAACCTGATTCATCCTCATGCAGGAGGTGGGCTGTCCTAGAAAAAAAACAAAGACACCATGGATGCTCATTCATCCCCAAATTTGGGGAAGAGGATTGTTCACACTCCAAAGGCCTAGCAGTGCCATGTGATAACAGTCTGCCTAGGAGACATAATGGGGTCCTCCATATGAGAACCCTTTCATACCTAGTGGCATATGTTCGTGTAACCCCTAGTCTAAAAAAATAAAATCCTTCCTTGACTTCGATTCCCTCGTCTACACCTGCTGCTTCCACTTCTCCTCCAGTTCTCTCCTTGACCCCCTCCCAACTGTCTTCTTCCCCCTTCACTCCACAGAAGCTGCACTGTAAAAAGTCACTTGTAATTTCCTTTATGCCAAATCCAATGGCCTCCTAGACCTCTCAAACTGCCTTCAACACCGTGGATCACCCCTTTCTACTTGAAACATTATCTAACCTTAGCTTCACTGACACCATCCTCTCCTGACTCTCCAGCCTCGCATTATCGGTTATTTCTCAGGCTCCTCCTCAGTCTCCCACCCCCTAACTGTGAAAGTCTCTCAAGGTTCAGTCGGGGTCCCCTTCCATCCTACATCTATAACCACTCCCTTACAGAATCATTCATTCCATGGCTTCAACTACCATCTCTATGTAGATGATTCCCAAAACTACATCTCTAGTGCTGATGTTCTGCCTCCTCTACAGTCTTGAATTGCCTCCTGCCTTCAGGACAACTCTACTTGGAGGTTGTAGACCTCTAACCTAACGTGCATACAGAACTCCTGATATTCCAAACCCAATCCCTGTCCTCCCCCATGATTTTCCCATCTCTGTAAACTACACCACCATCCTCCCCGCCTCACAAGCCCATAACCTGGCATTATCCTCAACTCATCTCTCTCACCCAACACATATATTCAATCTGTCATTAAATCCTATCAGTTCTACCTTCACAACATTGTTAAAATCCACTCCTTCCTCTCCATCCAAACTGCTACTATACTGATCCAGGCATTTATCCTATGCCACATTGACTCCTTGCTGACCTCC